>NW_020664543.1:13917870-13953405 GCF_002925995.2 Terrapene triunguis
GCCTGGCTGTAGAGTGCGTGTCCGTGAGTAGGGCCGATGAGGGGGGGAAGGAAGCCGGTACAAATTACCAGGGCCCGGCGGTTCGGAAGGGGACCCATTGTGTTGCAAGAGGCTGGATCCCTCTGTTCATTCCAAAGGGAGCTCCAGAGTGGAGGGAAGGGTGCTGGGGGGTCAGATCCAGTCAGTGGGCTGTAGGTTTGGCACCCCGGGCCCTCAGCTGCTGCGCCTGTTCCCTCTACCATCACTCAGCTGCTGACCTTGCCAGAGCTGAAAACGGACTCGACTTCTGTTTTGCCAGTTGCAGCTGTTCAAATATTCATCAGCCCCCCTACAATCATGAGAATAGCTTAAAATAAGAAGCTTTGTTTTAAAAATACATTTGGGGCTCTTTTTCTTTGCCCTGTGATTTCTAAGCCTTTAAGGTGCACCCGGGTCACATTTACAAACTTTTCTCCACCACCATGAGAGCTAGAAACTTCCTTTTAAAAATCAGAGGAAAGCGGAGATGTTCATGTAGTCACATGACTCCCGGAGCTGCAGCTTCAAGAAAGATGGACCTGAAATATCCTGAGACTTTTGATAAAATGGTGAAAGTTGGCAACACTGCCAATTGTACTGCTCCTCTTCCCTGAGGGGAACAAACAGAGGATCACCCAGGCTGTGTATACAAGGCAGCAAGTGCAAGGTGTGGGAAAAGCAGCCAACAGCCAAAGTGCAGAAGCAAGGAGTGCAGAAGCAAGGAGAGAAGCAGCGTTATCATCCAGCAGCCAATGTACTGAAAGGGGCATTGCCCTCCAGGACCCAGCAAGCAAGCAGGTGGGGGAGGGAGAGACAGATACTGGAGGGGACAGGTGTGGGGGTGTCTAGCAGCCAGTGACCAGAGATGGGGGAGAAGGGAGGAATGGGATGGATTTAGGGGGAGCAGTGATGGAGCGAGTGGAAAGGAGATTCCTGGAAGAGACCGAGGGGTGGGGAAGAAAATAAGCAAGGAGCAAGGGCCAATGAGGTAGAGAAGAGATTAGATGGAGAAGTCGAGGAAGGAAGGAATTAATGGGACTGGACAGACGCGGGAGAAGAGAACAAAGAGATACAGGGGCTGGAGAAAGAAAAGGGAGGTTGAGAGATCAGGAGAAATTAGACCAAGGCCTGGTTTACACTGCACGGTTAGGTCAACGTAAGCTGCCTTGCGTCGACCTAGCTGTGGAAGTGTCTTCACTTAAATTTGGCTCTTGTCTGTCTAAAATAAGTGCCTCTCTACGCTGATTTAACAGCACCACCTCTCCGAGAGGCGTAGGGTCACGGTCAATATTATTAGGTCGATGGAGTGTCAGTGTAGACATTGCATTGCTACCAGCTTTCAGGAGCCATCCCACACTGACCATACGATCCATACAAGCGCTCCTGGTGAGGACCGCACCGCCGACACAAGGAGCCAACTGTGCGCACACACAAGCGATTTAATAATTGTAGTGGCTGTGTGCCGACATATGTTAGGCCAACATAATTTTATAGGGTAGACATGGCATGAGAAACAGATGGGGAAAGGTGGAAGAAAAATAAAGCCAGGCCATATACCGCAGCTGGGAAACAGACACAGACGCCATGGCAGAGTCAGGAAGAGCACCCAGGTTTCCCAACTCTTGGTTCATTGTCTTATACACTAGTTCATGCCACCTCCTTGCTGCCTGCATAACTCCTAGTGACCCCAATCAGCATTATTCACTTACCAAGACAACAAAGTGTTGTCCCAAAGTAACACTTTGAAGGTTTGATTTTTAGCAGGGGAGTCTAATGGAGACACTTTCTAGATGTTCTCACGGTGGTCCCTTCTCCTTGTTAGTGTGAATACAGTGCCCGAGTCCCTTACACAGATGTTTCCATCAATGAATTCAGAGAACTTGAATTTTAAATTACTGCTGCTCTGTGTGAGCTGGGGAAGGCAGAGGATGGCAGAGATGAGAGCATAACACACCCAGTTTGGGAATGCAATCAAAACAAAAACATCAAGTCACTTTCAGTCAAAATCTGTCCCTTTCAGAGTTCTGTGGCCTGTGGTATACAGGACATCAGACTAGATCAGGGGTTGTCAAACTTCATTGCTTTGCGACCCCCTTCTAACAACAAAAATGACTACACGGCCCCAGCAGGATGGACCGAAGCCTGAGCCCGCCCAGACCCTGCCGCCCTGGGTGGGGGTGGAGAGGGGCAAAGCCAAAGCCCGAGCCCAACCACCCTTGGGGCGGGGGACAAACCCAAAGCCCGAAGGTTTCAGCCCCAGGCAGGGGGCCTGTAACCTGAGCCCCGGCCCCCAGGGCTTGGGCTTCAGTCCCAGGCGGTGGGGCTCAGGCTCTGGCTTTAGCCCCAGGCCCCAGCAAGTCTAAGCCAGCAAGTCGTACCCACCTGCAGGAGTGAATCTAGTCTGTGGGTAGCCAGCACCTCCAAATGCTTTATCTATCTTATGTTGTAGCTGTGTCAGTCCCAGGATATTAGAGACACAAGGTGGGGGAGATCACATCTTTTATTGAACCAACTTCCGATGGTGTGAGACAAGCTTTCGAGCCACACGGAGCTCTTCCCCACATGACCCATAGAAGCCTGTCTCGCGCACCAAACAGAAGTTGGTCCAGTAAAAGATATGACCTCACCCACCTTGTCTGTTTATCTTAGGCACTTCTAAGGTATCCATTACCATAGTATCTAGATACCAACACCCATGCCTGGACTCTTCACACTTCTTGCTCAGTAAAAGAGCCATATTTCTAACGGCTCCACCAAAAGGACAGCTCCTGCTTTGATATTAACATTACCTTTCTAGGTGCCTTTCATCCAGGAGACTCCAACAGTATTTGAAAAGCGTAACAGAGCTCCCTGATGCGCAAGTCACTTTGGGAATGCAAAGCAGCTGCTGATGAACAGGACAGGAGAGTTTAGGACCATAAGGATACTTTGTTCACCTGAAAAATACAGGGGCAGGCGTAGATAGGGAGGATGTAATTACCAACACTAGAACTTGGGCAGGACACCTCGGTTACTCTTTCAGAAAAGAGCAAGCAGTCAAGTTTCTGTTTCACATCAGAAACACACCGTCTCCAGCAGCACAGTGGCTAGTGATCCAATACTGACTCCAAGGGTAGTGTGCCACTACCCCACTTCTATCATCTGATAGGTCTTCCCAGAGGCCTGCCAGCCAGGTAATGTCCCAGTCCTGCTAGCTCACAACCTAACGCAGAAGGGCTGCATTTACACACACAGCATCCCTCCCTCGGGAAGTGGTTACATCCAGGGTTTAGCTGCATCAGACAGATCAAACCAGTGATTGGCTTTATAATGTAATATTTTATATTTGCAGTTATTCACAAAGCAAGTGCAGGCAGCAGACAAGTCCTTCTAGAAAACAACAGAACAGTTTCCAGAGGTTCAATTACATTAGATCCCCTAAACATCTGAAGCAGGGAACCTTGAAATGGAAAGGTTACAAAAGCACCCTTCACTTTTCTTAATCATTCCCTCCGATCGGACATGCCTCCTGCGCAGAGTCCTGTGTGCGTCAGAGTGCAATTCAAATACAATGTTGCTTTCATTCGTTTAGAAAGCAAGCAGTCATGTTAAAAATCGCGGGCCAAGGTTCGGCTCTCCAGCCCAGAGTGCAAATCCCAAGTAACTCGGCTGACATTAGGATAGCTGCTCTGTATTGTCACCAGGGAAACGGAGATTGGAATCTTGGCAAATGATTTTTAACCCGACTACATTCTAAAGCAGGGGCTAAGATTCTGATCTCCGTTTCCATCAGTGTAAAGCTGGAAGAGCTCCAGCAAAGTCGAGAATCTGGCCCACTACTTAAAACCAAAACCAAGCGCTGTTTCCCTTATCCACGTTTCTAACAATACTCAAGAATTAAACCGGATAAAATGTTTAACATCTAGTTTAACATTTCATCATTTATGCGGTTTGGCTATTTTTCACAATTCATTCAGCATGGCCAATGAAACTAGACTCTAGAGTCAATTTCGATTTAGCGCCCAGTTCCAGCCTTTGGGTTGCAAATCCTGCAAGGATTCATTTTAAAAAAAAAAATCCGTTTGATTGTTTGGTTTTAATCTATGAAAATGTTTGTTAATATGAGGTTTTGTAGGCAAAAATACTTGCAAGACAGAACCCTCCCATCTTGGGGCTAACTTACCTGTGCAGTGTCCCTTTAAACTACCATCAGTCTCATCTTCCTGGTCATGAACTGCTGCCTTCAACAGCATGGCCTCACACTGCCAATCTTTAATCAATGCCTCCAAGTGCCAGCTTGAGTCCTAACGGAGGTAGCGGGCAGCCTGTCAAATCCTTTCCCTTTGATTCTTCCTTCTCTGGCAGGGATGGCAGACACGCCACAATGATTTCCCCCCCTTATTCTGTCCCCGACATACACTGGTCAGGACCATACTTCAGAGTCATCAGTGCCAACCTCAACCCTGGGCACAGTGACAAGCAAAGCATGCTGGGTGAAATGCTGGCCCTGTTGAAGTCAATAAGAATTTTGCCATTGACGTCAATGGGGCGAGGGTTTCACCCCACACATCCAGTCATTGCTCCTAGAGAGGGAAGTGTGAATTGCACCCTAGTCTCCCAACAAATCCACAAAAATATGCTCTAGCTGCTTATGTGGGATTAAGTGGGGGAGGATGATCCACATAAGGAAGGGCCAATGCTTATGTAAACGCCCCTCATTCATAGCTCCTGCAAGCCCCAAAATGGAGTAGATTGTCCATGACCCCAGCAAACAGCTCAGCTGCGGCAACCCTCCACTAAACATAGCATGGAGGGAGTGCCAGCTGGCGTTAGCCGCAGAAGCAGGTGAGCAGACAGGCAGAGTATGGAAGGTGAGCACGTAATGGAAATGTAGGCCAGAAACCCAGGAGAGAGAACAATTGAGGCAAAACAGAGGAATACAAAAAGAAATGCACAGCTGACTGAGGTCCGAAAGGGTAAGTACCATGTCCATTAGAGCTGGACATACAGCACAAGGCTGCTGTACCCCTCCCTCTCTCTCAGCTCTGGAATGCTACGCACCTTGTGACACATGCTGGAAATGCAGTGTCCAGTTACATTAATTAAAAAAAGAAACGACCCAGTGAAATGAATAGGGACCATCTGATCCATGGACACAGTGCCCTGCATTCATTTATATTCACCGAAAGATCGCTGGGTAAGCTGGGGATGAGGCAACTAAAAACCTTCTAATCACAGTAAGGGAAATTTCCCACGGAGGGAAGAAATAACTAGTTACTCAACAAAAATAAGCTACTCCAACCCGGACAACTTTATTTGTTGCTTTTCATCACGTCCCTAAATAGCTCCTCAAAGCAGCTGCTGCAGGTTTACATCTCACTCTATTCTATTCCCCTTCTAGCCTTAGGAAACCTGTTCAGGAGGCCCTGTTATGCCAAAGTAATTATCACACATGAAGAAAAAAAAAACCTACTGCCAATTATGGAAACTGCAGCTATGGAGCACTCCTGCCTGCACCTGAGAGCCAATAGCGCCCCCTTCTGCTTCCATTTGGGATTTCTCCAGGAGAGATGAGATTTGATAAGGTGCACAAAGCACTTCCACTGCTATCAAAGCAGAGTATGGCGGGCTTTGAGAATCAGGGCCAGGCATAGAGAGAAGCTGAGGCATTCAGCCGTACTAGGTGTCTAGAACCAAATATATATTGATCTGATAGAGGGGTTCACCTCAGAGTTGTAGCTCCACTGAAAGCCAAAGGGATGAAATTTTCCTAATGGAAGTTTTTCCTGACCTGATAGTGCTACAGGTGTGTTACACACAGGGCATTTAAGCTTCCCTCTAGAGTGGTCCTCAACCAGCTAACTTGAGGCTAAAGATGTTAACTTACAGATTGAGGTTTGGTTGGGGTTAGCTACCCCTGACCACTTTAGCCACATCCTGAGGGTGAAATCCTGGCCCCACTGAAGTCACTGGGAGTTTTGCCATCGGCCTTAATGGTGCCAGGATTTCACCCTTGGTGCACAGTATAAATTCCTGCCATGGAACTAGTAACCCCCAGCTATAAGTATAAGAAGGACATGCTGACGCAGACCCAAACACTTAGGTGCAACAGTCACAGGAGAGCAGCAAGCATCTGGTAGAGAGCCAACTGGTGATGTGGAGGATGCAAAGGGAATGTGGAATCTTCCTTCCTTCCTCATCCCCTCATGCCTCGCCCCCCTCCCCCCCCCCCCCCCACACTGTTCCAACTCAAAAGTGGCTTTGACCCTTGAATCAAAATTTTGCATCTAATTAGCCCTGCAGATGGCCCCATTTTGAGAGAGTTCGGGGCAGGGTGGTTGGAAGCCCATAGGCCATCCCATGCCCTGCATTCTGAGAGAGGTGGGTATAACTCCATGCACAGCAAGTGATTTTTGCTAGAAAAACACCACAAGGTTCCAAAAGGACAAGTAGGGTTTCATGGCTGTGTCCAATGTTCTCAGAAAGTTTTGCTGCTGGAGTCAGCACACTTTGGGTCTAGGAACAGATGGCACCAACAGCCATTAAAGACAGAGTCACGCAGCCTCGAAGAAGGGATGCTGCCCAGGGTGATTCATATGCGTTAACGTCGGGGGGAACTTTCAAAGACGGCCGACAGAGTAATTGGGGAAATTCATCTAAATCCATTTTTATGATTTCATTAAACAAATAGCTTTTTAAACAATGCCTCTCTGGTCTCGCTAACTCGATCTTAAATCATGCCATTCCTCTTCCCCCACTGGAATGTAAATGTAATGCAGGACCTTTCCCTTCGGCTGTAATGGATATTAAATAACCAGGTTTCAAGGCAGCATTGCCCTCAGGTGGTTCAGTCACTTTAAATACACCATTTCAATAAACAGTGTGTGAATGAAGCAGGCAGGAGGCTGCCCAGTTGATGCTCATGAGAAAGAAAATGTGTTTATAAACACAGTGCTAAGAAAGCGACAGACTTAAGTGCCAGCTGACAGTTCCATGCCCCACCCTGGAATGGCAGGAGTGCCACCAGGGCCAACGGGGGCAGGAGCTTCTGGGAACCTGCTTGGATTTTTTCGTATGCTGCATCTTTATCAATTTGCCAAGCAGCCCCATGACAAAGGAAAGACCAGCCTCCATGGGATGTGGAGTCACTTCCTGGGCAATAGGCGTGGTGACAGCGTGTCTTCCAGGGGATGATATCAGAGCCGCAAATCCCTCCTGAGGCTGAAAGCAAGAACAGCTCGAGAACGCAGTCCCCTTCTAGATGCTGCCAAATGGCAGAGGAAATGTAGCAACTTCCCCATTTCACAGATGCGGAAACTGAGGCACAGAGAAGTTATATGACTTGCTCAGGAGCACCGAGGAATAGCAGCCAGCTATCCTGACCTGCTCTAGCCAGTTGTTTTTTTCCTCTACTAGAAAAGTGGCATTATCTTGTCTACATCCCAAAACACAACTGAGTCAGGGGACCGGGATGCACCAACTTTAAAATGTACAGCATCTTGCAGGGAAGGGACTTTTCACTGTTGTAACTGGGCCGTGTAATCTGACTGAACACTCAGACATGCCCAGAGGGTTAGCCAGTTTCCAGAGCAGGGCCATGGTTTGGCCTACATAACAACAGATGTGGTGTAACTGGGTGAGGGGACCTGGGCTGTGTTGTCTAGATGGGCTCTTAAAATAAAGGACATTCCTCTCCACATTCTAGTCTTTTATCAGCCTCAGCTGTTTTATACTGTTTCACTGAGGCTAATCGTCAGCGCAGGGAAATTTAACTTAAAGGCCAGTACTATCTTTACTTCAAGCTCTTCAGTTCTCTCCCCCTTCAGAAGCAGGAGGGGAAAGGCAGGTGCGTCATGCTCAGCTTTGCATTGCCTGGCTTCTTATCCATTACACATAACTCTGACAAAGGAAACTAAATTTTTTTGTATCAGTAGCTTCTCTTGCTATCTCAGTGCCACTTTCGAGAGAGGAAGAAGCAGGGGGCAACTCTCCTGCAATGTTCACCATCGCCACCTGCTGGGCAAACATTTCAAACATAGCAGCAGGATTTCTTACTGCAGAACCAAGTGAACCTAGACCATCCCTGACAGGTGTTTGTCCAACCTGTTCTTAACCTCCAGTGATGGGGATTCCACAACCTCCCTTGATGCCTATTCCAGAGTTTAACCCTCCCTTGCTGCAGATTAAACCCATTACTTCTTGTCCTACCCTCAGTGGACATGGAGAACAATTGTTCCCAGTTCTCTTCATAACAGCCCTTAATGTATTCAAAGACTTATCAGGTCTCCCCCCACCCAGTCTTCTTTTCTCAAGACTAAAAATGGCCAATTTTTAACCTTTCCTCATAGGACAGGTTTTCTAAAGCTTTTATCACGTAGCCCCTTCCCTGAGGTGTAGCTCAAGCCTCCTCCATGGCACTTGCTACTTGGAGCGGCAAGTATCTGCAAGGTTAATTCTGCCCAGAGCCAATAAAACCAGTTCCACACGGCACCAACCCACAAAGGGAACACTGCTACAGAGCTCCACCCTGTTTAGAGCAGAGGGAGGACATGGGTGAGTCTTACATTCATTCCTCCATCGACAGCGAGTGAGAAACACCTCTAGCTTGTCTCCTATCCTTCCACATACACATTGCAGAAAATTGGCTTGGAGCCATCATTCCGCTATGAATGCAGAGCCCTATCTGCCTGACCCCACCCTCCTGTATTACTGATACTTATTTGAATAGCTAAAATAAAAATAATCTCATTTAGCGCTTTTCATCCAATCTCAAAACACTTCACAATCTTAATGTATTTATCCTCAACACCCATGTGAGGCAGGGCAGTGCTGTTATCCCCATTGTACAGATGGGGAACTGAGGCACAGAGACACCAAGTGACTTGCCCAAGGGCACACAAGAAGTCTGTGGCACAGTAGTGATATGAACACGGGTCTCCCACCTCCTAGGCCAGTGCCCTAACCACTGAACCATCCTTCCCCTTCACACGTGATTGACTCAGGTACCCAGCTGTAAGTGGAGGATGGACAGGACAGAGATATCTGGGGAGAGCTAAGGTTGGTTGTGGATCCTTACCCTCAAATGTCCAGGCTTTCAAAGGTTTATGATCCCAGTGGTCTAATAATGGTATTTTTAAATTGATTAATACTCCCTACTTTAATGGTATCTTGAAGGGATTTTTAAAACCTGGGAATTAACTGAGTCTGAGATGGCTACTGTTGCGTGGGAGGTGGAAAGGGGAGGAGTAAGAAACCAGGCCACTGTACCTCACTGCAGGTGAGCTCCCTTTGAAGTGCAGCACTGAACTCTGAACAGCTGAAAGCACCAAGAAAGCAGGGGACGAAAGCCGAAGCAGACAGGGCATCATTTCAGACAGAGGGCTGGTCCACACTGGGGCGGGGGATCGATATAGGAAACGCAACTTCAGCTACGAGAATAGCGTAGCTGAAGTCGACGTTTCCTATATCGAACTAAATTTACCTACTTCGGGTCCACGCGGCGCAGGCAGGCTCCCCCGTCGACAGCGCTTCCTCCTCTCGGCGAGCAGGAGTTCCGCAGTCGACGGGGGAGCGCTTCTGGGATTGATCTATCGCGTCCAGATGAGACGCGATAAATCGATCCCAGAAGATCGATCTCTACCCGCCGAATTGGGCGGGTAGTGTGGACCAGCCCAGAGGGAGGCAGCCACCCCACACACAGGAAAATCTTTTAATCATCTCTCCCAGGCTGGCCACCTAATTCCGCAGGAGAGGTGAGTCTCACGGCAGACATAAAGTAGAGACAAAGAAGGCTAATGAGCCACTTGCTCTTTCAGGCCAGGCATCACCATTCATCAAACGTAGGTTGTCACTCAGCCCTAGGAAGGCTCTACTGCACTTCTTAGGAGTTACGGTACTGGCATCACAGCGCCACCTAATGGACAGACTGTAATTGGGAAATGAAGTTTACCAGAGACATTTAATTGCCCTGGTCCCTGAAGACAGAGATGAAAGAGCGGAGTGAAGACAAGGGGAAAGGAAGCCAGCTCTCCATCCTGAGATGAATTAATTCGGTCAGGGACAGATGACATGCAGCCAGCTATGGAACGGGCAGTTCAAAGGAACAGCGAACATGAGAGGAATTGACATAATCTTCAATAAAAGTCCTTCATCTGCCTGAGATATTAAAACCTAGATCTTGACCTCTTGTGCATCCTTAATGGTCCTATGGCACTTCCCGGAGGGCATTAGCCCCAGGCCTGGGCCAAATTCCTATCTAAGTAACAGCATTCATTCCCCCTCAGTTATTTGTCCCTTCCTAAAAACCGGCATGGAGCCCTGCTTGTACAGAACTGACTACTGCAACCCATCCTACAGGCAAGTGTGTGCTCCCCGTACCATGTACAGAGCCAGCACAGTGCTCTGGGATTAACATTCAAGGTGAACTCTGTTGACATGAACAAAAAGCATTTACCACCGCCCACTACAGACAAGCAAGGTCTGGCCCATCACATCATGTCGCGGGCAAATACATCACTCACAATGCATTTCAATTGTTTCCTCTATTGTTATGTCCCTGTATGCCCAGCACCAAAGCAGGACAGAGAGCAATTTCATTACCTTGTAGTCAACAGCCTCGCCAAAAAAAAAGCTTAATCACCTTTCCAAATCCAGAATCCACGTAATCTCCAGCTCAGAGTTTAACATTAGAAATGCATCATCCTTACGACATAACAGGAGTCACGTCGCACAAACAGCTGTTCAACAAGCTTTATTGCTAATTTGCATAGATGTTTCCAGCAGTCATCACATTTCCTGAGTTTCTTAATGAGTTTGCAAATGAGATTTAAAAAGAGATGAGGCCCAGATCTGTCTTGTCTAGAATTGGGCTAAATGCTGAGCATGGAAATACAATCTGGAACCTCCCAGCAGACAGGTGTCCACATTGCAACAAAACAGCACCATAACTGATACATTTTAGCAGAGACACCAAGGGTTGCATGAGGACAGAGATTTAACTCCCCTAACACCCAGAGGCCTGGTCTACAATAGACACATTTACAAGGGGGATCTGCAGATGTTGTCATAAAAAAACGGATCTGAACAGTTTACATGTGACATAAATGCAGTCTCAGGCTAGGTCTACACTACCCGCCTGAATCGGCGGGTAGAAATCGACCTCTCGGGGACCGATTTATCGCGTCCCGTCGGGACGCGACAATCGATCCCCGAATCGACGCTCTTACTCCACCAGTGAAGGTGGGAGTAAGCGCCGTCGACAGGAAGCCGCAGAGGTCGATTTTGCCACCGTCCCTACAGTGGGATAAGTCGTCTGCGATACGTCGAATTCAGCTACGCTATTCGCGTAGCTGAATTTGCGTATCTTAAATCGACCCCCCCCCCCCCCCGTAGTGAAGACGTAGCCTCAGCCATTCAGGTAGCCCTACAGGTCAAGGAGAAAGCACATTAACAGAGCAGCAAGGAAGTCTGCATGATGCTATACTTCTTCTGTAGCTAAACAGAGGATATTAGGGGCTCTCGGTCTAGCAGTAAAACCTGGAATCATTTAAAACATGATAGATTTGGTCAAAGAGGAAAAGGGGACTGTTTAATAATCTTCAAAACATACAGACTACATAAAAAAGCAGAAAGGCCAAGAGGTTGGTGCTAGTCACAATCAGGGCAGGCTGCACCTCTGAAATACTAATGCACAGATGATTCTGGATATTCTGGGACAAATCAATTATATATTTACTAATTTCCCCTCCCCCGGCTAAAAAAATAAAATAACCCGGGCCCGGTCTAGGTTTCCATTATTAAGTGCTGTTGAGCAGATGAGGACTCTCCAGGACTTATTGACACAGACTGCCTAGTAAAGTTTGCAGACAGACAGAAAGCAACACTCACTCAGCGGATGAGAAGCACGACCCTGCATTTGCACAGCTCTTAGGCTATCTGCAGGCCTAGGCTGGCCAGCCAGCCCTAAGATTAATGCAGACAGAGATTAAGAGGTTGGACTCAAACTGTAGCTCCAACTTCACCTTCCTCTTCCTGAAAGGGCTTATTTATAGGTGATTTAAAGAGAGAAAATAACTTGCTCGGACTCTGACCCAGGTTACAAGGAAATAAAGCCATTTGGCTTCAGGCTTTTGGTGTGAATGGAAAGGTGACAGTCACTCATTTTCTCTCACTGGCTTTAAAGGTGCAGTAAAATTTCTTTGTAATGATCAGAGAGCAGCGAGCCAGGGCCTCTCACTCTAAGCGGCACCCGGTCCAACTAAGCGGTTAACACCCAAGTGACTCAATCTACAGGGAGCTCCCAGATGACTGCAGTGACCCCCTATAGGGCTGACCCAAGGAGGGAAGGTGGCTGGAGACAAGACTGCAGGCTGTAAAGACCTGGAGTCAGTCAATAGCACATGGCCTTGTGTAAACTCATGTTGGCTTTGAGAAGCCAGAGTCAGTTCCAGCTCACTACCGGACAGCTCCACAGGCCTCTGGAGCCACCCACCTTCTCCCATGCATCCAAGAACAGCAATCAGTTCTGACTGTGCCAATCCTCCATGGCAGGCATGGCCAGCAGCGAATGGAACTTGCTGAGGCGATGCAGGGGATACATTGTGGATCTGTCACTTTCTCAGACCCAGAGGGCTGTGCATCGGCATCTTCAGTGATTGATCAACTGCAGCATCTCCTGAGGATCCACTATCTTCTCCCGAGGTTTGCCAGCCAGCTTGCCTCTTGCCACTTCAGCAGCATCTATCTTCTCCCAGTCTGAGAAGGTAACTGGATGGACCCCTGGTGTTATAACAAAAGAGAAAGGACAGGTCCAGCTATCCCAAATGAACAAGAATGAAACATGCAAGCAAACAGAAGAACCAGAACCTTGCAAACACAGGCACCTTCAAAACTCAGCAGCACGAAGGCAGTTAAAAGACAGGTTCCAGAGATCCAGTCAAATCTGACTAGTCAGACACTTGCAAGCCATAACAATACTCAGCGCAGCACTCGTGTAGGGGAAACGGCCTTGGTTCACTTAAAACGTCTTGAACTGTTGGAGGGAAGCACACTTGAACCGAAAGCCTTTAAATACAGCAGCAGTAAATGACCCTCTGGGGTGTTTTAATCTGTCCCCAAATGTGCCTGGAAGGATTGCTATGAAAGCCATTCAATAGCAACAGCTGCGCTGTTTATGCAGCTGACAATGACATGTTACCCAAGGGCTGTGCTGCTTTTAAATGGCCCTTGGCTAGCAACCGTGCGCTGCCCTGCAACGACTTTCAAACCTTATTACATTTAAATTAAGAGAATTGCAGTCCCCCACCTGTGGGGTTTTTGGTTTTTTTAGTAATAAAATGCGGGGTTGGATACACATTGTGTTACGCACTCTGCTCCCATAAATACCCTGTGGAAATCACTGACAAGATAGAGGCTAAGAGTTTAGTATGATTCAAACAGAGATTAATCATTTGTATGAAGAATAAAAACTGTTTATAGTTACATTAGACGGGATACAAAAATTAAAGGATAGAAATCCTCATACTTCAGGGCGTAAGTCAACAATAAATCAAAGTGTTAGGAAGAAAATTTTCCTCCAGATAGGCAGTTATGGAATAGCCTACTAGGGGGTTACTTGCACAATTTGGTGTTTGTTACTGCAAGATACAGGGTACTGGAGTAAGATGACTGGCCTGAACTGGCGTGATCATTCCTATGAGCCTAAGTGCAACAGGGCTCAAGGAGAGATCTGTCATAGGAAAGACTCTGAGAACAGGCCGAGGGTAGAAATTTCTCTCTAAATCGCTGACTTGAATATGGTTTAGATTAGTAGAAAGCGGGAGCTATATTTGAGGACTATTGGGTATCATCTATGAAATGGATTTGTATTCACACCAAGGAATCTAGCAGCACAACCAGCACCTTCTCTGGTCGCCTCAGCAGCGAAACCAAGGGTTTAGCAGCCCATGGAACGAACTCCTCTCGCATTCTTGGAGGTGGTTCCTCTGGATTAGGAGTGAAGCATTATGGAAGTGCAGCATTGGTGGGGAGCTCATGCTGTCCTTGAACCGACCAGTGGGTAACAGAATCTCAGACCCAGGACTGTCACCTTTCTCCGCAATATATTCACTGTAACCACTCAAAAGCTTCATATACAAGGTTCCTCGTTTTGTTAACAATAAGCAGAGGTGCTCAAAATAGCACTGCTTAGGTGCGCTGCAAGCACCCAGCTAGGTCTCTCCATATTCTGCGCCATTAGGCAGTCCACCTTATTATTGCTTCAGTGAGTGCTGTAAATTGTAATTAAAATGCATCATATAATTTTCATACTATTTTTTTAATTTAAAAGACTGTTCCCAGCAAAAAGTGAAAAGGATAAAAGAGACTCGAGAAATGCTTCATATGTCTAATCAGCAAGTGACGTCTAACCCAGACTTTACAAAAACGAATGCTAAGTGGGAGTGGGTGGAATTTAAACATGGGTACAGGGCTGGCTCCAGGCACCAGCCGACCAAGCACGTGCTTGGGGCGGCACCTTGGGGCAGGGCGGCGCTCGATTTTTTATTTTATTTTTTATTTGTTTGGATTCGGTGGCGTGGCGCTTGGAGAAGGGGCGGGGGCTTCGGGTTGCGTGGTGCTGGGGGGGCGGGGATTTCGTCGGCGCTCGCGCGCGGGGGGGGGGGGGGTACGGCAGGGCGGCGCTCTTTTTTCCCTGGGGCGGCAAAAAAGTTAGAGCCGGCCCTGCATGGGTAGTGTCCATACAAATGAAAAGCACCCGGAATAGAGAGCACGCTGTGCAAGCTTTGTCCACTCAGCCTTGCCCATGCAATTAAATCCTGACTCTCAGCACTGTGATCTTATTATTACTGCACGCGTTCCGTGCAGAGACTGACAGTCAGACCAGCGTGTGTGGCATTTGTTCTCTCCCACCGCCCCTCAGGAGACAAGGAGAAGAGAAACATCCACTACAGACTGAGACAAGATCAAACCCTTTTCCTTAGTCAAATTAGAGCCCATGCTCCAGATTTCAGGAGACCGTTCATGAACCCACTGTCTCAGCCTAGAACTTTTGCGTGAGTTTGCTGGAAGGAGGCTCACACATTGCTACCGATGCTCACACACAAGGACTCATGTATGCACGTTCACTGACCTCGACTGTGCAGGATGCTCCTCACAGACTTGAAGCCTTCCTTGGAGCTTGAAAGGTTCAGCACCCCCGTCTGGAGATCTTCTAGCACAGACTGGGCTGTGTCAAAGCTATCGTTCATGGTGGTGATAATCACCCCTGTGGGTCCCCTCTTCACCCAGCCGCTGCAGTACAGACCTGTAACAGCATGTTACACAAAGTCTGACATGCTCCGACGCAATCCCCAGTACACATGTAGGGATAGGGTCCAGCCAACTCCCCAACACAGTTGTCTCTTCAGCTTGAAGGGACTCAAGAGTTAGATATAGATCTATATTTCCTTATCCACCGTAGTTTTACACCCACACCCTCTCAGATGTAGCTGGCCACTGTTAACAACAGCTGACACCAAGATACGTCACACTCGGATCACTACCAAGATCATTGTAGCATCTGCTCAGTGGGGTATATTCAGGTAGTATCTACCCTCCCCGTAGCAGAGAGTGCATTGTCTCAACCTTGCTGTCCTCCCCACTGTAGAGCTGCTATGGGAGTTTCTAGTGACTCAAGAATGTTACCCCTAAGAAGCCATTGCCGGCTGCCATCTCTCTTTAATAAACTAATAACAATTACAGCATGCTTTTGGGTCATTTGTGTATCTGAGCTATTAATGTTACAAGATGCGGGACAGGTCTTTAAAACTGTAACCTTTTGGTTTTTTGGTAAGGACACAAAATGGCCCAAGTCCTACAATACTTGACACGTCAATAGCAATTTCTGTCAGAGGATGTTAAAGTGCTTTCCAGATGCTGGTGACTTATGCCTCACAACGCTCCTTTAAAGCAGGCATTACACCACTTTTATGGATGGGGAAACCGAGGCACAGATAACTGAACTGCCCAAGGAGGGGTCACACAGGAAGCCTGTGAGCTAGACAGGGATGGAACCCAGTTCCCAGACCTGTTCTTTACACAAGCCCATACCCTCCCATTCACTCCTAGCCACACAAACCTCCTGGCCACTGACCCTTCCACCTTCCTATAGGCATGTTCCCCCGCCGCTCACACACACACACTCATAAGCTCTGTTACCCAAACACTGCACATGAGGAAACCTCAACCCTGAGTGTTCATACTAACCTGGTTCCCCCTGAACCCTGCCCAGGCTGTTGGGGATGATCCCCAGTTTGGGGTCAAATGGTATAGCCGAGTCAAGTGGGAGGCTCCGGTAGCCAATGCTGCTGAGGATCAGCCCACATTCAAGCTCCTCCACTTCTCCAGTGGGGACAGCTCTGGCAGACTCGCCTGAACCCTACAAAACCCCGGGAGGGAGAGGGAAGAAAGAAAAGAGTTAAAGAGCCTGTAATGCAAATGCAATCGAGAGTTTTCTCTCCCAGGAGAAACAGCAACATCTCCCTTCTACCTCCTGGATTCACTGGCAATCCCGTTACTGAATATTTAGTAGGCTGGGTTATTGGCGCGTTCTCCAATTGCAACTATCAATACCAATGGACAGAAAGTTCCCTTTGTATCAGAAACAGCTCCTGGGGGAGACCTTAGGCTGACTTCCCAAGAATCTGCCATTCCAGCTGCTCAGACAGCAGGCAGTTCTGCTGGTTCTAATTAGACCAGGAGTATCAAGCTGTCTTTAGATTAACGTAGAAGGGTTCCCCAGAGATTTCCAGATCCAAATGGATGCAACAGACTTTTACTCATCTCCCAGCAACACAGACAGCCAAGCATGGGGAAGGCAAATCCTTAGAAAGAGAGAACTTTGAGTCCATACCTCCAGCCTGGTGACGGCTATTCGGATGCCTCTTGCTTGCTTCCCGTCAGCAGCGGACAGTACCTCCAGCGGGCTGCGCCGGAATTTCAAGCCCCACTCTTTGGTTGCTGATGCCCAACGACCGGCCTCTTTCTCACCAGGTTTCTCCAGGGCCGATTTGACCATCAGCTCGGTCAGACGCTTCCTGGGTCTGGGAACATCTAAATTTAAAAGGACCAAGGCAGGAACCTAAGGAACCCTGAACAAAGGTCTGTCAGTCTCTAAAGAGGGACCATGCAAGGAGGAGAGTCTGGACCAACGTACAGTTAATGCTCAGCATTTGCAAGCCTCTAAAACAGGGGTCGGCAACCTTTGGCACGTGGCTCGCCAGAGTAAGCATCCTGGCGGGCTGGGCCGGTTTGTTTACCTGCCGCATCCGCAGGTTCGGCCGATCACGGCTCCCACTGGCCGCAGTTCGCCGCTCCAGGCCAATGGGGGTAGCGGGAAGCGGCGCGGGCCAAGGGATGTGCTGGCCGCCGCTTCCCGCCGCCCCCATTGGCCTGGGACGGCGAACCGCGGCCAGTGGGAGCCACGATCGGCCAAACCTGCAGACGCGCCAGGTAAACAAACCGGCCTGGCCCGCCAGGGTGCTTACCCTGGCGAGCTGCGTGCCAGAGGTTGCCGACCCCGGCTCTAAACCATGAATAAGGCAGATAGCTGGTGCCAGGCACAGCAGCACAATTGGGACTTTGGAACAGCTTTGCCAAAAGCCACAGCCTCTGAATTCAACAGTTTGAGAAGAAAGTCCAAGGGCACCTTAGAACCCAACTCTCCTTCCAGTTTAGCTCGGAACATGGGCTTTCAGACCTGGATTCTCCTTCACTGAAAGTCACACACTGACCCTGCCCTTCACGATCCATCTCCCCATCACTCCCCAACAGCCCATGTGATGCTGTTACAAGCCTGAGCAGACAAACTACGCTGGAACGTGCGGCAGGTAAGAGCTGAAGGTCCATTTCCTCTAGACACAGGTGGTGTTGCAGCTCTCCTGCTACTAGCCATCCTTGAATACTCGCCACCAGGGCAACCGTGCTGCTGTTTCAGCCCGTTGACCTTCTGGTCACTGTGGCTCAGCCAGGTGGAACTCATGTGCTAGTCAATCAGGGCATTGCAAGGCTTTTTCTGAAGCCTTATGGTCTAGCAAGCAAGTGAGGACAAAGGGGAAGAAGAAATTATCTCTCTCATTACAACCCAATAGACCATAACAACTGCTTCCAATCAGGTGACAACACAGAGCAAGGCAGGAATCAGAGACTGGTTTCCAAGATGCGAGGGCGATGAGGGGAGGGTAAAGTTGCCCACTGATTTTGTTTTAGTTTAGCAACCAGATTGGAAAGCAGGGCAAGGCCTCCTGGCCTCGTCCTTCATCTCCAAGAGCTCCCCCGGATAGAACCCATGGGTATTTACCCCACCATGGAAATCTCACCATCGAACCAGCGTTGTGCTGGGCAGACTTTCCTCACCTTTAATAACATCGCCAAGGCCTGTAAAGTCAGCAGGGGCCAGGAGAGGTCTGGTATCGGGCAGGTTTATCATCTCCCGCAACTCCTGGGAACGTCAGACAGGAAGACGTGATGCCTCACTGTGCCGTGTGTGGCTAAGGCAGAGAAGCCATAAGAACAGCACAGATCCAAAAGAGAAGCCATTCCCACCATACCGGCGGCACAGGCTAGCAACTCCTGCTTTACAGGCGGGAGGCCGAGTTCAGCATGTGGGCACAGTAACCAGGATGCCGGCATTCACGTGCCTTCTTGTAGACCCTGGAAGCCACAATTAGTGGATTCAACAGCTCATGTTGAATTAACTAGACCCACAGAAGAGGGGCTTAGGGTTAGATTTACAGTCACAGTGAATCCTGTTACATTACAGTATCCTTAAGCTCAAACGAATAAGTTTTACCTTTATGGTGAAAGCTACCTGGAGGGGCCCCCTCCTCCCAACAAGCCACACTCGCTTGACCTTACTGCAGGCTATGGCTGCCAAGGAGCCTTCAGTGATATCAGTCTTCTGCAAGACAAAGATGTGACCATGAAGGAGGGTGGTGGGAGAGATAGGAAGGCACAGCGCGGGAAGTTGAAAACAGCGGGGCATCTGCTTGCCCAGGCAAAGCCACCTCCCTTTGCATGAGGTGGTTTTCACAGCTAACGCCTTAACACAGCACTCACTGAAAATACTGTCTGCAGTCGTTACACTGTTAACAAGGTAACACCTTACTGAGCAGGCTCAAAGGGAAATCTCCCTTCTTTAAAAGCCTTTTAAGAGGATGCTAAAAAAATTAAACAACACACACACAACCCCAAACCAGTTAGCCATATAAAGCTTGGGGCCAACAGCGCGAGGAACCTCACCTTTCTAATCTTCTCTGCTGTAGGGATTCACACAGGGGCATTTCGTGACTTGCCCCTTTACTCTTCCCTACAATGGAGGAAACTCCCCTATTGACTTAGACTGTGATGGGATCTATACCAGCATCACTGAAAAACGTGGCTTAGGGTTGTAGAATAAAACGCTCAGCAAAGCCTCCTTACAACAGAAAAGAAATGAGAAGGGCCGTGCTACTCAGGAGGGCAGACTAATTAGAGATTCCACTTGACGGTACCTCGAAGGGTTCCAAATCTGATTTGCTCCGTTCAGAAGTCAAAACATGTTGTTTTCCCTAACCCTCAGCATCACAAGCTAGACAATGTGAAAAGCTCAGCAGGGCTCTTTTCTGCCTCTTCCTTCCCCCTTCAGGTAAAGCTTCTGCAAACAGAACTCGCTGACAGTTTTACTGATGATGCCCAAGGTGCAACAAACTTCCAGACTCACTCACTTGTAGCGGGATTAGCTCCACAGAGATAAAAGCGGGGAAGAACCTACATTCAGCACAAAAAAGGAGCAAATCTGACTAAGGCACAGCGTCGGCTTTGGGAACGTTGCACTTCATAGACAAGTGCCATGTCCCCCTTGTGCCGGGGCTGAGTACCGCCTCTGGTCCCAAAGACCACATCATTTGAAGCACAGCTCTCACTTCCCAATCAGTGTAACTATGTAAGGCCTCTAAACATTGGCAACGTCCCAAGCTTTTTTAAATTTAGCCATTAATGTTGGAGGTAGTAGTTGAGTTTCAATCAGCCTCTTTTCAGTTCCGGAGGGACAGAAAGCTCTGGGAGGCCCTTGCTGCTAACATCTGGGGCAGCAGCTGTGCGCAGCAGCTGCTGCCAACAAGCTTCCAGCTATCGAACTGGGAGCATGGTAGGAAAAGATCTAAGAGGCTGGATAGCAGGCACATCGGGTGCTGCCGAGGCTGTTGCTACCACTAAGACCCTGGGAAGCAGAGATGCGTGGGGAAGAGGCGCACCCTTTCCAAAAGAGAAACCCAGGCTAAACTTCTGACCTCCCAGCAGCTCCAGCAGGGGGCAGGCTGCAGTTCCCTCTTTGTCGCTTACAAGGAGAAAGGGCCAGAACCTCATTCATTGCCTTTAAAAAACTGAGTTTGAGGTTGTGTGGGGACAAAATAAAGTGATGAACTCCACACCATGAAGGGCCCTGAGTGCTACAGACGAGGCCAGCTGGTTCTGGGAGAATCCCAGCCCTATTTCTGCATTCTCTAGCTCTCGGGTATGTAAGGAGAACGTTTCTCACTGGGGAAAGCTCTAGAGCATTGTAGACTGGATTGGAACATGGTGCTTTCCTCGCCTTTTTTTTAAAGCACCAAATATGCTTTTTCCACCAGCCCAGCTGCTGGTGCCATCAGCCAGACCCTAATGCTGAATCTGTGACTCCCCCGATCACTCCCATAGCAACGCTTGGGTATTACAAACCTAGGACTATGACTCCCTTGCAGGGAAGAGCAGGAGGGGAAGCAGGCTATGAGGGAGAAAGGCTCTGCTTGAAAACAAGACCCACAGATGAGTCTACATGTGGTTGTTTTAATCAGCTATTTTGTCTGGGTTTCCCCCTTACATCAAACCCTAATGAATTTGAAGTAGAATTCTGGCCCTTCATACAAACTCTGCACCTTGCAGTCTGTGTTTTACAGGCCTCCCTCAACTCACCCTGAGTATATCGAGTGGAGACAGCAGAACTCGGGCAACATCCAGAGCTACATTCCCCTGCCCCAGGACCACGGCGGTCTCGCTGCTTAGGTCGGGCTTCAGCTGTATGGAGAGAGAGATCCCACTGAATAGTACATTCAACAGGCGGTCAAATCCTGGCATCTTCACCACACTTAAGGCTGGTTCTCTCCATCCCCTCCTTGTTACAAAGGCAGAAGTTTTCTTCGGCCTCCCGTTTCACTCTAGCTGCCATTCTAACCCAGATAAAAGGGCCCAGGTATGCCGAAAAGTCACTCCCTCAGATGCAGTTGCCTAGCGTGGCTTAGTCAGAATGGCTAGTTTACAACACATTCAGTTATTTCCCCAGCCTGCATCTCTTTCAGCGCATCCTGGGCCCCCACTCCTGTAGGTCTTCTGGATTCCCATCTCTCTCACAGGGAATCTCTGTGAGTGTCTACTATTTTGACAAGCCAGTTTAATCTCCCCAGCCCTAAAAGTGTCCCTTTCGGGCTTCCTTATGTCCTCTCCAAGAAGTGCTGCCAATCTACAGAGCTGGCTAATCCTCTCTTACTGACGTGAAAATTATTCACATTTTTAACATCGGAGAAGGATTTAATTTTGCGTCTGCTAATCTTTTTCAATTGCAAGCCTTTCAGGCAGGCACTAATCTGGAGTTGGAGGACTGCATACAGATGCACGGAGAGCGCAAAGGCTTAGAGAGGAAAAAACAAACCCTTACATCTCTGTTCTCAGGCAGTCCATTGTACCAGCCCACAAACGCTCTTGCTGAATAAACCCCCGAGAGGTTCTCCCCTGGGATTCCAAGGATCCGGTTATCCTCAGCACCATAGCTCTGCAGAGACAGAAGCAACATTCCCATAGTCATACACATGCCACTAGATGCGGGGATAAATATCACACACCATGCAAATCTCCAGCTCCACAAACACAACACAGAGGAGCCATTGCATCCCTTGGATACTGTACTGCTGCCAATCACCATAATATCCGGGCACCTCCTGGGATAGTAGATCAGCACAGCAAAGACCCTAGTGAGTTTTGTGGAATTATCGGCTCTTCTCGGCTTGCAGGACGCCCTGCTCATCACACTAGTCTAGCCAGGCTGGACTACGTCAGACACAGAGGTGCGGCGAGAGAGAGCGGGGCTTTCAAGCTGCTTTTTTAGGGCAAGGGCAATGTGAACCTGAAGAAATGGTAACTGCATCTCCTCCTCTGGGACCCGCCTCTTGCTCCCCAAATAGCCATAAAGCCTGTCGCTTTTTAGACTAGCAGCTATTTTCTCCAGCATCTTGGCAGCAAGGAGAACTATGGTGGACTATGCCACAGACACATGCGCTCCCCAGGGCACCGGACTCAGAACGATAGTTCCAGTCAGGAGGGGAGTTTCTTTCCATTCTGCAATGGAAAACAAGGAACAGACATTTCCCTGCTACTAGCTCAGCCATTTCTCTACAGGACAGGACGGGATACAGTCCACCACAGAGGTGAACTGTCCCCAGATCAGCAACACGCTATGGGATGTACACATCAGGCTGAATGACTACAGGAAATATTCACCAGCACAGCTACTCACAGATTCAAACACCCTGTTTTCTAGCCGAAATAGAGCGAATTTCATCCCCCACCACCTCAGACCTGACACTGTTCACTTCACGCTCAGGAGAAAGGGCAGTTCACTGGTTAAGACACTCATCTGTGACCAGCGAGATGGGGATTCAGTTCCCTGCTCTACCTCAGCCCTGGTCTACACTAGGGTGGGGATCGATCTAAGTTATGCAACTTCAGCTACGTGAATAACATAGCTGAAGTCGACGTACTTAGATCGACTTACTGTGGTGTCTTCACCACGGTGAGTTGATTGCTGCTGCTGCTCCCCCATCGACTCTGCCTGCGCCTCTCGCAGTGGTAGAGTACAGGAGTCAACGGGACAGCGCTCGGGGGTCGATTTATCATGTCTAGACTAGACGCGATAAATCGATCCCCACTGGATCGATCGCTGCCCGCTGATCCTGCGGGTAGTGAAGACATACCCTCAGACTTCCTGTGTGACTTGGGCAAGTCACTTAGCCTCTCTGTGCCTTGGTTTCCCACCAGCCCTGCCCTACAGGGGTGTTGTAAAGATAAATCATTAAAAAATTGTGAGGAGCTAAGACACTACAATGATGGAGAACATATAAAAACCTAAGAGAGACAGATTCCCGATCCCTTAAAAACCAAACTTGACAGGAAGGGCTAAACAGTGGGGGAATCCAACAGACTCAATACCCCAAAACTCGGAAGGAAGGAGTGAAGAGTGCTGGATCTGATCGCGACACCACCCCAGTCCTTTCCCCACTAGACACACAGACCATTAACCCACCAGAACCACCGCGTGATAAGCCTGCTGCAACTCCTTCACCGTCACGTCCTTCCCGATAGTGACGTTCCCATAATAGGAACAGCGATCGGAATGCGCCGTCTGAGTAAACGTGTTGATTACGTTCTGTTGGGTCAAAAGAAGTTTTAAAGGGTTTAAATTTAACAGCCACACAGCACGTCCTGCACAGCCAGAGAGGAGACAGGGGCATGGTCTGGGGATGTATAGGTCCACAACGCCCCCATGTGGCCTTGGAGCTACAGGTCAGTGTCTCCCTCTCTAATTCATGCTGGCTGTTCCGGGACGCATAGCTCTTATCTGACAAAGGCTTGAATATTTCATTTAAAAATAAACAGTTATCCACGGCTTGGCACCACACCAGTCAGATCTGTCGAAAGGAAGCGACAAATGGCAAAAAATAGTAACAAAAAAAAGATCCATTCACTGCTAGTGCGAGTTTGCCCATTTGAAAAAACACTTGGCTGGAAGTTTTGCTAACTTGAATTTTGCCCCTTGAACAGCCCTCACCAACATCAAGAGGAACAACTCAAAGTTCCAGCCGTTCTTATGTTCAGTGCTACTGAACAATCCCAGCACTGACCTTCTGCCGCAGATATCCTTGCCTGACACTCCCAGCTTTTAATATAAAAGCTCTTTCTTGAAATCAGACTGTGCAGCAATTCATTCTTATATGCACCTCCAGGGCTGTCCCTAGCTATTTTGGTGCCCTATGCAGCCCCCCCTCCCCCCACGGTGGGGGCTGTGTGGGGCCTTGCCCCAGGCTTCTACGGTGGGGGGGACTGGCCCCAGGCCTCTGCATGGGGAGGCTGGCCACTTCCTGTGGGAAGTGGAGTGACCCGGCCCCAGCCTGCTCTAATCCCCTGGCTCCCAGGCTTGGGGGGGCAGGGGGAACCGCCCCCCAGCACTCGCCAGCAGCACCGCTGGGAGCCAGGGGAGCGGAGCAGGCTGGGGCCAGGTCGCTCTACTTACCGGTGAGGGCAGGCCCGACCGCTTCTGGAGTCCTCAGGGGAGTGGGAGTGGAGCTGGAGTGGAGCAGGGGTGGGAAGGGCAGGGCAGAGCAGGGGTGGGGGCTTTGGGGAAAGAGGTGGAGGGGCGGAAAGAGATGGGGCTGGGGCGGAGGCTCTGGGGAAGAGGCGGAGCAGGGGCTGGAGCAGCACACAGCTGCGTAGGGCACCAAATTTCCTGGTGCCCTATGCAGCTGCATACTTTGAGTATGGGTAAGGACGGCCCTGTGCACCTCCCCCCATTTCCAAACTTTTCCCCTCACTTTAGTCGCCAACGCCTCTGCTTCCCAGTAGCCTTGTCTATTTGGCAAACGTCACTTCTGTCCTTGGAATGCCTGACCACACCTGGCCTGGCAACAGAAAACAGGCCCCATGACAGAGAGAGAATCCCCTACAAACAAGAATTGCACCCCAACACTGGCACTTCTTATACCTCTCTTGAGAGGACCTACGACTTGTCTCAGCTCACAATGGTGTAAGTGTATCACCACACCCCGTTCACAACTCTTGGACAAAGCTACCGACACAGACTCTCCATTTCCACCACCCCTCGACCTAGGGTGACCAGACGGCAAGTGTGAAAAATCGGGACAGGGGATGGGGGGGTAATAGGAGCCTAAATAAGAAAAAGACCCCAAAATCGGGACTGTCCCTATAAAATCGGGACATCTGGTCACCCTACCTTGACCCTGTGAGGCGAGGGGAAAGCCAGTACTAACTTTGACTTCAGGGTGGTCTGGTGCCACTCCAAAACGAACAAGGCCGAAGGGAACTGGCAGCTTCTCATAAATATCCACCCGGGCCAGTCTGTGGTGCTAGAGAAGAAGAGCAAATTCACAGTTATAATATAAGCAATCAAGCGAGAACAAAAGCACACAAGCTAAGTGACTAACAACAGGGGCCCAACATCAACCTTCTGCTGCGGAAACTGGCTGCACATCAAGAGACACTGATCTTCTTGAATCTACAGGCACAGCAAACAATTCAGGAGAGCGCTTTGGCATATGAGAAAAAACAAGGAGAGACGTGCTGGGAGTCTGTAGGTCAGTGGCACCCAGCTAAACTCCCTGAACACTGGGATCATCATCATGCAGGGACGAAAGGCAAGATATGGCCTATCCTCTGTGTCCCCTACAGTCTTTATCAAGGGTCTTTTTACTTCTGAATGCACAGATCACAAAACATCTGGTAAATCCAGCTGGGGCAAGAACATACACATCAGCGCAGCTGTATTTTAGTTTAATTTTGGTTGTAAGGTGTTGCATTCAGATAGCAAGGAGGAGCATACAATGGTGACAAAAACAGGCTGATTGTATAAGAATAGCTGCCACAATAACACTCACCTTTTCTAGACAATCACCTAAATAAAAGTAAATTGAAGTGCACAGAGTGCTGGCATAGAATAAAGGAAATTAGACCGGCCGGTCTATTCCCATCCTTGTTGAATGTTTAAAAAATTAGTATGTGGGCACCAGATATACTAGAAATGTGCAATATTTTGTATTTCAGGCTTGTAAGCAAAACTCTCCTGTGTTCTTCTAAACCACATTCTCAGGTTGGGATACTGTGGATTTTGCCAGCCTGCCCCAATAGAAAGAGGAAAGGAATTATTTAAAGAAACTTAACAAGAGGATCTACCTTCTGACCTGAAGATTCATTAACTCGCACCAATAGGAACACCATATTGAGCTAGAGACTGTGGCTGGTTTGTTTTTTGTGCAATAACTATTTTATCTTAGGACATGCCCACTAGGTCATATGAGATGCTGCAACACATTGCCTGCAGAGATCCATGTCTGACCAGCCCATCATGGAGAGTTTGGCACTGGGGATTTAAGCAATTGCTGCAGACGTATATTGGGTGAAAGATGCCCCAGATTTAACCCCTTTTGCCCCCACAACAGCAGTTAACAATGCCGGCCGAGATCCTAAAATCTTACTGTCGATTATACCCATTTTAGGTTTGTAGCTGGTATGTATTTTAGTCGGATTTATTGCTTTAAGTACTTCGTTAGCAGCTAGTATTTTGAGACAGCGTCTCTCTCTCTCTCATGCTATTTGTGGAGATTAAGTAGCCCTGAAATTTGTCCTTGAAGTTCATTAATGGCTAACATGCAGAGTATTATACCCCAAGCATGCTCAAGGGTACTTCAGAGACAGCAAAAAGCAAGTGACCTCACTCGATTAAGCAACTATGGATGTTACTTATCACTAGCAGCACTCTCTGCAGGTTTTGTAATCTATTCTCATCCCCAGACCAATAACTGATCGACTAAGGTTCTGACATTTACTGTTACGTGACATTTGTTTGTTCATTTGTTTGGCTTAGTCAATATGGAGAAGGACCTAAAGCAATTCTCCCTGGTGTCCATATATTTATAGATGAATGTTACCAGCATTTTGTGGGTTACAAATTTTAAAAGCCCAGTAGACACAGATTTGTGGTGTATCTTACTACAGAAGCTTAGTTTTGCCCTAATTTATAGTGACAGCCTTATAGGCTTTATAGGCTTGATGGAGACAGCCCAACACAGCGCAGGCACCAGAGAATCATCCCCTGAATTATGGGATGTCTACGGCCCATATGCCAGCAAGCAAGAGGCTGAATATCTCCTCTTATGTTGAACGGAAGCCAGTTACCTTCAGGAGGTGCTGGGCGGTGTAAAACCCAGCAGGTCCACTCCCCACAACACATATCTGAGGAGCGAGAGCAGCTGTGGAAAGCAGCCTGCTGAAACCTGAGCAAAGAGCACAAAAGCAGAGTCAATGAGCAGAGAAAATACCACCCTTGACACAAATGCCTTTATCCTGCTAGGATTTCCCATGCACGCTGGCTGGACCTCAGAACGGGGAGGGGTGCTAAAGGCTTCTAAGAGCTAGTCCTTCTGCATTAAGCAAATACAGGACTTAGAACCAATTAAAACGGAAGGATAGAAGTTACCCTTAGAAACACGTATACCATGGAAAGAAAAGCCACCAACAGGAAAACATCAGGGATGTGCCCAGGGTAACAGACCTCCCCTTTCAAAGGGACTCTTTACTGAAAGGGGGCATAGGACGACTCCCCTTGTGATGATTTCATCTTTTAAGTCCCTTTCAGCACTCCATTCTGCACAGCGGACTGGTTACTATGGCTTCCCCTTCCACCTCTGACTTTGTTATCACGTGGGGGCTAGAAGGAAACTATCCTGCTGCCCGCCACTTGAGATTTTCCTCCTGAGTGACAAGCCCAACAAAAGATCTCGCTGTCACGGCAATCTAGCGCTTCGCGGTCCCCACACCGCCGGCTATTCAGAGAACAGGTCATCGATAAACTTTAATGTGATCCGATTAAACAGCAACCGGAAGGGCTGGAGACAATAGTGATTTCAGTCATAGTCCAACACAGCCTTGGCAGTCAGCTGAGAAGTTTTATTCCACTAAGTACAAAGACATTCAAAGCAAAAATGCATCGGGGTCAAATGCCGGGGACTACAACTCCCTGCCAAACCCTGATATTTTTCTTCAGTGCCCTTGATATTTATATCTATTTTAGGAAGCAGTTACCCAGCTCCACTCACACTGTACCTGTAGAGTCAACTGGACTCTTTTAGAAATGGAGTGTGTCTGGGGAAGGTAGTTAGCACAGAGGAGTAGGCGTCAAGAGTCCTGGATTCCATTCCAGACTCCGACACTGGCTTGCCTTGGGACTTTGCCTCTTGATGCCACTGTTCGCCCACCTGTAAATCAGGGCGGGAAATTCCTGTCTACCTCACAAGGAAACTGGGACTTCATTAATTAATACTTTAATTAAAGCACTTTGATGACTTCAGAGGAATGGCATGACAGAAGTGCAAGATAGGAACAGAATTTTCTTCTCAAAAAGGAGGAGGGTATATGCTTGCAGGGGTGGGTAATTTTTCGTGAATCTACGCCTGGTGAATGGCGGCAGCCAGATGTCCTTGGAGACTGAAATCCTCTCTCTACAAAACAGCTACGGCACATGCAATGGCAATGCAAGTGTCCTCCCCATTCCACCCTGACCTAGAAGGACAGAAAATAGTTCAGTTTCCATGGTCCATTCAAACTTCGGCTTCTCTGCTGAGACTGCAGACCAGGGCCACAATTTAGTATTGTCCATATCTCAAAAACCACCATCATGGCTATTTGTTCATTGAGTACTGGACTAAACCAGCTCATTCTGCCAAGGCCTTTCAGCAGTAATCAGATGGCAACAATTTAGTCACTATCGACCTGAGCTTAAACCAGCAATGGGTCTCTGTATCCTACTAACAAACAACCCACCAAGGCACACACTCCTATGTCCAAATGTACATGTATTTAACAAGAAAGGGGGCTCTCACTCTCCAAATGCTAACGGATATGGTGGAGTCTTTCAAACAGGCATCACTACAGAGTACTTTTACTTCTAGTCACCCCAGATGTTACTAACATCAGGAAATTGCTGGTTTATTTACAACACTATTTTTTATTGGACAGGGTTACGTTAAAGAAAGTGATCTTTTGCACTCAAGTTACAGGACAGGTATAAAAGGAAGAGTTGATCATAGCTTTGAAAGTCATAGTTAAATCTACTGTAGTTTATGGCTAACTTCTAGTATTTATATTTTTCATTGCATAAAAGTCCCTCAAAACCTCCCTCTTTTACCCCTCTCTGGATCTTTTCCATCTCTGCTCTCTTTTTCGTAAACTGAGGTAATAAACTGGACCGCACAGGATGTATTGTTTGATACAATATCATTTTTTAAATATGTCTCCTTCCTTCAACAGAACACTGAGCGTCTTAGTATTATTATTTTTAATTAGACCGATACTCAACACAGGACAGATATCTGCATTGAGCTCTGTCTCCCTTTACTTCCAAATCTTCTTCTGGAAAAAGTCTTGCATGTTCAGAGCCTAGCAGCAGATGAGAAGTTTAAGGTAGTTTTAGCAATATGCATTGCTGTATATCAGTGGTTCCCAAACTGGGGTTCGAGAACCCCTGGGGGTTCACGAAATGTTACAGGGGGTTCGCAGAAAAAAATTCTCTAATGGCGGACAGAGCTGTCCATAGGGACCCCAGGCAACATGGGGCCAGCAGCCCGGAGCCCCTGGACTTCCAAGAGCTAAGAGGATCAAAGCAAGCGTATCTATCACACTGAGGAGATTTAAACTTCAAGACTCCTTATAAGAAATGGAAAGGGAGGTGGATATTTTTTGCTGTTTTTAAAATTAAATAGGCAGCTAGTATTGTTTTTAAAATTATTATGAGGAACAAGTTTAAGCTTTGTTGTAACGTGTGTTGTTTGTCTGGACTGCTCAAGACCTGAATGCTTGTGTAGGAGGAACTCTTTGAGTTGGCTTCTTAAATACCTTCATGCTGTTTCACATCTGATACTCTTTGATGAAACATAGGAGCCTTGTCTTATAACAGGCTTCTTCAAAGTGATACAAGCTACGAAAGTGAGATCTTGGAAGAGTGTTGCCATTTTCATAATGTAATACAAATACTGTAATGATAAATAAGAACATAAGAATGGCCTTATTGGGTCAGACCAAGGGTCCATCTAGCCTAGTATCCTGTCTTCCGACAGTGGCCAATGCCAGGTGCCCCAGAGGGAATGAACAGAACAGGTAATCATCAAGTGATCCATCCCCTTTCGCTCATTCCCAGCTTCTGGCAACGGAGGCCAGGGACACTTAATAATAATTAGTGTGTAATAAGCATGTAATAAAAACAAATTTTATATTTCCAAGATCACTGCTTTTATACTCAGGTAAACGAGAAAATCCCTGTAAATATTCATTTTTAGGAGGGGTTCACGAGACTTGACATTTTAGTGAAAGGGGTTCAAAGGTTGTTCAAGTTTGGGAACCACTGCTGTATATGTATCCAGTTGAACTTTATCTGCCCTTACATTGCTCACTCCCCCGCATTGTGTCCAAATCCATCTCACAAGCCTGCAGTGGTTTTGGTTGCTTTGTTTTTAATCAGCTAAAACAATTTAATGTCATCAGCAGTCTTGCTAACCACTCCTACATCACCGAGGACCACGTTTCCAGGAGGGATTGTGGCTACTTAACTTGAGACACGTGGGGCCTGACTATGGCCAAGCACCCACAACTCCAGCTGAAATCAACAGTTGCTGCAAGTGTTCAGCTCTTCCAAAAAAACAGGCCCAAAGGGGCCTCAAGGGGGGGCTCTGCTTTATTAACTCTTTCCGAGAGCAAACAACTTCAAGGGCACCACTTTTTTTGGCCATTTCAGGGTAGCCCTATTCTGTCCTTCCCTTGGACTATCACTTCCCTGAGTGAAGGCTCAGGCAACCCTTGGAATCAGCTCAAGTACCTTTCATGAACACAGGCTTCACCTTAGTTACTTCCCAGGCTTCACAACCAGCTGATGTTCTTAAGGGCCTGGACATCAAAGTGTCAGGTGGTTCTCTCCCCTCTTCTTTCCCATTTCCATCTCATTGTCACATTGCTCCTTGCATTCCCTCAGCTACATAATCCCCATTCCCCTGCACCCCTAAATTTCCAAGTCACTGACTCCATAGCTCAGCTCCTACCCCAACAATCCCCTTCCCCCCCCATTTTTTACTCCCCCAGGCTCCCCAGTCCCTCTCTAGCCAGGCTCCCCAGTCCCTCTCTAGCCAGGCTCCCATCTCCCCACACCCCCCCCCAGGTCCCTCTATAGCCAGGCTCCCCAGTCCTTCTATAGCAGTGGTTCTGAACCACAGTTTCACATACCCTTGGGGGTACACAGAGGTCTTCCAAGGGTTACATCAACTCATCTAGTTATTTGCCTAGTTTTACACCAGGCTACAGAAAAAGCACTAACAAAGTCAGTACAACAAAATTTCATACGGACACTGACTTGTTTATATTGCTCTATAGACTGTACACTGAAATGTAAGTACAATATTTATATTCCAATTGATTTATTTATAATTATATGGCAAAAATGAGAAAGTCAGCAGTTTTTCAATAATAGTGCAGTGACACTTTTGTATTTTTATGTCTGATTTTGTAACAAGTTGTTTTTAAGAGAGGTGAAACTTGGGGTAACCAAGGCAAATCAGACTCCTGAAAGGGGTACTGTAGTTTGGAAAGGGTGAGAGCCACTGCTCTATAGCCAGGTTCCCATGCCCTCCTCCGCTCCCTCTATAGTCAGCTCCCATACCGCACCCCAGCTCCCCTATAGCCAGGCCAGGCTCCTATGCCCTCCCAGCCCAGTCCCCCTATAGCCTGGGGCCCATACCCCCCCCTTTCCCCTATAGCCTGGGGCCCATACCCACGTACCCCCCAGTCTCCCTATAGCCAGGCTCCCATGCGCCCGCTCTCCAGCCCCAGCCCGGCGAGCGGACGGCCCCCTTACCCGCGAGGCGCCGGAGGGGAGACCGCCACTTCCAGCAGACGCAGCTCGAACCCATGCTAAGGGAGCGCGCCAGGAGCACCCCACCTCCTGGGGACGAGACGCTCTGCCTCTGCTGCCACCCCTCCGGACCGGCCGACCCGCGGCCGGGCAGCAAAGCGACTCCGCCCAGCGTCCGCGTTAGCCAATCAAATGGCGGAAAGCCCCTTTGATTAGCATAGGTCCGCCCCCACGCACTCACGAACCAATTACATGGCAACTGTTTAATTAGCATAACCACGCCCACCCGGAACACCGCCTCTTAGAGAGGAAGAGCCCTTTCCCAGGCCTGTGTATTCCGTCTCTATGGTTTATCCTCCAGTGCATATAACCAGGCAGTGTCTGCCGATCTCTCCCGGCTAGGAAGAACCATAGAGAGGGGGCAGTGGGGAGGGCTGGTTTGTTTGGTGGTGGAGTGGGAGCCACAGGGGACTGGTCCCAAACACACTTATTCCAGTGCAAGTTTCACCTCCCCTCCCACACATGGGGGAGAATCACCCTGATTGTCCCCACACAGCTAGGCACACAAATTCCCTAAATCCCCAGCCTGGGCATTGTTACTAGGGCATGGGGCTGGGAATCAGGAGACTGAGGTTCTGTCTCTGCCACTGACTTCCTGTTTGACCTTGGGAAAGCCTCCTAACATTTCAAGTGGCTAAAGCAGGATGCAGCACCACCGGGGTCTGACCTGTCCAACCCCCTCTATGAGTGGCACTGCAAGCTCATACTTGTGCCAGATCATAATGCCTCTAGGTTTAGGGGCCCTTTCATGTCCCCTCCCCTGGCAGCTGTCAATGTGGGAAATTTTTCCTTCAACTGGGACAGGGGGTCTGGAGGGGTCAAAGCGGGACAGACCCACAAATCCTGAGACCATTGGGAGGCATGCTTCTGACCTGATTTTAGCCCCGATCCTGCTCCTGTTGAAATCAATTGCAATGTCCCATTGACTTCTGTGTGTTACCAGCATCAATGGGAATGGTGCATGTTCCATAACTGACAATCTGTGTTCCTCTGTTTCCTAGTGAGTACAATGGGGATAACAATATATCTTGGGCCCCCAGGGATTAATTCATTATTATTATAAAAGGCTTTGAGGTCCTTAGCTTGACAGTGCTATAGGAATGCAGAATCCTGTGATTATTATTACAAAGTTGGCATGCTGATGGTACCACAGGGTTTAGGCCATCAGTGTAGAACATAAAGTTTTTTCTTCAATAAGGAATATGACTTGTTAGTTGTGATTATATCTTTCCTAGGGACTATAGTAAGGGTAGATATTTTCATCTTCAAAGCAATATACAGTGATTAATCAAGTATCAGGGGGTAGATGTGTTAGTCTGTATCTAAAAGAACAACAAGGAGTCTGGTGGCACCTTAAAGACTAACAGATTTATTTGGGCATAAGCTTTCGTGGGTAAAAACCTCACTTCTTCAGATGCATAGAGTGAAAGTTACAGATGCAGGCATTATATACTGACACGTGGGGAGAAGGGAGTTACTTCGCAAGTGGAGAACCAGTGTTGACAGGGCCAATTCAATCAGGGTGGATGTAGTCCATTCCCAATAATAGATGAGGAGGTGTCAATTCCAGGAGAGGAAAAGCTGCTTCTGTAATGAGCCAGCCACTCCCAGTCCCTAGTCAAGCCCAGATTAATGGTGTTAAATTTGCAAATGAATTTTAGTTCTGCTGTTTCTCTTTGAAGTCTGTTTCATAAGTTTTTTTGTTCAATAATAGTGACTTTTAAATCTGTAATAGAATGACCAGGGAGATTGAAGTGTTCACTTACTGGCTTTTGTATGTTACCATTCCTGATGTCCAATTTGTGTCCATTTATTCTTTTGCGGAGGGACTGTCCGGTTTGGCCAATGTACATGGCAGAGGGGCATTGCTGGCACATGATGGCATATATAACATTAGTAGATGTGCAGGTGAATGAGCCCTTGATGGTGTGGCTGATGTGGTTGGGTCCTCTGATGGTGTGGCCAGAATAGATATGGGGACAGAGTAGGCAACGAGGTTTGCTACAGGGACTGGTTCCTGGGTTGGTGTTTCTGTGGTGTGGTGTGTAGTTGCTGGTGAGTATTTGCTTCAGGTTGGGAGGTTGTCTGTAAGCGAGGACTGGCCTGCCTCCCAAGGTCTGTGAGAGTGAGGGATCATTTTCCAGGATAGGTTGTAGATCGATTAATCAGTCCTTACAATTATTTAAGGCCCTGATTTTGATCCCGCTTCTATTGAAGTGAATGGCAAAACTCTATTGGCCTTTAGGATTTATTATTAGATTTCTTTACAAAACAAAAAAGAGGTGTTGATCCCAGGATCTAAGTGCTCCTGCCAAATTTACAGGGGGGGAAATATATCATCTGCACATCCTCAGACCACTCTCCTTCACGTCTGATTTCTCTCAATGGCTCACCACCACAGCTACCCATATAAACAAATGGGCCTTGCACCAAGCTTTGAAGGTCAGCCCTCTAAGAGAACCCTATACTGCCAGCCCCCTTTCTTTTAAACTGAGGGAGAGCCAACTCGAGTATCCCCACTGATTGCATCTGTGGTAGTTCAGCACAAGGAGGGAGGCAGTCTCTTAAGTAACAAGGTCTGAACCCATTTAGGGTTTTACAGATCAAAACCAGCACCTTAATTCAATCCAGAAACCAGCAGTAAGCCAGGGCAGTTCATGGAGCACCAGTGACATGTGCTGCCACCAAGAAGCAAAGCTTAAAGGGCGTCAGCATTCTGCATTACCTTAAATTTTCAGTTTGGTCTAAATTGTTACCCTACACAGAGCATATTGTAATAATCCTACTTTGAGGTGACAAAGGCCTGGATCCATTGTAGCAATCTCCTGCTGAGTTACAGATGGTAAAAAACACTCCTGGTCACCACTGCCGTATGACCATCTATCAGCTGCTGAGGGTCTAATGCCACCCCCAGATTCCAAACACAGCTAATGAATGGTGGGAACACATCTTCAATCAAAGGGGGAGAAATCAGCCTTGCCATGTCACTTAGCCTACCAGCATCACCTCAGTATTATCCGGATTGAGCTTCAGCCAGCTAGCTCTCATAAAGTTGCCCAAATCTCCTTCCGGTGACAGCTGGTGATATTTGAGTTCTCTTTATCTACAGAAAGACAAGTCAGTCCTTTGTGAGGCTACTTTTAATAGAAAAAAAGCCTTGAGGCCCAGAATATAGTCCCTTAAAGGTCTGATAGATAAGAACTCCCTCCCACCCAGAGATAGACAAACCAAGGCCAGCCAATTTATCTGGCTGGGGCATGGGAATATGGAGGTTTCTGTCCTTTATTACCCTCTGGGATGCATTTGCATTAAACAGTGTCTTTACATTATCTACATCACCACAAACCAGACAACTCCTACTGTCATTTAAACAAAACTTCCACATAAAATGTTTTAAAAAGGGATGTGATTTTGAGAGTCACCGCTGCTACTCAGCAACATCCACGTTCAAGCCCTCGCTGCTGTTTGTGACAGTACACCTTTGTCCCGGTCACTGCTGTCTCTGAAACAGTGCTGAGCGGCGTTACTCCCTGGCTATGCTTGCAGGTAAGCTCTGTTCAGCACCTGTCCAGCTACACCTGCTGCTCACACCCCTTCCCAGTAACAGGGAATTTTTGTGGATTCTGAGACAGGAGTTGTATGCAGTCAGTGTCATTGTAGCGATGTCAGTTCCAGGATGTTAGAAAGACAAGGTGGGTGAGGTAATAGCATTTATTGGACTAGTTTCTGTTGGTGAGAGAGACAAGCTTCTGAGG
>NW_020664543.1:13953805-13984536 GCF_002925995.2 Terrapene triunguis
CTGAGGTACACAAAGCTCTTCTTCAGGTCTGGGAAAGGTAGGCCCAGCATCACAGCAAAATGCAAGGTGGAACAGATTGTTTAGCACATATTGTAAGAGACCGTTCAAGGTAGAGTGGCCCATTAACACCTCTGCAGTCAGAGGACAAAAAGAGGGGGTTAGCAGGTTACAGATTCTTGTAAGAAGACATAAATCTAGTGTCTCTGGGCTTGGCTACACTTGCAGATGTAGAGCGCTGGGAGTTAAACCAGCCTTCGGAGACCGCAGCAGGGAAAACGCTGCCGTGTGTTTACACTGTCAGCTGCAAGCGCACTGGCATGGCCACATTAGCAGCTCTTGCAATGCCACAAAGAGCAGTGCATTGTGGTAGCTATCCCAGTGTGCAAGTGGCTGCAACATGCTTTTCAAATGGGTGGGGGGTGGAGTGTGACAGGGAGTGTAGTGTGTGTATGTGGGAGGAGAGACAGTGTGTTTTGGGGGGCAGAGAGTGTGTCAGCACGCTGTCTTGTAAATTCAGACAGCAGCAGACCCCACACACACACACTCACAACAGCAGCATTCCACACTAATGGTTTCTTTGTCCCGGAGCAGATAAGCATGCCGGCTGTCAGAAATGGAGCTTTGAAAGGGGATATCCGCATGCCTGCAGCCGCTTTCAAAACAATGAGAAGAGTGGCCGCTTGACTTCAGGGGATTATGGGATGTTTCCAGAGGCCAATCACAGCGCAGTAATGCAACACCTCATCCACACTGACGCCCGGGCGTTTCAGCAGGGGCGCAGCAAGCTTTATGCTTCTCGTGGAGGTGGATTAGCAGGAGCGCTCCAGCTGCAGAGTCCAGGCGCTCTACGTGCCTTGCCAGTGTAGACACCTCAGGAGTTAGGGCGCCCGGGGCTGCTTCAGGGCTGGCTCCAGGCACCAGCCTGGCAAGCAGGTGCTTGGGGCGGCCGCTCCGGAGAGGGGCGGCACGTCCAGCTATTCGGCGGCAATTCGGCGGACAGTCCCTCACTCCCGCTTGGAGCGAAGGACCTCCCACCGAATTGCCTTCGCAGATCGCGATCACGGCTTTTTTATTTTTTTATTTTTTGGCTGCTTGGGGCGGCCAAAACCCTGGAGCCGGCCCTGGGCTGCTTTAATGCGCTCTAACTTGCAAGTGTAGCCAAGCCCTCTGTTCAGCCATGATTTTTAGTGTCTAGCAAAGTTATGAATTTAAGCTCCCAGGACAAAACACAGGAGAGCATGCTGTGAGGAACCATCAATTTTACATTTGCCCGAGAGCAATAGACGAGGGGTAACATTTTTACTAGAGACAGATGTTTAAAGGTATTTCGGCCCCTAAATATGCATGTAAGTGCCTTGTGGGATTTTCAAAAGCCCCTAGGTATCTAACTTCCATTGATTTCATTGACTTTCAAAAAGACTTACGCTCCCGAGCCCTTACATCACTTTTGAAAATGGGACTTAGCCACCCAAGTCATTTCCCTCAGGTCTTTTCTCCAACTCCTCTGGTGTTTAATTGCCAGGTAAGGAGCAAACTAAGTCCAACCTGCATTTTGGAGATGGGAGGAGGTGCACGACATGAGCAGTTGTGCAGGGAAGCACTATGCATCCATAACAGGAGCAGGATCACTGACCAGGGCATAGCCACTAGCTGACCATGCCCTCCCCCCAGCAGAGCCATCCCTTGGGTATGGCGAATCAGGGCGATCACTCCTGGCCACGCACTTCAATGTGTGTGGGGGGTACTAGGCCGGCCCAGGGAGGGTGGGGTTAGGGATGCCTTGCATTTCTTTTTCTTGCTCGGCATCGTCGGGCTCCGGCTCAGTCTGTGGTAGCGGCAGCAACGACCCCAGCCTGCCCCGCCCCGCCGGCTCCCAGCGTTGCTCGCTGCCGCACCAACAGCGTCCTAGTGCCGCCAAAACACGCCAGCGCCAGGCTGACCCCATCCATTGCCCTTCCGCCCCGGACCCCTCCCTTTTCCGGAACTGGCCAGCACAGGGGGCTCCCTTGTCCCTAGGACAGGTGCCACCCTATGACTCTCCATTGTCCCTCGCCCTCCAGCACTGGGGTCCCCTCCCCACACCAGACTTCACCTGTATAAAAAATGTTAAGGGGGGCCCATACAGGCTGATTTGTCCCAGGCCCCGCACCCCCCTAGGGACGGCCTTGCTCCCCAGTATCATCATCCAGATACCTGCCAATGCACAAAGGGAATAGGCCCCGTCCACTCCGGGCTGCTAAGTGCTGCCAGCACTAGCACCATCCTCCTATGCTCCGCAAGGGCAGGGGGGCAAATTATGGCGACCTTGGAGCAGAAGCACCAGTGAGGATGGGGCTCCTTGCACCTGCTCCTTTGCCTCCATGGTGCCCTCAGGCAATTTGTCTTTTAACACTTTATTCCCAGGCTAGTAACTTTTCTGCCTGGAGTTTCATTGTGCTTCCTACACACCCATCAGCCTGAATCCATCCTCTGTCTCACCAGGACATTTACAGCCACGTTATGCAGTAACTCTTGGTCCTTCACATCCATCACCCCAGGATTTGGTACTGGCAGAATTTGGCTTAACCAACTGTCTTTCAGTCTCAGAGGGTCCCCACTTCTATTACATTGCTGGCCAGTATGATGCATTGGCCCTTCCCTTCCTCACAAGGTACTCTCTTTACAGAACCCCAAATCATCAAGCAAGAGAAGGATGGATTTCTACCACCAAGTTGTTACAGTGGGGCTGGTAACACCCATATAGTTAAGATTGAAACTAGCTTACTGTTTAACAGGACTTTGTCAAGCCGGGCCTTAAAAACCTCTAAGGATGGAGATTACCCCACCTCCTGATGTAACACATTCCAGTGCTTCACCGCCTGCCTAGTGAAATAGTTTTTCCTAATATCCAACCTAGATCTCCCCTACTGCAACTTGTTCTGTCATCTGCCACCACTGAGAACAGCCTAGCTCCATCCTCTTTGGAACCCCCCTTCAGGTAGTTGAAGGCTGCTATCAAATCCCCCCTCACTCTTCTCTTCTGCAGACTAAATAAGCCCAGTTCCCTCAGCCTCTCCTCCTAAGTCATGTGCCCCAGCCCACTAATAATTTTCGTTGCCCTCCTCTGGACTCTCCCCAATTTGTCCACATGCTTTCTGTAATGGCAATGCTCCTACTAATGCAGCCCAATATGCTGTTAGCCTTCTTGGCAACAAGGGCACATTGTTGACTCATATCCAGCTTCTCGTCCACTGTAATCCCCAGGTCCTTTTTTGCATAACTGCTGCTTAGCCAGTCGGTCCCCAGCCTGTAGCAGTGCATGGGATTCTTCCATCCTAAGTGCAGGACTCTGCACTTGTCCTTGTTGAACCTCATCAGATATCTTTTGGCCCAATCCTCCAATTTGTCTAGGTCACTCTGGACCCTATCCCTACCCTCCAGCGTATCTACCTCTCCCCCCAGCTTAGTTTCATCTGCGAACTTGCTGAGGGTGCAATCCACCCCATCATCTAGATCATTGAACAAAACTGGCCCCAGGACCGACCCCTGGGGCACTCCGCTTGATACCGGCTGCCAACTAGACATTGAGCCATTGATCACTACCCGCTGAGCCTGACGATCTATCCACCTTTCTATCCACCTTATAGTCCATTAATGCAATCCATACTTCTTTAACTGTACAGGGGCTTGCCAGCTCCAGGCCTCTGGCCCTTTAAGGCACAGGCCACCCTACCACAGTATGGTTTAAGAGCTGATAGTTCAAATTGCTCTAAAAGCTACATGCATACTCAGATTATTTTGAAAATTGCTATGCCTTGTCAGAGCCAGGGATAGAGTGAGTGGTGCCAGTCTGAGATCAGTTGGCCCAGTGGTTCTTCAGGCACCGCCCCCTCAAGAAGGAGCTGATTTTAATATTCAAATTGCTCTAAAACCCATGTGTGTAGGGAGATTATCTTGAAAACTGGTATTCCACAAGAGAGGCTGACAGAGATCAAAGTTGGGGTCATTTGGTCAAGGGGTTCCCAAATTACAGCCCATTTACACTGAGCCGGCCATACCAATTTCAGATTCTTATAGCTTTTTTGATGCAGAGCTAGGGAAAATTCACACCCCAACCTTAACCTCAGCGCTAAGGTTTTTGGGCGGTGAATAATCAATAGAGTTCCTACGCTGCAGACCGTCTTCCTTAGACCCTAGTAATTGCCACTTTCAGTCTCTAGGTGGCTCTCTAGGTAAGGATGCCTTTGTGATGGAGAATTATTGAAAACAGCCATTGCTCCCACTGTTGCTTAGCTTATGCGTAGGCTGATGGGATCTCAGGTTTTGTACATGTTAGTGGAGGGAAAAATAGCATTTTCTGTCCTCAGGATTTCTTTTCCCACCAGGTTTCTGTCAAATCCACTTCTTTCCAAACAGTGCTGTAATAACTATAGTAGCATGTGGCAGTGGGATTAGCCTCTCTGTACTGCCTAAGAGTGTAGCTAATGCACAGTTAAAATCTCTCTCCTGCTATTGCTGGAACTGGAAGCTCCATTAACATTGCAGATTTTAGCATAAATTGGCCATCAGGATTAATGAAGCATTTAATAACGGAATCATAAACATTATCGATGGAAAAGGTCTGTTAGAGCTTAACTCTGTGACTCAACTGCATATCCTTGGATGATCTCACGAGTACAACCACAGGGTCCGATTCTCCTCTCACAGTGGTGTAAACCAGGAGTAACTACACAAACCAATGGAGTGACACCGGTGCAGAACTGCAGTCAGGGTGAAATTCACTCCTGTGCACTGGGCCAAGGGGACTTAGGCTGTGAATATGCCTGGTGCTGTCCCTGTGCTCAGAGGTGAAATTTACATTCAGTGAGGAAAAGGAAGGGCCTCCACCTCTCAAGATGTGAGATTTTGTTAAATCATGGTAAGATAAATTCCACAGATATTCTATTATAGCCCTTCTTAGATGCACATTCCAACACAAGACCCACTCCCCACCCCTCCCACAGACACGCTATATTCTCGGGGGCCAGATCATTTTCCTTGACTCCAGTGGTAATTTTGACTGAAAAAGGACTGACTGCAGGATTTGGCTCATAGAAGGTGACCAGAGAATCTGCCTTTGCAATGGCTTTCTAGAACTGAGGACAAAGATAGATAAGAGAACTTTATTGCCCATTTAGAATGGTTTGTAATGGGCAGTTTGGGTTTTAGGATTTGCTTCTTGCTGAATGAGCATTTCTTTCTTTGCATTAGCCACACAGCAGACAAAGTGTTAGGAACAGTGGAGGCAGTGCTCCCTTATCTGCAGTTATCTTGCCTTTTCTTAACATGAAATATTAATCCATAAAAGTGGATAAATATTAACAGCGTCTTGGCCGAGAACCCAAAAGGGGCAGAAGAGGAATTTGCCTCTTGCTGTTTTTCAGAAAGCTTTGAGAGGCACAATGCAGTCACTCCCCACTCTTCCCACCCTCCAACAATACTCCTGGCTGGTTCTGATGTTCATTCTCTAGGATTTTACAGCAGACGGAAGGGAGGCTTCCCGTGCCTCTCCCTGAGGACAGTGGAAAAAGAAGTTAGACCTGGGCTCGCACTGCATTTTAGTCCTTTCACACACAGTTCGATGCTGGCGAAAGGTGCCAAATTGCAGCGTCAACCTAAGGGCTATCCCTCCGCCCCATCCCATCCCAAGCGTGGAGGAACTGTGCCATGTAGTGTAAAGGAGAGAATCTCTTCTCTCAAGCTTCTCCCCCTTTTCCTCACAAAGTGCTCTGATAATGTAACCCAATAGCTAGGGATGAAAGCTTGCCACAGACTTTTTGCTTGAAGATCACAGATTACCCCGGGCTCCTCTATACACCCAGGACTGGTGCATTGGCTCAGAACACCATGGCCACAGGTCCCTCAATTCTAGAGCGAATCTCCGAGGAGCTCATGGCTCTCGGAGGCTGTGGCATCCCAGCTGCCCCTGAGGACATGAGCGGGCTGCAAGCCAAGCCCTCTCCTGGATAGTGTGGTATCTGGCTGCACACAGGGGCAGCTAAGCAGTGAATTAGGTACAGGACTGAGACCAGGGGTCTCTTGCATTCTAAGCCTGGCTCCAACACCAACTCCCTCTTATCTAGATCATTTAACCTCTCTGCCTTAGCTCCCCCGTCTGTTAAACTGGGTAACAACAGGTAACTATCTTGCCGGATGTGTCGTGATGATTAAGTACCTAAGGCAACATTTTGGGACTCTGACCTACATCACTTAGGCATTTTTGAACATTTTACCCTTAACATTTGTATATTGCTATATATCCGGGGTGAAATACTGCCCCTGCTGAAGTCACTGAGAGTTTTGCAGTGGGCCAGGATTTCACCTTAGGTATATGGCAAAATTCCTGAATGAGCACAAAGCCCCTCCAATAGCTAGAAACCAGCAGGCTCCCAGAGTCCTACCTTCTTTGGATAACTGTCTCTTACAAAACTTTCTGCAATGTTGGTGACTTTGTACAGTGGCCAGGACAAACAGCTGGGTTCCACGTTTGCAGCAGGAGGCTGGGGTAACCTTCTGATTTCCACCATGACCACCCACAACACAAACACTCCACATGTCAGAAGCCAGTTAAGTTTGAAGTGCACCCCAAAGAATCCTCTCTCTAACTCTTCTGCAAATCCTCCATCCTGCTCTGTGCACTGGAGTGAAACCATGGTTGCACTAGGGGGGAGGGGCAGCACAAAAACTTTTCATCAACTCACCCCCAAACTGCTCTGGCTAGTTTTGTCAAATCCACACTCCTGGAAGGAATTTATTTATCCACAAAACAGGTAGAGCACAGGTTGCAGCAGTGCACGTTTCTCTTACGCCACACCACCAATGTGCCTCCATTAATCTGGAGAGACCACCTTTAAAGCAGTACATTCTTTATGGCCCATTCCATCCTCAGCCTCGCAACTGAGTCTGCTGACTAAGGTTTTGTAATATGGGCATCTTTCTCTGAGGAACTGGAGCCATCAACTCAATTCACACGGGCCATCAGAGCCATCAGATGGGAACCAGTTTTCGGTTGTTCCAAAAATACAAGCTTTGCCTTGATTTGAACCATTGACCTAGAGTTAAAGGCTGCCCCACTGCCAGTCCCCTGAGTCATCCTGTCCTTTTGGCACACTGGAGTTGGATAGGATGTGAATTCCCTTTCTTGTTGGGCTCCCAGTCCTGTTCCAGAGACACAACAGTACAGAAAACAAGAATCAATGGCGACCTCTGTCCAAGAGTTAAAAGAGAATGGAGGAAAAATAAATACCAGCTTCTAATACCTCAGGTAAACTCCCATTTGATCTACTGTATTGGAGCTACAGAATTCCCTTCTGTCCCATCACCATTCAGTCACAATTTATCATTCTAGTGGCATTTCTTGGTCTCTATGTGTGTTTCTATCTGTCCAAAAGCAAGACACTTCAGGCAAACTTGTTTCCTCTTTGATTGCTTTATAAGGGCAATGTCTTTGGTTTTAAACTTCCTGATCTTGTCCGATGTTATAATGACCCACAGGAAACAGCCCTATGTCTCGCTGTCGTGTTCTAGAGCCTATCATTGAATCCCCACAAGTTCAGTTATTGGGGGTGCATTAACCATCAGTTCCTCGTAACCGTGTAGGAACAGCTGTAGTCGGGACATATAGGAGTCCTCGTTGTATGGCAGCTTCTTCTTTTTCAGGTACTGGGAGACTATGGGCTTGATCTAAAAGGGAAAGGTAGTATTAAAATGGCACAGTAAATTCTAATGATGATGACTTACATTTGTACAGGGCCTTTCCTCCAAAGTGATCATTAAGCCCTTTGAAAACTATGCATGTAGGAATCATATCGCCTACTGCCAAAATGTAGCCAACTGTGGGGTGGAATGCAAAAACTGCTTAACAGTAGCTAACATTACACAATGGCTTAACTCAGGGAATGAAGATGAATACAGTATCCAACTCGAGCAGCAAAGGGTTCTCTTGTCATAAGGGCCAGACAACCACAAGCGCTCACTACTTTGATCTTGCACCTCATCTGAAAGCTAGGATCTCCGCCATCCTTCCCTCATACCACGCTGGGGCACTGGTTCAATATTGGCACAGAGGGAAGAGTGCCACCTACTGAACTACCAACATCACCTTTTGCAGCACCTGAAGGTTGGTTTGTTTGTTTTTTGAGACCTCCCAAGCCTGACCTTGCTCACCTTGTGAGATCTGACAAGGACACTGCCTTGAGTTGGTATCACAGTAGCACCATGTCTTTATTGTTACTAACACCAGAAGTATACATGGGCCTGTAAAATTAGTAAATGGTGTCAAATGAACACAGTGTAGAGATGGGCCTGGACTGCAAAGTATAGCTCCAGATCTCAGCTTTCCCAAAATTTCGGGGTGTTTGGATCTAGGGTTTTGGTTGGAGCCTACATCTAATACACTGCAAGTGGACGAATGAACACAATACAGGTCAACCATAGCAGGTGTATGATGATTATAGCTGGAATTATTCACAGATTAGGCGGGGCCTGAAAAGCTTTCCCAGGAGGAGAGGGGGGACTTTGCTAAACACTCACTGGAAGGCTGTTACAATAATAAAGCACAAAGTCAAGAATGGAGGAAGGAGACAACGGAAGAAGGTTGGAGAGAAGATTGACTAGAGTGTGGGGAGGAAGAAGTGGAGTGGGAGAAAGTGAGGACAGAGACCTAGTTAGAGTTGGAGTTATGAAGTGTTCTGAAAATGGGAAGGAGTCTAAAATGAGGAAGAAGAGGGTAAGCCAGTGCAAAGAGAAGAGTGCAGAAGCATGGTCAGAGCTGCAAGTTAGGGAAAGAGGCTTACCACCTCCATTTTAGTTAACTGGAAGGGGGAAACACACAAACTTATCTCCTCATTACCTCTTCCCATGCTCATCAATCTTCTCTATGCTAAATGGGGCTCCCCCTCCTATCCCCCTCCCTCCACACACCTTCTGGACATGCCCTCCTTTTATCTTACCTTCAGGCACATGTTGTCAGAGAGGTTTGGGAAGAGGTGATGCTCCACATGGCAGCTGATGATTGAGTGCCCAAAGGACCAGTCCAGCAGGGCATTCCGGGGCAGATTCAGAACTCCAAGGCTCATCAGGTGAATCCGCTTGGGCTTCTTATCAGCAGAGAACATCGGGAGGCCAATGTGCTACAAGACAAAACAGGAAGACTATGGCATCTCTTCCTACAGCAGGCAGATAGGGAGCAGGGCTTCCTGAGGACAAGGGTGGAATCCAGCTGTCAGGCCAGGGCAGAAGAGTGGCAGTTTCTTGAACTCCTCATCCTTTTCTGTACATGATCTTGTGAGTCTCCTTCTTTATGGGGATGAGGAGTCCTCATAAAAGGTAACAGGCTAGTGCCATCAACTGGAATGCTCTAGTTTCCCACTCACTACTTACAAGTCAAGCATGGTGTGGAAGCATTCACACACTGCTCCCCACACATTATCCCAGGGCCACCCATTCATGGCAAATAGAAAAGAAGCTTCTGTGTCAGAGTCCAATGACACCACAGTAGCTTGGAAACACCAGCGGCTTCAGAGGGGTTAACCTGCCTAAATGTGATCAGAATCCGGCCATCTATATGCATTTCATCCTAGGCCTGTCAAGACTGATCTATCAATGAATCCCCAACGTGCAAGGACCACCCACTTTTGTGGTTCTATGCTCATTCCATCTTTCCCAAATGCACCTGGATTTTAAAGTCACATCTTCTCTTAGTGTGGGAAGGGGCCAATTCTGATCTCATTTATACCTGTATAAAACTGGATAAATTCCACTGAACTCAGTAGACTTGTTCCATTTTTACACCACTGTAATTAAGATCAGAATCCAGCCTTCTGTGTTCATTCTGTCTCAACTTTCTGCACACTGCTATGCCAACTGACATCAGTCTCCTCGACATTTTGGACCTGAGTCTAATCCGATGTGAAATCAGTGCAACTGAGATCAGAATCAGGTTGTTTGTCTTAAGTTTATAGACACTTCAATTGCCAAAGTCAAAGTGAAAGCTATTTAATTAATACAGGGAGCTTTGCTTTGTTTTATTTCCAAGGACTTTGGTACAAGCTGGAGTTTGCAGCCTCTACCTGGAAGATGTTAACATGGATGTAGGGGTGGGCAAGGAGAGATCGTGTGATCAACATGCAGATGAGGGCAGACCACACTGATTGGAACCCTGAGACATTGACCAGGAGCCAGTAATGGGAGTAGAGCCCAAGAAACATGCAGCAGAGGGTCCGGAGAGCTGTTTTCAACTCAACATCCTTCAGCAAACCTATGAAAGAAAGAACAGACAACGTGTAGGGCAGCAGTCAACCCCTCCCCACATCTTCCAGGTTACCCAGCTGGGGAATAATGCTGTAATGTTTATATTCCAAATCCCAGGATAGGCACTGGTCAGTCACTATGTACAAATTCCAGGAGCACCTGATCCCAGACCCACTTCAACACCTAAGGTTCCACTGGCTTTCAGAAAAATTTTGAACAGTGTCACCAAGGGAGCTGTAGGACATGGATTTGTTTCTGGTTTAACTTGATTATTGTTCTAGTCCTGAGACAATTTATGGGTCAGATACTGAAGACCTTACTAAGCTTCAGCAGTCCTTACTCGGGTGAAATTCCCAACTGAAGTCAATAGGCATTTGCTTGAACAAGGACCGAGTAAAAATTAATTCTGCAACTCTTACTCATGCTGAGTAGCACTCACCCAAGTGAGTAGTCTCATTGACTGAATGCTACCGCTACTGTGCAACATGAGTTAGGGTTGCAGAATCAGGACTTAAATAATGACCTCAGAATTTGGTCCTATATATGATTTTTCTGCAAGCAATTAGCAGCTGTTCACTGCCCATGGTTGTGTGTTGGCCTCCTGTAGACTGAAGAGCTTCCATACACTATGAACGTTGTATTTCCCCAGTTATCATCCGGTCTCTTCTTCCAATGTCTGCACCACCTCATCCCATTCTTCCCACTGAGGCCATCTTCTTACACTCCCTAGCACTGACACCAGTACACTTCAAATATTTTCCATCCTTTTCTTTCATTATATTCCAGCCTAGCATGCCCCTCACCAATCCTACATACATCTAAGTAAGGACAACAGGATCTGGCCTGGGTAAGGGCTTCAGTGTTTGTATAATGCTTTGAAGATCTGAAGAAGTATATAAAAATCTGGATCCTGTTGTCCTTATCTAGGCAAAATACCTGCTGAAGTCAACGGGTCTGAGAATGGACTGAATTAAAAAAAAATAAGGATTTCAGGCACTTGGCCCATTGACTTCAATGTGAGATTTGCCTAAGGTCTTCAGTATTTGACTCAATATATTTAAATATTGAGTTTTTGTGAGTGCATTCCATTCTGAATGTAAAATCTGCTTCCAAAAGGATCCCTTTTGTGTTAGTTTAAGAATCAAGAAGCCCCGCAGATGGTTGTGGCAAATGCCTTAGTTTTGAGCAGATGGCCCAAAGGACTTCTCCTGCTCCTTTCTACTGTCTGTTATACGCACTTGTCCTGTCTCATCCTAACTTAGATTGTAAGCTGTTCAGGCAAGGGACTGCATTTGTACAGCTCCTAGCACCATCAGGCCTTTAACCTGACTGCGGCTTCCATAATGCCGATAATTGTAGTTATCTTTTGGGGCCCTTACAAACGAGTTTAATTTTTAGTTTAAAAAAACTTTTAGGTTTTAAACAATACTTATAGAAGAAAAATATCTCAGAGGAAAGCAACATACCAAGTGCCACTAGAGGGGTTAAAATAGGTATAGCAATGGGTGCAATGAACATGTAGACATATCGGTTCAAGAAAGGAAGCTTCCAAGTACTGGAATCTCCTAGTTTGATAACATTAGTGTAACCATGGTGGAGTTTCACATGGTTGTAGTATGCCTGCTCTGCTGTGAAAGCCGAGCAAACCTGGAAGAGAAAGAAAGGAGAACGAAATGAAGAACAGTGTGCATGCAAGGATCAGAACATGGCAGGTACACAACATTGTCTCACTGGGATGACCCTACCATAGAGGTTCACACTCAAAGCCTTGTTATTGTCGTGCACTAGGACAAGATATGATATAACTACACCCGAGAAATGCATCTTTGTCTGCGCCACATATGCCCTAAAATGCTATTGAAGCTGCATGATACAAGCATGGTAGATAATTTCTGGAGTTACACAAAGATATGTACTTTACAGCTGAGGACAGTACTAATCTCTAAGGTCATTTACCATGATAAGAACATTCCACTTACACAAAGTTATTCAGGTTTACTGATCACCAGAGACAGCCTTGAGCCAAAACCCTGAATCAAACAACCCCCTACTTGAGGGTAAGTTGAAAGTGAGAGGCAGAATTGAGGCTCAGGCCCAGCTCCATTAAGTGATGCATCTAGTGATCAGGTATACGTTTGGCTGTTCTGAATGTATGAACTCTTACACAGGTAGGAGCTCATGTCTGTGCCCTAACTGATTGGAAAGCTAATTTCTCTTCATTTTGGAAATTCCAATTTTCCAGTATGGTCTCAGAGTTGATGTATGGCCTTAATATGACAAGAAGATATTATAACAAATCTGTGTTCACTTTTTACTTCCTGGTTATCACTACATTGCATATCAGGGCCATTTGCAATTTTGCAGCACCAGCAGAGATAGAATTCACTTCCTCCTGCTTCAAAAAAGCACAAACTCCTGCCAGCTGAGCCAAAGGAGAATCTCTGGGAATCATCAACAATATAGAGACTATAACACATTCCTGAACAGTTCTGATTCCACCCAGTAGAGGGCAGTGGTGTACATACTTAATAGCCAGCAGATTGCAGTGCTCATTCTATCTATACCAGGGGTCGGCAACCTTTGGCACGCGGCTCGCCAGGGTAAGCACCCTGGCGGGCCGGGTCAGTTTATTTACCTGCTGACGCGGCAGGTTCGGCCGATCGCAGCCCCCACTGGCCGCGGTTCGCCGTCCCGGGCCAATGGGGGCGGCGGGAAGCGGCGCAGGCGAGGGATGTGCTGGCCGCGGCTTCCCGCTGCCCCCATTGGCCCGGGACGGCGAACCGCGGCCAGTGGGGGCCGCAATCGGCCGAACCTGCCGCGTCAGCAGGTAAATAAACTGGCCCAGCCCGCCAGGGTGCTTACCCTGGCGAGCCACGTGCCAAACGTTGCCAACCCCTGATCTATACAGACAATCTACAGTCAAAAACATGTTTTTCTAGTTCTGCTACGGTGTTATTAATTTAAAAGAATAAAGTTAGTTAGCAGAACGAATTCGTTTTTAAAAGGAATTTTTTTCTCTGAATATATCTGTCCCTTGATCGGAAAGTGCTACTAGTTCAGCACATTAGGGACTGGCTTTTGAAATGAAGATGTGATCCCAGGAGCTGTTGTATTCACAAGTTATGGATCAGTGGAGCAGGTGGTTATCAGGAGAAGACTGAAGAGGATTGCCTTCATTTCCTTTGGCATTTTCAAAATCAGAAAAAAACCTCTCCCCTCTTTGGAGAGGAACGTGGCAGTTAATACACTGCAACTTGTTGAGCCGTTGATTAGAGCTAATGTGCCAAATTCTGATCTCAGTTACACCCACATGAATCGAAAGTAACTGAGTTAAGAATCTGGTGATGAGTTGCCATCAAGGTATCTGACAGAACTGCCTCTGCTCAATGGAAATGTGCTTCTATGCATATTATCTACCCCATCCCCAGGTATGTACACACATTCATAGGCGCCGACTCCGTGGGTGCTCTGGGGCTGGAGCACCCATGGGGAAAAATTAGTGGGTGCTCTGCACGCACCGGCAGCCAAGCTCCCCTTCCCACCCCACCTCACCTCACCTTCGCCTCTTCCCCTGAGCGTGCCGTGTCCCCGCTCCTCCACCTACCTCCCAGCACTTGCCACTGCCAAACAGCTGTTTGGCGGCATAGCAAGCTCCAGGAGGGAGGGGGGAGAAGCAGGAACATGGCACTCTCAGGGGAGGAGGCAGGGAAGAGGTGGGGCCAGGGCGGAGATTTGGGGAAGGAGTCGGAATAGGGGCAGGGAGAGAGTGGAGTTGGGGCAGGGACTTTGGGGAAGGGGTTGAAATGGGGGCGGGGCAGGGGCGGGAGGGGGCAGGGCCGGAGGCTGAGCGGGATCGACCACCCTCCGGCACCAGCAGAAGTCGGTGCCTATGCACACATTCACATTCACATGCCATGCGGGGATGCAGCAAACCACTCCACATCCATGCAACACTACAAGGTGTAGCTGTAAAGCTTTGCAGTGTTCTGCCTAGCTATCTAGGTTTTTATGGTCACCCAACACCATGAAATCTGAGCACTTCCTATATAAACGTACACACAGGAGCATTCTCACACACTGGTTACATACCTCAAGGAAGAATATGGCCCAAACTTTCCCCCAAGACTTGGACTCTGTCAAGGCATTGTGGCTGGCCAAGTGGCTTCCTTTCACTGTTACAGTGTGGTGCACTATGCCCAAGATGAAGATGCCCAACAGGAAGGGAAGGGCATTGTCTGAACGCAGACACAGGAACCCTACAGATAGAAAGAAAAACCTTGGAGCTGTTAAGCCTTCTAGATAGTCAAGATCAGACCAGTATAATGGCCAAGGCAAGAACCAGGGGGGACTGCTTTCCCCATAAGAACTACAGCTCTCCTGGGCAAATGAGATCTCATTTTGAAGGAGACTCCTTCAAAATGAGATCTCATTTTCCTTCTTCTCACCAACGTAAAGTGGAAATCCAGGTACCCAGTTCAGATACAACGGGGATGAGGGCCATAAAAGCATCTATCTTGTTTTGACAGATGAAAGTCTATGGGACAGGGAAATGTTCATGTAGTCTCCGGGACTGTCAGTGACAGACGAAAAGGGTTATGATGAAGGTTCTCTTTATGCTGACTATCCAACTCGCTTTCCCCCCCAAGTTTAAGGGCAAATACTTATGTAGTCAGAGTGCCCTGCACACATCAGGGGATTCTTGCACTCCTCCAGTCTCCCCCACAAGCTCCCTGGGCATTACTCTCCCATCCCCCACTATTTCAGGGACTCCCAGCAACTCCCTGCCTCGTTCATGCCATGGGCTCTGTGTCCCTCCCAGCCTCCCTACCAGGGTCCCCCATTCTTCCCCTGCCCCCCCCAACCACAGAGACTGTGTGTGCACCTTGTGGATAAACATGACTAAAACACAATTCCTAACTCCCCCATCCCCACTAGTAAGCCCTCCCCTCTCTCTCTTTTCTCAACCACCACGGACAACACCATCATCCAGGCCCATAACCATGGGAAGCGTGGCGCATAGGCTGGGGAAGGCTGTGCCTCCCCAAACAGCCCGGCGTAGCCCCGCTCACGCTCCTCCCCAAAGCCCTGCTTGTCCTTCCCCCTTGGCCCCAGCCCAGGCAGGCTGGTCCTTTTCAGGGAAGCAGCATGCTGGGGCTAGGGCAGCCGGGACTTGGGGTGGCTGAGGCCGCCCAGCGTTGGGGGGCCCCAGGAGCTGGGGTGACACTGCCTGGAGCTCGGAGCGGGGAGCCAGAGGTGCTGGGGCTGCCCACCCTGTGCTTAGGGGGGTCAGAGGGGCCACACACTGCCCGTCCTGTGCTTGGTGGCTGGGACCGCTTACCACCGGCCCGCCCTGTGCTCGGGGGCTGGGGGCGCCGCTCATCCGGCACTGGGGGCTCTGGCGGGGGAAGGGGGCAGATCCTCGGGCGAGGGGACGGGGCTGGCCGGGGGCTAGCCTCCCGCAGCCGGCGGGTCAGAACCTGGGCATCACCTTCAACCCGAACCTCTCTCTGATCCTCACATCCAGGCTATATCTAAATCTTCTCCCGCCAACATAGCTACCGCCTCTCGCAGAGGTGGAGTTATTAAACCAACGGGAAAGTGCTCTCCCATCAGCTTAGAGCATCTTCACCAGACACACTGCAGTGGCACAACTGGGCCGATGCAAGTTTGTAGTGTAGGCCTGCAAAAGGAATCAGCAAGATTTAGATATAGTCTAGATGTGAGGATCAGAGAGAACACATATTGCAAGGGACCACTGAAGGTGAAGTGGCCAGTTATTACCTCTCCAGGCATGAACGAGGGAGAAAATGGAGGAGTAGTGGGTTATAATTGTTGTAATAAGCCATAAATCCAGTGTCTTTATTCACTCCATGATTTTTAGTGTCTAGCAAAGTTATGAATTTAAGCTCCCAGGCTCGTCTTTTGAAGGCGGTGAGCAGGTTTCCAACAGAAGGTGTTACATCTGCCGAACCGGAAAGGTCCAATGACATCAGACTGACTATTGTGGGACGATAAAGAGGACAAAAGACATTTGTTGTTTTGTCCCTCCCTCCATGAACAGGAGTCATGCAAGTGGATTTCTCCTGTCAGCTGAGCTTGCAGCTCAGAGCACAAGGGAAGAGGGAGATAAAAACCCCTAACAAGAAGGAACTGGATCTCTATGCTGATTGGACTCTGGAGGGGCAAGGTTTAGAAGGCACAAGCAAGGCATCCCATGATGCCTACAAATAACTCCAGAATGTTTAGCCTGTTGGTGCTGAAACACTGCCCATCACACTGACCAATACTGTCTCATTGTTCACTTGTACACACGCACACACCATCTATATCCATCTGCTGTCTCTTATCTCTTATCTTATATTTTGATTGTGAACTCCTTGGAGCAGGGACCACCTTTTTGCTCTGTATTTGCACAATGCCTAGCACAATGGAGCTCTTGTCCATGACTGGAGCTCCTAGGTGCTACAGTAATACAAATAATAATTTCCCATTTTCCCTCCATGCCCTCTTTTCCTCATTCCACCCTATACCCCCCCCATTCCCTCCATGCCAGAGGATCTGTTTGCTCCCCATTTTCCCCATGCCAGGGTCTCCCATTCTCCCCCCACTCCATCAGGGGCTGTGTGTGTGCCCCCCTTCCTCCCAGGCCCCTCCATTGCCCCCTTCCCACCCACCATTTTTATTTTCCTTTCTTTCTCTCTCTTTCTTTCAGGGTGTTAACACTTTTAAACTGTATTGGGAGGAGTGGGAGAGCTAAATTGAGGAGCATTGTTAATGGCTGCCATCAATTGGCTCTTTGATCTATAGATTATTATAGGTGGTTGAAGCAGCTGGCTCTGCTAACCAGATGCCAGGGACACCATGTGTCCCCCATTTCCCCCTTCCAATTTTTGCATTTCCACCAAAATCAATAGAACATTCCCTAACATTTTGGAATTGATTGGATACAGCATTCATAAGTTATTGCATTGCATCCAAATATCCAAACAGAGAAATGCCATTATGGTGAGTGGAAGTCCTTGCACGGTTGGTCAAATAAACAGTGATGGCAAAATGTTCCAGAGTTCTGGTTCAGCTCAGCTAAGCAGCCATAAACCCAGGTATCTAAGTCCCCCCTCCCTCCTTTTCTCCTTGTGGGTGACCTCTTTCCTTCCACATTAAAGCCAAGGCTTTGCTCCTCACTTTTAAGGGACTCCATAAATCTGTTCCCTACATCTTAATCTGTATCTCCAGCTGCACCCAACCACATCCAAGGAAGCTTCCCTCCTAAGAGCTCCCTTCATCTCTCTTTCCCCACTCCCAACTCAATGCCCTCTGTCACGCTGCTTAGTATGCTTTGGCCAACACCCAACTCCCATTCGTTCCTTATTCAAAACACTTCTGAGAAGCTACCTAACTTGTGCATTTTCTAGCTACAATCACGCCATTATTGACTTCAATGGGATACATTTGGCTCATGCTGTTTAGATGTAGAATTAAGCGCAGGCTGCTGTCTTCATAATTCCATCCTGATGCAACACTTCCAGGAGATGACACCTCGCTAGCTCCCAAACTGGTTTAGGGGCCAGTGAAAGGAGTGCGAGCACTGTCTGTAGGGTGTAGAAGCACTCCAGTATAACTGGGACAAACCTGGAAATACCTGTCCCAGGATGAGTGGAGAACCACCAGCCACAGGACAGTGCGACACCTACGCTCGCAAGTGGTTGCTTCTCGTACCCCTTATTCACAGCAAAAATTAGTGCTCACTGGCTGCCAGATGACAAATGAGGGCCTGTATTGGCAATTCTTGCACATCCTGAGAGAAGCTGCAAGACCAGCTCGGCCCGTAGTTAAAAATACATCTCTCCTACACCACACCCACCATCAGAACCATAAGAAGTGACTCATATAAATACAATAACAAAGCTTCCACGGCAGGGCTGAGCTCCCCCTTTGAAGAGCTCACTGGGACAGACCGAGCTAGTATTAATTGGCAGCCCAATTGTGCTGAACAAGGAAGGTTTCCCCAGATGCACATCTTTGCATCAAAGGGTTAAATCAGAGACCGAGGCACTGAAAAGGCTGCTGCCTCGGCATCCCACTTACCTGAAGCTCACCTGTACACTTCATCCGGATCCACAGGAACAATTACAAGCTGCATCAACTCCTTAAGCCTGAGCAGGTTTAAAGCACAGGTACTGAAATGATGCTGAACACAGTTCAGCTCTACTATATTCAGGTTCTTATGCTGCTCCCATCACCACAGTATCTGAGGCCCCTTTTGCCTGGCGCTACACTTGCAGTTAAACTGCATTCAGCACTGGCTCAGCTGTGCCCACTGCTGACCCCAATTGTCACCAACAGCTAATTGTGTTCATATAATGCAGATCTCGGACACCATCCCCCGCGGCAGCTCCCACGGGGCAGTATGGGAAGTAGGGCTTTGGAACACAGGGGCAGTACTTGGAGGTGCCTTTCGCCCCATCAGCGGCAACATCTAAGTGGTTAATAACCAGCTGAGCTTTCATGCCTACTAACACAAAGAGAATACGGTTCCCTGTTAATGTGTAATGAGAAACCAATAAGGAGACACAGGGGCCCTTCCCTTCCTTCCCTTAGTTGACACAAACCTTCCTACTTTTACCTGCAGGAAGGATGAGGAAGTTCAGGGCAATGATGGAGTCATCTATGCCATGTCTCTCCCACCAGCTGCTTCTCTTCACCACCTGCTGCACCAGCTCAGAGAGCTCCCCCATCAGGGCTTCCTCACGTCTCCCCTCCTCGGGCGGCTCCGCTTCCTCCTTGGCACCTCTCTGAAAGACCCTCGGCATCTCTTCTCCTCCGGAGGTGTTTCCATCTCCATCCAGGACTGGATGATTTAAGGTGGGCCCTGGATCCTGTCCTTTCGGAGTCACCTCCTGTTCTGGGGGACCCGCTCTGCTGATGCCAGTCTGCAGCTGTTGTGTTGGATCTGCAATCTCTTGACTCGGTGTGTCCCCTTGCCCCAATTTCTCACCTTTCTCCTGGACATTTCTTCCTTCTCCTGGGGGTTCTGGCTGTTCCACTCCATGGTTTAGGGGAGAACCTTTTTGCAGTGGCTCTATCCTGGCTGCCCCTGCCTCACTTGGCTGCTCTCCTTTCTGTCTCTCTTGGTACAGGTCCTGATTCTCCATCAGCATCTCCTGCCATGGCTCCATCCCCCTGTAGAGCACAGGACACTGCAGAGTGATCCAACGTCCCAGTACCTCTGCAGGATCAGATAACAAATGAGCCTGTCCTGGGAAGGGCAGAGGCAGCAGAGAAATGCAGCTGGCCTTGGCAGAAGTGCCACAGTGCGCAATCTGAAATGCTTGCAGACTGCAAGCTCAAATTGCTTAGCGCTAGTAATGTGAAGCTGGCTTTAGTCCCATCCCTAGACTCTGCCCCTTTCTCACCCTCATCTGCTTCCTCCACGCCCTTTCTGACTCTCTCTCCCTCATGGTGCTGCTGTGTCTGTTGCCCTTGGCTCTCTCTGTCATGAAGAATAGCTTGTGCAGGCAGGCAGGAGCTCTGCTGCTCTCACCAGAGCCAAAGGACGTGAGAAGGGCAGCGATATAAAAAAAAAAAAGTTACTGCTCCGATAGAAGAGCACAGAGCTGTGCTGGAGGCAAGAAGAGGGAGAACAAAGAGAGCAGAGAGAGACACAGAACAGCTGGGGGAAACCTTGTATGCATGCCAAGCATCCTTGTTAGGAGGGACAGTTCCTATCCTACTGTCTCTTCCTAAAGCTCCTTTAGCCCCAGGGATTTTAAAGGAGTTAAAAGGCGTGCTCCTATTTTTCTCTCCAAATGTTCCTACATATAGGCACCAAATACAAGCGGGTTTAGGAGGGAAAACAAGGAGCAGGGAGGGGAAAGAGTTTGCAGCAGCATTAACCCATTTCTAAAAGCAGCCATCAGCATAGTATCTGGGAATTTGTAGCACATGGAATGTCCCTGGGAAGGGGGGGGGCAGGGAGGGAGAAAAGGGGTAGGAAAAAGAGACTGTAATAAGAGCTGGAGATAGAAAGACAGGCAGTGGAAATGGTAAAGGTGGAGAAATCCACTGGTGGAAACTACTGAGAGAAACACCAGCAGTGTATCTAGGCCAGAGGATATTGTTTCATTTACTCCCAAGAGAAGAGGAGCCAGAGGAAGCACAGAGGGTATTGGGTGGATCTGTTGTCTCAGGCTCAACAGCCTTTAATGAGCAGATTAAGAGAAGTCAGGGGTGAGGGATAGAATCAGAGTTACAAAGAGACACAGCCAGATGGGTGCAAAGGGGTTACAGTACCAGAAATCAGGTGCCAGGTGACACATGCATGTTCTCTTGCTCTCTGTTTCTAGTTTGCTCTCTCCTCTTCTGCAAGTTGAGAGATTGAGGCTGTGGGGTTTTGCCTGGCTACAAACTATAGCAGAGGTTTCCTGTAAAAGACTTGTTCTTTGGGGATACTATTCTCCCTTCTTGCTGGGGACTTCACCCAGTCCATTTGGGACCCATAAGGAACATCTCCTCTGGGGTCCATAACAGCAGCACATGCACATGCTGAACCATTAATTAAGCCAGACCCCCAGACCAAGAGGAGAGAGATCACAGGAACCCCCTAGGAGGGTGAAGAGACCTTGGATTTCATAGCGGGTTGAAACAAACGGTTGGCTGGGCACAGAATGTCCCCAGTAAACACATACCTAAGGTTCTATCTTACAGCCCTTCTCCAGAGCCAATGCACTGGCACTACATCATGACTGTGGAGTAGGTGCCACCCACTAAAGGATTAATCAGAACTTGCTACATAGGAGTCTCCTGCCCCCAGGCCACTGCTCAGCCAACATGCATTGCTTGGATGTAGTAATGCCTATATAATTAATACCCTTGTGGGGGTGGATTTCTGGGAGAACCAGTCTCCGCTTGGAGAATGCTCTAGGTTCCTCGCCTGCTCCTGCCATTGAACTGAGTTTCTAAATAAAACATCTATTTATCTCTCTAGCATCATGGCCACGTTGGGGATTTGGCCCAGTGGCAGTCATCAGCGGCTGGCTACTGATGTAGCTCCTCCAGCACACATCTTTGGTGTAGAAAAGGGAGGTTGCTATGAGCCATGATTTGCACCTGTGCAGTTTACCCCATTTCAAGCAGGGGTAACTTCACTGATGCAAACTGTGACTTACATTGGCTTTGGCTGCTTACACTAGGGGTTTGCACTAGTGCAGCTACACTGATGGCTAAAACCCCTAGTGTAGACAAAGCCCAATTCACCTCCAGACTTTTATTATTGCTTCAACCACAACAGTCTGGCACAGCAGTATCCCTAGCTATGGCTCTGCTTTCTGCATACAACATTTTTAGTATTATTATTTGTATAATCATAGTGCCTAGGGGCCTCCTCAGTCATGGACCAGGACCCCTTGTGCTGGGCACTGTACACACACATAAAAGAACCCTGCTTGGCTGCCTGCTAGCTAAGGGGCAGACTATAGAAGGAGACAGATCAAGAAACACATTCCATTTGTTGTCTCACGGAGACTTTATATTTGTTCCTTCTTACTGTGTTGTCTCCTTCAATCTAAAATAAAAGCCACTTAGCCTGGAAGGTACAGCTGATTGACCAATAAAAGGAAACCTGGTTCATAAGTATCTGTATGTGTAAAAATATAGAGTTTAGTTCACTCTGATTCACAGGCAGGGCCGGCTCTAGGCACCAGCAAAACAAGCTGGTGCTTGGGGCGGCATATTTTTAGGGGCGGCATGGCCAGTGCCAGAATGCCACCCTAGCTCACCTCCGCTGCTGCCGCTCGTGCGCCACGGCGCGCGAAACAGCTGATTCGCGCGCCGCTGCTCGCCCTCCCTCCCAGGTTTGAGAGCCTGGGAGGGAGGGGGAGACTCTGAGTGGCCGCGGCGCGCGCGCCGCTTCTCCCCCTCCCTCCTAGGCTTGAGAGCCTGGGGGGAGGAGGCAGGGCTGGGGATTTGGGGAAGGGGCGGAGCTGAGGCGGGGCTGGGGGTGGGGTAAGAAAAAAACGGGGGGGGGGGGCAGCCAAAATTGTTTCTGCTTGGGACAGCAAAAATCCTAGAGCCGACCCTGTTCACAGGGTCACAGTAGTAGTTATTCACTATTAGATTAAATTTACCCCGGGCAGAGGGCTAGCACGGGGCCTATGCACCATCTGCATTCCACTTAAGCCTTCAAAACAGAGCTTATCTGGGATGAGAGTAGAGCAGAGGCCTCACTGTGATGAACCTCCCTTATTATTTGGACAACTATTGTGTCATGTGAATCCTGAGTGTCACCCATTTTAACACAAATGACTATTCATTCAAAACGGTATTCTGAATGTTCATATTTGTCCCTCATTATCCACCCGCTTTGAAAGTTTTAGTCATAAAACAAGGGTGGAGAAACAATACCATGTGACTTCCTGTGGGTGACCAATCGCACCACACAACCGGAAAATAGCAAACAGCAAAAGTGAACAGTTTGTGCACAATCAATAGGCTGCAATGGTTTGTGAAAACTCTGGTGAATGCTTACATCTAGCAAATACATTCACATGACTCAGTTCCTAACAAGCAGCAAATGCCTCTAACACTGTATGCACAGTACCCCACAACTTGATCACGACTGAAGTCTTTGAGTACCGCAGTAAAAGAAGTGCTTTATTAATAATCATAATCACCAAAAATGGAGCTAAATTCATAACAAACAGTTCATCCAGTTCTCCCTAAACTACATGGTTTCATCATCTGTGCATGGAAAGAACAGCGGCAAAAAGGACAGGGTTGATAGTATTTTAAAGAAGAAAGGAAGAAAAAGAGAAGAAAAAAGTAAAAAAACAGGCCTGTCTCAGCGGAGTCTGACTTGTGCTCTGACAAAGGTACTCCAGCTGTAGCCCCCATAAGGGGCATCTAGCTTTGCTAAGCAAATGATTTACAGCCAAGAGGAAAAAAGTACTATGTTTATGTCAGAAGTTGGCTCAAAGTCATTTCTTCTCCCAAAGGACCTCATGGCAACACAATATTAGGTGACACTGAATGTAACAAGCTCATTAAAGGATTAGATTTTTATTCCCATAGCAAACGTGTCTTGGCTGAAAGATCATTTCCTAAGCCACAGATGACTCTGAAACAGCATCTGAACTTGCAGCAAGTTTAAAATACTCTAACTCTACAGTGTGTGACTCTGGAGATACATGTGAACAGCTGAGAGATCATATTGAACATGGACTCATTAGCAACATCCTGTGAAACAAATTACTAAATGCTGCATGTGGAGGGGACATATCTTATGCAAGGACAGTGGGTGAAATTCACCTGAGTACAGAAAAGCTGCACACAGCCTTCTAAACTCCTTATGTGACCATTAAGAGCTTAAGTGGTGTGTTGGTCTTGTCTAGATTCTCTACATTTGGTCAAATTCCACCCATGATGATGATTTTGGAAAGTACTGCACTCAGCATGGAAAGGAACAAATGTCCACAGCCATCCAGGCTGTCCCCATTGGCTTACATTTGCAGATTCCATCTACAAAGTCATCCCACACACAGCCCCAGACAAGTCACCCATTGAAAACAGTATATAAAGCCGATCACATTTTCCCCCCCACCATCATCAAAGAGTCAGAGATTTAAGAAATTCCAATGCTGGTCCACTTTCACAGCGAGGACATATTGAGAGAGCACGTGAGAAAATGACAGTGGGGAAGCTAGCAGTGTCTTCATCAACACTAGGTTCTCAAACGCAGCACCAGACAAAGGAATATAATAACCAATAAGCCCTTGAGGCATCAGTTTGCGGTGCAGTGATTTTGGGGGTAATTTTTGGATACGGCCAGTGGGCGAACAGCAGCGGTGAGGGGAGTAACTGTGACAGTAAATTTAACTGTTGGTCTCAGGTGGAAAGGTCCTGCTCATCCGAACAGCCATCGGACTGAGGTGCTAAATTCTGACAGCTCAAGGGTTAACTGGGTCAGATGATCCAGTGTCGGAATTATGTATTAAACATCGCTCCGAGTTCAAATCGAGATGGGCATGTTACAAAAGGGACTGAGACTAAACTGTAGATTTAGACTGAGGAAACCATTCTAAAGCTTTGGAAAGTTAGACCAGGGCCTGGCAAGCTGTGGGATGCTGTGAATCAACAACTCGAAAAGCTCAAACATTAACTGTTAATCCCCCTTCACCCTAATGAGTGGATCACACCTATTCAATGTGTTTCCAAAGCAGAGGACTGAGTGTAAACGTGCAGCTGTTATCAAATGGCAGTGGATCACTACCGATGCGTAGATCTTCACCCTATTCCTGTAGCTCAGGACTTGTTTTTAGATGTTAGCAGGAGATAAGGTGGGCGAGGTAATATCTTTTATTGGACCAACTTCCAATAGCTTTTATTGGACCGACTTCTGTTGGTGAGAGAGACATGCTTCTGAGCTTGAGAAAGAGCTCTGTGTAAGTGCAAAAGCATGTCTCTCTCACCAACAGAAGTCGGTCCAATAAAAGCTATTACCTCAACCGCCTTGTCTCTCGAATATCCTGGGACCAACACGGCTACAACACTGCATATAGCCTGTAGGAAAGAAATTCACCAAGATTAAGATTAGACTCATGTTTACCAGCAGGTGGCACTGGATAGTGAAACTAAACTGGTACTTTGTCATTAACACAGTAAAAGGGTTATTCCAATATAACAGGTTACCCTATTGTATATCTAGGTGCACCAGTTTTTTTTTAGGAAGGAAGATGATATCTGTCTGTACCTGTGCAAGTTTCTTCATGAGGTTGATAGATTTCCATTCCATACGGCTAAATGCAGTGCCATGCATGGTGTCAAGTATCAGAGGGGTAGCCGTGTTAGTCTGGATCTGTAAAAAGCAACAGAGAGTCCAGTGGCACCTTTAAGCCTAACAGATGTATTGGAGCATAAGCTTTCGTGGGTGAATGCCCACTTCGTCGGATGCATGCAGTACTCTCAGTTGCTTTTTACAGATCCAGACTAACACGGCTACCCCTCTGATACTTGACAGTTTTTTTTCAGCACTTCATAGACCAGATATTGCAAGGGCTAACAAGTGCCATTATAATCTGGACAATGTCCTAGTTACTTGCTAACTGACCGTTTATTATTTACATTACAGGAGTGCTGAGAGGCCCCAATTAATATATGGGTCCCATTGGGCTAGATGCTAGGGAAGTTAGATGCTCAAATATCTTTGAGGATCTAGGCCTAAGTGGCTGCTCAAAGTCAAACGGGAAATCTGTGGTAGAAATGGAGGAATTAACCCTGATTTCCTGGGTCACAGTCCAGTGCCTTTAACCATTCCTTGGACCATGATTGAGCTTCTGGTCACTCCTCCAACAGAAATACATAAAAGTATAAATAAATTCAGAGATTTATGTTTCAGGTGTTTTAAAACTCTTGGATGTAAGTTCTCCAGACCTACTGATTTTAAAAATTTAGTAGCTGCTGTTTAATATCCTCCTGACATACTAGTGGAATAGAAAGAGTGTTATGATAGGATTACATCATCTGTTTTCCCCCAAATACAGAACAAAAATATTTATTGAACACTCCTGCCGTATTATTGATAATTATACCATTTCCACCTAGTAATGGACCAATAAAATTATTAGGATTTTTTTTGTTCCTAATATACTTTAAAACCTTCTCCTTATTGTCCTTAACTCTGCTGGTCATAGATTTCTCCTTCTGTCCCTTTGCTTCCCTTATCAATTTTCTACTATTCCTAGCTTCTGATTTATACTCATTATCATCAACTTTCCCTTTCTTCCATTTGTTATATATATATATTTAGTTTTCATAGCTGCCTTCACTTCCCCTCTAAACCAGGACTTTTTTTTTTACACCAATGCAGCCTTCTTCCTCAATTGTGGGATTGTGGCTTTTGGGGCATCTAATAAAGTGTTTTTAAATCACTCCCAATTATCATTCACATTTGTATAATTAAATTCTTCCTCTCAGCTGATCTGGCTCATAATTGTTTTCAGCTTAGAGAAACTGGCCCTTTTAAATAATCAAATATATGGATCACAGGTCTGGACTCTATTTTGTTTGCACATCATAAATGTGATCAAGTCCTGATTACTTGTACCTAAGCTACCATTAATTGTTAGGTCTGTGATCAGTTCCTCTTTATCTGTCAAGTCTAATACTGAAAGTCTAATAAAGAATTCCCCTGGGTTATATGCCACACAGAGTTAGGTAGTTGTCATCTATAATATTTAGAAATTCCAAGGATGTCTCAGTACTGGCAGCATGAGACCTCCAGCATACCTCATTCAAATTGAAGTCTCCCATGATCACACAGCTCCCCCCCCCTCCCCCGCACATTTCTTCTCTTTATGTCCGTTGGTTCCTTGATTAATTTTGTTCTCAACATCTCCATTTTGTGTTGAGTGCTCAGATATTCCCTTTCTTTGCCCTCCCCTTTTGTTATTAGTTTAACAACCTCCTGACTATTCTAGCCAGCCTGTCCCCATGAAGACTAGCCTCTCTTCTACTGAGGTGGAAGCCATTCAAACTGTACAGCCCCCTCCATAGGTGCTGACTTCTCCTCTGCCAGGTGGGTGCTCGAACCCCCCTGGCCCTGCCCCTGGCCACGCCCCTGTCCCGCCTCTGCACCACCTTCACCCCACCCCCATTCCACCGCTTCCCCAAAGTCCCTGCCCCCTTCCCGCCCCCATTCCACCCCCTTCCCCCAAGTCCCCGCCCCTTGTCCGCCTCCTCCCCTGAGCGCATCGCATCCCAGCTCCTCCCCCTCCCTCCTGGAAAGTTCTAAGTGCCGCCAAACAGCTATTAGGCGGGGGTAGGGGGGCAGTAATCACTGGGAGGAGCGGGGACGCGGTGCGCTTGGGGGGGGCAGGTGAGGCAGGGGTGAGGGGAGCTTGGCTGCTGGTGGGTGCTGAGCACCCGCTAATTTTTCCCCTTGGGTGCTCTAGCCCCAGAGCACCCACGGAGTCGGCGCCTATGGCCCCCTCCACTCATAGAAGGTGGACCAATGTTCCACAAAACCCTTCACCCCATACCACTTACCTAGCTAGCAGTTCACTTCCAGAATCTTCTGCCATCTGTTTTCCATAAAATAAATACGCAAATAATGATAATAGCATCACCAGTGAAAGTCCATTGACTTCAATGAAGTTGCACCAATGTAACCGGGAACAGAATTTGGCTCCAAATCTTCAGAAACAAAAATATTGTGTTGCCTTGATTCTAATCAGCCAAGAAGAGCTGATCTGATGTTGTAATGCTTGTAACTCACCCTCCTTGCTGGTGCTTGTGTGGGTGAAGTGCAATGGGATCCGGACAGGCAAGCTTTAGGAATATTCCAGTTCTCCTGTCTGCTTGTATTAAGGAATTCTGCTTCATCATAACTCAGCATTTGTCTTTCTAATCCACTCCCCCAGACTCTGACTGTTGTTTTAAGCCCAACAGTCATGTTGGGATGGGACGCCACATTGATTTACCAACTCTTGAAGCTGTTTTATGCCTTTTAATGGCCCCATTCTGCACCCATTGAAGTTGGTGTGATTTTTGCCACTGCCCAAAGTACATTTTAAACACATGTACAGTATATGCAGCCTTGAATGCTGATTATTTCAATGTGAATGATTAAGATGTACAAAAAAACAAAGAGCAAAGATAGTCTTGTGGTTAAGGCACTTGATTGGGACTCAGGTGCTCTGTCATAAACTTCCTGTGTGACCTGTGCAAGTCATGTGATTTCCCTGTGCCTCAGTTCCCCATCTGTGACAGCGAGATAATGATACTTCCTTTGTCTGTCTTTTGCTGTGTTGTAGCGGTGCTGGGCCCAGGATATGAGAAAGACAAGAGAGGTGAGTAATATCTTTTACTGGACCAACTTCTGTTGGTGTAAAGTACAAGCTTTCAGACTACACAGAGCTCTTCCTTGGGTGTGGGGAAGGAAATCACAGTGTCTGAGCCAACTCGTATTTAGCTCTGATTTCCTCCCCCAGGCCCAAAGAAGAGCTCTGTATAGTCTGAAAGCTTGTACTTTACACCAACAGAAGTAGATCCAACAAAAGATATTACCTCACCTACCTTACCTGTCTGTCTTGTCTTTTTAAATTATAAGCTCTCCAGGGCAGTGACTGTCTTATTATTGCGTCTATACAGCATCTGGCATGAAGGGGCCCCAGTCTCAGTTGATAACTCTGGGCACTACTGTAACATAAATGACAACTTGAGCCTATCCTACTCAAAGACTCTCTATCAGTTTGAAAATAATATTTCCATACATTTTCTTACAAGGTTACTTATTACACCTTATATCATTAAAACTAAAAGAAGTATTCTTAAATCTAATTTACTTTTCACTATGTATGTTGTTTGTTTACTTTGGATAAAACTCACTTCTATGCTGAGGGTCAGCACAAGGCCTATGCACCACATGAGTCCTACTTAAGATTAGGGTTTACTCACCTTTTACAAAAGGATAAACTTCCCATTACATTCAGCTTGGACAGTAAAACAAGCCCAGCCAGTTTCATTTTGGTTTATAATCAATTTCACTGTAAAGCACAGTGTGGCAAGATTTTTATTTCTATAATGAAAATGTTTAAACCCAACAGTTCCAATCTGAATCACCTGCGCCACCTATTGCCTTATACAGTCAGCACATAACAAGCAGCTGAACCGCATGGACCAACTTCTGACCCCCTTTATGTCAGTGCAACCCCACTGACTTCAATAAAGTTGTGTGGACACAACTACAAATAGGATGTGTACCCACATGTAAAACAACAAGCTACAATTTTGAAAGGAAAACAGCAAAGGCTCACAAATCCTTAAAATACATGGCAGCTTGCAGGGGTCAAATATAATCCCCAGATGCACAGCACAGTCCTTCCAACAGCAGGCTCCTCCTTCCACAAATCCTGCTGTCTGGCTTTTCCATCCATCCTTAGTAACCAGCTTCCTCCGCTGCTGTTCAGAGAAAGCTGTCCTAAATACAGCACCACCTCACTCCCTGCTGATTAAATAATCCATCCACATTTCCAATTAACTTGATCAAGGGTAGGGAGGATGGCGAGTGAATTCCACAGTCAATAGACACTACAGGCCAAATCCTTCCCCCCTTGACACCCCTGGAGCCTTACCAGCTCCAAAGGAGATGGATGTAACTGAGATCAGTATCTGGCCCTACACGTCTTCCCACTGGGGATTCAAAATCTCCCTGCCGTTGCTGCTTCCTCCCTTTTCACTCTGTTCCCATGTCTATTGAGATCTAGTTTGTTTCCAAACCAGGTTGTCACCATTCCGTCCTTAAAGCTCAAATCAAGCTCATGTATAAACATGGGAATCTCTCAGTCCAATACAGCAGTGACATAAGTAGTCACATAAGGGCAGAATATTCCTGCTGCACCACCCCTAACAAAGGGGATAGAAGAGGATGCATAGCAGATAAAGCAACTAACAGCAGAATGTTCAGTAAAGCAGGCTTCATGGGCCAAATCCATCCTTCATGTAACTCCATTGACGTCCAAGGAGTTAACCCAACAGCGAATTTGTCCCACAGATTTCAGTGGAGTTGCACCCATTACACCAGGAATGAATGTGACTGGAGAAAGAGCCTTGATTATATTACACCCTTCAGTTAGTTTCTTTCCTGGTGTACATTCCCTATCCCCCCCCCGCCCCTGTGATCTAATGCAGTTTCTCAACGACTAGTCCATAGACAGGCGCTGGTCCCTGAGATCTACCTGACACAGTTTAGGAAGGCAGCAAGCCTGTCCCTGGCCTCAAAAAGATTGAGGAAACACTGAAATTCTAATGGACCTCTGCTTTACCACTTCACGTAGTTAAACCCATTTTCTCACCAATTTGCATCACTGTTTACAATGAGTAAGTTACACCAGCTTGCAACAGCCAGCCCAGCACCATTTATGGCCCTACATTTCTTAAACTGGAAGAGGCTATTTTGATTTATTTTTATAACTAGGCGCTACAGACAGAGACCCGGCACAATCTGAAGAGAGGCCAGGTCCCAAGCACACTGCATTGGCTGCAGACCTGTCTCTGTGTGCGTGTGCTGTTGTCACTGGGACTAGGCCAACATACAGCAGCTGAAGATCTGGCCCTATCGGTCCTTTGAAGGGTGCACTCAGCTGGCAATGTGGAAAACGCTCATTCTCTACTAAAGCAGTGGCCTGGCTCCCCATCACCCTGCGCCTTGGCCCGTCAGTCACGCCGGCAGACAGCGGGTGTAAAACGCCACCAGATCAGCGCAGAGTTCTGCGCCGCGAGAAACCGTCGCCGAGTCCCCGAGCAGCGGGGCCGGGTGCGGGAGAGGCCCGAGCCTCTTCCCTGCAGTCTCAGGGACAGCGGCGAGCCCAGGAGGGGGAGGCGGGGGCTGTCACAAAGGAAGGGAGCCAAGGCGAGGGGGGCTGGAGGAGACGGTGGGGGGCAGCAGGAGCCTGGCACAGACTGAGTGGGTT
>NW_020664543.1:13984546-14169697 GCF_002925995.2 Terrapene triunguis
CGGAGGGGTGGGAGGCTGCTGGAGGACTGGGGGGCAGGGGGACTGCTGGGGGCTGCTACGTGATTGGGGGGGCAGGGGAGGCTGGAGGGCCTGGGGCAGCCTCCCCCCAATACTTCCCCTCTCTCCATATGTCTCCCCTAAACTGTCCCTTCCCAGCCCCCATCCTAGCCTCTCCCCTCCCTCTCCGGCCCAACTTACCAGCACGGCCTCCTCCTGTGTGCGGGGCCTCCAGGTTGCCATGGCACCAGCAGAGGGCGCACACACAGAGAGAGAGAGACCAATAAGAGGTCATTTGGCCTGAGGCCAGGCATTACACTGTCCCCCAGTGGCCAGATAGAGGAACTGCATCTCTTGTGCACACCTGGCTGGGCGCCCAATGGTCCCGCTGGACTAAAGATATAGGTGGGGGTTGACATAAGAGCTCATACTGTGCTTGATTCAAACCCAGGCTGGCTATAGCAACCCTGCCAAGTCTTTATCCTTAGAGCTTGTCTATCCACAAAGGTTGCACTGCTTTATGTATACTGGTATAATTATACCCGTGCAACCACTCTAATGTGGACACAGTTATACCAGCAGAGCGAAGGGTACGTCTACAACAAGCACAACAGCTATGTCACTGTAGTGTAGACATTTACAGAATGATGAAAGGGGGCTTTCTGTCACTGTAGTAAATCCACCTCCTCAAGAAGTGGTAGCTAGGTCAATGGAAAAAAATTTCTCAGCCTTGAGCAGAGTAGCTAGCTTGACCTACGTTTTAGGTGTAGGCCAGGCCTGAGTCCCATAAGGGAAGAGGAATAAGCTATCTCCGTATAAGACAGCTTTTTACCTCTACAACACCAATATAACTGTGTCCACACGAAGGGTCGTACCTGAATAACTAATTCGGTTAAAAAAATCACTCTCCTAATCAAAATAGTTATACCAGTACTTTGTCCTGACCATGCCTTGGAAACTTACACTGCTGTGGCTATAAAATGGATACTTAGCTGCCTAAGACATGCGGCTAGATCTGATTTGGGTTATACGCAGGGTAATTCCAATGAAGTTACTCCAGATTGGCACTGGTGTAACTGAGATAAGAACCTGGTCAAAAGGCATCACTTTTGTAAAAGCAGCCTGCTCCAGGCCAAAGTGGGCTGAATCCTCAGGGGAATGCGAAACTGAGAACTCTGGAGGTAGGTTACTGACTAGACCAAGGGCTGTGATGCAACTGAATCTGGTGTGGAGCTGCCCAGCTAACTGTGGGAGCAGTGCAACCGCTACCCATTACCTCAAGACATTTTCTTGTCCGTTGCTTGGACACAATGCTACCCAGAATGCTCTTGTGCCAGGCAGGGGAACGTACCATAGGAAAAGGGTGTAGGGATGGATCAAGCTGGAAATAAAGCTCCTGGGTAGATTACATTGGTTGATCCTCTGACTTTTCTTAAGCCTCGCGTTGGGCAATCCTGCCACTTACCAATTGGGAAGTGGCCGTGCAAACTCTGTTGCATCACCCTGCTGGCTCCAGTCCCAAAATCAGTTTCCCAGCTGCTAGTGCAGTCGCTCAGCCCTCACCGATCAGAGAGATGATCACCCTGGATTACACCTTTGCCCAGCATTACTGATGCTGTTAAAATGAACTTTAAAAACAACTGGGTTTTTTTTTTTTTTTGGCCCTACACGTGTTTGGGTAATTAATTTAATGCCTGGTTAATTACCACCACCCCAGAGAGGGAGGGATTAAACCCAGTTGTTTGCCCATTTACGGGACAAGGTAATAACTGCCTGCTGTCCATAATGATCTGATGAGAGAGGACTGCATAGCAGGAGTGCTGATGAGCAGCTGTAGGAGCAGCAACATGAGCCTGCACAATCCACGTGCCAGTCTGGAAGCTGGATGAGGATCTGACTGCTCATCTCTGGCCCGTCATTTGGTATCTGCAGCGAAGAGGATGGTAAATCTCTTCAGCTACCACACCCCACCTTGCTGTCTGGATCACACTGAGAGTAGAATATAGCCTTGTGCATTTCCTTGTAGCTGTCAGCCACTCTGATCGCAAGGATAATGACACGATCCAAATGGGCCAGTGCCACTAAGCACAGTGGGAATCCACCTATAGGCAGGGGTTGTTTAAGCAAAGATTTGTGTATCACTTACCCTCTGTGCTTCCTGATCCTTGCCCTTAGACCTGCTTTAGAATAAAACAATAATGCTCGGTACTTCTGAAGCAACTTTCACCCAAGGATCTCAAAGAGCTTTACAACTCCTGTAGGGAAGGACAGATAGGGGTTACTTTTGCCACTTGTGAAAGGCAGCCTCATCTGGGGAGGTACATGGCAGCTGTTTAACATCTCAACAGCGATGCCATACAACAGTTTAGGACAGGAAGTGGAGAAAAATATTCGTCTCCTATCCAATGAAGCTGCAAGGGGAAATTTGGCTCAGACACTGGGCTTAATAGCCAAGCTCTCATCAAAGGTGCCATGGGATTGCTAATGAGCACAAGCGGTCAAGAGGACTGGTTTTATTGCTTCATTTGCCAGGCAGCACAGGCCTGCCTATAATTAGGGCTATGTAACAATGCAAAGAGAAGAGTGCCACCTACTGGTAATCATCAGCACTGCCTTCTGACACACCTTCAAGGTGCTCCTTCCAAGTAGTGCCTGGACCCAGCCCTGCTTACTGATGTCTGATTGGAATCACAGCACAAGGAGCGATAGCTGTACAGTTAACACAGCACTGAATACATTTGGCAATTCTTTGTTGCAAGATCTTCTCTAGGTAGATCAACCGGTTCAGCAAGCTCTTTGGGAAAGTGTTTATAATCCCTGCTGAATGGAATGGCGGAATTCCCCTAACTTGGGAAGCCGTACTCATATCAGGTCTGGTATCTCTATTACCCATGGCGTTTTTAAACTGGATTTTTATAAATGTCAGGACAGCAGGTTGCTTTTGCTCTTATGTGCTGTCCTTCCTTCCTTCTCTCACCTCATCCCTTCATATCGTCTCCACCTCATTCCTTACCACCTTCGCAGCCTTGGGGAGACCTCTCTTAACCCTACTCCACCCTTCAGTCCCATCGTCTTCTCCTCCCACATCACCTTCCCCCTGCCCATCACAATCTGATCCTGCCGACTTTGTATTACCCTGTCACACCCGTTCTCCCTCCAGATTCCCTGCTCCATCCCTGAAAGCCTCCCACGGATCCATGACCTCTTTATCTCCTGCTATTCTCCTTCCCCTCACATGACCCTGGTACTCTCCATCTGACTCAGCATCCGTCACTGCCCTTTCCTTTGGTGGCTCTTCATCATAAACTGCCCTGGCCAATGCCACTGGGTCCCTCCTCTCACACACACACCCCGCCATTATCTCTTCTTCCTCCCCCCTCCTTCATTGGACATCCCACCATGTGGTTCCCCCCGCCCCCACTCGAGCATGCATTATCTACCTCTCTACCTAATTCTTCTTCCTCTGTTTTTCTGCCATCTTTGCTGCCTGATTGATTCACTTTCTTCCTCTCCCCTCAGTCCCCCATCCTCATCTGTGAAACTTCATTTTCCAGATTGACGACCTTCCTGATCTGAGTGCTTCTCCATTTCTTGTGCTAATGTCCTCATCTCTCTCTACAGCCTTGATCAGACTCCTCCACTCAGTCTCAAGCATTCCCACAACTCTGTCCAGCCTCTCCCTGAACTCCCTGTTCAGATCCAGGGTTTGAATTCAGCCCATCTTTGCCCACCACAAACTTGGGATCCAGAGCTGAACCACCTCAGGGTTTGAGGGTTATTCATATCCTGGGGTTTATGGTTCAGGCCTATCTAGAATTAAAATGTCTCTTTCTTCTGATAATAAAACTGCATAACAACAACTGCAGTCCTTTGCTTGTGCTAGTTCATTTATATCATGCAGTCGAAAGAAGTAGAAGGATAAGTTAATAGGAGCATCAGTTATCTTACTCAGAGCGTTCCCCACTGACCTCCAAAAGTTCTTGAGAAGAAAGCAAGGCAACTCATCATACATATCATCTGATACACACTGTCTGGGTGATTCTTCAGTATGAGAGGTGGCTATTTGCACGGGAGTATCATAGCTACGATGTAACAATTCGTGATGCATAGCATGATGGTGCACACGTAAATAAATAATTTCAGGGTGGTGAAATAAATCTTATCCTTAATTATCAGTAGAATTTGGGTCTACAAGATCGATGGCCCATGCTCTACCACCTTGGCCATCCTTCTTGCTTGGTGTATTGGCAGTGAGCTGAATATCACTGAGAGCATTTTTTCCACTCGTGTACTGAGAGGATTTTTCCATTGGGATACTACGAGGCAACGATTCTCCAGGGTCGGCATCTAGTGTTTTATCTGCTGGGCCCTCAAAAATATTGATCAATACGTATATTGAAATTTGACATCTCAAAAGAGCTGGGTCTACTTTGTTTGGCATTGTACAGTGATTCTCAAAACTCATTCATCATGTGGAACACGTCTTACCAGACAGATCTTTTCTCAGGCTGCTTCCTATCTCATTTACAATCACATGGACCACCTTCCCTCCCATCTGAGATCCCCTAACATCCATGTGGCAACTACAGTTATTAATGGAAAAGTACCACTAGAAAAGCACTTAATGAGCTTCTTCTAACGCAATATAGCAGCTGGAATCAAGGCTAGGCCAGTACCATGTGTCCAACCAGCTGTCCAGACCAGAGTTTGGAAACCACTGCTCTAGGTTGTACACCGATGCACAGCTGGCATTTAAGACAGCATGGGCACAGAGACGCACACACCCATCATCATCAGGAATCAAATCTGGGACCTTGATCACCAAAGTCACATGCCTGGAACTAAAAAACTCCTTTGGCTGTGAGAAAGCAGTAGAGTATTATGGCCCATAAAACCAGCCACTAGAGGGAGACACAGTCACAGGCACTAAGTTTTATTACACTATTCTACCATTATTTCTAAAAGCTTTGGGAGATTTGAAGGCGCTGGGAGGTTTAAAGCAAAACTCTCAGGGTTCTGGTTTTAGGGGCAAACAGTAAAGGGATACGGGGCATTCTTGACACATGCCATGTGTTAAAGGAAAAGGATTAACAGTATCTGGTTTTCACTGAGATCATTCTGTTAGGTAAGGGCAGCAGAGGATAAATCTGTCCCCGAAGCCAAGCTCTCAGGGTGGGGATGTTCATTTTACAGAGCCAGACATGCTCTCTCAGGCTAAAGTGAGACAGTTCCATAGAATTGGGAAGATTCACCATAATAGAATGCTAGTGATTTCTGTGCACTTGAGATAGTAACGTGCAAGGAATATTTCCTCTGATTCCCCAGAAACTGCAGCAGGAGAGCACCACTGGGGAGCACTCACAGCACCAACAAAGAGCCCCCCAAAAGCAGCAGCACCAAAATAAATAAGACAAGAGATTGGCGGCAGACGGGATAGCATGCAGTAAACTAGACATGACACATTGGATGACTGCCCCCTCCTGTGCAGGGATATTCCTGGAGACCACTCCCCATCGTGCAATGTCTTGGAAGCATGTTACACCTGGACTCCAGTCACTGCACTGGCTTCCAGTTCGCATCAAGGTGCTGGTTCTGATTTATAAAGTCCAGACTGGTTTGTTAGTACAGACAGACTTTCTACTCCTCTGTAACCTCTGCAGTTGCAATCAGACAGGAGCCAGGAATCTGAGGGAAGAATTTGCCCTTCTAAAAAGTGGTTTCATGTTCTCCCACTCCAAGGCAAGGAGCAAAAAGCCCCCCTAGAAACCCTAGACACGTTTGACTGGAGGCAGAGGGGTGGCAGTGGAGGGTCCTTGACTCTGGAACTTACTCCCCTTGGATACGATGGAACCCAGGCTGCTGACAGGGCATGTTCAAGTCCTGTCTATTTCCTGGGGGTGGAAAGCTGGGTCTTCCAAAGGGATGGGGTGCATGGGGATGAGTAGGTCGAAGGGAGAAGGTTGGTGGATTTGGAAGAATGATGAATGTGCCCATTGGGTCAAGTGACACCCGGTATGTGTATTTTTATGCCGCACTGCACATGTGCATGGATAGGGACAGTTTATAAGTTCAAATATATGCACGTCTGGGTCTATAGGAATTCTCCTTGTTTGCATTCACGAGGCCAGCATAGGCTATTAAGGGGCTATTGAAGGTGGTGGCAAACCTCCCGTCGGTGCTGGGTGTCACAGCACAAAACCAGGTTGTGTCTGGCTGACAATCCTGAAAATCTGTTTTTCTAAGGAGGTGTGGCAGAGACTCGTGGGTGTTGAAAGTCAAAATGACCTTGCCCCATATCTTGTGCCCTTACTTGGATATTACACACCCCACACTCTTCCAACTCCCGCTGACTCTGGTGAGCTCATTTAAGGAACCAGCCGAGTCAGCTTCCATGTACCTGACCAAGTGGAATGAAAATGGGTTGGACCTGAGTTAAGCCCATGACGTGCACAACTCCCACCTTCATGTCTTGGAAGGGAAGAGTGTTCAGTGGCCCAAAATCTCCCTCACTTATATCAGTCAAACTCTGTGGAAATCAGTGGGATTGCACCAGAGAAGGATTTGTCCCAATGGATGGAATTGGTATTTAGTCCCACTGGCAACTCCCACCGTCAATGGCAGAGCACAATGCTGGCAGCGTCCTGCAGAGACTGTAAGCTCTCCGGGGCAGGGACCGCCTACCGCAATGGGGCTCAGGCCTCTGGCCACTACCGTGACACAAATAATAAATTCTCAGTTTGTGTGCCAGTTGCCTTACCGCTGTGCCAGGTTTGCTGTCCATTCCAACATAAGGCTGGACCTGACCACCCGAGTTCAGTTTATTACATTGGCAGAGAAAGAAGAGGATGATGGAGGAGATTGGTATCAGGGCTGAGCAGAGGAACAGTTTAGGCAAGTTTAGGCAGATCAGAAAGCAAAGCAAAGGCCAGGACAAGCAGCTCCACAATACACTGACTAGTCCCATCACTGAATATAAGGGTCTCATTTTGGTGTGCTCCATTTTTCATGCAGATGAGCTAATTCTGAGTTTGATTGGCCTAATCGTGGGCCCTGTCCTTAGTCGTGGGCAATAGCTGGTGAACTCGATTCACCCCAGTAGTGCAGGGAGGTGCTGTACGTACCTTCCTATGTCAGTGGGGGTCTGTGCCCCAGAGGGCAGTCACCCCAGTGTAGGGCAGAGGCACTTGTGCTGCAGTAGGATCCACCAGGGAAGGGCAGCTTGAAAATGGGGATCATTATACCCATCCACCTTTGGGAAGTGCTGGAAGGTCTCCAGATTAAGAGGGCTACCTAAGGACCCAGTATTATTGCTACACTCTGTATTGCGACCTAAGCTTCATAGGAGCCCAGCAGGTGGAGACTGCTGAGGAGATGCATTGAATCCGCTTATCCTTGAATCCCACCATAAACACGTTCCCTCCCCAGTTAGGGCCTCTACTAGCTCCCAGCAGGTGATCTTTCTATAGAACACAATACTAATAAAGATTGTGTTGCTCGACCTGTAGCTGGGGTTTCTTTTATGTGAGAGTCTATTTCAGTTCAAGCTTAACAGTCCAGCCCCTTGGAGCCTGGCCCTATAACGTATGACTCCCTTGGCTTGAAATGCCACTGCAGGTTTGAGCAAGTGCAGAGGAGCTTGGCAGGAAAACCTGTATCATTGCCACAAGTCTTCCTCATTTTCCTGTTGATGAGGGATTTTTGTCTGTATCCCTCTCTGAAGATCTGGTGCGCACAAAAATAAATTAAGCAAGAAACTCTCACCGAAGTGTGGAATTTGCACCAGATTCCTGATCTCAATTTTTTAGAATCAGGCTGTGACGGTGCCCCCCATAAGGCGTTATGGAAATATGCTTATGCATATATATATGACATAACTAGAATATGTTTTATGTTCCATATGCCATGTAACATATCTATGTAAAGGTTATGATCTACTGAATATATTCATCCTATTTGTATGCATGTATCATTTTTGTATTCAAAGTTATGAATATTGGCTGTGTACTTGCTTGATTTTTAAGTAGCCTTAGTAAAGTGTTTGGTCAGCTTCTTGAGAAAGGAATGTGCAAGTTAAGTGCCCAATCAAGAAGCAATTGACGGACAATGGATCTTGGAAGGCTCCAATCCACATAAGACGTCTACATGAGGGCGTTCAAGCTAGCATGTGAGCCATGGCGGCTACCTGTAAGTTATGAGTCATGCATGGACATGTGACTCCAAAACTCCATCTTGTAGCTGGACTTTGCATAGGAGAGAGGAGGGGGTCTCCACCCACAAGAGAAAGTCTATTTAAGCCCTTGGGAGACCCCTCCATTTGGTCTTGAGCTGGCTAAAGAGATATCCTTGAGGGTGGAGAAGCTACCTGAAAGAAACTGGAACAAAGGACAGTAACTACAGGGGGTGTGAATGATTGCTGGACCCAGACTAGAAGGAGACTAGTCTGTAAAAGAAAGCTTAGTGGAATTCCTCTAAGGGTGAGGTTTTTATCTGTACTCAGTTTTCTTACTGTATTAGACTCAGACTTGCATGTTTTATTTTATTTTACTTGGTAATTCACTTTGTTCTGTCTGCTATTACTTGGAATCACTTAAATCCTACTTTCCGTATTTAATAAAATCACTTTTCACTTATTAACTAACCCAGAGTATGTATTAATACCTTGGGGCGAGGGGCAAACAGCTGTGCATATCTCTCTATCAATGTTATAGAGGGCGAACAATTTATGAGTTTACCCTGTATAAGCTTTATACAGGGTAAAACGGATTTATTTGGGGTTTGGACCCCATTGGGAGTTGGGCATCTGAGTGTTAAAGACAGGAACATTTCTTAAGTTGTTTTCAGTTAAGTCTGCAGCTTTGAGGCACATGGTTCAGAGCCTGGGTCAGTGTTGGAGCAGACCGCCGTGTATGACTCAACAAGACAGGGTGCTGGAGTCCCAAGCTGGCAGGGAAAGCAAGGGCAGAAGTAGTCTTGGCACATCAGTTGGTAGCCCCAAGGGGGTTTCTGTGATCCAACCCGTCACACAGGCTCCAGGCAACTATAATGTGGCAGCCTCCCACGTGGCCAGGAGACACTTTTGGGGCACTAGCCAACACCCCAGTCTTTTAACAATACAGATTCAAATATAACCAGTGAAGTGTTTGATCTATAATGATCATTAGCGTTTCTGGGACAGCTTCTGGTCTCACTCCTGCGAGTGTTAAGCCACTCACTGGCACAGCATTACTCCAGATTTACAGGCATCACGGAGATCAGAACATGCCCCCAGTGGGTTTGTGCGTCTTTTAAGCTCTTCGGGGCAGTGGTTTTGTTCTTCCCTTGCCACCGCTTTCTCTGTTGTAAAGCGCCAGGCATGCGTATAGCACTACACAGACACTGGGCCAAATCCTGAGGCCTGACTATTTTTCCTTGGGCAAACTCCCACTGCATTGAAATCAATGGGAGTTGCAACTGCTTGCAGCAGGGCTGGCTGTGGCCTCAGGAATGCTGGGGATGCTGTGATGTAAGTTTTAGTTCACATCCTTCTCTTAGTGGCTTTTCCTGCTAGACTCCACCCCCTTACCATGGAAGCAACACTCACGGAATGACAATGTGCTGAAAATTACACTACTCTGCAGCTTACACCCAACGTGGAATTTATATCACCGTTTACATCACATCTGTATTTGTCCCTGGAACACTGGGGCAGATTTTAATCTAGTTTAATTGGTGCAAATCTGGAGCAACTCCACTGACTTCCATGAAATGGACGCCGGTGTAACTAGAGCTGACTGAACTGTTCACAGCAAGCAGCTTATTAGAGAGACGTCGTCCTTGTTCGGGGTGTGGATGTCACCTTGGGACCCTCGAATTGTTTGATCAAGGTGATTAGGCTTTTCCCATGCCCTCTGCTCTGGTACTGCTGCACCTTAGAGCAGTGGTTCTCAACCAGGGGTCCAGGGCCCCCTGGGGGGACACAAGCACATTTCAGGGAGGCCGCCAAGCAGGGCCAGCATTAGACTGGCTGGGGCCCAGGGTAGAAAGCCGAAGCCCCACCACATGGGGCTGAAGCCCAGGGCCCTGAACCCTGCCACCCAGGGCTGAAGCCGAAGCCTGAGCAGTGTAGCTTTGTGGGGGCCCCTGTGGCATGGGGCCCCAGGCAATTGCCCTGCTTGCTACCCCCTAATGCTGACTCTGGCTTTTATATGCAGAAAACCAGTTATTGTGGCACAGGTGGGCCGTGGAGTTTTTATAGCCTGTTGTGGGGGCCTCAGAAAGAAAAAGGTTGAGAACCTCTGCCTTATAGGACAGATTTCCTCCCACATGCCTTTGACCGAGAACCCTGAGTACGGTTAGACTCCAGTTTCCCTTTTATTACCAGCCATTGATTTACCTCTTCCAAGACACCCCTACAAGAATATTCCCTAACACCACAAGGATCTTAAATAAACAGGGCCAAATGCTCTGTGTAAATCATCATTGGTCCATTGATCTCCATTCCATTGACACCAGTGGAACTAACACCAGCTTCCATGAGCTGAGGGTCTGGCCCATGAGGTTTATTAGGAAAAAGCAGCAAGTTTCACCTTAAAAGAAAAGTAACACAATAGACCCCAAACCTACTGAGGTCTGAGACTCCCTGGCCTTGCCCAGGAAAAGTCGACCCCAAACCCTTGAATTTACAGAAAAGAGTCACGTGTCTAATGCTCACATTGCTAGAGCTCTGAGACTATCCAGTGGCTGTGCAAGTCTTCAGAGTCCCAACCCTCAGTGCCAAAATAGCCTCCTCACTCAGGGTATGTCTACACTTCAAGCTGGGGGTGTGGTTCCTAGCTCAGGAGACGTGCTGGCGGTAGTTCTCATCGAGACCCTAGGCACATACAGGGGGTGGCTAGCCCGTCCCAGCGCTCGCACTGCTGTGGCTGCACGCTATTTTCAGTGCACTGATTTGAGGAGCACTAGCATGAGTAGGTCTCTAGCTGGGAATCACAAACCTCCCACTCAAAGCATAGACAAAGTTAGTCCTGCTCCTCAGCCATGGCCATTGAACCCTTCCAAGTCAGTAGGCATGAGAGTGTATTAGAATATTCTCCACTGAGACCTGCTTACCTCAGCCTAGGGAACATCCTGACACAATAGCTATTGCATGTTCTTCTATCGACTTGTTTCCATGAATAAACCCGGTGTCATCCACCCCTTGTCCCATCCCAGGTTAATTTCAAAAGTCTCTCTTCAGGTGTTGACTAATAATGGACTTCCTCTCTCTGCTTAGAAGCTCCAAGTAAAGGCAATTACTAATTTGTGTGCACCTGTTCTTGGCCCAGCCAAAACTAATGGCCTCTCCCCCTCACCCACCTCCCAGGCGTCCCCGCCTGTCTTACCTGAAATCCTTTTGGATGTTAATTAGGCTTTGACTGCCTTGGTGGAGATGTTACCTGGTGTTCAGTGTTCAAGGAGAAGAAGGAAGAAAGCCAAGACAATGCAACATTCAGATTTTATTCCTTCCTTCACATACACTGTACACTCCTAGCAAGCACTTCTGGAAGTAGAGGTCTCTATGTTCCTAGATATTTCCCTATACATAAGCATACTACCATGCTAGAAAGCTTCCCAATGGATGCTATCCCTTTCATCACATCTGAGATAGAAAATTAAACTTGACTATCATAGCCTGCTGCTGTATTTACAATCTCTCTCATCACATATAATGCCCCCGTTGAGAAACTATCTACTGAAACACCAGAGACAGCTTAGCTCTCTGTGGGTTAAAGAAACCATCCTTGAATCTCTTTTGCCTACTCACAAATGATCAGCTAGTCATTTCAGGTGATAGGGTAGAGTCACCTGGGTAGACAATACCTAGGCCACCACTGAAGATAATCCTCAATCATACTTCAGCTTTTAGGAATGTCTTTGTTTATTCAAAATGATTTGCCAAATGCTTTGTGCAAACAGATTTCAGCCCACGGCTCCAGTCTCCAAGGGGGCTGCCGTGGTTATATGGCACTAGGCTGAGGACTTGGGAGACCTGGGCTACATTTTTCCTGCACAGGCTTCCTGGGTGAACTTGACCAAGTCACGCTTTCTGTGCCTCAGCTCCCCCATCTCTAAAATGGAGGTAATAGCCCAGCCTGTCATCACAGGGTGCTGTGAGGACAAATACTATTCTGCTGGGAGGTGCTAGTAACTGCTTGGGTCACAAACCTCTTTGAGATTGGGTGTGAACGCACCCTGAAATTAACATAACTGTCAGGATGAGTTAATCAGAAGTTCCCCCATCACCAGCTAAGACAAATGGGGGTTGTGTGAACCCACTCAGGAGCCTGGACTGCATTGGGTAGGCTCACGGTTTTGCGGGGGAGAGAGAGACCACAGAGAAACTGAGGGCAGACAGCACAGAGAGCAAGAGGCAGAGGCAAAAAGCAAGAAAGCCAAGCAGTAGCCTGTGAGCACAGTACGACCCTGGAAAAAGCAACAGCGAGACCTCATGGGGCTGTCGGCTAAACCTTTCTTCTTTGTTCCTCCTGCATTCGGGGCAGCAGGACTTGTACATTCCTTGTAAATAAACAAGACTGCACCAAAGAAAATACCAGACTCCATCCATTTCAACTCCCAACTAGAACATCTCCAGTGCCCTGAACTTGGACTAGCCGCTCGGGTCAAAAATGGGCAACAGTGTGTTAAAGATTGTGAGCTGCTCAGGAATGAGGACCCACAAAGTGCCATGGATCGAATCTGGACTATTCGCTCAGGCGAAACTCTCTCTTTCTGCAAACACTCTTGCAAACACAGACTTGCGTGTCTGAAAGTTCGCAGACAGCAAATAAGCGGGGTGGTGAGGACCAAAGCAAATTGGTGATTTTCCATTTGCGAGTAAATGTTTGTGCATACCTTTCGCCACTGTTTGCCCAGTTCTAAAAGTCACAGATAAGCCTGGCCCACCCGGTAGCTGCTGTTTTTATTTGTTGCTTCTCTTTATAGCTGCGTCATATGTGTAAGGTTACATTGAAAGAACAAATAAATGCCCACAAACAAAAGAGAGAGCAGGTGGGTGAGGTCATATCTTTTATTGGACCAACTTCTGTTGGCGGGACAGAGAAGCTTTCGAGCTTACACAGAGCTCGTCTGCAGGTCTCTCTCACCGACACAAGTTGGTACCTCACCCACCTTGTCTCTAATATCCTGGGACCAACAGGGCTACAACATCACCACGTACAGCCTGCAAAATGGATCCCTTATACTCCCCATCCTGGCTCCTTTTGTCAGCAACAGAGGGGCCATTGTTCAGATGAAATGCCCACGGGGTTCCCATAGAGAAGTAGGCGGAAGCAGTCAGCTCTCCCCTTTGTCTCCGTACCGTGTTCTCATTTTCCCAACACTGGCCCCATTCTTCCATTCGCTCCCTGCATGGCTGGGGTAGCGCAACCTTCCAGCTCCCTGGACAACAGGCAGCCTGGCCCAAGCTCACAGCAGAGAAAGCAGCTCCTCACTGCCATGCCAGCTGCCCAGCAGAAACCCCAGTGATCTGAGCCGTGCATATCCCCAATCCCAGGGCCGTGGCGCGGGAGGGGTTTAGCTAAGCGAGGCTTGGACACGTAGAGCCTTCTGGCTCAGCTGGACGTCAACAATTTAGCTCTGGGCCTATGCTATGCACCGAGGCCAGAAATGGGAGTGTGGTGGCAGCACCCTAGCCAGGAGCAAACAGGAGAGCGGAGGTGGAAAACCAATGCACTGAGCCATTCCTCTGGTTGTATGCCAAAGAGCCCCTCTCTGCACCTGGAATCCAGGCCTCTGTCCCCATATTTGTACATATCATGTAGCCAGTACTTACCTTTCTGTTGCAGTATGAAAGAACCGCAGGCTGCCCATGCACTCTGCCATTCCCTCCAGAACAGAAAACAGCTGCCTCTCTTCTCTCATCTTCCAGACTCCCTCCTTCCAAGCCTGCCAGCTTCTCTGCCTCCCTTCGCCAACATCTTCCTTCCTCGGGCTTCCCAAGAACTCCCGGTGTCTCTCTGCAGTGACACTAGAGCCTGGCTGGGATCCACTGATCCTCTTGTGCCAAAGGCTCCATTCAGCCGTACACACTGCACAGCAGCACATTTTGTGGACCGTAGAACGTTTTGGAAGTTCCCTTTCTTGTCAAAGGATAAGGGACAATAACCTGCCATTTTTGCGTCCACCTCTTGTCTCTCATCACACACTTTAAGCTCTGTGGGGCAGAGACCGTCTTTTTGTTATGTGTGTACAGTACTTAGCCTGATGGGGCCCAGAGCTGTGACTGGGGTTACTCCAGATGCTACCACAATCCAAAAAACCAAAACAAAAACGCACTTTTTACATGAAAGCTTAGATGAGCACTGGTCATTCAAGGGTTAACGAACAAGCCGTCAACCAGCCATTTTCCCAGCCCAGCCAGGCTCAGGGAACCAGTTAGTCTGTAAGACCAGAAACCCCTCAGACAATCTGTTCAGGCCAGTTCTGTTCAGAATTCCCCTCTGCCCAGGAAAGAGCAGGAGAGCTTGGAAAGGCCAAACACCAAGCAGCAGTGCTTAATTTGGGCCAGGGTTTGCCAGGGCTCAACCCTGGCACCTCTAGGCCGGGCCGTTCCTCGCCCCGGCACCTCTAGGCCGGGCTGTTCCTCGCCCCGGCACCTCTGGGCTTGGCACATCAGTTATGAAAGTAAAAAAGTTACTTGAGCCCCGGCACCTCTTTCATTACAAATTAAGCACTGCCAAGCAGGATGTCACCATTGCCACCCTCCAGCATTTGCGTCTTAAGAGAGCCTCATGAACCCACTGCTCCTCCTTGCCACCCTAGCCCCACTGCCAACATACATTCTGAAGACCAGAGGAAGGCCTCCATAGGTCCCCACTGGGCCACGGACCACACTAGGACAGCCACTAGTTTTGCAAATATGTTAACCTTTGACAGAGCGAACACACAAAAGCATCTTAGTTTGTTTGCTTCAAACTCCCTTCTTCCCACCTCCAAGAATATCCTCCAGCCAGAGTCTCAGGCCTTATCGATACTGGGAATTAGCCCCAATCTCAGGAACTGACTGCCCGTGTGGGCCTCAGCCAATGCCCACTGAAATCAGTGGGAGACTTTCCACTGCTTTGGAATAATGGATCAGGACCCACGGGCTGAGATTAGGGTGATCATCATGTGAAGATCCACTTACTTGAGTTTACATGGGGGGATGGCAAAGTTGGACAAAGCTAAATAGGGAAGGATGGAAGGATATGCAATAAAAAAAAAGAAATAGGAATTAATAATGGAAATCAGGGTGTAACCTACACTGTGGGAGGAGCATGGTCTAGAAAGTTTATAGCAGGTGAACGAGGCGCCAGGAGAACTGCTGTGATGGGGGCATTAGACAGGCACATGATAAGGCAGATGCATGACCTTAAAGAAGTCACTTAACCTCTCTAAGCCTCAGTTTCCCATCCATAAAACAGGGATTCTAACACTCACCTCCTCCCTGTGGAGAAGCTTAATTAATGTTTACACAGCCCTGTGAGATGGTTATAGGAGAACTGCTATGGCCCTGCAGAAACTATTATTAAAATAATAGAAAACACGGGGCCAGTCTCTGATCTCCTCTGGGAATGGGCAAGAGCCACCTGTGGGAGAAGCCAATCTGCCAACCAAGTGGCCAGGACATAATATTTATCACACGAGCAATGGGGAGCCTTGTGCTAGCTCACATGTCGCACGGGTCTAGCACTGGCTGTGATGAAACACGGCCATATGTCCAGCTAACTTTATAGGCCCAGAGAAATGCGGCCACCCAGCTCAGCAGATTCCTGAGGGAGTTTCTTCAGAGCCTGCTCTTGAGCACTCATTGATTTTTTACCATTGGGCAGTTTCTTTCTCTCTCTCAAGATGAAGAATTAACACAATTACTAGTGAGCAAAGCAGTGCTGCAGCCTGCGATAAGGGTGTATGTAGCCCTGGGCTGCAGAGATGGGGGCATCCATCCAGTCCCATTTTCATGGCCAGACCAGTCTTACGAGTTACACTTGGATGGGTCTCACGATATCTCGGGGACCGATTCTCCATACCCGGTGGTAGCCTCAGACTCTTTAGAGGAGAAGGGAATGAAGCAGCCTCAGGAATTCAAGGGATTGCTCACTCTATTCTCTGTGCATGGTGCTGCATTTCATTGCACGTCCGTGTATCACTGCGCCTTCCCCTTAGTGCCTGGCGTGGCCTCTTATTGGAGGGTGGAATGTTACTCCAGAAGGCCCATTACAGATGATCTGTGAACTCTATGCCAAGTGTTGATTGAGATAATTGGGACCCAATTAAAATACCCTGCCGCTCTGTACGAGGCTGCGCCATGAAGATCAGACAGGGACGGGGCGTCTCTTTTTTACAGTGTCATCGATCAAGCGCGACTGCCCTGTGGAATCATGTTGGAACAGGGAGTGAAAGCCTAGCCCCAGACATCAATGACAAGATTCCCCTTGATTTCCGTGAGCTCCAAATGTCATCAAGGGTCTTCAGAGCTACAGGAGTGTGACCTACCCAGATCCCTTCAAATAATTCTATGGGAACTCAAAGGCTCCTCCTTGGCCCAGAGATTCATGTGGCCCCCTAAAGTCTGGGCAGGAGATGCTGGGAACAATGAAGGGGAGAAAACCCAATGCATAAAATAAGGATGTTTACTTCCTGCCTTGCCCCAGTAGCCTAAAGAACAAATCCCATTCAAATAGCAACCAATTCTTCTTTCCCTTGCTGCCCAGGTCTTAAAGGCCTGATTGCCAGAGGCCCCTTAACTCCAGTGCAAATCAGCGGGATTAGCGGGTGCTCGGCTGTGCAGAAAATCCAGCACAGCCTGCTCTTATAGCACATTTTCAATTGCCATCAACCCTCTGGGCAGCTGTGGGGGCTTCCAAATCCATTTCTTCTTGCTAGGATGACATTAGGGGCAAAATTCCAAGTGGAGGGAGAGGGCACCTGTCAGCCTCTGTGAGGAGCACACGCTTGTGTCACAGGGGTCCGTGGCCAGTGGCCTGGCATGACTGGGGACTCAGCCAGCAGGAGAGCAGGACTCGAGGGCAAGGCTGAGAGGACGTCTTGGGGAGAGCTCTGGCTGCAAGATGGAGTTTCGCTTCTTTTCAGACAATTTCTTTGCCACTGGGTGCCTTTCTCTGGGTTAGTCCCCAGACTAGCATTGGTCCATCTCAGGTACAGACCTGCCTAATACAAAAGTAAATTCAGCACAGACAGGTCGAGGCCTTCAGGTGGGAGGCTGTCCTGTATTCCCTCTGCCCTCCGCCAATCCTTCTCTTGGTGGCAGGAGAATTGGCAATCCAGGGAGCACAGAGGGGTAGGAACCAGATGGGGGACAGGCTCCTCTTTGGGGAACACAACTGGGACTATGTCCTTGTGGTTAACCTTGGTGGAGGGTCGAATGGTTGGAACAGATGGGCGTGTGGAAGCTGTGGAACCTGAACTACAAGCATCGGGAAGCTGGCTGCTGATGATGGATAAGCGGGGGGCTGGCAGCAGATGGACCATCCAGAAAATCCATCTGAGTCCTAGGCATGCTGGGAGATAAAATCCTATGAAAAAGGGACCAAGAATCTCGGTCGTCCCAGGAGACAAAGGAGATCTGGAATCACAGGGAGAGTTGGATTTATCCTCTTTAAGGGCCTGATCCAAAGCCCACTGAAATCAAAGAATTAGATTCCTATCATGAGGATGATCTTACATTTCTATAGCAGCTTATCTCCTGAGGGATCTCAAAGCACTTTGCGAACTTAAATCACTGTACAAACCATACACAGAAATCACTGTGCCCACCACTGAAATGCCGCCACCACTGGGGTGAAACACGACAACTGATTAACAGCACACAGGAACACTAAACAATACTTTCAGGATGAGAGCAGTGGAAACTGCAGGGAGTTGTAAGTTAAGGGTGACTTGATTACAATCTAATAGTAGCTACACAGGGAACAATTACTTGATAGGGGGCTCTTAGCACAAAATACAGGCTCTTTCCCTCTGTGTAGAAATTGAGCATCAAGGAAGGCCATGTAGATTAGACAGGTAATCAATGGTTCTTCAACACATAAACATAGAAAGCATGCAAATTAACATTAAAGGAAGGCGGGGGGGGGGGTTACACACACACAAATAATAATAATACCTGGCTCTAATACAGTACTTTTCATCCATAGATCTCAAAGCACTTTCCAAAAATGTTAAGCATTATTATCCCCATTTTACAGATGGGGATAATAATTTTACTGAAGCACAGAGCAGGGCCGTGACTTGCCCAGGGTCACCCACCAGGCCAGTGGCAGAGCCTGGGCTAGAACCCAGGTCTGCTTAGTCCCAGTCTATGCCTTGGACACTAGGCCAGATCTTATTTTCTGTCTTTTTGAATGGTTTTGCTGGGTTGAGCGACTGACCCCACTCCCACCAAAGCCAATGGATGTCTTTCCCCGGATTTTAATGGGGGTTGGACTTGGCCTCCATAGCATGAGCCAAAGCCCACTGAAGTCAAGGGGAGTCCTTCCAGTGGCTTCACTGGGCTATGGATCCACCCCATAGAGAAAGACTAAAATAGACAAGGTACTCCTGCCGTGCAGAATTCTTGTCACCCGCAGGCCATGGGTACGTAATGTGTTTGGATGGCTGAGTCAAATCCCAATTGATTATTTATTCTCTCACCTTGGTAAAGGCAGGTGAGTCGATTTTGCTCCTCGGCTGGTTTAATTCTGCACGACTGCTTTAACCTACCAGCACCCCGGCTCATGCCACTATGTCATTGGCACAGAGCTCAGGTTGAACCGCTTGCCTTGAGGCACACCTGAGGAACACACCAACGTGCAAGGGGCCCACGCCCTCTGTCAGGGTTTATCGCTCACACAGGCAATGCCCAGCACAGGAGGATATCGCTCAGCTTGTTACCCGAGGAGTCATCCTGCAGTGGTATCAGAGCACTCGCCACAAACACTAGGGCCACGCTGCTGCTAATCACCCAGGATGGCTCAACTTTGCTCAAGCCAAGTTATGTAACCCTCTTACATCAGCCAGGCGTTGTGCTGCTGCAGTGGGAGGAGAACCCACGGCTCCTCTGCTCAGGTTTGGTTTCATCCCCTGGGCAGTCCGTGGAAATACACCGCACTGGTCTGTCCAGTCTACGTGGCACGGGCAGCTCCTCCCACTAACCTCGGGAGCAGCAGGAATTCAAGAGCTGAAAGTCCCTTATGTCCCCTGGGGCTCGGATTAGCAGCCCTCTGTTCAGACACAAGCTCTTCGGGTCACTGGTTGATACCTTTGGCAAACCCTGGTCCCCTTGTCTTTTGGGGCCTGGAGGGAGAGCACAGGGGGAGGGTGCAGGCAGAACAATCTTCCCCACAGGTAGCGCCTTGCCTAGCTAAGGGGCATAAAGGAGCGAGAGCTGGCAGGCTTCATCCCCAGGCTTGAGGGCAGATTTGCAGGATGCTGGAGCAGGATCCTACAGGACTGGATGGAGTTTTAGATTTTGACCTTCACACCCAAGCCCCATCCATCTCTCCCTTTCTTTACCTCCTGATGCATGACCAACCTGCCCACTCCCCACGCAAGCTGCCATCCTAATCACTGTGACCGTGCTGGCCAGAGCAGGGCTCCCACCCAGGGACGTCACATCTCTCCAGCTATGGCTGTCCACAGGCTGGTAGTTTAACCTATTGCCCGACAGCGGAATGTGTCTTTATTTTTAACCACTTCCCTTTAAGCACTAATGGGGAGGTTGCCCGCACAATTGTGGACCCTCAGGGGGCGCTCGGCTGGGATACAGCCTCTTGTCGCCTCCGACCAGCCGTTTGTCCTGCTATTGCTGACAAGAATTAAATAAAAAGCTTTTCGTTTAAACCGAGAAGTGGGGACAAACTGGAACCAGAAACCCACGCGGTTCTGAGCTTTGCTGCTTAGTCAAAGCTCTACTGGGGAGACAACCAAGCCCTCTGGTTGTTTTCACTGATCCACAAAGAGGCAAAAAGGCTTCCAAAACAGGGTCCAGTGTACTCCACACTCCTACACCTTCCCAGGGGCCAAAACCTCCAGCATCCCTCCCTGGACCACTTCTGTGACTCAGTTATGTGCCGCCACCATGGAACTAGGCAGCACGTTGAAAACGGAAAGGTTGCAAACAGCATGAACAAACTCGTCTGTCAAACTCAACAGCACAAGGGGCACCGTGCCGTGGGTATCAGTCACTCCCATATTTAAGTCAGCCATAGACTCAGTAAGTAACCTAAGTCAGTAGTTTAATACATAAAAATTCAGCTGCCATAGAATTTCCCAGCTGGAGCAGAAGCCAGGGGCCTGGCTGCAGCATTAGGCCCATTGTAAATTCCAGTTGGGTGTCACCCTACCAGGGACAGTGGCATCCTGGGAGAGGCAGGGGTTCCCCAGCTGAAGGGCAGCAGCAGCATGGGGAGAGCCCCAGGACCACTCATGCAGAAGACAGAAGCCACTTCCTGGGTGGAGAGAGCTGGAGCCTAGGCTGAGACTATCCTTAGGGTCCACATCTCCTCATTTCCCATTAGAAGCCAGCCCTGCTTTCCTCTATTGATGCTTTCCTTGACATTTGGTTTGCTCATGCTGCCAGATTAAGGGCAGATCAAAGGATCTCGCTGAGATAACAACCTCCTCCCCCCCCCCCCCATTGTGCAAGGCAAATCAAACACCATAGTATCAAGCCAGACACCTTCTGAGTCTTATCCACTGCCCCCCCTGGATGCAACCGTGGGAATCTACATCCTATTATGCTGCTAATTGTGGCCACATGACGTAAGGAATGAGGAGTATCAGGAAGAGGTACATACAGCAAGACCAAATTACATCAGAGGCTGGATTCCGTCTGGGCCAGTCATCGTCCGTCTCTCTGTCCTTCTTCCCATCCTTATCTCCAGTTCTCCACTGGTATTGACTGGGGGGAAAGTCCCTAGAAGAACAATATCCCTTGGGCTTGCCTAATTTTCTCTTCCTCCTTCCTCCATTCCCTTGCAATCCCTCACCGGCCCCCTCCCGCCATCCTGCACTTCTAGCAAATCCTCCCCCGCCCCCAGCTTTGCTCTCCCGCCCATTCCTCCTTTCTCCCCTCCCCCCCCATCACTGCCCCATCTGGCAGTCCCCCCAGCTCTCACTCACCCCATGCACCTGGGTTGGGGTAACACATGGAGGTGGAAGGAGACAACACGTGCTCCCCATCCCCCTGGGAGGCCAGGAGTTCTTTCTTTCTTCCCCTGGCTTTGCAGCTCCATTCGGCTGCTTGCAACAAAGCCGGAGGTGATGGAAGTTGGTGGAAGAAGAAAAAGAACCCATATGAGAGAGGCTTGAGGTGGTTCCTAGGCAGCCGGAGGTGGAGAGGGAACACTGGGACCAGCCAAGACAAACCTCCGTCTGCGTCTAAAAACCCACAACACCTCTTCCAGATCTCAGTGCACAAAGCGCACCACTGGGGCATTGGGCAGGCTGGTCTTTGGGCTCTAGCTTCCCGACAGGCAGAGGCAGCATGATGTAAGGAATTCACTGCAACACATGGGGAAAGAGGAAGGCCAATGCAAGAGCAGCATGACTGGAGAGCACTTTCCCCCTTTATGATTATGGCATATCCATGCAAAACATGCTAGCAGAAGGGACGCCTTTTTGCTCATCCAGCCTGCAGGCAAAACGAGTTGGTTTTGTCAATGTGTTCCTAGTCGGTGGCTAACTGCCAGCTGATGCAAACCAGACAGAAACCTCTGATTTCATGAACGAGAGCCTGAGATGGACATAGGATCCCTGCAGTCCAGGCCCCCAAAGCTGTTACGCTGAGCACGCAAGCCCCTTAGCAGGTGTACGCACAGTGAACAAACATGAATGAACACTGGGCAACGTTCTACTCTCAGCAACCTCAGAGCCGTGTGTTTTCATAGCACTTTCAAAGCGCCAGGAGCCAAATTCTTCCCTCAGTTACACCGTGCAAATCCACCGGAGCTGCCTGACCATACACGAGAGCAGAAGCCAGTTCCCAGCACTTTGCAGAAAGCTGTAAAACACATTAGCGAATTACACAGTACCCTGTAACGTAAGAATTGTTCTCCATTTTGCAGATGGGGTAATCAAGGTGCAGGGAGGTCAGGGGACTTGCCCAAGGTCACAGAGTGAGTCAGTGGCAGAGCCAGGGATTAGAGCTTCAGCAACAGGCATTATTCACACACTAGGGGGCGGAGCAATGCTTCAGAGGGAGGCAGGGACCTTAGTAAAGAGCAAGGGTGATATACCAGCATCTGTCAAAGCTAATTCTCTTCTGGGTCCCTTTGCTCTACCTGCCTGGTGCCTCGCTGCTACTCCTCAAGCAGGTTTCTGGATCTTCTGGTTGACTGGGATCGAAGACCTGACACCCGTTCCTCCTCCTTATTCCCAGGCTCTGTCTGAACCATTGGCCACAGCAGGTTCCTCACAATCATAGCAACTGAGCCACAACACACTTGGGAAGCCAGTGATGGAGCAAGGTCAGTGAAACAGGAGGTTTCTCCTCCTTTTTATCTTTATTGTTGCTGTTGGAGTTGTCCTTCCTTAACTCAGGCGGGGAGGTTGCAGACTCACTGACAGGTGCATTCGCTAGCTCTGTTATGGAACAAGACATGCTAAAACGGTCTGTTATGCCTCTCGTTGACCCCGGTCCTGGGGTAACTGCATGGACTGCAGTGGCGTTCCTCCTGACTTACACCCGAATGAGGTGAGAATCAGGATCTCAGGGCCTGGTTCTCCATTGCCCTGCACCACGTGTAGCTATTTACATGTGCAAAGTGAGTTTAAAACCCTGCCTGGGATGGGAGTGAGAGGGTTCTGATTTGCTAGTGTTTCCCAGCCATTTTGCTCAGGTGTGAATGACTCCAAGGGGTCGCTGATTCTGCGATAGAGCTTTCCAGGAGTTTGCAAGGATTGTCAGTTTCATTCAGAGACTCCCCACACGGGGGTGCTCTGCTCAAGAACATCGTTGCCACCTGGCCTGCCATTATCTATTTATCGCAGGTATGGAGAAACAGGCAATAGCCAGGAGAGGTAAAGCGTTAACTAGCCACATTTCATTGGGATAAATGAAAGCTCATGGGGCCAGCATCTGATCTCAGTCATGCAAGTGGAAATCCAGAGTAACGCACTCAAGGCAAAGGGGGGATTGATCCTGTTTCCATGGGCTGCCAATCCTGCTCCTCCAGTGAAGGCAGAGTCACTCTGGATTTACCCTAGTGACTGAAATCACCATCTGGCTCAGTGCCCGGTTTTTGGTTCATTTGTGTCAGTGTAGAGGGACTTCCAAACTGTCAGGCTGAGGGTTTTACCAAGGAGGTTTTTCCCCAGTACCTGGAGCACTTCGCTATCCCCTCTAGGTTCTTCCACCACCTCTCTAACAACCTGTATCTTGGGCCTGGTCTACACTACGACTTTAATTTGGATTTAGCTGCGTTAATCCGAATTAACCCTTCACCCGTCCACACTACAGAGCCAGTTAATTCGAATTAAAGGGCACTTAAAATCGATTTCTGTACTCCACCTCGACGAGCGGAGTAGCTCCAAAATCGATTTTGTTAATTCGAATTAGGGTTAGTGTGGACGCACACCACCGAATTAATGTGGTTAAATTAATGGGGTAGTGTGGCCGCACACCACCGAATTAATGTGGTTAAAAACCGAATTAATGTGCTTAGTGTGGCCGCGCACAATCGAATTTATACAACCTGTTTCCCAAATTCGAATTATCTAAATTCGGATTAATCCTGTAGTGTAGACATACCCTTGGTCTCTTACTTCACTCCCATCTCTCTTGCAAAAGCAGTGACTAAAGGGAGACACAGCCACCTGCCAGTCCTTAAAGGGTGTTAACACCAGAGACAGAGGAATTACTGAGGGTGATACCAGGGAGCATAATTTAGAGTGGGAGGAAATTAATAAAGGGGGAATTTAGGCTGAATATCAGGAAGTGAGATGGATCAGGCTGGGCAATATTCTCCCAGGAGAAGAGGGGAAGCTCCATGGCTCCAGGCATTAAAACTTAGACCGGACACAGCACTAGAAAAGTGTTGTACTTAAAAGCAACAAGAAGCCACGTCTGCAGAGTTTTCGTCACATACAGATCACAGCTTTGCTAAATGCCACTCGATAAAGTCAGGCTCCGCTACTTAAACACAATAAGGTCAATGGAATGGAACCAAAGCAATGTTGTACATGCCCAGATTAGCAGTGGGCGGCTCTCTCTGAAGGCTTGGAGGCTGAGTGCTCCGGTTGGACGAGCACTCTTGTTATTCAAGTGCCAGCAACGTGCTCTGGGGATAGATTTTCACCTGGTGTAACACTGGCATTGATCTATTGCAGCCAGTGGAGCTGTGACAGTTTGCACCGGCTGAGGATCTGCCCAAAGGAGCCTACAGTCTAAGGCCTCCATCCTGCAACATGCTTCTTGCACCCCTCGTACTTTAATGGGGGTCTGCCCGAATCTGGGGCTCGGCTACCTGGAACTCAGGATCAGGGCTTAAGGAACAAATCCAGAGAAGACAGGATACGCTGGGAAACCCAGCGTATCCTGTCCCTGTTATCAGGTGCTATTGAGCACCCTGCAAAACCCTCCTTTCTGCAGCCTCAGCCCTTCGACTCCCCCCCCACCAGCACATTCTGGCTCCCCTTACCTGGTGGAAGGGGTGCTTGGTATTAGGCCACTAGACCTTCTCCTCCACACAAGGGTCAAGGATCTTCTTCAGTGGGCAAATCCCCAGATCCCTCCGGGAACTTCTGGCTGGCAGGGCCGTTCGTCCCTTATCCCCCTGCCAAAGGGGAGCTGCTTCCACTCACAGCCAGAAACGCAGGGAGAGGCTGGCCTGGCTCGCAGCATTTCTGGTTCCAGGCCTGGAATGGAAAACAACGTTATTGGGACACGTAGGAACCTCAGGGAAGGTTCCGTCGGGCATACGGGCAAAGATCTGGATGCTGGTCCAAGGATGGCCCCCAGCCTCAGTTGACATAGGAAGGTTCTGAGTGAACTGGGGGGGTTGTTCTTTCCTAACTCCAGTCAATCTGTTTTGTCAAAGCGGCTCCCACATTGCAGCCAACGTGAAGCAAATCCTTTTGGATGCCATGGCATGTAATTAACCTGTGGCACTCACTGCTGCGGGGCAATTAGCCAGGGTTTCATAGGAAGGAGGAAGCAGGGAAATGAATAAGAATAGTATGTGCAATGGCATTAAATGACAAGGGCTATTAATCCCTCATGCTGCAGGGCAGGAGCCACTTTTTCATGATGCCCCCATGCGATAATTTGATATCTGTCCCCGGAGCAATTTTGAATGCTTGGCTATTTGCTTTTCCCTCCTTCCTTCTCCGTGCTGTATCCCGCACACCCAGGGTCATTGTCTTCACATAAATCACCATTCCAAACACAAACAATAACAGCTTGAAGACAATGCAGGGCAGGGTGATTAGGTTAGGAATCAAGGCTCACTCTGGGAAGGGTAATAGTAGAGGCCTGTTCTCACCACACCCTGCCTCTGTTTGTGATCAAGGCTGGAGTGAGACTCAAGTCTTCCCTGAGCAGGGGCAGGCTGGGGCTTTCCTGCATGGCTCACGCAGGGCCGCCCTAGGACTTGTCTTCTCTGCCAGACGCCTGTGTGGGCAGCGTCCCATGTGATGTGGCCACTCATCCACAATGAACTTATTCCACGCAGGCTCCCAGAACAATCCAGGTACTTGCATGAGCCCACCACTGTAGTATCCAAACACATCACATGCATCAGGGAATTTCTCCCCACAACACCCCTGGCATGCAGGGAAGTATCATGAGATGGGAAACTGAGGCACTGAGCGATTAAATGACTTGTGCAAGATCACACTGGGAGTCTGTGGCACAGTTAAGAACTGATCCCAGCTCTCCTGCATCCCACTTCGGTGCCTTCACTACATGACTATCTAACAGCTGTTAGACTGTACCAACTACAGGTCCACAGGGGGACAGAGAAGCAGACAGTATTTGTGCATGTGGATTCCGATGCCTCAACATTATCAGCCACTAAGGCCCTGTTATTGCTGCTGCAATGGGAGTTTTAGATTCGCCTGATTTAGATCACTTGTCAGTGGAAGATAGGATGTGTTTCTTACAGATCCACCCTAGCAAGATGCGCTCCCAGCACCATAAATTACCCTCGGTTCTTTGTGCCTCTCAATGGATTTATTAGCCACTGTAAAACACATCCAGCATTAATCATCCACACCATTTAACCCAACAGCTCCTCCTCACTCCCTCCACCACACCGTCCCGCTCCCGGCTTTGCCCACCCTGTTTTGGGGTCCTTGCTCAAAGCCAACTACGCCGGGCCAGTCATTGCAAGCTAACTAGATTGATGACTCAAGCTAATGCCCAGGCTGTTGCATTGCTAGGAAGCTCCGCACACACCTGCTGAAGTTGCGCCACAGCGGAAGATCCACACACGGGAGTCTCTTAATTATTATTCCATTTTCAGTTGATATCGGCAATAATGATCTTGGTGACAAACGTTGCCTGGGGATTAGCAGCCACAGCACCTGGGGCGACCAGCGCCACCCAGCAGGCCTTGAACCCTCGAAATTAGTGCTTAGCTAGTGCGTTAGAGGCACATGCTGCACCCGACGGCTTAGGTGCATAAGCCCCACAAAGCAGCATCGTTCTGGTTCTGCTGTAGCAATGAGGGGTGGAGGGACAGGTCAGAGAGAGGGAGTGCCAGGGACTCCCAGCCCCTGAGCTGCATGGCAGCGCGTTCCTCAGCAGCGTGTGGAGCGGTATTGGGGACAGGTCAGGGAGGCAGAAGAGGCTTGGCCAGTACGTCAGCATCTATGCGGATTCAGTGACCAAATTCTCATGGGCGGGGTGGGCTCAGCAGGCCTGGGGCGGCTACACCGATGCTCCACCCTTTGCCCCAGTGGTGGGGATCAGGGCCCTGCTCCAGCAAAGCACTGAAGCGTGTACTTAACTTGAAGTCCACATGTCTCGTTGAAGTCAATGGGACTATTCACGTGCCTACGTGCTTTGTAGGACCGAAACACAGGTGCAAGGGACCAGGATTTGGCTCAAACGTCATTAAGTCAAATATCTGATCCAGTGTCAACAGTTTGAAAACTTCCTCCTCCGCCCACCCCCCCAGATTTATTAGAACAATCAGTGGGAACCTGCATTGGCTGGCTCCTGAGCATTTTGAAATCAGAGTCCTGGTTTCAATGAACTAGCTGAGCAAACCGCACCATATAATCAAACCCAACCTCCCTGCCTACCCACTGGCCAGCTCCATGCTGCAGCAGGGCTCCATAGCCTGGCATAGTGAAAGCTTATTATTTTAACACAGTTATCACTTGAATGTGTAAGGCTTTTCCTGTTCCTGCTTGCCAGCTAGGGTGCATTGGAGCCAGCCTGCAGAGAGCCAGCCTAGAGTAAGGTGCGGGGAGTTATACTTCTCTGTTATAGGGAGCAGCCTGCTTTGTCTCTCTCTGTTTTTTTGGATTCTTGGGTGTTATCGTTCTGAGTTCTAAAAAATAGAGCCCTGTTATGTTTCAACTTCCAGTAAGAATATTTTACGCTTTTATCTAACTTCTCTGTGAGTATGCCAGGAAAACAACACATGGGACTGCGATGCCACAGCATGGTGCATGCAGGGATGTTATAGCCCCAGAAGAGCCTGTAATGTGAATGGTTGGGGGGCAACCTGAACTATTAAAAAGAAAAAAGTGTAAAAGTCATTGTACCATGATGGGGTGACATCTCCAACCCTGGCCCTGAGGGTGAGGGGAGTAAAATCCCTGGTGTATGGGACCAGGCAGAGTCCCTGTCACACCACAACCCCCCTCCAGTATTTGGGAGCTTTGCGCACACTGCCGCAGGGGCACAGGGCTGTGCTCGGGGTAGCTGAAGCCTGACCCTACCCCTGCTCGGCCAGCTCTAGTATGTTTACATGATACGGCTGGGTACCTTGCCTCTTCCCAAAGGAACGTATTTCATAACCCACCTCCCCCACTCCACTTCAAAACCCTCTGCCATCTGACAAATACTCTTGGGAACAGCAGCAGGGCCCAGTCTCCCAGACGATACGCCCCGAGCCTCGTGTTTCATTCCAGCACTGCTCTTGGGAACGTTGTGATGCCTGCAAGTTTTCATGGGCCAAAGCCCCAACCAAATCCCCCGGGGGCATCCCATTCGCTGTCATGGTGCCTTACTCTCAGTCTGCCTCCTTTAGTAGGCACTGACGCCAAGGGGCTGTCTCCCACACAACGCTACAAAACAGGAGACGCCTGTGAAAGACTGTGGGACTTCTCAGCTGGGAAATCACAGGTCTGGGAGCTATTTATCCCTAACGCAGGCTTCAGCAGGCCGGAATGTGCACAGCATCCCCTGTGCTCGCCATTAAAACGCTTGACTAGACTCTCTGTTTGGGAATGCCAGCAGCGTTGTTACAGGCTCGTCTTTGTAGGAGAGACCATACCCCATCCAGCAGTCAAGACATAGAGCAGGTCCCTTTGTCTGCTAACGTCACTGTAGGAATGCCCATGCAGGAGTTTTAAGTAACTCATTGATCGCGGGCTGTGGTGACGTAGAGCCCAAGGGCAAAAGAACAAGCCCCTAGCATCAGGGGGTAGCCGTGTTAGTCTGTATCTACAAAAACAACAAGGAGTCTGGTGGCACCTTAAAGACTAACAGATGTATTTGGGCATAAGCTTTCGTGAGTAAAAACTTCACTAAAGGAGAATCTCTGTTATTAGCAGTCTATGCCCTATGCCACAGCACTGGTCTGATTCTCTCCAGCAGAGGGCAGTGATAGGAATCCACCTTACCTAATTTGTTACAAGAGATTTTCAGGCAGGATCCTAAAATGTATTTACTAACCCTGGAGGCCTCAACCAAGTCAGATCCCCCTTGTACCGGGCACTGTACAGATACAGAGCAAAGGACAGCTCCTTCCCTAAACAGCTTCTGATCTCAAAGAGGCAATGATGCACATTCACACAGTAACTGTTTTAAAGCACACAGTGATTCAGTGCAGAGACTATTACACACAAGCCTCTGGAGCACCTGGTTCTCCCAGCGGTAGGCAAAGCTGCTTTGTTAATTGCAGGCAACAACTTGTCTTAAATAGAAAAAATAAAACACATCCTGCCCTCCAATGGCCTAAACTAGCACACAACAGATCCCCAGGAGACTTCTCTTGTCACTTACAAATCAGTGGCTTTCTAGCTACAGACAGCAGGGCAAGCGTTTCCATTCTAGCTCCTCTCCACCCTGGGGGTGGTTGCTAAGCCCTTCTGTTTATGGCCAATTAGCCACAGCTGAGGCCGTGCAGCTTTCTGGCTGTGAGTGGGTGTGGGGAACACCTGGGCGCAAGCAGGCAAAACACACGTACAGAGGCACATTTGGAACTTCTTGGGTGTAATTGTGATCTCGACTCATACCAGGGTAACGTCCTGGATTTCACAGGCATTGGTCCAGAGCTACATCAATGCGAGATCAGACTCAAGCCCTGAGCATGCAAAGCTCATTGTTAACTGGGTCACACTCAGCCTGGAGCGAGTGGGTGAAACTCCTGCCACCTCAGGTTTAAGCCAGAGCTGGATTTGGCCCATGGAGTTCGGTCACCCACGTGCCTCTGTGGAATTTCTTTCACGGCAACACAGAAGATAAAGTTGGCAGGTGAAATGTGCTTCCCTCCCCCCCCCCCCGTGCTAGCTCTCCTAGAGCAGGGACTTGAAACATTCCCATCAGTGTCCACCATGTACTCACGATCTTCCAGAAAGACAGCTACACTCTGAGCAAAGATAGGGACCGACAAATGGGGGAAGTCTTTAAAAATCCTCATAATGCTGTGTTCATAGCGCGCACTTCCTCCCAAAGCATTAATCAACTACAGACACTTCCCCCCCTGTTGAAATGCAGCCACCTCTGGGGGTGGAATGCATCAGCCCTTGGCAATACACCAGCACTCAGCAACGCACAACAGTTTCGGACAGGAAGTGAAGCCCCAGCTGGACCTGCAGGGGATAGTTTAGTAGGCAGCCTGGCCTTACCTAAACTGGGATTTGGCCAGGACATCTGCAATGAGCACAAGTTGTCAGGACCCCAGTTTTACATCTCATTTCAAAGATGGCCCTTCCAGCAGCAGAGCAGCTACTGTCTCAGAGCTGCAGTATCAGGGGGTAGCCGAGTTAGTCTGTATCCACAAAAACAACATGGAGTCCGGTGGCACCTTAAAGACTAACAGAGCTGCAGTGTTCTCCTGAGGTACATGCCTGGAGAGATCAGCCACAGGAGATCCTGAGCTTCTCTATAGTTCTCCAAGGTGAGCAAATCACCTCACCCCTGAGACAGAAGCACACCACCCTCCATGAGCCCAACAGGCTTTCTGCAGTAAGTTTCCCCTTTCAGCAACAGGGGATACTCAGTCTGATTGGGCCCCTGATTTCCCTTGGAAAGGCTCCCTTGTCCCTTCCAAGTACTGGCCAGCCCCCATCCTGGTTAACTTGTGCAGCTGATGAGCTGACAACTCAAGGCTGCACAAATGCAGAGTTTCCAAACTGGCACAGTGGCAGGTATCCCAACAGAGCCTGCGCTGGGGTTTTCCAACATGACTTTGTAACTGGGTGGCTTGGCGAAGGGAGAACCAAGGAGCCAACTTTCCCACAGGCTGCCAGATGCCATGTCGGGCCCAACTTAGTGCCTCTCATGATGCCTCCAGCACGTTGCATGCTGGGATGGCTCTGCACAAGTGGAAAGTCAGTAACCGAGCAGTAGTAAGTAAAGGAAACTGCAGATAAACCCCTGATCATTTGTTGTAAGAATGGGTCGAAATAACAGCTAGGGACGGGCGGGGGGGGAGAGGGGGTGTTTGGAGTGGGGAGAAGCAGATCGGGGAGTGCAGCTCTGTGGGCAAAGCTTGGTTCATTTTTTAACCCTGAAGTTTCTATTTCATCTTTCACATTTCCCATGTAGTAACAGCCCTGCGTGTCAGCCCCTGCAATACAGGCCCCGGGAGGGGACTTCTTGCAAGGGAATTTCAGTGACGATTGCCTCGCAGCATTTTACTTCCGTCTTCTCAGAGCCCCTTTGCCCTCCCTATGGCTCCGGCCGCTGGCAGAGCTCTCCCAGAAGTTTGAGTCCAATGCAGCCATGCCAGTTAGGGACCCGCACAGGCTAGGGCAGAGCCCAGACATTGGTGAGAAAGTTAAACATGGTTTATAAAGCCGGCTGCATGGCGCGCGGTTCTCCTTCACTTACACTGGATTGTGCCCATTGACTTCAGTGGACTTTTGCTTGATTTGCAAGCGTGAGCTCAGTATAAGAACTCAGGTTCCCAATCCCAGGCACAGGGAAAGCATTTGAGCCCTGCACTGACCTTTGATTCCCACAGCAGGGCACCACTGGAAGAAGGTGCAGGTGTTTTTTACTATTGGGCTCAAGGACACAGCCTGAATCGGTTTCTGTCTGGAAGGGCAGTGTATTTACAGAGGGGTGTGCCCCAGACTGGCCTACACGCTGCTTTCACAAACAACCTCTCCAAAAGGAGTTTGTTATTCCCAGTAGCCTCTGACATGCAATTAGCACATGTGAACTCTCCAGCTGACTTACGAGTCATGCATACAAATCAGAGAAGGCAGTGTTGCCTAATGGGTAGAGTACTGTGCAGGGACCTGGGTTCTGTCCCCAGCTCTGCTACTGGATTGTTGTATGACCTTAGGCAAGTCATTTCACTGCCCTCTGCCTCAGTTTCCCCACCTGTAAAATGGGGATAAAGTTGCTTTCCAAATGAAAAGCGCTAGGTAAGAGCTAGGAATTGTTAGGAGTCACTGGTGCTTCCTTTCAGTCAGGGAGTCTGTCTAACATGTGTGTAACTAGTTAGCAGTTAGAAACCCTGAGCTCCTCCTGTGAGCTAAGCCAGGGAACTGCTTTAAATTGTATTGGCAGCAGAATCTTTTTTATTTGGGGGAAGATGGGCAATGCGCCAAAAGCAAACCTTACCAAGAGGGGGAGGAGACAGACAGCTGTTCAGTTTATGGCGACTTCAGCGCCAAAATCCCGCTGGTCTTACTGAGTATGTCTATACTACACACTACAGGCTCTGACTCAGGTTTGAGCCCATGCCCCCCTTCTGTCCACACACAAATCAGTCTGAGTTGGTCCGCAAGCACTCAGGGCCCAGATCCTAGGACCCTGCTGGGGGATGGGTAAGAACCTGAGTCCGGCTGTGACTTGGGTCCAAGCCCTGTCATTCTGCAGTCTGGATGCAGCTCAAGCCACAGACCCGAGTCAGAAGGGCTGCGTAGTGCCGTATACAGACGCATTAGCACGGCTGTGATACCCAGGTCCAGCACTTGTAAGCCCAGGTTTACAATGCAGCGTGGACACTCAAGTGCAGGCTTGGAAACACGGAGGCCACAAGCCTGGGTCCCGCAGACCTGGGATTACAATGCAGTGTAGACTCTGCTGGCTCTTTCCTGAGCTTCAACATAAGTAGATAAGGGGAGCAGGATCTGTCCGTAGCCACTCCAGTCTGCTGCCCATGTGTGCAGCATGAGGCTCGATGGGCGGCCACTGGAAAAGTCCAGATTCTAGAGTAAAGTAGAGGCTGATGGTGCTTGCGGCAGGCTGGAGTGACGCTGACACCACTCGGAGGCCTGCACTGCGCTCGGGTGCTTGAAGGGGTAACTTGGCACAGTTTTAATGCCTGGCCACCCAGCCACGCTGACCCAGTTGTCAGACCCCCCTGCCTGTGCTCCACAGCCAGGCTGTTTGTTACCCTAGTGCTGAGACTCCAGGGAAGATACCAACACGACCTGGTTTGGAACTAGGGAGTGCCAGGCCCATAACAGTGCGTGCGAACACGTGGGTCTCACATAGCCTGGCAGGAGTTGTGCCATGTATCTGCTGCCCTCTGACACCTGACCCAAGGACAGCAGGTGTTTGCTGGGATCCTGCGACAGGATCACACTCACCTCCTGATGAGCACTCAGAATTCTGTGCTACTGTCAGACCGGCACAGCCTCCTCCCGGCCACACCACGTCAGTGCTCTACTTATTGCAGCCTGTCTGGGGAGCTCGGAAATGCCTTCCCACCGGAGGGCAATCCCGCTGGGTGGAAACGCTGAGACCATTTAGTTCCTACTCTTGCTGTAAGATCCAGAGGTGGGGTGGGGGGCTCCCGAGCTGCTGTGGTTTGGGTTTGTTGACCGGCTCAGCCTCAAGGCTCCCTCACCTGTAGGTTTTCACACACACCTGGCTTTTCTGCCAGGCCTGGGAAAGTAATTGCTGAACCAGCTGTTTTGGTGAAAGAGAGGAAAGCGAGTGTCTGTCTAACACTCTAAAGTAGCGGCTTTTCAACCTGGAGTCCGCAGACCCCTTGGAGACCGCAGACTATGTCTAAGATTTGCAAAGGGGTCCGCACCTCCAGTCGAAAATGGTGAGGGGTCTGCAAATGAAAAAAGGTTGAAATGCATTGCTGTAAAGGAGCAGACATTACAGGATCAGACTGTTATGGAATCCCAAAGCTCAGTGATCCCAGAGGCCCCGAATAAGAGGCTGATCACTGATATTGACTAGCTGTCTGAAGAGCCGAACAGCCTAGAAATCTCCATCTCGGTGTGGGAAGGGAGTTTCTTGGCCTGAGCTAAGCGTATTTGGCCTAGTGGAGGCTGCCCCTCTTGTTTCCTTTTCTCCTTTCCCTGGAATCTGGTGCCTTGTTTCTTGAAAGATCCCAGTGTTCATGGGCACCGTTGTGTTCCTGGCAGGCCACTGACCTTTCTGGTAGCTCCTAGCCAGTGCTTCCTACCTCCCCGTCCCATGCCCTCCTTCCCAGGACCCTGCCTCTGCCCTGCCCTCTGGTGCTGAGATATCCCATTAGCTCTGTAATGCCTCTGAATTGACACCCTCTGGCCCTGTGCCCTCTAAGCTGTTCTAGCTAAAATAGAACAGTGAATGATCTCGCAACCACAACAAAATGCTTTTCTCTCGTGCCCTCCGTAAAATCCACAGGGACCTTAACAACAACACTCAGTTTATGTGATCAGCAGCTAAGAACAATTTAAAGCAACAGCTCTTGGGTATTTCCTTTGTTTACTTATAAACTCCAGAGTGGACAAAAGGTCTGGTGCAAAGCTCATCTTTTTACCCAGATGTTTGGAAGTGGGAGGAGTGATTGGCTGGTGGAATTGTCATTATTTCGATTATCACAGCTCACAGGAGCTCTGTGTGATAGTCCCTACTAGAAGAGGGCAGGGGAGGGGTGGTATTTGAGTTTTTAAGTTGCCTGGGTCATTGGGGATGGGCTATCTTGACTATTGCTAAGTAATGCTGTCCTTAGGATATTATTTGTGGTGTACTTTTGACGTTATTAAGGGCACCGAGAGTGTAGGGATAGTGGCTGCATTTAATACTTGTGCAAATCTAAATAAACAGACACAGGCCCAAAGCAAACTCCAGATCTGAACAGCCCTGAATTTAGGAGCGTTCCAAACCCCTCCCTTTAGTTCCAGACAAGGAGCTGAACCCAACCCCCTCCAGCTTTGGAGCATTCCAAATCCAGATCTGGACTGGAATTTGACGTCCTGAGCCAAGCTCCATTCCAGCTCTCTAGTGTGACTCAGCGGGAGTGCTCACAGTCCGACTCACGGAGCTCACAGACCAAGAGACAAACAGGCAGAGGTTAGGGGGGAGGGTTAGAATCCATCAGCAGAGTTGTCAAGGGGCGTCTGGGCCACATCCTGGCAAAATAAAGTTAAATTCAGCTAAATTAGGGAGCTCTTAGTTTTGGCGAGGCTGTAGGTCAGTCTTCCCGCGGGACCCTGCTGCAGAGCAGTAAGGTCCTTGCAGATGCGCCTGGCAAGAGCATTCCCTGCACAAGGGCAATGTGGAAGAAGCCACAGGGACATGGGGAGGTGAGCTCTACAGTGGAGGGGCAGGAGTACAGCATAGTCCGGCTCCCACTGTCAAGATTACAACTGGGATTTACCAGTTCATAAGCCATTTTCCATCTCAATGGGCTGGAAATGGCCTGGTGACAAAAGGAGCAAATACATTGTTTTAAATGATTACTCCTATCCTTTGCCCTTGGACAATCAGGCTGGGTTACCCAACCAGGGAGAGGAACCTTGGTCATCCATAGGTCTGTGTTCACGTCTTGCAGTCACACACAAACCCTAGGCCCCATGGCTTTAATTCTGCAGAGGTTAACCTGGTTTTGAATTCCACTGTGGCTGCCAATTTATTCCAGCAGGGGAAGCTGTTGCATTACTTGTAAATCTAGCATGCTCTTTGCGGTAGAAAGAAGCTGACACAATCTTGTAGTTGCATGAAAAGACCAGTTGGTGGGACTCAGTATTCATTGTCTGTCAGCTGGGAACTTGAAAACTCAGTGCATCTAATTTCAGTGCATTTGTCCTGGACTTTAGTCCAGAGGTTCTACAGGGGCCCAGGGATAACTGCTTTGTATATTCGGAGAGCTAATAATCCTTAGAGGTCCTTTCATCCTCAAGCACATTACAACTATTCAGTGATTAAAGCATTTCAGCACCCTGGGGCCACACGGGATTTTTAGTATCATCGGATGGACAAGAAAGGCTGAGAGTATGTTTACGCTGCCAAAACAAGGAGTTAAAACTTGGCTTAGCAGCTCGCGTTCAACCCCAGGCTCCACTACATGCTTGTACTTGAGCTTGTAAAGGAGAGGAGAGGAGCTAACTCGAGTCTCTCGGTCTTTGCTGCTATTTTAACCCGAGCTAGCTAACCCCAGGTAAGAACGCAGCATTTTTTGCATTGTAGACAAACCCTAAAAGAGATTCATTCTTCGGCGGCCGGTCCTTCACTCCGAGAGGGACTGAGGGACCCGCCGCCGAATTGCCACCGAAAACCCGGATGTGCCGTCCCTTTCCCTTGGCTGCCCCAAGCACCTGCTTCCTGTGCTGGTGGCTGGAGCCGGCCCTGAACACAACACTCACTGGACACTACACTTTGCAAACAGCATGGCTGGGTTTCTACCCTCATCCTTGTCCCAGAGTGACACACGGAGCGCCAGGAGGGGGCAGTGACAGCAGGTGCAGCTGGGAAGTTAGGAACAGCTGTGGGAGAGCTGGAGTGACCCAATCCCAGCTGCTCCAAACAGCTCCCTCCAGGCAGTCACCTAATGTCACAAGTCAAACAGGTAATCCAGGTTGCCCCAGGAAAACCATGAATCAGAAGCACTACCAAATGGCAGGGAGTACATTTCTTATGTGAACTATACAGGGGTTACATGTGCTTTCCAGCAGGAGCCAGAGGGCCACGGGCTTTCAAGCAACTAAAAAGGACCTGGCTGATAGAGTGGGGCATGGAGCGAGTTTACTGCCCCAGGAATGTTTTTGGGATATTGGAAAATTTTCCTGTCCCTAATCGGGATGAAAGGTAAAATCTGGAAAATTTTCATGAACCAAAGAAAGGTCGGTTCAGGTCAATCAAGATGTTTCATTTCAATTCAGACTGTTTAAAAAACATGTTTTTTTATTCTGATTAGTTTGTTTCTAAATGAGACAGTTTTTCAATTAAAAAAACCCAGAATTGCTCATTTTGAAAATGTTTTGAAACTATTTTTTGTCGAAATTTTTCTCAAGTTGAAAAACAAAAGTTGAAATGGACCCCTTCCCACCAGCTGTTTGGGGTTTGGATGAATCAGCATTTTCAGATAAAACCGGTTCATTGGAAAATGCCTGACTAGCTCCACTTGCTAACACTGGAATGAGGGGTATTATTGCAAACACTGGCTGTGTGGATCAGAACCAAAACCCCACAGCAGAGCACCCCTGAACTTGGGGGAAATGTGGATCTGAACTTGGAGGCTTAGGTCCATAACAAAATGGCTATTAAAGTGTTTTGGTTACTAAGCCCAACCCATGAGGAAATCATCTCATAGCTACTGCCTCAAACCCTTCTCCGGTTAATCACGGTGTTCCCACACACCCAGCCATTCTTGGGTCATTTCCCATCATCCTCTTCTATGAGAATGGGCTCCACAAACCCAACCCAAACCTTGGTTATGGGAAGATAGAAAGCAAACCCTCTCTGAATGGTCTTGATCCGTGCAGGTTTATGTTTCGCCTCACTCAAGCATCCCGCATTTCTTTGCAAATGCTCCAGGAAGAGCCAAATGGAGCTTCATCCCTCTCTCCTACTGCCAGAATTTTGCTTGGCTGAGGCCTGGTCTACACTACGGGATTAATTCGGATTTAGCAGCGTTAATCCGAATTAACCCTTCACCCGTCCACACTACAGAGCCAGTTAATTCGAATTAAAGGGCCCTTTAAATCGATTTCTGTACTCCACCTCGACGAACGGAGTAGAGCCTAAATCGATTTTGTTAATTCGAATTAGGGTTAGTGTGGCCGCACACCACCGAATTACTGTGTTTAAGTTAATGGGGTAGTGTGGCCGCACACCACCGAATTAATGTGGTTAAAAACCGAATTAAGGTGCTTAGTGTGGCCGCGCACAATCGAATTTATACAACCTGTTTCCCAAATTCGAATTATCTAAATTCGGATTAATCCTGTAGTGTAGACATACCCTGAGTCACAATATTCAAAAGACTCAAGGTGCCAGAGTTCACTGCTGGGACTCAGATCTGCCTGAGGGGACTTAGGGCAGAATCCAAGTTCTGTTTGCAGGCGATGGACTCACTGTGCAGCTAGTCACGAAAGCCCTGTATAATTCATAGAGGAAGATGAGGGAGGTCGTGGTACAAATATGGCTAATAAATTGCCACTGGAAGACCCCTTTTTACTGGTGGTTCCACCCCTGCGTATACCTCCTTTTCTGGAAGTTCCCAAGGATGGAGCTCCCTGAATCCGTTAATACCACCAGAGCCACAAACCCAAAGGAACAGGCAGATCACACAGGGCTTGCAGCACAAGCATGACAAAAGAATTGGGAGGGGTTTTCCCTTTGGAATATGCGGGGCATTTTGGCCACTCATTTCAATCCTGCGGTAATCAATTCCTGGAAATATCACATGCACGGAAGTGGCACTTTCAGGCACATCCACACACAGCAGAGTAACAGGCAAGTCAGAATAGGGTAGTATCCCTTTAAATAGTTTGTGACCCTTCACCGCATTCTGTGTTTTAGAAGCCACCAGAAACTAACCAGAGCTGCCGTGTCTCTAGGCCGCATTTCTGTAGGAAATCCGCCATAAGGCACAAGGCACTTGCTTGAATGTCTGGATAAATCTTTCCACTGATCTGCTAGTGGCAGGATGGTAAGGAGCTGCAGTGACATGTTTGATACCAGTTCTTTGGTATCAATTGACACTCTATGGGGCTCACAAATTACTTAAAGGGATACTACCCTATTCCTACACACCCATGTTTCATCACCCTCTGGGTTATTAAGGGTGAAAAATCCTCATGTCTCACTCAGGAACACAGTGTTTGGAAGCAAGTTTCATTTGTCCAAAAGAAACTGGGCTCAGACTGCACCCAGAGTTCAGGAGTATTCAGGTGACGGGGTTTGGTTAAGCCCACTACAAAGACAGTGATGGGAATTCAGAGCTGGGCTGGGATTTTGAGCACCCAAATTTCAGGGGTGCCGGAATCAGGTTTTTGGTTTGGATCCATCTCTATTAAAAATAACAATTGTGCTTTGCACTTCTGGAGTGTTTTCCGTACAAGGATCTCAGTGCGCTTTACAGACATTAATTACTTAAGCATCACAGCAGCACTGCAAGTTAGGACAGGATTATTGTCTCCAGGGAGCACTCTCTCCATTTTACAGAATGGGAAACTGAGGCACAGAGCGGTAAAGACCAATGTGTTCAAAAGTGCCATTGATTTGGGGTGCCTTCGTTTCTGGATGTCCCATTTGGGACATCTAGGGCCTGATTTTCAGAGGAGCTGAACCTCCCAAGTTTATGTGAAATCAGAGCTGTGGGGCTGTGAGACTCAGACCCATGGGGTCTCAAGCTGGGAACCCAAAACCTGAGGCACCAAAAACCAGCAATCGCTTTTGAAAAGGTGGCTGCAAATGACTTCTCCAAAGCCACACACTGAGTGAACAGCAGAGCCAGGAACAGAGGCAAGGTGTCCTGATTATTTATTTGTTGGTCCATTCCAAGGTATCACATGGTTCTCTTTGTCCATGGCTTCCTGTGCTTTGTCAAACTGTGATCACATGGAGTTTCACCTATCAGCTTCATAGCGTAGGACGATCTTGTCACCCCTCTAGCAAGCGGGCTAAAGGACCTCCATTCAGCAAAGATGGAATGTCAGGCAGGTCATAGCTCAACGATTCCTCTCAGCAGCAGGTTCCTGTGGGGCAGAGTCCCCCAGGCTGGAAGCAGAATGGGGAAGGAGGCAGTCAGTCAGGAGGGACTGGACTACACGGTGGCTTTCAGTTGTCCTAGTGGAGGAGTCACTGGTTTGGGTTTTCTGGCAACTTAGAATTGGTTTTGTTTCTTGTTCATAAAAACTGCTATCTGTAGAGGAAAAGAGAAAACCTGTTAGCAAGCTCACCCTGGGGCCAAACACTGAGCAGATGGCCCAAACCCACTGAATAATGGTGAAAAGAAGAGGGAATGCATCAGAGAAGCTAGAGTCCAGCATGTGGTCCCACAATGAAGGACGAGGTATCGGATTTTCAACGGATATGCCGCTTGGTGATGGAGATTTTCAAAGCACTCTAGGGGATTTAGACTCATGCCCTCCATTAATCTTAATGGAAGATGTGTTTAAATCCCCCAGACAGCTCTGAAAATCTCAACCAGCATTAACCAAACAGCTAAAGATGGCAGTCTTAACTGGATCATGGACACACAGTTTAGCAGACATGTAACAGATGCAAAAGATTAAAAAGTGGCCCCAATTCTGAATTTGTAATTATTGAGGGCACAGATGCTACCACTTAGACACCTATTGATTGCACCCCCATGTTGGGTCATTAGGTGGGAGCCTCTCTGCTGGGAATTAACTGCACGCAGAAACCTGCACCCACAGTTACGAAGGTCAAACTGATACCTTTTTAGAAATCAGGGTTTAGGTCCCAACCTGTGAACTTAGCTTCCATTTAGGCATCTTCCAGTACGGATGTGCAAATAGGCTTGACCCAAACCTTCAGCCAGAACTGGAACCAAACCTTTCTTAATGTATAGAGGCAAACCCGGAGACTCTCCCCCCATCACTCGCACACAATTTCCTTTGTCCTTCCCAATCCCAGCCAGCGCTAGAGGTGGACATGCCAAAATGCCACCAAAAAGGGCTGGTTTTGTAAGACTCTCAACCCAAGTTTGCAAACCCAAGAGCTCTGGATAAAAGCCCAGGCATCTGGGGTGGGACTTGCAGTCTGGCTTAATGCTGCATTCATTGAGATCAATGGTAAATCTCCGGTTGATTTCAATAGAAGCAGAGCTAGGTCAAGGTTGGGGGCTTCTGAAGCTCCCACCCAGGGGTACGCACTAGGAATCTGACCTCAGAAGGGTCTGAGTTTGTTCAGGTTATGGAGCAGCCAGAACTTCAACTCCCACCCACCCAGCATGAGAAACACTAAGAAATTAATTAACTCAAGCAACTCCTCCACCCAAGATCTCTGTGGGCTGGCAAGTTCCTGTCTTGTGTATAAATGAAGAAATACTGATCTTAGCTGGGCTCCTGTTCTTCAGATGGACAATATGTTGAGCACATATTTAAGCGCTTCAGTTCCCCCAGTCTCCCCATGCTGAGGGATATATGGTTCTAGGGCTAGACAGCGAGGGACATCTACTTACAGCTCGGTGTCTGCAATAACATCAGGCCTCTCCAAGGTCTGTTTCCTCCTCTGGATGGCGTCCAATATCTTTTTCCTAGGCCCCAGTGGGATGTTGATGCTCTTCAGGTCATTGTCTGAACACAGCATGAGGGCCTCCAGGTCGATCTTCTCTTTCTTCAGGATGGAGATGAACTCAAACATGTGCAGGGAAGCCAGGAAGGCCTCCAGGGGACTGGTATCGGGTTCATTGTCATCATCCAGGCCCAGCTCCACCTCCTCCCAGGGCAGCTCCTCTGCGTTCCTCTCCTGCAGGCTGTTGGCACTGCCGATGCTGTCGTTGAGACTTGGCGAGCGCTGCAGGCGGCTCCGCAGTTTGACACCTACCCCATCCAGGTTGCCCTCGCCCAGCACGCTGGCATCCTCCTGGCCGATCCCAAAGAGCCCGCTGCTGACGTAGTTCCTCCGGAACACCATGGTGCCGAGCCCAGGCCGGTTAAACAATGAGTCATGGCCAGAATCCGTGCTGACCTCCGAGTGGGCTGAGTCTATGTGCAAACCTGGGTCGCTTATGGCACGGGAGACGGTATCTTCGTCAGTTAGAAACATGTCCCTGATGTTGCACCGGGTCCACTCCTTCGGGCTGGCATAGGTGCCCTGCTTCACAAACATGACATCGTTCCCCAGCTGCAAGCCCGACAAGGACCTCACACTTTTCCTCCCATCCTCGTAGATCTTAAACGTTCCATCCACCTGCTTCTTCTTCTCCAGCTTCTTCTGCATTTTGGTCTTGCCCTTGGCTGTGCCGTGGAGGGTGGCTTGGGAATATGGCAGGGACGTCACCATGGACATGTGCTGGAACTTCCTGCTCAGAGTGCTGCTGGAGTAGCTGGAGAAGCTCATGGTGTCGGAGTTGTCAGACATCTCCTTCTTGTACCTCTTCTCCATCCGCTCGTGGTGCTTTTTCTGCATCTTCACGCAGTCCTTGATCCTCCTCTCTGCATCTCTGAAAGCCTTGTCCTTCAGCTTGCTCACCAGCTTGGGGTTGAGGCTGCTCTGCTTGGCGGCAATGGAGTCTAGGTACCGCACGCACTCCATGTGTCCCTTCATGGCAGCCATGTCCAGTGGCGTATGGTAGTCATTGTCCAGGCACCAGATGTTGGCCCCAAATGACACCAGGAAGGAGAGGCAGTTCAGATGGCCATTGGCTGCAGCTAGGTGAAGAGGTGTGTTCCCCCAGATGTCACATTTGTCTGGATCACCCCTAAAACAATGTTTGGAACAACTAATTAATGCGCGGTTCCGTTGGGCTGACCTTACCATGCAGATATGAAGTGGGGTTTAAAGAGATATTTACTAGACAATACGCTCATGCATTGGATGCCACAACCCCCACTACCATACAAGCGCTTTCTTCCCCCAGCTCCCCCGCAATATAAGCAACATGTCCCTTAGCACAGCCACTACACCCCAGCCCATGAGTCCTCTGAAGAAGTGTTGTGAGTGTCAGGCAATCATACGCTTTACAGACAACCTTTCTGTTACCCATATTTAGCCCCAAAGGTTACATTCATGCACCTGTGTCCAATTCACTGTCTTCTCTCCATGCTGGAGGGGGTCCTGAGCTGTGAAACTGGGATCCAGATTCTGAACATCCTAGAGTTGGTGGGACTAGTTCTGGGATATTTGGTTGGCCCGTTATACAGGTAGAGGCCATTTGCAAAATTTAGATGCAGGTTCAAATCTCTACCATCTCCAAAATCTGATGGTGTTCCCAAAATAAGCCCTGTACTCTATGTGCACTTCTACAGATCCTCCCTAGGGTCCCCCCTGCTGGAGATGCCAGGATAAACGGCCATCCAAAGCACTGGACCTAAACCACATCAGCTGTTTCACCTTTTCACCTTCATGTGTACATGACATGAACTGCATCCCTGTCTCCTAGTTGTGCCTGGGGCACCATTCAATTGATAAGACCGGGTGGGTTTTTTTGCCTTACCAAGTTTGGTTTTCGATTGCACAGCTGAGAGCAAGTTGGTATTAGCACATCCTGAGAATCCGGTTTCAAAGGAAGTGGAGATTAGGTTTCCATCCTTCTCAAGAGCCACAGACTCAACTAATGTGATAAGCAAACTCTGTAGTGATGTCAGCACCTATCGCAGCCGGCCACTGCTGGTCACCAGGGAGTTGCCCAGTTTTGCAGCCTCCCCTAATGAGAAAGATCCAATAGGGTCTGTGAAACAGGATTTGGCCATAGAGAAAGTGCACTTGAGAATACTTGGGTGGATGTCTGAGCTCCTAACAGTCCCCTCTAGTTGTGATCTGCTGAAATGAGACACAGCTACTCCCCTTCCAGCATCAACCATGCACTTGTGTCTATGAGTCAATGAAATGCCCCCAGCATCAGTATCTGACACCTGTCAACAAGCCTGCCTCACTCACGCACAATCAGAATCACAGAACTACCAAACTAGACTGCTACGCCGTTCCCTGGAGCGACTCCCCCTGGGAGAGCATGGGACTGCACAGCTCTGAGTTCTACTGTCACCAGCATTCCTACACCTTCCCTTACAATCCTGCCTGATGAACTACAGCTGCCGTTAGAGGAACTGGGTGTTCCCCCACGGCCACTGAATCACCATTTCCAAAACTTGGCCTTGCTGGGAGTGACTGAAACGGGAGCTGAGCCGCCATACAGCCAGTGCTCTGCCAGCTCCTGTGGAGGGATATAATGTCCTCCAGGCCTATAAAGAAAGAGAACAGGTTGGTGGGAAGAGAAGGGAGAGACTGGCACTGGAGAGGCTGAGAGCTTTCTTCCATCCTGCACCGGTGACCTCCTTCCTACAGTCACAGGGCCTCTCACTGAGAGGAGCTGGGATGGAGGCACCAGACACTCCCTCACCAGCCATGGGGTAAGGGCTTGGCTCCAGCCGGTCGTGCTGAAAGAGGCTAAGATGACACTCGCAAGAAGGGGCAATAGGTGTGAGCTTCCCCACTGGCTGCGCCGTTTTACCACATGGGCTGGGACTGGAGGGAGGAGAGCTCTCCCACAGCCAGCCTGGCCTGCACCATTCCCAACAGCGTCTCCTTTAGCCCTAGTGTCGGAGAGTTCCCTTTCCAGCTCCCAGCCTCCCCTCCAAATGTTGGGAGCTTGGACCAACAGAGCCTAGACCAGAGCTGCTCCTGCTTTCAGTTTTGCAAAACTAAATCCCAAGCAATGAGGCACCTGGACCCATCTAACCCCTAATGGAAAAAAGACACAGGGCCCAGTCCTGCATCCAGACCTGTCATTGGCTTCAGAAGGAGTGTTGTGCTCGAAAGGCTTCGAGGATCAGGCCCAGAAAGATCGTAGAGAGAAAAGAAAGGCAAAGGCTCAATGAACATTAGGGATCCATTCACCCAGCAGCAGGACAGGGGAGGTTTATCTTGGCTGCAGGTATCCTACCTACTCTAGAGGATCTGAGCTCCGGTGACAGGTGTACTTACTTCCTAGTTCCCCTGCTAGCTCCGCCTGGCTCCCTCCACCCTAGTAATGACATGTCAAGGCTGGGAAATTCATGGGGTGGATAAATATTTGATGAATTGCAAGAGAGGAGTAAATTATTGATCCGGCTGGATTAAAGAGCCGGCGAAACTGTAACAGCCGGTGCCGGCAGTGGGCTTATAGGGGTGTGAACTGTTGTTTGTTTATGTTTGTTCTGAGTGGCCACACGTGTGTCAGAGTTGGGCAGGGTCCTCTGTGCATGGATAGGAGTGTATGGGAGAGAGGGGGGCGTGAGGGATCAGCACGTTCACATGTTATGTGTGGACTCGGAGCAAAACTCTGGTTCCAAACCTAACCACTGGACTTTGATCCAAGTATCACAACTTGGGCCCATTTCTCATGTACACGTGCTTTGGACTGCAGAGGGGTATTTCTTGTGCATGCTACTGGCCTCTTTTGTAAAGTGCTCTTTGATCTACTGACGAAAGGTGCTATATAAAGAGCTAGGGATTATGATAATTATTATGCTTTCCATATGCTTTTTGTGCCGCAGGGAGCCATTAGCTGGGGAGAAATAACACGAGGTCCAGCTGTGTCAGACTATGTCCCGCATCCAAGAACCAAAACATTATAACTAGGGTGACCAGATGTCCCGTTTTTAGGGACTTTTTCTTATATAGGCACCTATTACCCCCCACCCCCGTCCCGTTTTTTCACAGTTGCTGTCTGGTCACCCTAATTATAACAAGACTAGATCTCTGCTTACTATGGCCCCATACCTGGCTCCTTGAGGCACTAGAAATGTCCATGATAAACAACTCCTTGTAAAGTGGGCACGTCCGATCCGGAGTCAGGGATAGACGATAAACAGGAGTTTACCGTCACTTACTGTTTTTAGAATCACTTCTCAAAGCAGAACCACACTTCCAGGGCATTGCACATTGTTAATTGCAAAGTCCAGGAAGTGGGAACATATTCTAATAACAGGTAATACATCGTATTTATACGGCGTGACCCTTTTCAGCGTCAAAGCATTTTCAAGTGCTGAGTCAACAATCCCAGCAATTATTAATATTACCTTTTTTAAGTACTTTTAACTGGCCCCCTAGGTGTACATAAGCCTACATTGAGTCACTGTGCTATCTTATCACCGTACCGCTCACCCTTCCTCATTCCATCCCATTCCTTGGGTTTGTGTCGCTCCACTTGTGCCATCGCAGCTAAAATTAGGCAAACATTTACTCATGTCCTGAGCTTAAAGCATGTGTGTACCCCCTTTGAAATCAATGGGACTGCTTGCACACGGAAAGTCAATTGAATATCGACGTGTTTGCAGGATTAGGGGGGGCCTGGGACTGTAAACTCTTTGGGGCAGAGAGAGTATCTTTCTCCCTGTCCTGTCAGCGTAATAATTCTTATTCTTTGCCTGAAAAAGCAAAACTGGCGCCAAGATACAGTAGATTCCCCTATTAGCAACCCTTTGGTTGCCATTATCCAGCCATTGCCAATAAGCAGACGGCAAGTTCGTGAGGCTGCAGCCAAAGAAGGAAGCACTGGGACGGGCTGAGCCCAGCCACAGGCAGGTTTGTGGGGCTGCAGAGAGGGAAAGCATGTCCCAGCACTTCCTTCCCCGGCTGCAGCCTCACAGATCTGCCTGCAGCTGGGGACTTGCTTCCGAAAAATGTTCTTAATAAGCGGCATGCCATTGCCAATATCCAATCCCAGTAACCTTCAAGTCAATGGGATGGGAAGGGTTCCCAACAAATTGTGGCTATTAACTGGAAGTTGTTAATATCTGGGTTGCTATGAAGCGGAATCGACTGTCGTTGGAATCGCCCTCAGGGGATTTCGCTCCCTCAAAAAAGACTAGATAAAATTGGAATCCAGGGAGAGCATGTGAACACCCCCAAACTGGATCCAGGGTTTTGGTTCTGTCCATGATAAACATAGGTTTGGGTCTGGATCCAGCTGTGGATGTTGATCACTTGGGAGTTCTGGCGTATTTGAAATCCAGAACTGGATTCTGTAGCTTGAGCCCATGTCAACGCTTTGCAGAGGGAACGGATCTTTCTTGTACTGGTTAGTGCTGTATTTTAACAGGCGGCTGGGATGTTATTATTTATTATTATGTATGATTTGTATTGTGGTAACGGCTAAGAGCCCTAGTGATGGACCAGAAGCCTAATGCAATAGGTGCTGAACAGACACAGAACAAAAAGACAGTCCGTGCCCATGTCTATTACTATATAGCAACGGTGGGGTCTAGTTGACTGGGGAGCTGGGAGCTAGTAATTCCTGAGATCAAATCCTGACTCTGCCACTGGTGCCAACTGCTGGTGCCATCTGTAAACTGGGCTGGACATAAATTCCATGAATTAAAACTTGATAGGGAGCAAATATCTCAGGGGATGATACAGGCTCTTTCACCTCTATGTTACCAGTTCAACTCTGGCCCTGGGGGGGTGGTAACAAAAGGTTATTCCAAGAGCAGCATGGGAATTTTTTTTCTCATCAAAAATGTTGATGAAAACATTTTTTTTTTTTTAATTTCATTGGAAATCTTCATGGTTTCTTTCTTGGTTTTTTTAAACTCATCATTTTTTGAAAATTCCACTGAAAAGCCCTTTTCTAGCCAAAATGTTTGATCTGGGTAGAATTTTCAAAAGCACCAAAGTGACTTAGGAACCTCAGTCCTCTTTTCCAAAGTGACTTAGGCACTTTGGAACCCACATTTCATTGAAAGTCGATGGCACTTACTCTCCTGAGTGCCTAAAGGTACATCTCCGCTGCAGTAAAAAAACCCAGCAGCACCAAGTCTCAGAGCCAGGGTCAATTGACTTGGGCTGACGGGCCTTTGGCTGTGGGGCTAAACACTGCAGTGTAGATGTTCTGGCTCAGACTGAAGCCCGGGCTCTGAGACCCCTCCCCCCTCACGGGGTCTCAGAACCTGGGCTCCAGCCCGAGTCTGAACGTCTACACTCCAGTTTTATAGCCCCATAACCCATGTCCCAGTCACCTGAGCCAGGCCAGCCATAGGCCTTTAATTGCAGTGTAGACGTACCCTCAGTCGCTTCTGAAAATGGGACGTAGCGATTTTGAAAATTTGACCCCAGCTCTAGTTATTATTAACCCCGATGGCTGGCTAGGGCACAGGTGAAATGAGTTGACTAGTGGGCAGCTGCTACAGCAGCTAATGGGCTCCCTTCTTGGGAGGCCTAACCAAGGCTAGGGATTGAATGGGCCATAGAGTGTGAATTACCCTCCCATCTCTGCAGGGGCTGCTTCCCCAACAGGCCGAGGCACGTGGGCCGGGCAGTGTGGGACGTTTGGCACCACTACTGCTGTTCCTGCTCTGTGGATAAACTGTGGGCACCTGTCTCCTGGATTGTCCATCCAGCACCTTTCATGAGAACCAAATACATACGTTCCCCATCTGTACATCTGAGGCGAATCCCAGTCAGCACAGGGCCCCCTCAGCAAAGGGCCAATGGCCGTCAATGCGGGTTTCCCGTTTATAACAATATTTTGGCCTTACTTTGTACCTGATTCTGCAAACTCCCGCAGGCTGGGCGACTCTTACTCACACAAGCAGTCCCACCGAAGTCAGTGGCACCTGTCCCCAGCCAGCCCCAGCGTCCTCTGGGGTCAAATTCAACTTTGGGCTAAGAGGGTGCGACTCGCTTGATCTGCCTGCACCAGAGCTGAATGTGTCCCTTTGCCCGGACATCTCACAACGCTTTACACAAGTGTATTATCATCCCCATGTTACAGCTAGGGAAACTGAGGCACAGACCGCTGACGTGATGGCCAAACACAGCAACAGAGCTGGGAATAGATTCCAGGTCTCCAGGTACCCTGTGCTCAGTCCACTAGACCACAGCTGACTGGCGTCCCTGAGGCATAAGCTATACTCCCCTCAGCTTACAACAGGATGAGGGACAATTGGGAAGGACAGAAAACAGAATGTCCTGCTGTTCAGACCATTCTCCCCTGCTCCATAGGACGGACAAATCCTCCCCAGCCCACCCCGTGGCCAGAGAATCCCCACACCCCTCATTGTCGAGCAGGTCTCCTCCCAGCAGATCAGAAGCTGGCCTGACTCCCATCCCAGTCATCCCTTTCAGGAAGATGTCAGACCCACACTGAAGGGTTATTGTCTGCTCGAAGCTGTGACACTAAATGCCCCTTTGCCTCCCCTTTCCCAGCCACCCAGTTAATTGGGTTCCTTTCCCTCACCGGAGCCCAGCCAGGGACATGAAAGAGGCTTTTTGTATAACTAATGAGTCGGACGAGCCACCACCAAACCTTCTCTGCCCCCCTCGCCTCATCCCGCCGCTGCGCTGAGGGGCAGAGATGCAGCAGTGTTTGTTATGAAATCTCCCCCTTTACTCAGCACCCCCCTCACCATCAACCTGCTTTGTTAGCCCCTCTCGATGGGCTGACACCGTGAACTTTACCCAGGGCAGCCAGCAAGAGTGATTACTAGCAGGCCATGTTCAGCAATAGGCTATTCTTGGCTCCAGACTCACGTCCCCCGGACCTATCACCTATTCCATACGTCGGTGTGTTCCTCCCCCCGTTCCCATCCCTGTGGTGTCCAAACCCCTCACGGACATTAATGATTGTAGCATGACAGCCCTGCGAGGTGGGTAAGGATTATTATTCCCATGTTTCAGAAGAGGAAACTGAGGCACAGAGGTTAAATTAATCAGCTGAGGTCTCACAGCCAGGTCTGTGACAGAGCCAGGAATGTAACCCAGATCTCCTGAGTCGCTATGCAATGCCTGAACACCCTGTGGAGCTTCTATAAGATATCACAGTCCCTGTGGGGAACACTGGGCCCCTATGAGCTGCAGAGATCCAGCAACTGGAGGTGGATAAGATAAGGACATGAACATGGCTAGGGCTGTCTACACCATCAAAGCTACTGTGTTGTGGCAGCAGACAGTTAGGTCTTGCCTGCAGAGACAGGACTGTTTTATGACCCTGTAAGAAAACCAGGCCACAACCCTGAGACAATCCAGCCTCTAGGACAGTTCCCAGAAGGTCCTTATAACATGGCCTGTTCCCACCCACCCAGACAAAAAGCAAACCATGTTATGACACTATCAGGACACACACAAACATAACTGGGTGTCCCGGCACAGGAGCTATTGTAGTATAGACAGAAGACAGGGGCTGGAGGATTCATTCCGGGGCATTGGCCCAGCTTAGCTAGCACTGAGAGATCTATCAGCCAGGTCAGGAACTTGTTTTAAAAGAAGCCACAGCACTGCATTCCCAATAACCTATCGCCCTCAACCGCCTTTCTCTCTTTTCCCTCTCCCACACACACTTTCAGTTCCCTCAGGGAACTGTCGGCCTCCCTCCTTATCTATGCTCACCGACTAGAACATTGCATAACAGCCTGTCCCCAGCATCCACTTCACTGGGCACAGACAGAGAGAGGGCAATTTACTGGGCTTGTCTGTCTGCCAGTACCATAGCTCCGGGTTGCTTATCCGGCACTGACAAAGAGTAGCTAGTGGATCCTTTGTGATCCCAGCTGCCCCCTGAGACCACAGTCTCTAGCTAGTCCCCTACATCACCCCACAAAGTACTGCAGGCGAGCACCCTACTGGCTGGAAGTTCAGATTTCTACGTGTTCAAGCAGAGTCTGCTAGCACCAGAAAGAGACTAGTTTCAAAGTAAAGACCTTGACATTTGGACATTGCTCAGTTTTTATCACTCTTTCTAATAATTGTGGCCAAGGTACAAATTTTAAAAGCACCTAAGTGACTTAGGAGCCTAGTGACTTAAGCGGGTTTGGAAATTTCACCCTAGAGTGGGATGGAAAACTGAAATAAAAAAATTCACACACAAAAATGTTGACACTTCAAAGTTGTTTCTATTTCATGGATTCCAAATGGACCCATTTTTCATTTTTTGGCAAACGTTTTTATCGACATTTTCCCCTAAAGCTCTTATTGAAACCTTTCGTTCTCTGAAAACTGGGTTGCAATAACATTTTTGATTTTGAAAAAATCTATACAAAACATCGCCAAAACATCTGCAAAAAATCATGATTTTTTTAAAAAGTCAATTTTTTGGTTTCCATAAAACGCTATGTTTTAACAGAAAAAGCTTTGAGTTCAAAAAATTCCAAGCAGCTCTAGCTGTGATATTTCAACACCCCCTTGAGATGAACTTCGGTGATCAAGAACTGAAGCTCCCATCCATGCGGGCATCAGAACTACTCTAGTTACAGCTTGCAGCCAGGGCCGGCGCAACCCATTAGGCGACCTAGGTGGTCGCCTAGGGCGCTACGATTTGGGGGGCGGCGACCGCAGCAGTATTTCGGGGGCAGGACCTTCCGCCACCTCTGTGCGGGGGAGGCATTTGGGGGGGGGACCTTCCGCCGCCTAGGGCGGCAGAAAAGCTGGCAGCGCTCCTGCTTGCAGCTTGCTGCGTTCCAGGATGGCTTCCCTGACCAGTGCGGACAGGGGAATATTTTGTCCTAGAACTGTGCCAGCCAAGCTGTGCTGCAGACCCTGTCTGTGCTATGAAAACAACCCAGTCTAGCAATGATTGGCATTGTGGTTCAGCAGAGTAGGAGTGGACGAGGCTGAAACTTGTTATGACAGGACTGAATAGACACACACCCTCGTTTGCAGCCCCCAGCTACACTACCATTAAAACTGAGTCAGGGAACCTGATTACAATACAGCTCCCGTTTGAAGACAGGCTCATAATTGTATTCAAGGTGTTAGCCTGGTTCAGGGACATGCCAAAAGGCTGGAGATGGGATGGCAAGTGACCACATAGGGAGCCCCTGCACCACACACACTGCAGCCCCTCTAAGAGACTTAGGCTATACGGGATAGGTTGCCAACAACGTCAGAGATGGGACTGTGTCCTGAACTAAAGAGTCAATTCATGGGTGAAATCCACTTGGACTGACAGCATTCTTTGAGCCCTTAGTCTGAATCTCAGGGTCCATTCTCTTTGCCATGACCGGGGGCGAGGGAGAGAATTAATGGGAGTTACTCAAGAGGGCTGTTTTAAATAGACCAAGCCCAACTGAACTACTACAAAGACCTACCACCAGAGATTGATGTTGATTGAGGAGATATTTACAATAGAAAGAAGTTAGAAAAGCCATCAGGAAACTTAAAAATAGGAAAGCGGCTGGAGAGGGTAACATTATTGGAGAGATGCTAAAAGCAAGTGAGGAAACAGCCCTCAGACTTCCCTTGAGAATATGGAGTGAAGGAAAGAACCCCACCCAGTAGAAGAGAGGCCTTATATTAAAAAAGCCAGAGAAAGGTGACCCACTGCAATAAGTAGAGAGGAATCACATTGTCTCAGTGCCTAGGGAAATAATGTGCAACATCATCCTGGAACATATCAAGAAACAATTAGATCTCCAATGTAGAGAGGAACAAGCAGGTTTTAGTCCACTAAATTCATGTACAGACCATATGGTTATTCTCAAACAGATTATAGAACTAAGTGCAGCATGGCAAGAACCTCCTGTGATATATTTTATAGATTTTTCCAAAAGGGTTTTGACAGCCTATACAGAAAAGCCTTTGGAAAATTATGGTATACCATAGAATACCAGCAAAAATGATTAGAATCATTAAGGATCTATATCAGAATTTCACATGTGCAGTTAAAGATGGTGACAGCATCAGCCAATGGTTTGCAGTGACAACTGGAGTAAGGCAAGGGTGTATTATGTCCCCACTTTGCACTGGTCACTGACTATGTCAGGAGGAAAGTAACCATGGAGGGCAACCGAGGAATTTTATGGACCAATGATAAAGCACAATGGGATGATCTTGCTTTTGCGGATGACATTGTCTTGCTTCGTTCAAAACATTGCTTAATGAAAGAAAAGTTCCAGCTTTTGGCAGATACAGCAGAACAAGCTAGTTTGTTCATCGACCAGGGGAAAACAAAATACATGGCTAGCAATATCCCAGAAGCAACCATCACAATAGACAGAGAAGCACTAACAGAAGTAAGTCATTTTACCTATCCAGGGCGTGAGATGTGCAGTGATGATGGCACCATGCTAGATGTCAAGCAACAATTATGGAAAGCAGCAAACAACTTTCACAAGTTGAAAAAAAATGGCAAAAGTAGCAGGATTGGCGCTGACACAAAAATACACATTTTTAAACGCTGGCATCATGTCATCCCCTTTCATGGAGCAGAGTCATGGAAATCTATCACAGAAATTGACAAGAGGATCAACTCATTCCAAAGTAAATGCCTGCGAAAGATCTTCTGAGTTCATTGCAAAGAGTTTCTTGCAACATCAGAAACTCTAAGTAGAGCACACCAATCTAAGGCATCAAACTTGGGAAGACGACAACGATGGACATATTTAGGACATGCTTTAAAGATGCCACCAATACGTTTTCCACATCAGGTGATAATATGGACACTACCTGGGAAGAGAAAAAAAGGAGCAATCTAGAGACAATAGAGAAAGAAGTCAAATCCATCAACCTGACGCCCAAACGTCTGAACAGACCAGCACGAGACCGAAATAAATGCTGGACACCCTCTGCACCTGAGGGTGAGGGAGGGTACAGAAGGAAAGAAGACTCAATCGAATATTCCCCAATCCTCTTATAAAAAAGGGCATGGCCCAGATCCTGCTGCCAGCTCCACAGGAGGAATCCCATTGGAGACAGTGGCCTTCCACTGACATAACTGACAGCTGCATTTGGCCTCCGTGTTTGGAACTCTCCTCTTTCCAACAGCCCAGTTGCTGATGAGTGAATCCCTCTCTCTGGCAACTACTGTCTCTCTGGGTATGGCTACACTGTCATTAAAGACCCGCAGCTGGCCCTCGCCCCTTGCAGAATCTCAGAGCCTGGGCTCCAGCCTGAGCCCGAACGTCTACACTGCAGTTTTATAGCCCCACATGTCCAAGTCCCAGCTGACCCTGGCCAGTCGCGGCCATGCGGTGGGTCTTTTATTGCAGTGTAGATGTACCCTCTGTCCAGGGGCGGCAGATATAATAGGTCAGGGGAGGCTAAGCCTCCCCTAAGCCAAGCCCTGGCCCCGCCCACACTCCGCCAAGCTGGTGGGAGGCGGGAGCTCAGCTCCAGCCAGAGGCCAGCAGGCAACCCAGTGTTGAGGCCAGCACTGAGGGTGGCCGGTGGCCTGGCACTGGGGTTGGCTGATGGCCCGGTGCTGGGCTCATCTGGCCACGGGGGAAAGGAGTGGGGGCTCGGGGCTCTGGTGGACGAGGGGGCGGTAGGGGCAGGGCCGCATGGCTAGCCCCCCCGAAGAGGGGGCTCACGCACTACCCATGCCTCTGTCTCTCCCTAGCTCTGATTGGTTGTTCTGCATGTCCTCCACTCTCTCCCATCCCAGCATCTGAGCAGCAGCCCTCCCTGCTACCATAGGAGCAGCAGCAGGCCCCAGACCTCAGGAGACAGAGCCGCATTCGGGAGCAGGGAGAGAAGAAAGGGCTTTGTTAATCTCGCCCCTCAGCTTGCCTCCAGGGTGTAACGAGGCCACCTCTGTAGCTTCTGTAAACTCTGCACTGGCTTAGTTAAGCATCTGGGTATATTTCATCCCTCCCTGACAAAGTGTGACCCGGGCAGTGATAAAAACGCATTCTAAGCACCACTGACAAAGGCGCTGCATGTACCATTAATCACCAAAAGGGCATTGGCCCTTCCCTGTGCTATTTCCCCTGTCAACAGCCAATGTATTTTATGCTGTTAATTAAACACCAGCCAAGCTACACAAGAGGGTTTCAGCTGGGACCTTCGATTCCAATTAGAATTTAGAAAAGGGCCCTTCTCCGCCGGAAACCTGCCTTCAGTCTCCTGGGCAAGGCAGGCTGCAGGGCAGGCTGGGGTGCCTTGGCAGAACTTTGTGGGGATCTGAAGCTGACCTGGCAGAGGGAGCTGAAAATGAGCTTTCGGGTGAGCTGTGAGCTGCACTGTCAGACCGGGGGTTGGGGGGCACCAGAACTGAACAGCAGGGGATGCTGCAGGGATCAAGCCCAATAATGAAGCAATAATAGATGCAGCTTGGAAATGAAATAAAATGAAATACGTGCTTTGCCCTTCTCTCCACACTGCGTTCATTTTAATGGACAATCTCAGCCCTTCGGTAAAGGCCCTCTTTAACCATTTAGTGTTAAACAAGCTAAAGCCAAAGCTCAGAGCCCCCCCAGTGGCCCATTCCTGAAATTTCTGCCCCGGCCCCTAGCCGGATGCCTCTCTGATTTGTGACACACACAGAAGCTTTGATGAGATTTTTAAGCCTGGGTAAGACTATGGCAAACGCATTGGTCACACAACCGTATTGGAGCCTAAATCTTCTCTCCCGAGTCTGGTACCATCTTTACCAGCCAGCCCTTCAGCTTCTGCAAGCCAGTTCACCAGGGTCCCAATCAGATGCCTGTTGAAGACAATATGCAGTGGAGTTGTAGCCGTGTCAGTCCCAGGATATTAGCGAGTTGAGGTGGGCGAGGTCATATCTTCTATTGGATTAACTTCTGTGGGCAAGAGAGACAAGCTTTGGAGCCACAGAGAGCTCTGCCTTCCCCAGACCTGAAGAAGAGCTCAGAAGCTTGTCTCTCTCACTAACAGAAGTCGGTCCAATAAAAGCTATTACCTCACCCACCCTGTCTCTCTATTGAAGACAATGACATTTATCCAATTGACTTTAATGGAGCACAATGCTGAACAGGGTAAGTGATCAGTGATTTTAAGTGTCTCAATTTTTGGATGCCCAAGAGGCATCTTAAAGGTGCTGTGCCCTCTGAAAATCAGGCTCTTTAAGGTGTCTCTTGTTGAACACCCAAGGTACCCAAAATCACTAGTCGCTTTTGAAAATCCAGGCCGGGATCACTACTAACCGTTGCCCGGATCACAGAGTGGCTGGAATCCACCGAAAGGTTACAATGGCTAAGAACTCATGCTCCTCAGAGATGGAAACCCCACCACTCACTGACCCTGAAAACCCCAGGAAAAGCCCCGAGGAACAGGCAAACCATTATAACAACACCCTCAGGCTGCACCATCACAGGTTCAGCATCAAACCAGTATTATGAAGGCAGCGGTAAAACATCAGCCTTTGACCTCTGGAGAGCTGAGACCCAGCCCAGATCATATCACAGGAGAAATGCAGCTATAATTACTTTGCACTAATACACGGCACCTTTCATCCGAGGAGCTCAGTGCACTTCACAGAGATGGGTTGGCAACGCTGCCCAGGTCGGACATAGTACTAGACTAGCAAGGGTGTTTGCAAAGCAGGTTCAAGGTGCATTGGGAGAGATGGGAGCGTAGCAGAACAGCAGTGGGGTTGTAGGTTTGGAAGCATGTTAGCAGAGCTGTATGGGGGCTGAGCACTGGGCTAACGGGGATGTTCCAAGCCTGGAATGACAGGTACCAACAGAGCTGAATGAGTGACGCTTGCTCAACCCCTGCTCACGCTACTTTTGAGGTTAGCCAGCGTTATCAATCTCTCACTGCCCAGCTGCCTGGATACTACGGTGATGGGCGGATTAGACGCACCACGGATTGGCTCAGACAGACTCACTGCACATTCTAGCAGGAAAGGAAATAGCGCCGGGGAGCAGGAGGAAAGAAATGGCAGCCTCTGTGCAGGGCAAAGGATGGAGGCCGTGTTGATCTCCTGATCTGTGAGGGGGAGGAAGATGGGTTTTCACTGAGCCGCTCCATCGAGGCTAGGAAGGGATCAGGGCAGAAAGCAGCACTTACCCTCTGCTAACTATCAGCCTCAGCGCCTCCAAGTTGCCGTGATAAGCAGCCCAGAGGGTCGGGGTCATGCCATCCTCGTCGGGCGAGTTTAGGTCCTTCCTGGTGGCTTCCTTTAGCAGGTCCAGGTAGCCATCTCGGGCTGCTCGGTGGTACTGGTCATTCATGATGCTAAGCAGTCCCCTGGCCAGCTCATCGGGGGAGGGAGGCAGGCAGGGGTATCTCAAAGGATGGGCATTGGTGCGGGTAGGAGTTCCAGGCAAGCAGCTGCCTGAGAGCCGAGGAGGGAGCTGAGAGCGGTGGTTACCAGGACACCTGAGAAGTCCTGACCAGTGAAGGGAGGAACTCCTTGAAATGAATGCAGGAGATGCCTTTTCCAAAGCTCCCCCTGGGTCCTAAGAATCCTCCTCTCCCACCAGTGCAGGCCTCATGGCAAGGAGGAGAAGGCGCGGTTCAGCCCTGTCCCCAGCTCCAAGCACCTTTTAACTTTACCGTCTCTATCCTGGGGCCAGCCGCATCTCCCCGGAGCCCTCCTACGGGGAATTCATGCTGGAGGCACAGAACAGGTCAGGGGCAGTTCAGCACAGCAGCTCCCTTCAGGCTCTTTCAGCCCCTGGGATCTTTCTAAAAGAGGAGGCAGCCAAATGAAACACCAGGCAGCAGCATCGGCCATATCCTGCCAGCACAGCCAGTCCCCCAATGCCCCTGCACTGCTCCCAATGGCAGCTTGGGTCCATGCAGGGATGTTACCTGAGTGAACATATCAGCACTTAGACCTGCCCCAGATATAGGGTGACCAGATGTCCCTGTTTTATAGGGACAGTCCCAATATTCAGGGCATTGTCTTATATAGTCGGGCGCCTATTGCCCCCCCGGCTGGAACGTGCTGGTGCTGACCCCACTCCATCCCCTGCAGGATGCTGGGAGACTTCAGTCCAGACATGCTGCTCCACCCTCCTTCTGCCAGACCTGGCAGGATGCATGATCCTGTGGCGCCCTCTGCTGCCCAGCGAGGCCAAACCACAACCAGCCCATCTGCCAAACCAGCCACATGGTTATCCCAGCACGTGGCCCTGACCTTTGATTTTCCTTCCTTGAGTTCACTGGGGCGCCTTGCAGTGTAATGTGCAGGGAATTTCCTGTTGCTCCCTTGACATTAATGGGAGCCAGGCCACTAACATCCCTGGGCACCTGGCCTACAGCTCATCCCTGTGACATGGGAAAGGCTGAGCCTGCAGGCAGTAGTGACCATAGCACGAGGGGAGGCGGTAGGGCTGAGCCCAGGAGAGGGGAATGAAGACAGAGAGGACTGGGAGGGGAGAAGGGTGAAGGAGGGAAATAGAGAACAGAAAAGGGGCTGAGAGCGAGAGAGAGAAAGCATCACTGACGGGAGGGATAGCGAAAAGGAGAAAGGGGCAAAAAGGAGCTGGGCAACAGAAAGGGGGAAGAGAAAGACAGTGACGCGTGGAGCTTCGGGCTGCATTGGTGAGTGAGCTAATGAGATAATCAAATGGCACTTAGCCCAAAGCATTTTGCAAACACTAACTGATCAACCCTCTCAACCCCCTAGTGATCCAGGTAAGTATCCTACAGGCAGGGCCAAATTCAGGTCTGGGGTCCATTGAGGACAGTGGATTTGCAGCCCTTCATATTACATCATGTCTGAACTCAGCCCAGAGAGGTTAAGTGGTAGCTAAAGAGATAGTTGCCAGTTTTAAGGCCCTTTGTATCCTTCCGGAGGAAAGACTATATAGTAATGCAAACTATTTGTTACTTAGATATTCGTTATTCTCATCTTATTATTAACGGGCCTGTTCTTGTAACTCCTGGGGTTCTCAGAGAACTGCTCCATGAAGGAAATACTCTCTCCTCGGCTCTGTCTAGTAAGGGGAAAGAGCAACATGTGGGTCGAGGCGAACAAATGAGATAGAACAAGTAACAAGAGAGCGACTTGGAGCAGAAAAGGGTGTCGCGAAACCCATGCCAGCCAGCAGAGGGCAGGGTAAGGAAAAGATATGAAGATAAGATGGTCAGGGACAATGTTGCAGAAGGAAGAGACCTTATCGCCCAATCTATCCCAACCCCAGGAGAGGGAATTGCTGGAAAGAAAACAGAAAATAGACCCATTGCTGCCATAGGCAGTCCAGTCCGATAGAGGGGAAACACATGGAAGAGGTGAAGCTAGAGTGAAGGCCGTAAAATGGCCCATTTTTATTAAGCATCTTTCTGTCTTAAGCGACCATTGGCAAAACACTGAGTACAACTCGACCCTACCCTACTGAGACCACCTCCGTTAAGCAACCGGCTTTGGCCCACTGCTGAGCCGCCATGGGAGAACAGTGCATATGCTACTTGTATACGCTCCGTCAGTGACAAATCAGCTTGTCATTTGAAGGAAGAGAACTCAGGTTCATTAACCAGCGACAAAGGAGCAGGGCAGCCGCAGCAGAGCAAGCCCAGGGCTGCGTTTGGATGGAGCAGTGCATGGAATCCAATGACTGAGGACAGCAAGTCCTACTCAGTCTCAATAACATACCTCCCCATCCCCAGTCACTGACCAAGCAGAGAAAGGCTGAGGAACACCCAGGACTGAATGGATATGGGAGTGGATTCCTTTCTCTCCCTCAAGCATGTGTCCAGATAGGGCTTGAAGTATGTTTTCATAGAATATCTAGGTTGGAAGGGACCTCAGGAGATCATCTAGTCCAACCCCCTGCTCAAAGCAAGACCAATCCCCAGACAGATTTTTGCCCCAGATCCCTAAGTGGCCACCTCAAGGATTGAACTCACCACCCTGGGTTTAGCAGGCCAATGCCCAAACCACTGAGCTATCCCTCCCCCCTACAGCAATTTGGAGTGATCTAGTGCCCATGCCTGGAGTACTTTATAGTGGGATGGAGTAGCCCATAAACATGAACTAAGATCAAATGGAGTGTCAGTGTAACATGTAATACATCATCTGTCAGGGCAATCTAGCTTGCCCTTGCAGGGGCCTGGACTTGATCTAATGGATCTTTGATCACAGATCTTTATCTATGCTCCTGTGATCTAGAGGGGAGGCTCATGCCATGCTCAGTAACGTTCATACCTCGTGCCCGTCAAGGCAAATAACTCTTATCTCCCCATCTCTCTCTTCCCTAAAACCAGCCCATTGTACACAATGGATCATGGGAGTTTCACTGAGAAGTTTATGAAACGGCACTGTCAGCTCCAGAGATGGTGTAAATCAAGACGATGTCCAAATAGGTATAAATTCCTCGGCTGTCCAGATTTGAGAGAAGAGGAACCTCGTGTAGCAGCCCAGGTAAGATCGGAGAATCAGGTGGCGGGCATACAAGCAGGTTGGTGGAATGGCTTTCGGCTTTAATAATAGCTTTGCTCTCAGAGATACTTCACCCCAGGTTTCCCTAGTGATAAATTCAAAGTTTTATAAAATATTAATAAAGCACTGAGCTTAACCTATTTGTAACAGGCTTTGGAGGAGTTGGAAAGCTAGACAGGCGCGCTAAGGAACCTGTTTTAGTGTCTAAGCTTGCTGCAAACTAAACTGTGTTCTTCTAATGGATTCCTAGTCTATTAGGTTGATCATTGTAATAGGTCTGTTTCTTTGCAGGGAGCATGACATGTTTTGTGGCCGGCATTTAAATCCAACCATGTTGGCCATTTGCCCTGAGACCTTTGATCTTTCCTGCATTCTCATGCCTTCCAATAGTTCGTGTCAATAAACATTTAAATATATATTATATATTAGGTGTGTGTTTCCCTTGGGAGTTAATATTTGTGTTAAACTGACATTGAATTCACTCTCACAAGCATTGATTTGAGATTTCAAAAGTGACAAAACAGTGAGCGCAGCCCATAGGGTCTTAGTGACCAAATGCTACTGAGGAAATGTCTTGCTACCCTTTTAAGCAGGCTTCTTCAGATCTAATGATTCCCCTTAGCAGAGACAGATACTGAATCTCATTCCACTAACCGCAGAAGCAGGGCATGCACACACTACCCAAAAGGTGCCACCCTGTGAGAAAATAGTAGCGATCAGACATCTAACAATGAAAATGAGGTAGGATCAGAGGCTAAAATAATGAAAGAACAAGTTAGGAATTACTTAGACAAGTTAGATGTCTTCAACTTACCAGGGCCTGATGAAAAACATCCTAGAATACTCAAGGAGCTGACTGAGGAGATATCTGAGCCATTAGCGATTATATTCAAAAAGTCATGGAAGACGGGAGAGATTCCAGAGGCCTGGAAAAGGGCAAATATAGTGCCCATCTATAAAAAGGGAAATAAGGACAACCCAGGGAATTACAGACCAGTCAGCTTAACTTCTATACCCAGAAAGATAATGGAGCAAATAATAAAGCAATCAATTTGCAAGCCTAGAAGATAATAAGGTGATAAGTAACAGTCAGCATGGATTTGTCAAGAACAAATCATGTCAAACGAACCTAATAGCTTTCTTTGACAGGGTTGCAAGCCTTGTGGATGGGGGGGCAGGAAGCAGTAGATGTGGTACATCTTGACTTTAGTATGGCTTTTGATACTGTCTCTCATGAGCTTCTCATAAACAAAACTAGGGAAATACAACCTAGATGGAGCTACTATAAGGTGGGTGCATAACTGGTTGGAAAACCATTCCTAGAGCGTATTTGTCAGTGGTTCACAGTCAAGCTGGAAGGGCATAATAAGTGGGGTCCCGCAAGGATCAGTTCGGGGTCCTGATCTGTTCACTATCTTCATCAATTATTTAGATAATGACATAGAGAGTACACTTATAAAGTTTGTGGACGATACCATGCTGGGAGGGATTGCAAATGCTTTGGAGGACAGGATTAAAATTCAAAATGATTTGGACAAACTAGAGAATTCAATAAGGACAAATGCAAAGTACTCCACATAGGAACAATCAGTTGCACACATACAAAATGGGGGAAGACTGCTTAGGAAGCAATACTGCGGAAAGGGATCTGGGAGTCACAGTGGACCACACGCGAAATGAGAGTCAACAGTGTAATGCTGTTGCAAAAAAAGCAAACATCATTCTGGGATGTACAACTAGCAGGAGTGTTGTAAGCAAGACACACGACGTAATTCTTCCGCGCTACTCTGTGCTGTTTAGGCCTCAACTGGAGTATTGTGTCCAGTTCTGAACGCCACATTTCAGGAAAGATGTGGACAAATTGAAGAAAGTCCAGAGAAGAGCAACAAAAATGACTAAAGGTCTAGAAAACATGATCTATGAGGGCAGACTGAAAAAAATGGGGTTGTTTAGTCTGGAGAAGAGAAGACCGAGAAGGGACATGATAACAGCTTTCAAGTATATAAAAGGTTGTTACAAGGAGGAGGGGGGTAAATTGTTCTTCTTAACCTCTGAGGATAGGACAAGAAGCAATGGGCTTAAATTGCAGCCAGGGAGGTTTAGGTTGGGCATTAGGAAAAACTTCCTAACTGTCAGGGTGGTTAAACATTGGAATAAATTGCCTAGGGAGGTGGTGGAGTCTCGGTCATTGGAGATTTTTAAGAGCAGGTTAGACAAACCCCTGTCAAAAATGGTCTAGATAATACTTAGTCCTGCCATGAGTGCAGGGGACTGGACTAGATAACCTCTCGAGGTCCCTTCCAGTTCTACGATTCTATGATTCTTTGATTCAGATGGAGTGATCCTTTTAATTCTAGGGTTCTGTTCCTGACAGCAGTAACACTTGGCTTTGGCATTAGTTGAACCATGACAGAGGGGCCCGTGCGGACAGACAGCGAGATCAGTCGCGAAGACTCCATCATGGGCTCCGGTCAGAGAGAAGAAAAGGACAGCACGGCCTCCAGCCCAACAGGCTCCTTGGGCCACCATCCGCACTCGCCCCCCTTGACACACAACCCGAAGGAGATCTGGAAGAAAGGAGGCCGCATGTTCTCGGTCCTGCTGGCCATCAATTTGGTGCTACTGGCCTGCACCCTGGTGAGCAGTGCGGCCTTCAACAAGGTAGCTGTGCACGACTACGACGTATTTTTCATGCTGACCATCATAATGCTGATCTGCATTGCCTGGATCCTCTTCTACCTCATCGTCACCGCCAAGCGCCGGGACGCCATCCTCTACAAGGACTCCCATGCAGGACCTGTCTGGCTGAGAGGTAGGAAGCCACCATGGTTGATGCCTTGGGGTGGCGGAGGGGTGGGTGAAGATGGGATCCCATACAAGGTAAGCACTCTGTGAGGAAAGCATTGCCCAGATGGCCTCCTAGAGGCCCCTTCTCAAAACATCACTCACAGAGAACTTCAGAAGGTTCCTCTCCTTAGTGCTCTGGGTCTGAGGGGTGGACTCCAATGATCAGTCTCATTAACCTGTGTCGTGCTGGATCCGGCCCTTACGTGGGAGGGTTCTCCAAAGTACTTGGTTATTTTTCAGCCTCATCATTCACCATTCCAAGGGCTGTTGATGCAAAGGGTTTCTAGGCTTTGGGGTAAAAAGAAAACAGGGACCACTATAAAGGGGAAGCCCGAAATGCCATCTGCCTCTACATGGCGATGCCATTTCTCTCCCTCCGCCATCCGTCTAGACGAGCGTGGGCTCACCTACGTCTACCTGTCCACCCCCAACATGCGCACTTCGTCTCTAATTGCCTTTGCTTCCTCAACAGGAGGCCTGGTTTTGTTTGCCATTTTCACCCTCGTGATGGACGTGTTTAAAACTGGGTATTACTCCAGCTTCTACAACTGCCTGTCTGCCATCAAAATCATCTACCCTCTTGTGCAGGCTGTGTTTGTGATCATCCAGGTGAGCGTGGGCTCTTTCAGTGCCCGGGGGACAGGTGGGTGAGCTCAGGCATGATGCTTGACCTTCCCAGGGTGCTGATCGCGCTTGGACCACTCTCTGCCCAGCGAGCTTAGCTCACTCCTTGATCCGTTCTAACCTAGCAGAGCAAACTCAGCTGACTAAACTCCTCTCCCCCCGGGAGAACACTTCCCCATCCGCCGTACCATATTTGATCTGTGGTGACTTGTTCTAGGTCAAAGTTCATAACTCTTTTCCATACTATGACCTGCTATTATTTGCATAGCAGGACTGCTCACATGAACCCCTAACCAGGTTCCAGCCAGGACTTCTCTCCCATTTAGCAACATGGAAAGGGCAGGATGGCCGTAACCCCTGATATCTGTTCATGATTGCCTGTGGGGTCTCAACCCCCAGGTTGGGAACCCGTGATGGATGTCAATACTGTGGAGCGGAGAAGGCTGGATGGGAGCAAGGGATAAGCAGGAGCAGCATGATGTGCAGCAATGGTGGGCAGAAGAAGGAGCTGCGGGGGCAGAGTGGAGAGCATGGGAGGGCTACAGCACAAGGCAAAGTAAATGGGGTAGAAATGAATGGCAGAGGAGCAGCAGGGGTGGGATAACGGGCCCGGTGCAGCAGAGAATAGGGCAGGGCCTGACTTTCATCCTGCAGAGCGTGGAAGTGGCCGGGTCTGTTTCTAGTCTGACACTGCCGCTTTGAGGTTCAGTCTTAATCAACACTTATATTTCTTCCAGACGTACTTTCTGTGGATTTCTGCCAAAGACTGCATTCACGTGCACCTGGACGTTACCAGGCGAGTATTTCTCCCAGCTGGGCGTGTTCCCTTCTGCACTGGTCCCCATTCCTCTGCCGAGCCTCCCCTGCAATTAGCGGCAGCTACAGGGGGAACATTCCTACATTCTTTCATTTCAGTGGGTCTGTTACAGGATTATCCTACCAGGCACACAGAAGAGATGGCCCCGTAGTGAAAAGCGGAGAGCTGCCACTTGGTTCCCACCTACCCTGAAGTGCTAAAAGGGGAGGGTCCATTCACAGATTAGGTTCAGAAAACTGTAGAAATGGGTGCCAGCTGAAAAATTGAGAGTCAGAGCCAGGGTTTTGGTTTGAGCGCCGCACCAGTGTAATCCCGGCCCACGTAGTGTGGCATTCTGTCCCCCTCTAGTGGTGGCTGAGCCACAGAGAGATGTTAATGAGCCAGCTACAATGGGAGTTCAGGTACTAGCAGCTCACACTTTAAGATCCAGAAGCGGGAAGACTGATCCCCATCCAGGGGCACAGCCTTACACTAGCACATAATACTTACATTTAAAAAAAATTCCGGGTCACTTCCCCGGTACTGGGAAGGAAGACAAAGGAGCGTCAGGAAGATCAAAAGGCTGATGGAATGAGAAACCAGACCTCAGATGATCATATTCACTTTCGCAAGACTGGATCCACCTTTCGGGACAGGCCAACCCTGACCAATTACTCTACATACTTCCATCCACGCCCTGTGACAGGCTGAGCCAGAAACAGTGAGAGATGAAACTTAGTTGGTGCTTACCTGGCAAGGTAGATGGTATGAAGAGTGAAGGGAATGAGAGAGAGCAGTTAGGGCAGCAGACAGGGCAGCAGGACACCTGGGTTCTCTTCCTGACCCTGCCACAGGCTCCCTGTGTGACTGGGGGGAAGTCACTTCCCCTCCCCGTGCCTCAGTTTCTCCATATATAGAATGGGGATACTGATACTTGCCTGCCTCACAGAGGCGAGGCTTAATTCACTACTGTTTGAAGAGTGCATTGAGGCCTAGAGAGGAAAGGTGCCAGAGAAGCAGACTTTGCCTTGATTCTTTCTATCTCTTCTCTCATACAGGTGTGGCTTGATGCTGACGTTGACCACTAACCTAGCCGTGTGGATGTCAGCCGTAACGGACGAGTCCGTGCATAAAGCACACACAAAATTCCAGAACCTAACAGAAGGAACACACAGATGGATCATGAAAGGTAATTTGCCCATTAGTAAAGCCAGCTAATTCTGGAGCTGAGGCTACGGAGTTAGAGGCCTTTCTCTGGATCAGATTCATTGATGAATGAATACAAGGGGACTGCTCAGAGTAAGGTGCTATCTTGCGTGAGTAGGGGTATTCCAATCTGGACCTTAGCATTTGTGTCTTGCTTTGTGTCCAGCAGGAGTCATGGGGATGGAGGGAGAACCTAGAATGAACAGAGGAGGAGGAGGGGAGAGGAGGAAAAGAAAAGGAAAGAGAGAGAACGAAAGAAAGAACCAGGGCGGGAGAGGCGAGGGAGGAAGAAGGGATTCTAGACAGGCCCAGATGAGAGAAGAATGTTCACTAAACCCATTGTTTGACAAAGGGGAAAGCAATTCCGAAAGGCAGAAACCAAAGGGAGGCTGAGGTTTCAATGGGTGGATTCTCAGTGTCCAGGCAACCCTGGGTCTCGGGGTCATGAGATCTACTTGTATCTTTGGTCCTGCATTTTAGTGACTGTGATTCTCCAGAGTGAGGCTCTTCAGGACTGTTAACAAGTGCTTGTTTCCTGCAGTAACGATGTAACACGTATGTGTTTTTCCTGTTCCAGCTGGAACGGCAAGTGGCTCAACAGAAGGCTGTAGCTGTAACACCCAAATTTGCCAGATCTTCCAGAGTGGCTATTTTTGGTTGTATCCCTTCAACATTGAGTACAGTCTCTTTGCCTCTGCCATGCTGTATGTGATGTGGAAGAATGTTGGACGCCTCATAGACCACCACACTCACCACATCCACCAGCTGAAATTCAGGCTCTTCAGAAGGACCTTCTTTGTGGGCATCATTTTAGGGCTGTTCATACTGGTGAGTGGCCTGGCTGTCCTTATTGTTTATGAGGTGCAGGTGAACAGCAGCGGCCAGCCAGACAAGAAGAATGAAGCACTCATCATGTATTACACTTTCAACATAGTTTGCCTGAGCCTGATGTCTCTTGTCTGCATCGGAGGGTCCATTGTCTACAGGTTTGATAAGAGAGACATGGACCACCACAAGAATCCAACCAGGACTTTGGACATGGCCTTATTGCTGGGGGCTGCCTTGGGGCAATATGCTATCTCCTACTACTCCATTGTGGCTGTGGTGGCCAGCACTCCAAGGGATGCCATAAGTGCCCTCAACTTGACCTACTCACTGCTGATGATCGCCCAGCACACCTTCCAGAACATCTTCATCATCGAAGGCCTTCATCGGCAGCCCCCAGAAGATGACCACAAAATTCATCCTCACCGGAAGGACCTATATGGACTCACCTTTGTCAACATCAATGCCGTATCCCTCCGCGTCCCCGAAAGCGGCAGTGCCCTGCCATCCCCCTTGCCCCACGGTCAAGGTGCGGTAGCGATCCAGCCTTCAGATGTGGTGCAGTCCATAATGGTCCCCAAGAAGGTGAAATGGAGGAGGAAGTTCCTAAAGGAGATCTCCTTGTTCCTGCTCCTCTGCAACATAATTGTAAGTGACAATCAGAAAGGGATTTTTTGGAGGGTGGGTGGAGGGCAGGGGGTCATGTCCAAGAGGATGTAGTCTAAGGAAAATGTTCCTTTTTCTTACCTTAAATCTCTCACTTAAATCAGAAGTAGCTGCATTGAAGTCAGTGGAGTTATCGGAAAACATTCTCTGCTGGTGTAACTAGGCACAGCTCCCTTGATTTCAGTGGCATTTTGCCCATTTATGCCAGCAAAGAACTGAGCCCATAACATTGTACAATTGGTGCGAAGGAGAGGAGAATCGGGCCCAATATTTTTTCATTAGGCTTAATCCTTTGATGCTACATTTTTAATGTAGGGAAAAGGCATCTAGAGCCCGATCTAAGCCATTTTCTTATACGTTAGACAGCAGAAGACGTGATGTCTGGTGATCAGTAGTTAAGTAGCATGGGTGAAATCCTGGGTCCACTAAAGCCAATGACAGAAGTTCCATTGACCTCAGTGGGGCCAGAATTTCACCCCATGGGTCAAATTGTACTCTCAGGATCTCTATTGGCAGGTGTATCTCAGAGAAGAGTCTAGCCCCTGATAGCTTCACTTAGAAACCTGCTTTTTATTAGCAATTACACTTGATTAACTGCCACGCTTTTCATTGCAAGCCCTAAGGGAAGCCAATTAAATGTAGCGTGACTCCCCCATGTTTTGAAGGCACTTTTGATTTACAGGAAAACTGTGGAGGAAATACACATCTTTCATAGGACCTACAGCTTCCGAACAAACCAGGCACAGATGATTTAGATAAAGAGCCTCCAACCCTATAGGTCTTTTTCTGTCTCTAATATGGTCCTGAATTTAGAAGATTTATCCTTTCCCTTCTCTCTGACTCTTCTGCCCTTTGAAGCCCTTAGCAGCAGCTGCAGCTACTCACCACATCCCATCCCTCTCACTGAGACTGTCACGTTTGTTTCCCACCTCCAAACAGCTCTGGATCATGCCAGCGTTCGGCGCCCGGCCGCAGTTCGACAACGACAAGGAACTCAACTTCTACGGCAACTCAATGTGGTCCGCCATTGTGGACATTTGCCTGCCCTTCGGGATCTTCTACCGCATGCACGCAGTGGCCAGCCTGCTGGAGGTCTACATCATGTCTTAAAAGGAAGAACACCTGCTCTATCAACCCACCTTTCCCGCCCCGGGACTGAAAGTCTGAGCGGCTGTACTGAAGGGTTTGGGGGTTGCATGCATCTCACGCCCTAGCGATGACAGGGCATTACTGCACCGCCGTGGAAATAATCCACTCATAATCCCAGATGTTGTTTTCTACTCATGTGTGAGTGCATGTGCTTGATTTCAATTATTGCTTTAAGTTCTAAGACTTTTAGAAAAGTGGAACATTTACAAAGTAGGGCAATGAAAAACACATGCGGTTCATTCAAATTGACACCTCTTCCTACTAAGGGCCTGATCCTGCCGACTGCTCCCAACGTCATTGACTTCATTCTCCCAGGGGGGGCCCGGTACCTTGTCAGAGCCCATCTATGTGCAGGCTGAATCCCGTTCGCTTTAAGAGACCCATTGGCTTCAATGACATAACTCAGGCGTGTAAGGCAAACGGGACACAAAGCTACATCCCACCACTGGGAGCTCCATTGCAAAGGAGAAGAATCAAGTGCACAGACGTGAAAACTGAACTGGTGAATGTTGAAGGCTTTTGGAATCACGTTAGAATTCTCTTCTCCCCGCTACCCGACCACAGTCCTGACGGCTTCGCAATACTGTCCTTGGTCACATCCCCTTTCTCCTCATTGAGACTGTATAGCTGCTGATCAGCCAAGGCCCAGAATGACTGAAAGCATCCTTATTCAGGACAGCGCCTACGCATGTGCTGAATTCCCACTGAAGTCAACGGGCCTTTAGCACATGGTTAAGTGCTGTCGTGAATAGGAATAGACTTAAGCACATGCTTAAGTTCTTTCCTGAATCAGGGCCGACGGTTAATTCTATTACGAGAATTAAAAGGGTTTTTTTAATAGTGTAATGATTTTTTTAAAAACATATGAACTTATTTTATATAAAAAAATTATTTATTGATTTTCAGTGTAACAATGAATGGCTAAAGGTTCACAGTGCCACACAATGCACACATTGGAGATCCAATTCATTCTACAGGCCAGCTTTCCTGACCTTAGATGAACACTCAGGGCTGCCAGTGATTTCATTTGTACACCTGTGCATCAGAGAGTGGAACTGATCCATATGGTATCTGCCTAACCTGAAGCAAGCCTCAAGAACTCTAAACAGGCCATGCTTCATTTGGCTGGTGCAAATAAGTATCAACAAATGAGTCAGCATGGCACAGCTCAGCGTCTCTCTCTTACAAAGTTATGTTTACAGAGGAAAGAAATTTCATTGTACTGAAGAGGAAAATTGCAGAGCTGAACTAAATTAACAATCATTTCCCGAGGCTGTTTGTATATTTCTCAAATAAAAGAATAAATGAAAATCATGCTACTTTACTGAGCAGAGTTTCTTTTTCATCAGCCAGCTGGAGTCACGTGGAGGTTCGGCCCACGTAACACCAGAGTGCGAGGGAAGAACAAAGATTTTGAGGTGGTTGAAACATTTTGCCCCCAAAAAAGAGTTCACATTTCAAAAATTCATAGGTTTTGAGGCCAAAAGAGACCATTAGCACATCTAGTCTGACCTCCTGTTTATTGCAGGCCATAGGATTTCACCATTTACCTCTCTATGGAGTCCATTAACTTGTGTTTGACAAAACCTGATCTTCCAGAAAGGTGTGCAGTCTTGATCTGAAGACATCAAGAGAGAGAGAATTCACCACTCCCCTTGGGTACTTTGTGCCAATGGTGAATCATCCTCACTCGTTAGAACAGTGGTTCTCAAACTGGGGGTCGGGACCCCTCAGAGGGTCGTGAGGTTATTACATGGAGGGGTCGCGAGCTGTCAAACTCCACCCTAAGCCCCGCTTTGCCTCCAGCATTTATAATGGTGTTAAATATATTAAAAAGTGTTTTTACCTTATAAGGGGGGGGGTCACACTCAGAGGCTTGCTGTGTGAAAGGGGTCACCAGTACAAAAGTTTGAGAGCCACTGGGTTAGAATGTGTGCCTTATTTCTAATTTGAATTTGTTTGGCTTTAACTTCCAGCCATTGGTTGCTTTTCTTTTAGTCTTTTTATTAAGGCAAAGTTACACTAAAATGTTCGCCTACTACATCGTATATTACCTATTCAGGATCAGGTTAATATTCAAAGAACCTGGCTAAAGATTCTGACTTGCTGGCTGGGGAGCCCTCTTCTAAATACCCTTCCTCTTTTTAGTTTTCTTCTTGGTGTACTTGGTGTGAAAGCTTTTCCATTACAAGAACAGCCTGTATTTTACTACAAAACAATTCCATAGGGAGGAGGTGTCACATTTTTCCAATAATTTGCAATACAGAGTCTAGCAGCTAACAGTGAAAATGAAATTCATTTGTCGTTTGGTTTAAAATGCAGATCCTTTCCTAGATCATTAAGCAAGCAGGTCAGGGAGGGATCTCCCAGCCATTAGTTCTTGTAATGCCTTTCTCCACTGTGCTCAAAGCCCATTCAAACTTTTTTAAGACCAGCTCTTCAGAGGTTACAAATTAACATGCAAGAGAAACAAGTGAATGAACTGGGAACTGGCTGGACAAAAGAAAAACTAGCCAGAATCTTAAGTTCTCCCTCTGAAGAATTTACTCCTGCTGGTAAATTGTACTTTTCTTATTATTTGCCATCAGAACATGTTACCCTCTGTCAAGATTACAGGGCTAGCTATAACTCTGATCCCTCTCTGGTCTCTCTAAGTCCACCCCCACAGGTATCAGGACCCTCGCTTTCCACTCTCTTTGGGCTACAGAACCCTGTGCATCAATCGTACTTACCCAACAGGTCCGAATGAATTCAGGTACTTGCATTTCTTCCCTTCAGAAGTTGTCACCAATGGTGTATAGACTTAAACAAATGTATTGTTGATTTTAACCACAGGAACACAAAGCATAACATAAGAGGAAAAGGATTTTAAAACAACAAAAGATCTACACTCATCTATCTTAACTACAGTCCTAGGCACTGGCAGACCCTAACCTCTGGGGGCCTGGGTCTCAAATCATCAATTTTTTCAAATCAAAATGTTTGCAACACTAAGATATTTATACGTTCCCCATTAGTAACAGAGCACCTCACAGTCTTTAATGTATTTATCCTCACACCATCCCTGTGAGGTGGAGCAGAGCTATTAACACTATTTTACAGAGGGGAAACTGAGGCACCGGGTGGCTAAGTGACTTGTTAAGATCACACAGGAAGTCTGTGGCAGGGCAGAGACTTATACCTAGGTCTCCTGACCAGCATCTTAATCTCTGGACCAGCCTTTCTTTCATGGTATCTCAAAGTAAAGCCATTTTGGAAGGGAAAGAAATCAGCTCTCCATTAGGGGCTGCAGCTCCTGGCAGCATAGATAGAAGATAACCAAACGTCTGCATGGGACACAAACCAAACAACTATCACATCAAACAAAGAGTCCAGTGGCACCTTAAAGACTAACATTTATTTGGGCATAAGCTTTTGTGGGTAAAAAACCCACTTCTTCAGATGCATGGAGTGAAAATTACAGATGCAGGCATTATTATACCCTAACCCTAAGCCCAAATTGATGGTGTTAAATTTGCAAATGTTATAGACTAGGACATTCTATAACAGATTTAAAAGTAGCCATACTTGAACAAAAAAACTTCAGAAACAGACTTCAAAGAGAAACTGCAGAACTAAAATTCATTTGCAAATTTAACCCCCTCAATTTGGGCTTGAACGGGGACTGGGAGTGGCTGGCTCACTGCAAAAGCAGCTTTCCCTCTCCTGGAATTGACACCTCCTCATCAACTATTGGGAGTGAACTACGTCCACCCTGATTGTATTGCCCCCCCCACCCCCCCGTCAACACTGGTTCTCCACTTGTGAGGTAACTCCCTTCTCTTCATGTGTCAGTATATTTATGCCTGTATCTGTAATTTTCACTCCATGCATCTGAAGAAGTGGGTTTTTTACCCACGAAAGCTTATGCCCAAATAAATCTGTTAGTCTTTAAGGTGCCACCGGACTCCTCGTTGGTTTTGTGCATACAGACTAACACGGCTACCCCCTGAGACTTGACATCGAACAAAGCAACTCGAGAGCTGCAGGAGAACAGGGACAAAGCTGGAGCCTCACCCTTACGATTCGGTTGCTAAATGCAGAGTTAGGAACCTAAATAAAAGGAGCCTGGTTTTCAGAGGTGCTGAGCACCAACGCACTCCCATTGGTGTCAGTGGGGTTTGTAGGAGCTCAGCACCTCTGAGAAGAAGGCCACTATTTAGCCTGAATTTGGGTGAAGGAGCCCAGGCTCACGCGTGTTTCAGTTTGGATCTGGATTTCACAGCTGGGCCCTTCCCCAGTCATCAGCTCCAAGTCCAGACACCCCTGAATTCTGAGGAAGGCCCCATCCAGACGTAGAGCTGGGTTTGATGGCTTCAGCCCAGCTCTACCCAAACCTGAAAGTCCCACCCTGGTCTAATTCAAATCCAGGTGCCAGGAGAGGACACGAGTCCTGAGCCATCAAACGCACAAAAGCCAGGACCTTTCACCATGTAAGTACACAGCGAGGGAACCAATCTAACAAACAGCCGGAGATAAGAAATCGCTTTATGGCAGGTGAACAATAGGGAGAGGAAAAGGCTGTGAATAGGGCCCGACCTGAGTCATGGTGTCGCGGATACAGAGAAACTGTCCCTCTTCCCTGATTTCTGAACCATTCCTTGTTCCCAAGGTCAGTTTTTGATTTAGTCGAAGGTGAGGCAGTGGGAGGGGGAGATAATCAGCTGTTGACCGAACAGCTCAGCAGCTAGGTGGGAGATGTGTCCAGTCCACTGGCCGTGGAAGAGGTCAGCTGCTCAATGCGCGCAGAGAGGGGGGGAGTTGTCAGGTTTGAAGATTGGGAGAGTGGGGTCGGGGCAGGGTGCTTGTTGAGGGCTGAGGGGTTGGATGTTTGCTGGGGAGGGGGTGGCAGCTGGGAGAGGAATTCACCAAGGGGCTGTAGGTGGGAAGATTCAGTTGCTTGTGGTGGGGGAGAGACCAGGTTGGGTCTTTGCTGAGGGGTGGGGAAATCAGGTTGGCTGCTTGCTTGTGGACAGGTGGGAGCCAGAGGTGAGGCTTGGTTCTTGTTGAGGACTGGTTGGGAGGGAAGAGGGGCAACTCCAACACTGGGCCACTGCCCAGTTATTTTTGCCCACTAAGTTGGTTGGCTCCCCCGCCTTCCGCTGCAGCGAAGGGAAGGGCGCATGGAGAGTTCTCTGGGGCAAATGGCACAGACTGGGAGAGGCGGCCGAGAGCCTCAATCACCTTATCACACCAGAATCTCAACTGCCAATTAGTTCCACGCTGAGACATCATCCTGGGGCATTTATCTGTGGAGGGAAGGGTGTGGGGCTGTACTGTGGAGTGTCTTAGGCAACAGGCATTCCACAGAACCCTCTTGGACAAATACCAGAGCTTGGCCTCCTACTGTCTTGGCTCTGATTTACAGTTTGACTATGCAGATAGTCTCAGAGACAGCCCGTAGCTTTATTAATGCTGAGTGCCCACAGAAAGCTGTTAATCAGAATGCTGCAGATAATGGAGGGGGAGAGGTTATTTCTGGTATTAATGACTTTGATTCAGCCTGGGAGCAAAGAAAGCCGTCTCTATGCTAGAAAACTGCACCTGTTTAATGAAATGGACTTAAAAACTGAACTCATTAATCTGGTGCAACCCCCAATGTAGACGCACTTAAGTTGGTTTAACCCTGGCTTGTATCGATTCAACTTGCATCAATCCGTTTGAAAGCTAGGGCAGATATAGTTAAAGAGATGCGCTTTTCAACATATACAAGGCCAGAATCTCAGGGTTAAGCAAAGGTGAACCAGTTGGGTTTCAGAGTTTGTAAACTCCCAGCACTTTTCAAGTGTTGAGTTTCATGAAACACTTTTGAATAGTGTGAAACTTTTTTTTTTTTAAACCTTAAATTATTATTCCTCAAGGGAACTTTATTTACTTCTTTTCCTTCCCTGGGGAGTGTTCAGATCTGGGGGGTTGATCTGGTCTATTTGAGAGGCTGATCACCCAGTTCCAATCCCCATCCAGGCTTCCCCAAAGCTGCGGGGAGGGCAGGATTTGTTGCTCTGGTTCTAAAGGTAGAATCTAGGATTTCAGCAAAGCCAGTTCCCATCTTTCTGCCCAGGAGATACCCACACCCAGCTGCAGAAAATCTAAGCCTGTGGTTTTAAAATCCACAGGAGGGCTCCCAATATTGCACCAAGTGCTCTGGGAAGAAGATTCCAGGTTTGTTATTATCCTACCCGGAAATCTGTTTTTTCTGTTAAATATATAGGCTACCAAATGGCATCTTTGGGTAGCCCAGTGGCCTGCTAAGCTCTAAAATGGGCATTAGGAAAGGAGCTTGATTACCTATCTAAAATGTTGATTGCCCATACATAAGACATGTCATACCAGAACAGACAGTGGTCCATCTAGCCCTGTATCCTGCTCTGGCAGTGGCCAGTACTAGATGCTTCAGAGGTAGGTGCAGGAAACAATGTAGTGGATAGTGATGAAATAACTTGTTGATAGGGGAAATCTTCCTAATCCCACCTCCCCGTCAGTTACTGGCTGGCTTATGCCATGAAGCATGATGGTTTATAACATGCAATAATACCTTAAAACGCCATTCCTAGGACAGAACTTTGGGGCACTTCCACTCTTGACTTTTTGACAAATAAATAATTCCTGTCCTTGTTTTCTGTGCCTTAGCCAGTTTCTGATCCGGGGCAGTACTTTGCATCTCACCCCATGGCTTCTTCCTTTCCTTATCAGTCTCTTACGGGGGACTTTGTGACTCAGAACTCAAGTATGTTGTAAAAGTGACAAACCCAGAGCTGCAACGCTAGACATTTCTGTTCTTAATAACCTCTCTCCCGGTGTCATTTCACCTGTATCTGCACCCCATTGCACTTGGACTTTCAGGGAACACAAACTCAGCTAAGAACAGTACGGTATTGTCCCTGGCTTCCAACCAAAAACAGAGGTCAGCTCACGTTTACCAAAAATATTCCAGTGGCCTAAAGAAACTCACCTTCAGTAGGGCTGGGAGCATACAGCAGACTGAGAACAAGCATTGTAAAGCTCAGATCAAGATGAGCCCAAAGCACACTTGAGGATCTGAACACCCCAAAACTTTGTGCTATTGGAAATTCAGATGTGGTTCTGAATTCTTCCTTTGGAGCCCATCTCTCATGGCAGGCAGTGATACAGGTAACTAATCTTCAGGTACTCCTGTGGTTCGGTTTGGAGATGCGCCTAGGAGTTTGCGTGTTTATCTGATCATATGTCTAGCCATACTGTGCTAAACACCTCTCCTGACCACCATCTCCCAAGATTCACCACTGCTCCTCCTGCTTCTGGTAAGCTTGGAAATACCTTGAGACCAGTTTTTTACATTCTGAGCCAGAACCTCAGCTGATACAAACTGATGTAGCTCCATTGATTTGAAGCTGAGGATCTGGCGGTGTATCCCAGCCTTTCCGCTTCCGGAACCCAAGAGAACAGCTCAGAGACGTGCAAACAGGTCTCTAAAAACCCTCACACTTTGCAGACTCAGGTAAAACGAGTCCTGGATCCAAACTCACAAAAGCCACTTCCCTTTTGGCCCGTTTCTCCAGAGAGGCTCAGAGAAAATGAAAAATGGTGGGGGGTGGGGGGGGTGCAAAGAGATCCAAACTTTTTTTTTTTTTTGGAACTTCAAAACCAGTTCAGCTGAGGTTCATGCTGAGACTGGGGAGAAAGGTCCGATGGTTTTAGCCAGCCCAGTTTGCCCATCATCATCATCATCATCATCCCCCACCTGGAGCTCCCTCGAGTGCATCAGTGAGGGAGAAGTGGCTTTCAGACACCGCAGAGCTTCAAAAGGCATTAGTCACTACGGCTTGCAGTTTTCACCAGTCAGCACATCTTGTGCAGAGAACTAACAGGCAGTTGACATGGGCTGGCCAGGCAGGTGTTTAAGAGGGTTGATTCCTATTGGCTGCCATCTGCCGAGCTAATGAGCCTCTCAGCGAGGTCATTAATATAATGACAATAATATTCCAAAAGTAAACAGGCAAAAATCAATGCGCTGTGAGAGCCCAGGTTACACTTTCCAGTTGGCAGCCCTTGCCTGCCTGCCGCAGCTCTTCAGAGAAGCCTGGAGAGGGCCGGGGCCAAACACCAGTCATTGCGGGGTGTGTGTGTGTGATTTTAGCTTTGCGTGCCTGGAGAATGTAAAACGGGTCCTACCAGTTGCTGCTTCCACCCTGCGGATCTCACCAGCCCGTGTGGAGGTAAGAACGTATCAGAGAGCTCTGGCCAGTATGGACGCCTCTTCTCGGCTTCTCCTTTCTCTGGCTCACTCCTGGGGATCGGCAGAAAGGTTGGACGTGGAGGCCTGGGTCTGGGACCATGTCCCCCGCAAAGCCAGGGTGGATTTATCATCCCCCTGACAAAGTGAGGGGTTGGGTTTTTCTTCTAACGCTGTGGATCCCTTTCGATCAGAATGAGATTTGCCCAGTGAGCAAGCCCCTGCCTGCCCAGGGATCTGCTTTCCTCTGGTGTATTTAAGCTGCCTGGAGCAGCTGAATCAGCCTGGCTCCATTGCTTGGAAGACACTTCGCATGTGTATAAATTACCCCACTAACAGAGCAAATCATGCTGGATCTTTTAGGATCTAGTAGGGTCTTTTCACCTGCTTTGAACAGAACATTTTCTTAGCCCTCAAGGGCTGCATCGCAAGATCTCGTTTAAGCACCATTTTAAACATCATTTGACTGCATTGTCTCTGCCTCGGAGGCAGGGCCGGCTCCAGGCACCAGCGTAGCAAGCAGGTGCCTCGGGCGGCCAATGAAGAGGGGGGCAGCATGTTCGGCCGTTCGGCGGCAATTCGGCGGCGGGGCCGTCACTCCCTCTCGGAGCGAAGGACCTGCCGCCGAATTGCCGCCGTAGAATGAAGTGGCGGTAGAGCTGCCGCCAATCGCGATCGCAGCTTTTTTTTTTTGCTGCTTGGGGCGGCAAAAATGCTAGAGCCGGCCCTGCTCAGAGGCTGTTCTTCTCCCACGATTCTTGCTGTAAACTACAGCTAGGTCCAAACTGAAAAGTGCCCCGAAGTTTGGGCGTGCTCAGATCTGCGGGGGTTGATTTGGGACTTTCTCTGTTCAAAATCTACCATCTCCTAGGGACAAGCTCCAGGTATTTATTCTACCATCTCCCACTGCATTTCGAGGGGGGAGGGAGAAGAGTTTTCCAGCTCTGCCTCCTTCCTGAGATATGACTTGGGGGTGGGATGGGGGGAAAGGGCAGTCAGGATCTTTTGCTGACAAACCGGTGCAGGCCCAGGCAAGTCTCACACACCTTTGAAAGTCCCAGTTCTGCTTTATGCTCCTCGTACACATGCAGGTTGGTTGTCTCATGCATTCAATAAGAATAGCATGGTGTAATTGTCGGCAGAGATGGGCCTCAGTCGAAATCTCACAACCAGATAGCTCTGAACTTTGGAGAAGTTCTGATCCGGATCCAAACTTTGCAGCCGATCTAGATACTTATCATGAAACAAGCTGAAAACCTGGATGCAGAGTTGGACTTGGAAGAAGTCTGGGGAGCAGGGTGTGAATAGTGCTCCCTGTCTTTGGTACCCCACCCCAATACCTCAAGGTACCTTAACCAACAACAAAAACTTCCGCTGGCCTCACAGTGCTTCCAAGCACATGTGATGGTCACATGGAGTATCCAGACTTGACAAAGGGCCAAGAAAATGATCACACATGCAGAATGTAAAGGATAATGCATGGAACATTAAACTGCCTTTAACCCGACATCTATGTTTTCATCTTTCCTTCATTCTGGGGGGGATCTTTGCTGGTAAGGGTGAGGCCACTTTTAACATCTGACCCTACAGCGGAGAGGGTCTGGCAGCGAGCCGTTTCCTCCTTCTCTGATCCCGCTGCCAGAGAGGAAAGATGAAATCCTCCCGCGAGCTGCAAAGCATGCACAAGGGGTGGAGGCCCCAAACGAGGAAGGTCCCCAGGGGCACTGGCTTTTCTTGCACTCAAGGCTTGTCTTGGGAGGATTTATGTAGCTAAATTGTGCCAGGGACTAAGCTGAGACCACCAAACTCATCTCACGTGTGACTTTATCTCCATGTGAAGCCAAGTGGCTCAGTATGTAAACAGCAGCAGGCCCTAATATCCTTTCCATCAGTGCTCTTATTAATCCCCATTTCTTTAACCACACAGGGGATCCCAGCGTGAACTCTTCTTCCGACCAGACCGCAGAAGATCGTGGCTGCTGAGATGGCTGGCCAGGAAGCTACACGGCAGAGGCACCTTAACCAGGATACTGATGGCGAAGAGTCAGCATCAGCGGAGCCCGAAGCCTGGAAGATCCGCTACGAGAAGTGCTGGCTGCACCGGCGCTGCTCTTCGCTGCTCCACAAGGACACGCAGGCTCGGCAGGCCGGGCAGCTGTTCTCAGGGCTGCTGGCCATGAACGTGGTGTTTCTGGGCTGCGCCTTCATAAGCAGCATGATTTTCAACAGGGTGGCAATTACCTTGCGCGACGTCAGGATCTTCCTTTCCATCCTCAAGATCCTGTCTCTCTGCTGGATCATTTACTACTTGCTGTGTACCAGCAGGAAGCCCCATGCTGTGCTGTACAGGGACTCCCATGCCGGGCCAGTCTGGGTGCAGGGTAAGTGCTGCACACAACCCTCTTACCTTTGTTCAGTGCCTCGCACTCAGACCACTTTACACACAAGGGACCACTTCACCCACCATCAAAATGCTGCCACCTCTGGCACGGCAACCCAGCATTTCCTACCGGTTAGAGCACAGGGAATGAAGCGATCTGGGCTGTCTGCCACTGTCTCAAGCTGTGACCTTGGGCAAGTCACTTCATCTCTCCCCCCACCCACCCCCACCCTTCACCTCCATGTCTCAGTTTCTCCATCTGAATGACTGGGGTCATACGACTTCACTGCCTCCCAAGGGTGCTGGGAGGCTTCAGGTCCTGGATGTTTGTCAACTGCTTTGAGACCCTCTGATGAAAAGACACTAGGGAAGCGCCAGGCTGTTGTTCTAAGACCAGGAGCCCAAGACTCCTGCATGCAGCTGGAGCTCCGGGAGGAATTCAGGACGGCAGGGTGTAACTGTCCACCTTGGAATGTAGCCAGGAAACCAACCACATCATCCTTCCTCTTGCAAAGCGAGAGCCTGGGGACCTCGCGGGGGTCTACACTGCAGTTCAACACCTGCGGCTGGCCCGCATCAGCTGACTGGGCTAGCAGCGCTCAGGCTACAGGGCTGTAAGATTGTGATGTCCATGTTCAGGCTCCGTCTAGAACCCAGCGTCTGGGACTCTCCCCATTCACAGGGTCTATGCTGCAATTTTATAGCCCCGCAGCCTGAACCAGAATCAGCAGCAGGTGTTTAATTGCAGTGTAGATCTACCTTGAGTGATCACAAATGGGACGGACACCATTATAGCTAACAGCAGAGTACTGTCCGCCCCTTCGTGCCATGCTGGCATACTGGCTCATACGGATTCAAAAGGGAAGATTTCTGCTTAGCAAATCCCCTTCTTGCAGCACCGGGGTTTTCCTCGTGGAGCTCCCAGCCAAGTGGTGACCAGCCCAGCCCGCTTTAGTTGATGAGATGACACATCCAAATTGCTCTGTCCTTGGTTTATTAGGGCCTTTAATTACTGCATTGGCTCAGGAGTAAAATGAAGCTCTAAGGGACAGATTTTCAAAGGGTATTTAGGCACTTAACGATGCAGTTAGGTGCCTAGGGGAATCCTTAGAAGCCCCTAACCGAGTTAGACACCTACCGCCCCTTGATTTCAAGGGGAGTTAAGCAAGTTAGGTTGAAATCAGTGGAAGCGAGGGACCATGCTAGAGCTGAGACACATTTTTTGGCCAAATAATTTAGCTCATTTGCCAAAAAATGCGGTTTCGGGGTTGGCTGAAGCTATTCGTGAAACTGAGTCGAATTTGGCGCGTAGTTCTGGAAGGAAAACAAAGTCCAGATGTTCTGTTGCAACGTTTTCAGAACTAACCACTTTGATTTTTTTTTTTGTCTCCAAATGACGTTTCATTCGGAAGCTGACCCAGGTTTTTTACAAAACAAAAGAAAAGGGTTCAAACACTTGAAAGCCAAATGAACACATGAAAGACGGTTTGTTCCAAGTGAACTTGAAACAAAAACATTTAAAAAAATGTTTTTGTTCGACCACCAAACTGAAAATTCAGTTCTTCACTCAGCTCCCCACCTAAGCTGCTGAGAAGCCCAGTAGGTGCCTCTCTCCATCCTTAAACACCTAAACAGCTTTGAACATTTGACCCTCCAAGCTTTACTGAGCGATATCCAGCGCAGCTGGATTTCTAGCCAGAAATCCTCACGCCCAGTGACCTAGTCTCTAGTGCAACACCTTGTGCAAAACAGGGGATGAATTCCACCTCCCACACATGTGTAATCCAGGTGAATGGCGTGCGTTGTTCAAGTAGCTTAATTAGAGACTGAGCCAGTATTGCCAAACCCAAATGTTTAAAAATCGTGATTCAGGGATCCCCACCCCACCCCCCAAACAATCATGGGATTTTCAAATTTTCCCAAATTTCAGGGCACCTGGATCCAGGATTTGAATTCAGGCCCACCCCCAAAGTTCCAAAACTAGAACTCTCCCAGCCCCACCGAGCGCAGGAAGCATGAAAGCAGGAGATGTGGTGATGGTTACTAAACCTGCACCACTTTCAGCTTACTCCATGTATGGACCCTTGCTCATTTGGTTCGCTGATGGTTTTACTGTTTGGACAGGGTCTCTAGTGCTGTTTGGAGCCTGCACCATCCTCCTGCATGTGTTCAGGATCGGATACATTGTCAGCCACAACCATTGCAAATCCCAACTGGAAATCCTGTTCCTGTGCATAGAAATCATCTTCATTTGCATTCAGGTATGGAACGTCATCTTCTCTGGCTCTGGAATCCAGTCACTCTGCCATATAGCTGGGAGGCAGGGAAGGGAGGAAGAGAGCGCTCAGAGGTAGGGGTTTCTTGTTAAAGGTATTTTTAGTATCAGTTATTGTTTTAAATACCAAACCACATACAGTGCCAATACATGGAGCACAAATAGTACTCAAAGACATAAAAGTAAAATGAAATCATTACTGTGATAAAAGACAATAAATCGATCATGGAATTTAGCGGAAGTTCCCCTGCTTCCTTCTGCAAAGTCAGTAAAGAGACAGAGATAAGTGAAAATCTGGTACATTACCCCTCACCAGCCCAGACAGCTGTCTCTGTACTAACGTCCCCCAGGAAGCTTTTCCATTTGAAATCAGGATTTCTCTCTGTTTGCAATTGCCAAACCCTAATGGCAAAATCAATTGCCCATTTAAATCATTTAGATGTGCTTTGCAACCAGAAGTTCTGTAAACTATGACATCTCTGTGACCTAAAACCATATATGCAAATTCCCCAGCTTCTATCAGACGCAAACTCCCGTGCCTAGCAGAGCGAATGGAAATGTATTTTCAAGTCTCTCTTTTCGGATTAGATTCGTACGTACATGCGCCCTCACATTCACACACGTACACAGTTACACGTTAGCCAGACCTGTGGTACATCTGTGCTGCATGCTTCCTTTGGCGGCATGTTACATACCTGTGTAGCCCCCCTAGCATGGGTATAAATAGCAGGGTAGACCGTGAGGCACAGCTTAGGCAAGTAAAGACACCCCTGAGAGTGCAAACCCTACATGTTCTCTACTCTGCCTCCCTGTTTACACTGCTATTTTTAGCAGTGGTGTGTCTGCAGCCTCCCTACTGCTGGAGCCTTTCCCCACTGCAGGGAAAGGCTCCAGCCAGGAGGTTTCCAGGTTGCTTCCTCCCCACCAGAGCCTTTCCTCACCCAGTGAAAGGCTCTGGCAGCAGGGAGATGCTGAAGCCTTCTTCCACTGCCAGAGGCTTCCACCGATGCATGTTGTTCCACACTACTACAAGTGTGGACACATCCCTGCTTTTCACTGTGTGTGTAGCTACACGTACACCACATACCTCCAGCACTGGTGTGTAGTGTAGATGTAGCCAGATATATCCCCCCCCCCCCCATTAATAGGTATTATGCACATGGTATTAATACTGTGTATGTTATTCTCAATATTAATGTTGGGCAGTTCTGCTAACTGACTCGTATTCAGCTCAACTTCTGTCATGCTATCTATCTATCTACCCCACAATGCTCTGCAAATCTAAACGTCGCTTTTGGCATTAGCAAATAGGAAACCTGTCAAGGACAAGATACCCGAACGGTGTGTCCTAGTACAGGCTGTATTGTGACTCCACGGCCCCTCCTAGCCTTTGGAATGTGGGATCCAAAACAAAAGATAAGGCAGGAAGAAGTTAATACAGAACAACAGGGTAAAAAGCTGACGGGTGGATTTTAGTCTTGGGTGCTGTATAAAGTGCTTTTAGTTTGTAAACCAGACGATAAATATGGCCAGTTGAAATGCCTACTTTGGAGCACCCCTTCTGTGTAAGGTGAACTGCAGGCTGTCAGAGAGCTGCTTCCTGGAAAGAGCAGAGCCGTAGGTATTAAATGGCTACGCTTGGTTATTTGGTCTCTTGAATATTATTTTCACTATCAAACCGCAAGTGTAGTCAAGCAGCTGGCTGCACTTTAGACAATACGTGTTTGCCCACATGCAGATGCTGCAAAATGGATGCGTATGCACACATAAGCTCAAGCACTCCTGCGCCCATTCCCACTCAGACGCTTGCCTTTGCACAGGCTCCCGCTCACACACATCTGCACACGCACCTGTTGCCAGGTTTACAATAGGTTCATTTGATTGTTTCTGTTGCTTTCAGACGTACCTTTTATGGCGCCACTGTAAGGACTGTACCCAAGTCCAGCACAACCTCACCAGGTAGGACGAGAGAAGGAGGGGCCTTGTTTAATAGCCCTTCATATTACTTTGAACACTCCCATATCAGGCCTTTCTGACTCCACTTTCTTTTCCTCAGCAGCCCTCCCAGGGGCGCTTTATAATCTGCATTTCAGCTTTAAAGATCTTTGTTTCTTAAAACTGAAGGATTTTATATTTAAATGCAAGGCGGATCAATTTGTCACGCTTTCAAACGGGCCTCGGATGGGCTTTGCCTTCTGAGCCATCTTCTTGTTTGGTCTGTGTGGCATCAACCGGTTTGATTTCCTAATCCCATCTCCAGTCCACTTGAATTTCCTCAGTGGAGGATAATGACCTAGTCAACATGAATAGGAGGTTGTGGATTACAGTGGAGAGGCACAATCCTTGCAGGTAGACATATAAAACTGCAGGACCCACATTAGAGCTGACATCCATGCCAGTGCTGGGGGCCAGCGGGATTACTGCCAATTCCACCAAGCAGGAAAATTCATCTTTAAAGGATGAGAGATTCCACAAACCAACCCCCAACCTCAAGAATCTTTCTACTGAACGTGCTTGCTGAGGCACTAGGTTTTGACTTGACTTCGCCCATTTTCATTACGTCTACATGGGTTAGTCAGCTTTCTTCCAGCCATCACATGTTCCTGTGACAGCTGCAAGCCCCAATGGGCCCCTTGCACAGTTCGCAACTGGTTTAAGAGTTCAGGTGTAAGTCTAGTGGACGTGAGAACCTGTGCAAATTACTGCAAGTGGGAATGGCTATGACTGTGCAGGAATGGGTGTGCTTATGTGTGCAAATATATGAGTGTGCATGCCTGAGTGTATGCATAAGCACAGGTGTGGGTGGGTGTGCCCATGTGAGCCCAGGTAGTACCACACGGGTTGGAGAATGTGTGTGCGCCATAAAGCAAGGAGGAGCTAAAGGCAAAAGACCATAAGAGATGGTCTCAGGTGACACGTTGTAAAAGTGCTCTTCCCCTTTTACAGATGTGGGCTGATGCTGACCATGGCTACAGATCTCCTCCTCTGGCTGTTAGCGGTGACCAACGACTCTGTTCACAGGGAAATTGAATCTGCACTCAAAGGTCTTGTGCAAAATTTTCCAGTCATGACTCATTCTTCACTGCTTCTTAATAGCAACAGGTAGACGGGTAGGATGGAGAATCCGCGAGGTCAGCACTAGCCCTTGGCCCCAGCCATTCAGTTTTCTGGATCATCTCCACTGGGATGCATGGCTTCACTAAAGCACAAGGAGTTGGAGTCTATTTTTCCGGGGAAAGAGGAAGTTTTTCTTAACTGCAGGTTGAGGTCACCCGTAGAGATCTAGATTTTTGGATGATCCGTACTACCGTTTGTGGGTCGTTTGGAACATGCTGATTTGCCTGGAAAGCTATTTAGCCACTAAACTTTGGAGATAAAGAGCTCTCCTGGGAGAAGGTCTAGGTAGGGAAGGAAAGAGAATACATATTACACACAGGGCAAGGGCTACACATAGTCATGGTCCAGGACTGGGTCCGGTCTCTCCTTCCAGAGAGAGAGAGATGCCCATCAGTTCCCTACGTGACTAATTCATCATGACACGGCAGAAACCTCAAACCCTCAGGACGATGTTGTAGACCTTTACCAGGGGTCTTAACCTCCCAGATGCAGGTGAAGAGAGTTTAGTGGATTGAGCAGGGAGATAGGAACCAGACAAGCCTTAGCACTGATCCTGGCTTTGCCATTGGCTTGCTGTGTGGCCTTGGACAGGTGACTTCACCTGTCTGTGTCTTGTACAAATGGAGAAACCACTATTTCCCCCCTTCCAGGGTGGACTGGGAGGGCTGATTAGTTAGTGTTTGTACCGGGCTTAGAGCATGGGAAGGGCAAAATATTATTATTCTGCCCCCTCCCCGCCAGTCTTAAAGGCTCATTTGGCTTCATGCAGGTCATTAGGCTTTCTGGGGCAGGCAGGTATGTAGGACCTCACTGCAGGTAGCCAGGAAATAGACAAAAAAAAACTTCCCAGGCTATTCGTGCCTCCCAAATGACCCCCTTCCTCTTCCCTCACTCCAGGTAACGAGTCCAGCTCATGCACATGTCCAAACACAATAGCCTGCTTCGTCTTCCAGAAGGGCTACATCTTGCTGTACCCCTTCAACATGGAATACTGCCTCATCGGCAGCTCCATGCTGTACGTCATGTGGAAGAACGTGGGCAGGCGCATCCCTCCCCACCACACCATTCATGCCCAGCCCAAGTTCAAGCTCCGTGGTGTCATTTATGGGCTGGTGCTGGGCATATCTACATTGTTCATTGGGATCTGCATCTTCATGACATACCAGATCGAGGCTACCAGCTCAGCGCCTAGGCAGGAGACCCTTGTGCTGTATTATTCCTACTACATCGCGCTTCTGCCGATGATGACTGTGGGTGCCTTGGCTGGGACTGTCATCCATGGCTTGGAAGAGCGTGAGCTAGATACTCTGAAAAACCCAACCCGAAGCCTGGACATGATCCTGCTCATGGGAGCAGCCCTAGGCCAGATTGGCATTTCTTACTTCTCCATTGTCGCCATTGTGGCCACCAACCCTGGAGACCTGCTAAACAGACTCATCCTGACCTACGCGGTCAGCCTCATCATTCAGCACATCACGCAAAACATCTTCATTATCGAGGGGCTTCACCGGCAGCCTTTGGTGGAGGATCCTGATGCCAGCCTGGCTGGGCCCCACACACAGCACTCGGGTCCATCCAGTGAAGAGACGGCCATGTCACACACCAGCCAGGAGCCCGCGCCGCCCCCTGGCAACAAAGAGACTGAAGCAAAAGAAGGTGAGAAGCGTGAAGACTGTGACCCGAGAAGAGTTTACCCACTAGAGATAAGACAGGAGATCAGGAGGGTTTCGCATGCCTACAGCCATACCTACGGCCGCCTGAACTGGAAGAGGAAAGCCCTAAAGGAGATCTCAATCTTCTTGATCTTGTGCAACATCATAGTGAGTATCTCTCTCAAGCTGCCTTCTCTACATCCCGGGCCTGGAATGAGAACAAGTATACCCAGAGAACACCTTGGTTCTACATTCTCTCTCTCTCTCTCTCTCTCTCTCTCTCACACACACACACACACACACACACACACACACACCCCTGCCCACCCCACCTTCTCTTTCCTTTGAGCCATCCATTTTGTTCATCCACATTCCCTAGGCCTGCTAGTAAACTCTTACACACCAGCACTGAGGCTCATGCTACAGTGCAGACAAGGTTTCCTGTTAACCTCTCACTTCCTTGACCCTAAAATATCTTTTTAAAGCGAATGACTCCAGCGTGGCTGGATTTTCTGTACATGGGTCAGGGGGAGATTTTCACGGAACATAGGCAGCTAAAAACTCCTCCGATGCCTTGATTTTAGGTATATTAGAAGTTATTAGACACATTTGGTGTTGAATAAAAAGTGCCTAAGTAGGAAAGTGGGAGGCACAGCAGATAGTAGTGAGTCCTTGTCATCAAGAGTCTCCAGTATTAGGACGTGTCTGCAATGACATCTGTGCCCACACAGCTAGTTACAACCCATTTCCATTGAACAGAATAGGCAGGACCTTCACCACATCCTTGAACCGTGATAAAAACTTTGGACAGAGCTGTAACATTGGCTTGAGGATGCGATTAAAACTTAGGTGGCTCCCATCTGTCACGGTTTCTGCTGTCCCTTATCAGAGTGTCTCTGAGTGCACACCCACGGGTGTCAGGCCTTTACCACTCCCCAGGTGGAATTCTGCAGTCCACCCACTCGTAGACCAGGGCGTGGGATACATCCTCTGGTTACCAACTGGGACTGATTCTGCAGGTCCAACTGGGGCTGGCCCGTGCAAGAGTGTCGCGTTGGGAGCATTTGCAGGGAAACAGAAGCAGCTTCTTCAAAACAAAGCGTGATTTATTCTGCCCCCAAAGGTACACAGTGCTAACAGAAGTAGATTTAAAAACCTACTTGCATAGTCCTTTACCCAAGTTCCACCTCTCCAGCCAAAGCTCCGGCAGGTCCGGCTGATTCCCCATCTCGGAGTTGGGAGAAACAGCTCATTGCTTCCAGCCCGCTTCCTCGGCCTCTGAGTCCTCTCAGCTGTTTCAGTGACACATCCTGGCCAGCCTTTCTCAGCTCATCCCCTTGCAAAAATTCCTCCTTTTCGGCAATGGGCACCTTTTTAACAGGCCTTTGGATCCCAGGCTTAGCCTTGGGAAGAGTAAAACATCCTAGCCTGGATGAAGTCAGCGAGGTAACTTCTGCTCCCAGCTGTTGGCCCAGCCTTTGCGATCTTAACTCCGTTGAAGCTGAGGACCTGAGAGGCTGTCAGTGTTTTACCTGGCCTGCTCAGTTCCATAACTCCCCCTTCACAGCCGCCTGTGAGTTAGCGCTGTGCACGCAGTCAGGCCACAATACAACAGGGAAACCGAGTCACGCAAAATAGTCATAAAAATGCTACATTTTCCAAGTTCCTCATGCCAGACACACGAGAAAAGCTGAACCAGGCTGTGGGGGCAACTGTGTTGTTACTGAGTCTCCAGACGGGGTTATATTAGAGACACGGTTTTACTTGGCAGAGACTGCAGTAGTGTAAGGGAAGGAAACATCCCTCTGAGATGTCTTCTGTTAGGGAGAGGACTTGCTCTGTTAATCAGAGATACCCCAGTGACTGCCTCAGCCAGCCCTGCGTCCACTCAGCACCATAGGCTTTTGAGCATACCCAGTGCCATGGACTATGCTGAATATATATAGGACAATGGTTTTCAAGCAGGGGTACGCATACCCCTGGGGATGCACAGAGATCTTCCAGGGGGTACATCAACTCCTCTAGATATTTGCCTAGTTCTACAACAGGCTACAGAAAAAGCACTAGTGACGTCAGTACAAACTAACATTTCATACAGACAATGATTTGTTTATACTGCTCTGTATACTATACACTGAACTGTAAGTACAATATTTATATTAGAATTATATGGTAGCCATGAGAAAGTCAGCAATTTGTCATTCGAAGTGTGCTGTGACACTTTTGTATTTTTACGTCTGATTTTGTAAGCAAACCGTCTTTAAGTGAGGTGAGACTTGGGGGTACACAAGACAAATCAGACTCCTGAAAGGGGAACAGTAGTCTGGGAAGGTTGAGAGCCACTGATATAGGACACCCTAACCTCCTCTGACCTCTGCTCTTTGTAACCACCCTTCTAGCTGTGGATCATGCCCACATTCGGGATGCACCCCGCCTTCGAGAACGGACTGGAGAAGTCGTTTTACGGTTACTCCACCTGGTTTGCCATCGTGAACTTCGGCCTGCCCCTGGGTGTGTTCTACAGAATGCACTCCGTCGGGGGGCTCCTGGAGGTTTATGTGTCATCCTGAACCAGGTCCAACCCTCCCTCGCCCAGTGGTGGAGGGAGAAATGGAGCTGAAGTCACACAGCAGTAGCCGGATGGGGGAGACCTGGGAACAAAGACACAGATACTGCCAGCTCACTTTCATTTTGACTTTCACTTTGGCTCCTCTGAGCCCTATTTCTCGAGGCGTTTCAGATGAAAGGGAAGTTGTTTTGTGTTTTGAACACGCTGGTGTCAACTTTCTCCATAGAAAAACAAAACAATCTGGACTGGTCTGTAAAATACTGTACTGCTCAATGGAAACAAACTAGTGCCAGAATAATAGGGATAATATAGTTACTGCACTCAGGACACTCCACCTTCAACCCTCTGAACATAAGAGCACCATCATGATGCACGGACTGAAATGCACTCCACAGAACCTCTGAAATCAAGGGCGGGAACCCTATCAGCAATCTGAGGAAGAGGCCACAGAAATACCTGAAGTACATGCCCCATGGTCAAGCAAAAATGAACAAAAATGCCCACTTTTTACATGGATGTATGGAAGTACAAGGTTCATATGAGCACCTATGGAGCGGGGTGCAGTGGTTAGAGCAGATCTGGGTTCTGCTCCTGATTCTGACACTAACTCTATATGTATCCGTGGGCCAGATGCTCAAAGATATTTAGTTCTTCAAGGACTTGTCTACACTCGAAATGCTACAGCAATGCAGCTGCATCTGTGCTGTTGTAGTGCTTCCGTGTAGATGCCACCTATGCTGGCAGGAAGGGTTTCCCCGTTGGCATGGGTAATCCACTTCCCCGAGAGGCGGTAGCGAAGTTGACGGAATTCTTCTGCCAGCCTACCGCTGTCTACACCAGGGGCTAGGGCGATTTAACTTTGCCACTCAGGGGGGTGGATTTCTCACACCCTTGAGAGATGTAGCTGGGTCAACCTAACTTTTTAGTGTAGACCTGGCCTTACTCTCATTGAATTCAATGAGACTTAGGACTGGTCTACACAGAAAACGTACAGCGGCATAGCTACATCTCTCGGGGGGAGGGGGGGTGAATTTTTCGTTGCCGACCTAACCCCGGTGTAGACCACGTTGGGCGGATGGAAGAATTCTTCCGTTGACCTAGCGACCGCCTCTCAGGGAGGCAGATTAATTACAGCGACTGGAGAACCCCTCCCGTCGCTGTGCGAGTGTCTATGCAGAAGTGCTACCGCGGCACAGCTGGAGCACAAAAGCTGTGCTGCTGTAGTGTTTTAAGTGTAGACACAGCCTAAGGCGCCTGAATACCCTGGAGGATCTGGGCCTCTGAGAACAATTTTCAGAAGTGCTGAGCACCCACAACTCTAATTGAAGTCAAAGGGAGGTATGGGCACTCAGCATCTCTGGAAATCAGGCCATAAACAGCTCTGTGTCTCTATGTCCCCATCTGTAGAATGGGAACGAAACCACTTACCCCGTTCAACTGGGCTCAATGAAGGTTCTGACAGGCATTCGGCGCGCCGCCGGTGAAAAGTGCTAGAGAAGCATTATAGTTACCACTTAGCTTATACTTGACATTCCTCAGTCCTGCTTTTTATTGAGTGGGTTTCTTGTTCTCTCATGAAATGAAATCAGCTGATCCTTTTGCGCTAGTGAAGGTCACACCATTGCCTGCCGTTTTGAAAGCCTAGCTAGGGGCAGTTCCCTGGCCTGTGTTACACAGGAGGTCAGACTAGATGATCACAACGGTCCCTTCTAGCCTTGGAATTTAGGAAAGCCCTAAAATAAGCTAATAATAATTCTACTGTGACCCCCCCCCTTTGTGCTTTCCACAGTCTGTACAGGACGGAGCAATGTGCGTTAACCTGTGTGCAAATCCGGGAGTAAAAATGCACCGCATCGTGTTTGATGAGAAACACATCAGGTGTTTGATTTACCAAAGGCACTTAGGTGGGGAACTGGAATGCACAGAGGCTAGCGGTGGCCCTCGTGACCGAGAGCCCACTGAGCTCAGTGAATAGAAATAAAGACAATTTGAACAGTCACGGTTTGCTGTTGCAGTCTTTGTTTCACCCTTTGCTCACAGAGCCTGCCCTAAAGCCCACTGAAGTCAATGGAAAGCCCCCCATTGGTTGCAACAGGCTTCGGATCCAGTCCTTCCCAAGTACAAAGATTATATAAAGATTTAAGGGCAGGTCCCGATTTTACAATCAATCCATCTTTTCTTGCTATCAAAATCCTTCATGTCACTTAATCAAGGCTGATGGATTAAAGTGCAAATACCACTACCTTTACTGCTCCCATCCAACATAAATCAGTCTAAAGAAGGGTTTGGCTAGGTTCAGAGCTTGGATTCTCAGAATTGCAGCCTTGTATAAAAACAAACACCCTGCAAGCCACAGTCAGGGGCAGAGAGAGCTAATGGCACTCGGAAATGCCTCTCCGAAGAGCCCCTGACACTGGCATCCCAGTGGGTACAGATCACAATTACTGCAACTAGTCTGGAAGTTACAAGTGAGACAGGTCAAGTGAGCATGGACTTTGCCTCAAATACTTTTACTAAGCCTTATGTCAACAAGAAATGTCAGGAGAAATTACAGCTGAATAAATTAGGCACCAATAAAGTTAATTATTACTTCCATTTCAGTTTGCACCAGGAATCTCACCCAAGGAACACACCGGAGGTCTTTTCCTTTCAAATGAAAACAAGCTCTCAAACCTTCTCCCTTGTTTGCAAAAGATACTGGAGCAATGATGTATGTGCGTGGGGAAGAGGAAAATTGCTTGAGAAGGTCACGCTTGAGTTGATAGGGCCTAGCTGATCAGGGAGTTCTGGAGGCCTAACACTGAGATACAAATACTAGCACTTCGCAGGCATGTCTACACGGCAAAAACACACCCGTGGCAACGAGTCTCAGAGCCCACGTCTACAGACTCAGGCCTGCGGGGCTCACACTATGTTGTGTAGATGTTCCTGCTCAGATTGGAACTTGGGCTCTGAGACGCATCCCCCTCAAAGCCCAAGCGGGAACTTGTAAGTGGCTATTTTTAGTGTCGTAGCACAAGCCCCGTAAACCGAGTCTGTAGACCCAGTTCTGAGGGTCGCTGCCGTGGGGGGAGTTAGCAATGTAGATGTACCCTGTATGTACAATGAATGTCTACACACAGCATGAGAGGGAAACTGGGATGTGGTCTCTTGTGGCAACATCATGAACTTACCTATGAAGTCTCACTGACCAATGATAAAGAGGCCAATAACCAGTCAGCTCTGGAACATAGGAACTGCCATACCAGATTGGACTAATGGTCCAGCTACACCAGTATCCTGCATCTGACAGAGGCCAGCATCAACTGCTTCAGAAGGTACAAGAAACCCCCTAATGGACAATGCTGGAATACCCTGCCCAGAGGGAAGGTCTCTCTCTAACCATAGGTAGTTTGTTAAGCCCCTGAGGCACAGAATTTATATCTCCCAAAGTAGATAGGACAACAAAAATCAAAACACTAGCTGGAAAGGATTTGGGGTTTTACAGTGGATCACAAATTGAATATGAGTCAACACTGTGATGCGGTTGTGAAAAAGGCTAATATCATTCTGGGATGTATTAAAAGGACTGTCGTATGTAAGACACAGGAGGTAACTGTCCCGGTCTACTCAGCACTGGTGAGGCTTCTGCTGGAGTGCTGTGTCCAGTTCTGGGTGCCACATTTTAAGAAATATGTGGACAAATTGGAGAGAATTCAGTAGAGAATGATAGAAGGTTTAGAAAACTTGACCTATGAAGAACAGTTAAAAAAAAACGGAGCATTTTTAGTCCTCAGAAAATAAAACTGAGAGGGGACCTGATAAGTCTTCAAACATGTAAAGGGCTGTTACAAAGAGAACAGTGATCAATTGTTCTCCATGTCTACCGAAAGTAGGTCAAGAAGAATTAATCTGCAGCAAAGGAGATTTAGGTTAAACATTAGGGAAAAAATTCTAACTCTAAGGAGAGTTAAGCTCTGGAACAGGCTTCCAAGGGAGGTTGTGGAATCCCCGTCATTGGAGGTGTTTAAGAACAGGTTGAACAAACACCTGTCAGGGTTGGTCTAGGTTTACTGGATCCTGGCTTAGTACGGGGGGCTGGACTTGATGATATCTCAAGGTCCTTTCTAGCCCTATATTTCATTAATTCTATGTACTCATTATTCATATAAGTATCTAATCCTTTGTTGGAATCCTGTGAAGCCCTTGGCCTCAGTCATTTTAACAGACCCTATTCGCAGCATCAAAAGCCAGGAATGCACAGGTCAGGTAAGTTTACCAGAGATAACCAGGTGGGAAGCCACCCGTTGCAAAGGAAACCAGGACACCATATCCTCCAGTCACATAAATCATGCAGTAGGCCCCCAGAAGTAACTCAAACAAGATCATAAACCCACTCTGGGACAGACAGAGTCAAAGCAGGTGCCATGTTTAAGATAATTTTTATATCTCTATAGGTGAGCAAATAGTTTACAGTGCAATTTGATTTTCATGGAACAAAGACTGAACTTGAAACATCAAGGAACATAAAACTGCAGAGGAACTCACAAAGGAACAGAGGATATACAAAGCAAACGGAAAGGCCGGAAGATACCACAAAACCAGTGTGCGTGACGGGCAGGGGAAAAGCAAGCATCCGGGACACAAGAAGTCCCTTGTCCAGCTGTGAGGTGCAGGTGCGGTACAATCAGATGTCGGCCCATCACCAGGGCTCCATCAATCACAGTCTTCCGATGAGAGATATTCCAAGCAAAATATAGACTTCAATCTGTAAATGTCTTTATGCAGAAGAGGGGGGGGGGGTGGAAATGATGACAAAATGCATTGGGGGTGGAGAGAAAAAAGGTTCCCTTCATCTATCCCTTGTCCTTCAAGGATATTCCAGGCTATACTCCAGTATACCAAACTGGGCTGGGGGGTTTAGTCCAGTTCCAGCACCACAGGAGGGGGACTGCTTTGATACTAGATCAGTGAGCTACCCATACTAAACCAGAAAGAGGGCTACTGCCCAGTGGCTGCCCATACCACAGCATGGAGCTCCTCATAAGGGAAAGTACTACAGGGTGGCTGCCCCCTGCATACAGGTAGGGAGAATGGTTTACATGGAGTCATCTACAGCAGTGGTTCTAAAGCTAAGGATCAAGAATGGCTGTCCTTGGCGGCCTGCAGAATGAAACACTAAGGACTAAGCAGTAGAGGAATTAGAACTTGGTCCATGAGAGGATCACCCTCATCCTGTGGCCCACATCTGCAACATGAGGACCTTCCAGTGGAACAGAAACACCTCTGGCTCATGCCCTAATCTACAGAACTGCAACCCTGCACTGCTGCATCAAGCATGGCATCACAATATCTTGTGATTGAGGCAGATGATCTCCCAATATCCCTGCAAACTATAGGTTCCCACACTTACCATGCCTGAGATCCAATACAGTCTAGCTTTTTTAATCCAGAAGCCATCAAGGCCTTCTGAAGGATCCAACTTTACCCCAGCGGTCACTCCCACCAGTGTCTAGCTGCTTTTCTCCTGCTGCCTTCAACTTGCTGCTTAAGACTTCCCTGAGACCTTCCTTCAACCCCTTGCCCTGAAAAAGCAGTGCACAATTGATCCCTTCCGCCATTCCCCACATGCCGTGACAACATGCCCAGCAAGGAAGGTGGGATATAGCTTTTTCCAAGGCTAGACAATATAGTCCCTTCAATCAATTGGAAAAGGCTGCTGGAGGGCGACACAAACTGTTCCTTTCTCCTTGCAAGGAAAAGCCTGCTGATGCCTCCGGGTCCAGCCCTTTTCTCCCAGCCTTTGCACTGACCCCCTTAGTCTGAGTAAGGTATTCAAAGTGGCTTTAGACACATACACTCTGGTCATTTAAAGAGCCCATCTTTAAGGACACAGCACCATTCCAGGTCTGCAAACCTCCAGGGCAGTGAGTGGCAAAGTGGGGAAGAAAGGGAAAGGGCAGAGCTTTGGACTTTGCATTGAAGCATTGGCTTACAGCAACCAAAGGGGAAGGAAAGAGGGACTCAAAACACAGACATGAAGTGGATGAACAAATAGATTCCCTTTAGCATTCCCTTTTCATTCAGCTGGTAAATAAAGATCCTCCAGCCCTGCCATGGACAGTGAGGAGAGGCAGCAGCAAGACGACCTGCAACCCGATGGAGTCTTGGAATAAATTCTTTGGAAAAGAATCACAAAAACTATGTATTTCTACAATAAAAAAACACACACCTCCCACAGCAGCAGCAGCTTCCCTCGCTGACCCAGTTTAACTCTTTACATTCAGAGTCTTTTAATCAAATGCTGAATCTGACCGGGGGTGAGGGAGCGGAGGTCATAGCCTCCAGCTGGTCAGGTTCAGGTTTGTCTCCAGACCAAAGCCAGGAGTGAGAGAACGACAGAAGAGCTAAGAATGGTCTGGTTTCTAGTGCAACAACCACAATGGACACTCCTTAGGCATCTTTCACTCAGGGTTCCTGGGGAGGGATAGGAAGGGAGGTGGGCTAAGGGGCAGGTATCTCTGAGCAGATCCTGATTAAAGCTTCAAATGACAGGTAGGTAAATGGAAGTGATTGTCCTTTTGGTCTCTCAGCTGGCTGTGAAATGCAGGAATAGCTGTGATGGAGCAACGCACAGCGAGGTCCTTGTTTCCAGTGTTTCTCTCTTATCAGAGGTAAGTGCCTTCTCTCATCTTAGACTCGCTGAATTTCAAATAGCTTCACATCCGTGTCATACCAGATGGGGGGATCCACATTCCTGGAAGAGAAAAAGACGGTCACGTCACTTACTATGAAACAAACCAATGTTGATGGCACTCAAATCTTGCCAGCTGGGATAACAAGAACGGAGACATTTACCGCATGGCAAAGAGGAGAATGCAACAGCTGTGAGCTCCTGGCCCAATGCCTTGTAGTGCCTCCTGTGAGCAGAGGCAGGGACAGGAGGAGCTGCAAGACCCCAGGCAGGCAGCACTCCTCCATCATGTCCCCACAACACCTCCTGCTTGGAGATGCAGGCATTGGAGCAGTTGTGCTCTCCCACTGCCAGCGTGTCTACACTATTCCCTATAGCACCCGCTGCTGGAAAAGGAAAGTCCTAAAGTAGCTGCAAGTTCTCCCAGCACTCTACACCGGCTAAGGGAGGGAGTGTCTAGAGCTGGCTGCTCTACAGACTAGGGATTTGCACCGAAACCTTGCTAGTGCTAGGCAAAGATGGGCTAAGAATGCATCTAGCTGGTTTACCTTAAATAAATAACTCCCCACATGTAGGTTCGGAACCACATGGCAGTGCCCGAGTTAGCCTGGTACTTGCGGATCAGGATGGGGTGAGGGACAGGTAACAGTCCCACTAGAGTGCCATGCTGCAAGAACTTGAGGATTTCAGATTCATCTGTGAGGCCTCTGCAGAGAGAGCGAGAACATCGTCAATTGCCATTTGTGAAATCTGCTGCAGGAGAAAGTACTGACCCAGGTAAACGCATAAAGCCATGCATAGACAGACACAGACACACACACGGACACACACACACACCGTGGACTTGACTCCTGAGCTGCTCCCACTGAAAAGAGGAGATGGTGTAAGTGACGAGATAAACAGAAAGCTTGAGGAGAGCTCTAGCACCTGGTATCTGCTGGAGTTGTAAATCTAGCTGAACGCACCGCCAGAGTAAAGAAATACATGAACTTGAATTAAAGGCCTGATTTCCTGGGCTTTAAGCATACACTCAAGTCCACCCCTGGTAAAATCCTAGATTGTCTCCCAGATGACATCATATCCTTTAGCCTCTCACAACCAGCCTCCAATCAAACCCCTGCAGCCTCCCACCTATTACATAACACAACACACTTACTTATCAATGCAGATCTTCTCCACCTGGGGAACCAGCACCTGTAAGAGCCGCATGATTGTCTGCAGAGGCAGCTTCGATTTCCAAGACAGCACCTGTGGGTGAAACCCCCCCACAAGGAGATCAGTGCCCCATGGAGAAGGGTCTGAACAGCTCACAGGTTATGTTAGTGCTTAGCATTTCAAGTATCTCTGCTTACAGTATGTTGAGTATTCAGATTTGGAAGTCCCTGAAGAGGGATGTGTATCTAGTGGGATAAACAGCGAGTCAGTGGGAATCCCTGGAGAGGGATCTGTCCACACTTAGGGTCTCTCTCTAAGGCCTATCACATTAGTACAGAAGCCTGGATATGCACCAATGGCCTGACCTAAAGCTCACTCTATGGGAGCCATTCCCCTGGCTTTGAATCAGGCCCCAAATCAGTGGAAATCTCTGCAGAGAGATTCATCTGCAGCAGCTGGGACATCCCGGCTTTAGAAACAGGAGTTCGAGCCCAATCCCCTTCCTCGGGCATTTCCCCTGTCCCAGCTCCTCTCACCCAGTCAGAAGTCGGCGTCCACTGCCCGCTCAAGGATGCACTGGACAGACGCCTTCGATCCCGTTTGGGCTGCAATGCCTCCTATTAATGTACAATCAGAGTCAGTATGAGCATGGAATAGTTAGCAGTATCTGTTTTCTGCTGAACACCGTCTCGTCCTCCTGGTCACCCTGGAGAATCACTATGCAAAGCAGCCCGGCCAGGTCCTCGGGGAAAAGCTACCACCACCAGCATTTCATTACCCACTGTTCGGTCTAATGCACTAGCCTTTAACGGTGAAATGGCCTGGGTCCAAGGAGAGATTAGCCAGGGCTGAAATTGCGCGAGGAAGTGGCAAGGTTACAACTCTGGACACAAACCTTGATGTTGCTACTAAGCCCAGGAGCAGTGGAATAGTTAAGGGGACCTATATGAGGAGGGGAAAGTGAGTTTGGGCCTGTGTTTTGCTTCTTTCCGATACGGAAAGAAGGTCTGAGTCATACAGGGATTAAACAAACAAAAGAGAAGCCAAAGCAACTAGCGATTTGGGGGTGTTGCCATTTTTTGGTGCCCAACTTGAAACACCTTAACAGGGCCCAATTTTCTGAGACTGGGTTAGCAGCACTTTGTGAAAAACAAGCCAGGCCTCTTTAGGGTGTCTTCAGAGAGAAACCAAAACATAGGCCTAAAAATCACTAGTCACTTTTGAGAGCCTTGACCAAAGAGTTTTAAATAGTCTGATTATAAACCTCTTCCCCTCTCAACTACTCTGGTTTTACACCCTCGAGACTAGTGCTGTCATAATCCTCCTAGTTCTGTGGTCATTCAAGAGTCTGCCATGTTTTCCTAGAAGACTAGACCTGAATATCTCTCATTCAAAAAGCTGGAAAAATACCCCCTTTATAAAATCATTTCAGGCCTTCTTTGTATAGGGTAAAAAGGAGCCCAAATTTCCTTTGCGAGTCACCTTTATATTGTCACTGTTAGGGCTTAGCGTCAACACTCCCCACTGAGTTTAATGAAACCAGTTCTCACTTCCTAAGGTCATTATCTCATCTATACTCGCAGAGGCAGTAAGCCAGCTCTACGTGGGTTCCTGCAGGTCATCTTCACAACCAGAATCACAGAAGTGCTGGTACTTAGGAATGGCTCACTTCTGCTGCTGGGCAGAGGGAATGTCACTGATCCTCCACAGAGGTGTGACCATGCCCAGAGCTTATTCCACAGAACCCTGGCAGATGAAGGCCTAGATTTGTCCTGCTGACTCTGATGGAACTACTCATGTGCTTAAAGACAGGTACCTACTTAAGTAACCTGGTGACTCGGGGCCAAAGCCAGCACCACACCTTATAGGATGAGGGCATCAGGAGGATCAGGAAAACAAGCTGGGGGAATCTCAATTCTCTGGAATTCTATTTATTCTGGTCTATTCAACATCTGAATGATAAGGCAGTTTTGCAATGTTTGCAGTTATAACATCCTTATGGTTCAGCTTCAGTATCCTGTTTCAATCAAGCTTCTAAAAATAAATTCATAAAAATACCTGTTTTAGCAGACCTGCCCTGGCCCCCTTCCTCTTTCTCTCTCTTAGTCCTTCCCCACTTCCCGCCATCGCCTAGCAGCTGACTTGCTGCTGACATGTTTAGGGGACGTTGGATGGAATTATGCTGCAATATGTTAAACAAAGACGCTTTCGAGATGGTTCCCACTGATAAGAGGAGATCACTGCAGTAAGCTCAATGGAGTGTTTTAACTCAGTGTGGGCAGGAGATTGAACTTCACACTACTGGGCTAAGGGTCTTGGGAGTGGGGGGAAGAGTGTGGAAATAGCCAGTTTAGAAAAGGGACATGATTTACGCAAGTGTTCCCTGCTCACTTTGTTTAGATGGTCTGAACCAACTAGATCAATGTGGATCCATGGAGACAGGCATGTGCCTAAACTGAAGTACCATGTGACTGTACTATTATAACCCCGACCCTTCCTCACCCCACCACTCCCTAGGTTTTGCTGCTCATCTCATCAAGTCTACTGTTTGGCCTCAGTCCTACCAACACTTAGGTATGCAAGTAGTCCCCATGGACTCATGCACATACCTACACATGCGAGTAACTATCTGCAAGATTGGGCTCCATGGCCCCAGTCCTGCCTTTTGAGACATGTGATCAGACCCCCTAAGCCCGTGTATAACTAAAGCCACAGAGAGAGTCATTAGAGGAGAATGGGTCACTTGCTCAGTGCATTAGACCGCAACGGTGCCTTTGAGCTGCTAAATCTTGTGATGCATGAGTTGTTCAGTGGTAGGCAGCCAGCTGGCAAGGGAAAGGGAATTTGCGGCAGCCCAAGTGCAAATAAGCAGCAGCCTAGGCAGAGCTCCCCATGATGGTCATTGGATTGGGTTTTATGCAACCATCAAGGTGCCCATGTTGGAAGGTTTCACACATCTCAAAGTTCCGTCCCAAGCAGCCATGGGGATGAGGGGACAAGGGCCATGAATAACCTGTGATCTTTAAGGGAAATCTGTGACAAACTTTCAGACCGAGAAAGCAGTTTACATTTCTCAAGGGAAAAGGGAAGAAACTGGATTTGTTTTAAATGAGAGCTGAGATCAGCCTTGACAGCTTCACTCTAAGCAGAGGTTGCCTGTGTTTGAAAGAGCAGCCTGCACATTACAATGCTGAGACAATCCAGGGCTACTAGTCCGTGACTAGGGCTCTTAGGTACTAATACAAATACTAATTTTACTTTAACCAGGTTCGCCCTAGGCAGGTTCCAACACATACATACCAAACCAAACCACTGCCCCCTGCCCACTTCTGTTCTACACTGGGTGAATGTATATAGGTGCGATTGACCAGCCATTCCAAACAAGGCTCAGGGAACCCAGAAGAGAAGCTGGGGAAAGGTCACATATTGCACAAGGGATAGTCTTGCCCTCCAGTTGCCGGAGATGCAATGTCTATAGGGAAGCAAAACACCATGGTGGATAATGAATAGGAGCACTATGTTTTTCTCAAATGCAAGACACAAAATAAAATGAAAAACTATTCAAATGACATAAAACAAAAACTCCACTGCGGCGGCTCCTGTAGCTCCTGTCCGTGGGGCTGGGCCCGGCTCCCTGCTCCAGGCATGGCGACGTGGCACTGCCAGATCACACCACCGAGAGCGGGGAGCCAGCCCCAGCCCTGCAGGACAGGAACTGCCACTACAGCATGAGTGTGGGGTGGTTTGCTCTTCACCTCGCCCCCCATAGCGCCTCACACCCCCAGGGGACAGGACGCCAGGCTAAAATGAAATAGCAAGAAATTCCTGAAAACTAAAATGAAAGATTATAACAAAACTTAGAAGAATTTCCCGCTCTGGGAATGAGTGCTTACGCAGAGCCATGTCTATAAACATGCCTTCCCTATCAGGGAGAGGGCCCATATGACGGCACACGAGGTGTGCCCTGAGAAAGAGCCTCCGGGTTTGCAGTATTGCACGGAAAGGGCTGGCTGAAGAATTAATGGCATGCAATAAAAGAGCAGCCTGGTTCTGCTGGAACTGGAATAGTGCAGCTTGGTGGTTCTTGATGGGAAAGTAGCAGGCCGACACTGTGACAAAGGCCTGGGAGTCCAGCACTAACTACGGTGATTCACAGAGCGTGAAGTGTCTCCTTAGCACAAACAGTGGAACTGCTGCTGCGTTAGATGAAAGTCTCAGTCAAGCCCTGTAGGGAGAGAAAGCAAGGCTGGCAGCTTCTATGCCACAGTGTCCTTGGGCTACGGGGGGTTTTAAATTCTATAGCTTTGCAATCTGCCTTAGGACCATACACTTTACCCCTTGGACGAAGGCCGTCCTGTCAGGGCCTCTCCTTCGGGGTTCATAGACTTTCACCCATTCGGTGCTGTTTTACAGACCTTTCCATGCAGGAGAGGAGCACAGGGCCTTACCCCGCTCCAGGACTCTGTGTCACTAATGACCGCAGCCGGGCTACCCTCCGAAGGAGACTGTGAAGACTCTGGCTCTAAGGAGCGCATGGTCCCGTCTTCCGATACCTGCGATTTCTCTGTCAGCTTGTCAATGCCTGAATTCAGAGGGAGAGTTAGAAAGTCTAAGCAAGAGCTCTGAATTGGCCTATCCTTTAGGTCCTACAAAAACAAATTCCCTGCACTTCTGTTTCCATCTGAAATGCTCTCCCTTTGCCATAACCCTCACCCCATATAGGTAAAGGAGTGACTGTGTCTACAGGAGCAAGAGTCACTGGTATAACATCAGGCATGAATCCAAACCAATAAACTGGGGCCCAAGGCTGTGTGGAGCCTCCATTCAGCCTAAGAGTGGCTTATTTCAGTTTAGTTAAACCTGTTCCTAAGTGAATTAGGCTAAACTGCATCAAGCCACTCTTATCCTGAGAAAGGAGTGCCCACAGCTTTCTGCCCCATTAGAACATAAGTACGACCATACTGGGTCAGACCAAAGGTACATCTAGCCCAATATCCTGTCTTCCAACAGTGGCCAATGCCCGGTGCCCAAGAGGGAATGAACAGAACAGCTTCTGGCAAACAAAGGCTAGGGACACCATCCCTGCCCATCCTGGCTAATAGCCATTGACAGACCTATCCTCCATGAATTTATCTAGTGCTTTATTGAACCCTGTTATAGTCTTGGCCTTCACAACATCCTCTGGCAAGGAGTTCCACAGGTTGACTGTGCATTGTGTGAAGAAATACTTCCTTTTGTTTATTTTAAATCTGCTGCCTATTAATTTCAATAACACTTCCTTATTTACTTCCTCCACACCAGCCATGATTTTATAGACCTCTATCATATCCCCCCTTAGTCCTCTCTTTTCCTAGCTGAAAGTCCCAGTCTTATTAATCTCTCCTCATATGGAAGCTGTTCCATACCCCTAATCATTTTTGTTTCCCTTTTCTGAACCTTTTCCAATTCCAATATATCTTTTCGGAGATGGGGAGACCACATTTGATTGCCGTATTTAAGATGGGGGCGTACCATTAATTTATATAAAGGCAATACAATATTTTCTGTCTTATTATCTATCCCTTTCTTGATGATTCCCAACATTCTCCTAGCTTTTTTGACTGCAACTGCACATTGAGCAGATTTTAATCATTTTTAAACCGATATAGTTACACTGGTGCAACTTGCTCCCATAGACAAGCCCTTAGACTTTTCCAAAACCCAGGAGAAGGCTGAGTCCTGGCCACATCTTAAAGAGAAGGCCTCTAGGCCCTCCTCACCAACCCCCCACTGTAAAAGTGAGCCAAGGCTGACCTGGAGTTGCCACCAGACTAGTCTTCAGTGTCCCTGGCTCAGCAGGAGCAGCAGGGCGGGACCCTTCCATGGAGAGCCCATCTTGGGAGTTGGTGCGAGAAATGGGCTCTGGAGTCTTCTTCTTGCGCTGCAGAGCTTTCTGGATGGACTGAGCATCCGTGGGCAAGTTGGCCAGCTGGTGAAACACGTTCCGCTTGCGGATGATGGCGTAGACCAAGTTGGAGTTCCCTGGGAATCACAGCAACAAAATGAGCAGAGAGAAAAGGTTCCAAGATCTCTAACATGATCTACCACCAGGAATCTGGGCATCCCAAAGGGAACACAGTAACCCAACGTGCATTAGCAGGGCACCTGGCAGTTCAGAAAGCCTCACCTCCACCAATAAAGGCAACCTGCACAAGAGGAAAACTGGACTTGTGTCCTTTGTGACATATAAAGATCTGAGAAATTCAGATCCTGTCTAGGCTGGATGTCATGAATGACATGACAGGATGATCCTGTCTAGGCTGGATGAAGGTTATGTCATGGAGATCATGGATTCCGTAACTTCCAGAGACCGCTGTGACATTTTCAGCTTCAGCCCCAGGGTGGTGGGGGCGGAGCTGTCAGCTGGTGAGGGGCACCTGGAGCTCCCAGCCGCCGTGGGCAGAGTCGCGGGCATCCGGAGCTCTGAGCCATCGCGGGTGGTGGGGACTCTGGAGCCATCAACCACTGGGGCTGCAGTGGGGACCCTGGAGCTGTCAGCTGCTGGGGCTTCAGCAGGGACCTCAGAGCCGTCAGCCGCTGTGGCAGTGGGTGCTGGACCTACACCACTGCAACAGGGCTCAGGCTCTCTTCCCCCCACAGGGCTCGGGCTTCAGTCATCCCCCCTCAGAATCCCCTCTATTATTTTTAGTAAAAGTCACAGACAGGTCATGGGTTTCAGTGAATTTTTGTTTATTGCCCGCAACCTGTCCATGACCCGTGACACAATCTTTACCTTCACTGTGACGACTGGAGAACTAGTGAAATGAGGACATCACAAGAGTCAAGAAAGTGACATTTCAATAACTGAGAGCAGAAGGGATTTTTGGTCAGACTGTTTGAAACTGTTTTCTGCTAACACAAATTTAATTCAAGTGCCTAGTTAACATTTCGGAGAAAGGATGTCTTTGTTAATGACCCCACATCCCTTCCTCTTTGATTAAGAGCTCACAACCTGTGACCTCCAAAAAAAACTAAATAAATAAACCAGAACACCACGGGGAAGACCAGAGTCAAGATGCCTGATATTCCTAAGGGGAAAATAAAATAATTAAAAAAAAAAAAAAACTCACACACATATACCCCCATCCTGGACTGTTTTTACCCACCACAACGCACTATAAAAGGGCACAACTCCATCAGTTAAAACAGTCACTTGTAGAAAAATGGCGCTCCCTTTTCCAGTTCTTTTTTATTTTTGAAATCACTGCACTAACTCCGAACAGGAGAGCCAGGAGCCCCTAGGAGGCTGTCAGATCTCATTCCATTTCTGCACAAGTCAGAACAGTGGACGGGGCTGGAACTCGTTCAGTAAATATTCAACCTCCTCCAAGCAATGAGGAGTTTCTCCTCTAACTGAGGAACATTTCACACACCCGGAGCTGCAGAGCGAGGAGGCACATTTAAAAACGCAACAAAAACGCGGGAGGCTGTTTTCCTCCCTCCCCTACAAAGCTGAACAATTTAAGCAGTTTGATTCCATCACTAAGCCATGTTTGTGGGTATTCCCACCCCCCCCTCACACACACTCACTGTACCCATCATTTGTGTCTTACACTTCAAGGGAGGTATCCTGCCTCACCCTATCATCCATCTCAGGCCCTGTCTGTACAGGGGTTTTCTTTGTACTGGTAACTAGCAAAGCCCCATTTTGCACCAATGTGGCATGTCTACATTAGGGCTTAGCACCAGAGTAGCTACATCAGTGCAAACTTCTCTAATCGAGACAAGCCCGCTGCTAGCTGGTTTCTGCACCATCTTTCTTGGGCAAAGGAGAGTGAACCGTTTGTATCTCAGAGCAACAGTTTCTCTGAAATTCCTCCCCAGGCTCCTTGGGCTGAGACAGCAGAATGAAGTCACGGCTGGCTCACCTTTAGCCACTTACCATCAAACTGGTACTGGATGATGTTATTGAAAACCTCCAGCAGGAAGAAGATGAGATGGTGGTTCTGGACCGTGGAGAAGAGGAACCAGGTGGTGGAAAAGGCCTCCAGAAGGTGCAGCAGCTTGTTGGCAGCGACCATGGAAAGAGATTTCAGGTAGGGAGACACTACGGGAAGGGAAGAGGGAGGAATGGGCAGAGCGGAGAGAGAAGGCTGATCAGCGAGAGCAGGTTAATTGGTAAGAAAGTCCTGCTGTAAGCCCTCACTGATCTGCCCACATACTCCTTATTGACAAGTCTCATGGGATATAAAAGGGATGAACCCAACAGGGTCCTACAGAAATCACTCTAAAAACCTACAGAATTGACGAGAGAGAGAGAGAGATTCTCTGTATAGGTTTTTTTTAAAAATCATCCTATAGAAGAGACATCATTGGCTATAATTCAGACCCAGATACAGTACCTGCATTGGAAAACCACTGGCGCCACCTGCTGAAGACGAGTTAGTATTACACCTCTTCAGTCCTGTCCCAAACACTTTATTTAGCTCTTTTTGCCCTTGTTCAGGTTACCCCTCTGGCGCCTTGTTCCCACCCTCCTCCGCAGGGAAAGCTCCCAGGGGGAGGGGGTCTAATTCAACAGCCATCCAACTCCAGCCAGCATTCCTTCCACCCAGCCCCATTTCCACAGGTCCCTCTCCAGTGAAGTGGTGAATTTCCAGAACGGCTTTACCCCAAAAGCTGCACAGGCTAATCCCCCTGCAGCACCTTCCTGCCCTGACCACTGCTGCCACCTTCTATGCTGGCTACAAGTTAAACTGGAACAGCAAATGCTACCAAACCTAGGCAAGTTAGGTTCCTACACTCAAATTACCAGGAAAACCCAGATCCCTCCCTCCGGAGGCTGTTTTACTCTGAGTCGAGCTGCTTACCATTCACGATGATGGTGAGCAGGCAGTCGAAGAGGGGCTGCAGTCGCTGGTGCCCGCTGGTTATGATCTTGTGAAAGACCTACAGCAAGGAAGGACTTGAGCAATGGGAGAGCCAGCACAGCCGCACTGTTGAAACAACTATCCCCACAAATACCAGTCCCACCCCCATGCTAATAGCTTCCTGACCACATTCATTCCTAGGCTGGGCCCGTGTACTCTGCAATTACACAGGCATGGAATGCAGCCCTTGCTGTAAACTTGTGCTCCAAGAGTCTAAGCTTTCATTTATACAGACTCCTTTCCAACCCTTACGGTTAAGGGCACATTAAAAACAGAAACTGAGCGCAAGCTGACGCGGTGCCATCTTCCTGAAGTCTGCAGACAACCTGAAATAAGAGAGGTGTGACCTGTCCTAGTAATCTCAATAAGGTGTTAACCCTGAAACCTAGTGATGGCATTTAAACACCAATATGAGCTAACAATTTCACTGCCAATTTTAGCAGAAACATCCACTTAATGTGCTTATCCCACAATCTCAAACTGACTCCCATGCCTCCCTAGGGGCCAAAAGCCTCAACTGCCCCCTAACCAGCTGAGAGAAACTTCATCTTGCCCCCAACCTGACTCCATTACAGTAATGCATTGTCAACACAAGAGTCTGCAGCCCACTGAAAATTTAGATGCAGTATAAAATAAATTTAATTGAATATAAAATAAATAGCAAGGGGGACACTTTACTGATTGGGTTATTCATGTTCATATTTCATTCAGTACAGGCCTCCATTTTTTAAGTCTACCTGAAGCGGCTGCAGAAACTCCGCTCTGCTGTACTAGAGCACAACAGAAACCATGGGGCTTTGCAGCCGATTTCAGCCCCAGCTTCCAGAGTACACGGGCTTTGTTCACAGGCATTTCTATGGTGTTCAGCACCTCAGACACATCAATGAGTGAATTTAACCGCACAATAGTCCTATGAGGTGGGGGTAAGTATTATTGTCCCCATGTTTACAGCTGGGGAAACTGAGGCACAGAGACATGAAATGACTTGTTCCAGGTCATTTGTTTTAAAACACAAGACCATCCTTCCCTTTCCTAAGGACCAGTTCTGCCCCAGTGGTGCTAACCCCACCCCACCCCATCACTTCTTTGGGATGCCTGTCCACCTCCACATCAGTACCCTGCCCTTTGGAATAACCATCCTCTAGCAAAACCTCTCCTCTCATGCTCCTTGCAAGACTTATCTGCTTACTTAGTGGGATGCAAGGATCCCACTAATGCTCAGACACTTCAGTGACAGGCATCCAGGTCTTTCTGGCTCCTCACTGGCTGGCAGCCTAGGGTGTACCAGCATTCGGAGGGTAAAAGCAGGAAGGGGATTGATGAAGTGTGGCTGGATGAAGCAGGAGCTAGCAGAGGCAGGCAGTGCCAGCCAGAGCCATACTCACTATGATGAGAAGATCCGCGTGCGTCCCTGTGAAGACGGGGATGTCCATGGGCACTCGCACAGAGTACGGCTTGTTCAGGCGGACACCAAAGTTACGTTCCCCACTGAGCAGCAATAGAATGAAGACGCCGATGTGCATCAATCCCACTCGAGCTGCAGAAAGAAGCACAATGCTGAAGCCAGCTGGCCAATGGAGAAGAAAGGGCAGGGAGAAGAGAAAAGAAACAGAGCGAGACCAAAGGAGAAACCACAACGTAACAGAACTGCCCATACAGGGGCTCTGCATGGGAAGACCCTATCTCCATCTCCTGCAGCAGCACAGGAGGGCAAGGAAACAACCTATTGTCAGAAACTCCTGCTGCCTCCAGGAATGGAGCTGGAAGAGGAAGGTAACAAATCTCTCCTGCTTCCACCAGCCTGGGGTCCAGAACATTTCTGAGGTCGACCCCAGGATAGCGAAGGATTCGCATTTTTTCCTCCACGAAATTCTTGCGTGAGGCCTAAAGTCTCTGAATTGCAGACACCTGCCCTCATCCTCCTTTCACTTACACCAGTTTAACCATAGTAATTTTAGTGGAGAAACTCCTGATTTACTAGGGGGGTGAGAGCAGAAGTGGGACCCACTGTCTGTCTCTCTCGCTCCAGAGGATCAGGGATACCCTTCCAGACTTGAATCTGCAGCCCAAGGCGTTGGAACAGCCGATATAGAACTTACATTGATCTGCTCTGGCATCGTTGAGAAAGTAGAGGATCGGAACCAGGATGTCAAGCACATCGCTGCTCTTCAGCACGAAGAAGAGGAATTTCTGAAAGAGAGGGAAGGAGGTAAGGTGATCTCAGACAGGTTCTGTTTTCTCCAGAAACTGTGCTGTAGGAGGTTCTGGTATCCAGAAGTGGCTGTTAGTTTGAGTTATCTAGGGCCTGATTTTCAGAGGGACTGAGGATCTGTAGGTCCCACTGGGAGGCTCTGTGTGTCTCAAGATGAGCACCTAAAATCTGAGGCATCTAAATGAGTGGCTGCTTTTTAAAATGTGACTCTTTAGTCGCTGATCCCAGCCACCAGTTAATGAGAAAGGAAAGGAACAGGGCAGCCTCTTTGCTGGGTCGAGCCATCCAGGCCTGCATGTGTCCTGCTTCTGTGGGAGCAATCCAGCCCTTCCGTCTCATGGGGATTTAATCCTTTTACTTTTAAAATCTTGTTAGAATTTTTTCACGCACTGCTCTGGGTTTCACCCTAGTCCTTGGTCAGAGGAGTCAGAGCCCAGCTGTCATAAGATTACCCTTAACCCCTCAGAGGGACTGGCACAACAAGTCACATGTTCACATCTTCCTGCTCATCAGGGACCAATGCAGCTAGAGCTCCATGGTTTATGTAGTCACCACTAACTGCTGGGCAGGGGCCAATGCAACCGGAGGTCATGCTTCATGTAATCACCCCTAGCCACTTTCCAGGTGTCAGCACAGCCAGAGCTCCTATGTCACGTGATCACCCCTAATCTCTCAGCAGGGGCCAGCTCAACCAACCACCTACATCACACGCTCACCCCTCAACGCTTGAAATTTCATTAGTAAAAAGACCCATCTTTGGGCACAAGCTCGGGGCTCCCTAGAAACCCTCTGTATTCCGAGGTCACCAAGCCCCTCTCCCATTTCTATCCCCACCTCCTGATTCCAGCACTGACTCATGATGTCTGTCTCCCTCCCCACACAATGCTAATTTATCTGCACCTTATTAAAGTCGCAGAGTTTCCAGAAGAGAACAAGGAGCTCCTGATGGAATTGGATCTTCTTGGCTGAGTTTGGCAGGTAGGTCTGGACCAGTGGGTTCGAAAGCAGACGTGCCACTCCTTTGAGGATGAACTGGAAGTCCTGGGACACACAACCAAGAGGGTAAAGAAACACCAATGTGTGGTGGCCTGGATTAGCCTAATATACAGGAAATCAATCAGGAAGGGTCTTAATGAACGAGCTCCTTACCTCCTCTCTGTGTATCCTAGACAAATAATTCACAAACAGGTTGTCTGGCCCTGGAGGCTGCATTAAAAGAAAATTTAAGAACCCCGTATTAGTAACAGAATTTCCTCGGGAAGCCAAGTGAAAGCACACAGCAAGGGGATGCTCACCATCACCACCAGCCAAACCACCACCACCAACTGGGGCCGTGGGCTAGTGACACTTGCATCAGCTCTCCAATTGTCAGCGTCTCAGTGAGTGACTCAAATACTTCCATTTCAAAATGCCTGGAGACCGGATGGCTCATGGTATTGGGAACGGGGTAAGGGACTTTCACCTACAAGTCACTGTGACCAAAGTCATTCCCACCTGATGGCTGTTCAGTGGCCTATGGGAAATAGGTTGGACTGTGTCAGACTGGGCCCTAGTAGATAAGTGTCCACAGCATAAACCCCACCTCAATTGGCCCAAGAGAGGAGCAGAAAGGCCAAACGGGGTCATGGGGAGGGACTGGACTTCTCTGTAGCCTTAAAGAGGGCCTCTTCAGGTCAGCATGGGGAGACCTGTACTGTATATAAAGAGAGGACTGCAGCCTTCAGGGACTTGAGGCTGCTGGCATCACTCACCAGCATTACCCATCCACACACCTGCACTGTAGGATATGAGAAAGAGTGTCCTAGCTGGGACGAGACACAAGCATGGGTCTAGAGAAGCCCTTGGTAGAGAAGAGGCAGCATCAGAAAGACCTAGAAAAAAGATCTGCTGCAAAGACACTAAAGATGGGGGGGCAAGGGCGAGAGAGGAACCTGGTGTAACTTACATCCACATCATCCATGGCGGTGCCGGTAGTGGTGCCATCCACTGTGGGGCTTGAGCTGGTGGAGGTGTCGTAGTCCAAAGTGACGATCAGCACCTGGGCCGCCTCCTCCACGAGGGGCTCCCGGTAGTCGGAGAAGAGCAGGTGGTTGTAGGGGATCCCGTAACCCACTGGGTCGTAGGCACAGACGATATTCAAGAGCGAGGTGAAGAGCGGCAATGCATGCCTGCAAGAGAACTCCAGAGACTTAGGCTACGTCTACACTACAAACGACTCCAGTATAACTTATGATCCACACCCCTGAGCAACGCAAGTTACACTGACCTAAGCGCAGGTGTGGACAGCGCTATGTCAGCAGGAGAGCTTCTCCCACCAACACAGCTACTGCCTCTCGCAGAGGCCGGAGTTATTAAACCGATGGGAGAGTGTCTTCACCCGAAGTGCTACAGCAGCGCCGCTGTAGCTGCTGTAGTGTAGACATGGCCTGAGGTACTTACTCTGCACAGACAATACCCTGATCAATGCCCTTCCAAAAGGAAGCAGGCTTTCTATGCGGAGCACAACCACCAGCTTAGCTTGAGAATCTACACAGCCATATTCAGGTGTGTGGGGTGCGGGAGGAGTCACTTATAACAGTGTATACACAGCAGTCAGAATATGGGCCTCACAGACAGAGCGTGGGTAAGAAAGACAGGGCAGGCTCTCTATTTAAGTCCTTACCATGCAGGACAACTGGCTCAGAGATCTGGCAATGACTTACTGAGCCTTTCACCTCTACAGCAGATTATTGGTTCAAATCCAGCTCAAGTCCACAGCAAATAAAAAGGTATTACTGATGGCTGTTTGGAGGCCTATGTGGAATGAGTTTGGAGGTCTCAGTCTAGTTCCCAAAGACAAGCGTGTACATCACAAAAATCACCCCCCACCTCCACCCCCCGTTTGACAACTGGGTTGTCAGTTTCAGCAGAGGCTGAGGATTTAATGGGCCATGGAAACTGATCTCCAGTCTGATTCCTAAATGGCCTCCCAGGTCAGAGCTGTGGTGTTGGATAGTGGACTTTTGTGGTGGTCCTGTCTGTGGGGGAGGGGAGGAGGGGGGTTGCCTGTTCTGTAACCAAGTAAAGGACTTCAGCCTCCAGGGCTGTCAATGCAGCACCCTTCTCCAATTAAAGCAATACACACACAAAACATAAGAAACTCTTGAAGCACTCTAGACAGAGGGATGAAGCTGGACTCCTTCGGCCTGTGAAACGTAGCATCAAAGAAACAGCCAACTGTCATTTTGCGGATTGATAATCACACAAGCGATTCATTGCTCAGCCAGTAGGGGGCAGTGTTCCCCTACAACCAAATGCAGCAAACCAGGCACTATACTCATTACAACTAAAAAGGTGCCCATATTAATAAAGAGGGGAAGTGGGGAACCAAGGCAGGGAAAAGGACAGCCTAGTCATTGGAGACACGCTTGAGAACCAAGGATGCTTGAGTCCTACCCAATCAGCTCTGCAACAGACTCCCTCCAGGGTCTGGGGCAAGGCACATCGCCTCTCTGTGCCTCAGTTTCTCCACTTGTAACACAGGGATAATACTGACCTAACTCACACTGGTGATTGTGTGTAAGGTAGATGAAGTGGGCCAATTATGGAGAAGGAGGTAGGGGACAGAGTCACATGACAAGGATGTGCCATGAAAACAGCCACCATCTGCCCAGCCTAGGGGAGCAAATTCTAAGCCTGCTACGCTGCATAAACTACCCTGTGTATTGGGGAGAGGAGCTGGGAGCAGAACTCATCCCCTTCCCCCACCTCAAAGCATCTGCTACCTGCCCTCTCTCCCTCTCACCTGTTCTCTGTGGAGCAAAAGAACTGCACCCAGGGATTGGCATTGCTGCTGTCCGAGGAGGGGGGGAGGTACATGGCCTCCGAGAAACACGTCAGCAGGAGTTTCAGCAGCTCTGTCCTGAAAGAGGAAAAGCAGGACAAGTCCTGGAGTCCTTTGGGTAGAGAGTCCTCCGTTGCATCCTTGGACAGCTATTTCCAAGCCAGCTGGAAACACCCTTTTAAGACCCCAGAGACACAGCCACCATTCTCACCAGCAACCGACACTTAAGGGAGTCTCATCCTCAGCAACACAGAACCCTTCTCGGTGGGTCTGCGGTGAATTGGGCCACCCAGCAGCTAACACACTGGAATCCAGGTAACCGCCCTCACTGCACAGAACAGAACCTGCCCCTGCCCTCCAGGCATCCCCACCAACTCCCCTCAACAGCTTTACCTCACTCAGCAGCCCCAGTCGCAGAGGGGAGTGGCGGGGGGGAGAGGGGGAAGGGGAGAGTGGAAGACAAACTTATGAAAAGTCTAGGGCATGGGCAAACCGAGCTCTGGTGGGACAACTGCCCCCCTTGCCATAGCAAATGACAACCCTGGACACCTGGGGAAGCGAATGAGCAGATCCCAGCTCCATGAGAATCTCCATCAGGACCCCACCACACACAGCCTTAGCACATTGCCCTGCACCTCTGGACTGTCTTACCGGTTTAAATCATGGTTGTAGTTGGGCTGGGGGGAGTGAGCAAAGCCCACCCCAGCCTCCCAGATGTACTCACAGCTGTCAATAGAGTGGATATCCTCCGCTGTGTCCTGTGGAGAGGAGAAAGGTCAGAGCTCCGGCATGCAGAGGCTTGAGTCAACAGCCCACTGGGGAATGCTGTAAGATGCCTGTACTGGGGGAGCCATGGTGCTAACGAGTCAAAACATATGTTACTCTTAATTGTTTGAAGTATTATCCCCCTCCCCTCCCCAACACACTCTCCCACCCCCTCCCAAAAAAAACCAACAGTGCACAGTCCAGCTTCCAGCACTGTTAGCTCCTTGGGGCAGGGACTGTCTTTTCATTATGTGCATGTACAGCACCTGGCACAGTGGGGCCCCAATCCCTGCTTGGGCCCCACAGGCCCTACCACAATACAAATAACATCACTATTATCCAAGCAACTTCTCCCCCTCTGGCAGCTCCTGGTATTGTTCCCAGCATGGATCTACAGCCTCTGCCCTCCCGCACAGGCACTCTTGTAACACTAGGGGATGAACTCCGAGCCCCCTGGTAGCAGCCCCGGCCCATCTTTCTTTGCTGTAGTCAGTTGTTTGTTCAGAACTGGATCCCCTACACAGGCACTTTGTGGAGACAAACAGCCATTGAAAGGAGCAGCCCGGGTAAAAGTGCCCAGATGAATGCATTTACATCAAGGGCTTTTGGCACATTTAAACTGTCTCTTTCAGTGCTTTAATTAAGCAAATTCTCTGTGCTGCCTTCTTCCTGGTCCACTCAGGAGCAGGAGTTCAGTTCACAGGACAACTCTTGCCTAATTACTCTGGATTCCCATAAGAACGGCCATACTGGCTCAGACCAAAGGTCCATCTATCCCAGCATCCGGTCTTCTGATAGTGGCCAATGCCAGGTGCTTCAGAGGAAATGAACAGAACCGGTAATCATCAAGTGATCCATTATGCAACATTCTCTCCCACACACCCAGGATTGCTCTCAGGATGGAGAAGTTCAAGTGCAATCACACCACCATCCCTTCATTCCCAACCACGAGCTCCCACAAAGCTAGCACACAGACACCTGCTCCTGCTGGGACTGGAGCAACTGCAAGCTCCCCGTGCCGCCACGGCTCCTGTACCACCCCTTCAGCGCCTCCTGCTGACAGAGACTGGAACTCCCTTGCTGCCGGAATTCCTGCATGACCCCTCACAACAACTCCTGCTGGGACTGGAACAGTCATGAGCTCCCCTGCGATCCCCTGCACATACAATCTCATGTGCATGTGGATGTGAGAGACAGGGAATTCCATCCCTGCCCTCTGATGATTAAACTGCAGTCAGTTGGGGAGTTGAGCACAGGAGCCATATGCAGTGAGAGAGGCCACACAGACAACCAGCCAGCCATAAAGAATTCTCCCCCGACTTCGGCCCAGTGGGGATCTAAACCCCAGGGGTTATTTCACGCCTCTGCCTATTCATCTGAGTCCATGCTACACTGTTTGCTGTTTAACATTTTGGGACGTTTTAAGTGAAATTATTGCCCTATTACTGTCGTTATTCTAACAAGAGGGAGCACGAAGTGCATGTCATGGGTTCTTTGGAAACCCCCATCTCTCAGTGAATTTTGCAGTCATCAAACACACCCTAGTTTGATGTGATGTTGATGCTCCTTCGTAGGTATATTTTTAAAGGAAGGTTCCACTTTGCTGTCTTTACAGGCAGGGCCTGGAATAAATACTGCAGTTTTTAGAAAAAATATTCCCCATGGGAGAGGCTAAAACCAAACATAGTAGCCCAAGGTCTGACTTCCGACAATGAAGAGCACCTATACATGCCTTTGAATTTCATGGAAGCTGCAGGTGCTCTGAAGGTCAGGCCATCGGGCCTGCAGCTCAATTGCTGCAATAATACAACTTTATGAAGAGGAAGCTGAGACTTGACAGGCTCCTTCTACTCACTTGAGTTACAATCCCAATGAAAGAGCCCTGCGGTTGTGCTAACACTGGGTTAATGCTGTTCCTGGTTTGTAACACATGCTGGTGAAAGGAACAAGATACTAAAGTTCTCCACTCTTGAGGGAACAATGGAAGAGTGTGTTTTGCCAGGATGACTGCATTTTCTGGAGGGGTTGATCTGTAACGATGGAATGGTGCCAGCCGTTCTAGCTGGTACTTACCCGGCCGTATCAGACCACTCGGCTATTGCTGCTCTTCACAACCCTGTACCAGGCAACTCAGCTCTGATCTCAGTAATGGTATCACGGGCCAATCATATAGGAGAGAAACTTCCTGTGTCATTATACATACTTGGCCTGCAGCTTGAAGTCTATCTCCTCCTTCATGCCACAGACTTTCTTTGTTACCCAGTGAGAAGAGGGGAGGGTTAGTAATTTTAGAGTTTTCTTACTCTGAAAATTTCCAAGATGGACCTGCAGAGAATTCAGGGGTTTACCCTTAAACATGCTGCCAGCCAGAGTGCAGAAGATCAGTGCTGTTATCCCTCTGCATCCACAGCATCAAGCAGACACACAATATTTCACAGTATTTCTATAGCACCTTCCACGTGAGGACCTCAGCACACTTTACAGACATCCAGTAATTTATAGCTCCTCTGTGGCACAGGCATTATCCCTACTTTACAGTCAAGGCCCGGATCTTCAGCTGCTGTAAATGAGTGCGGGTTCACTGATTTCAGTGGAGTTTTGCTGATGTACCAGTTGTGGGTCTGGAAGAGTGACTTGTCCAAGGGTCTGTGGCAGAGCCAGGACTAGAACCAGGTCCCTGCAGGAGCGCCGCCAGCTTTTTTGCCTCCCTAGGCAGCGGAAGGTCCCGCCCCCGAAATGCCGCCCCCGACGGGGGCAGCCGAAGATCCGGCCGCCGTGGTCACCGCCCCCCAAATGTTAGCGCCCTAGGCAATCGCCTAGGTCGCCTAATGGGTTGCGCCAGCCCTAGGTCCCTGTCTCCCAGACCTATATCATCTTAGGCACAAGATCATCATTCCTCCATTCAGGCAGTACTGAATCCAGAGACCAAAAACATGAGAATTTCTTCTATACTTTACTAGACTGCACTGATATTTCCTCAAAAAGCCAACATTAGATATCCCCAGCTGCATGTCAGAGTCAACAAGCTGCTCAGGTGCTCCTTCAAGGCAAAATGAAGAGATATGCAAGTCAATTCCTCCCTTTTCAGAGTAGGGCTTCTTAGAAAATCAAGGCTCTTGGATCTCATCACTCCACTGACACTGACCCAGAAAATGAATTGACTGTTGTATCTAGTCTGATGGGGGAAGGAATAGGATCTTAGCAAGATCTAGTATGTGAGCACAAACCAAGCAAGGCACAAATGATGCAATAACACCTTTTGTGATCTAGGAAGCGTGGAAAAGGTAGGGATTAAATTAATTAAATTAAGACCAACTAATTACAACAGTGTCTAACATTGGCCTCCAAGCCAAGGGCCTAATTCTAAGAGATGCTGAGTACACCCAACTCCAGTGAAACTCAGTGGTACCTCTGGTATCTAGCACCTTTGAAAATCAGGCTCCAAATGTGGAAGTGTATAGCTCCAAGGTTCCAGCTGTTTTTACTACTCCAGTACCTCACATTCCACTCAGGAGTCCCTTATTTCAGCCTCATATTTACCTCCAATTCCAGAGGGGCCTGGCGGGATCACTTGGAATTTCATAGATTAGTCTGATTTTAAAAGTTGAACCATGAGAATGAGGTTACAAAAAATATTATTGATACCAAAGAACTGAACCCCCCAGCACTGCAAGTTGGCTACATGGTTAGGTATACAATTCCATTCTTTCTGGATCCCATCTCTGGGAAGCTTAGCAGTGGCTTCTAGCTGACTACTAGCCTGGGACAACACCAGGTTGATCTTTTAAGATATCATGATGGGTTGTTTTAATCAATGCCCCTTTACAACAAATGCACACCATGGAGTGAGTGCTGAGCACACAGAGGGCAGTTCCATCATTAGTCACAGCAAGTTCATATCACAGTGGCACACCATTCTGCTGCCTACAGCTGTGCAGAACAGCCCTGAGACCCTTCAGGATGACTTAGCAAGTGACACAAGAGCCCTTTCATCCCAGCCCATCTCATACAGATTTGGTCTCGGTTTTCCTGGATATCCTACTTCAGAGGTATCTCTGAATTCCCAGCCACAACTGCATCCCCCTTTAACATGGCAGCAGGGTCCATGGATACTATAGGTCCAGGTTGTAAGACTCCATCTTAATGGTAGATATGGTTGAATTAGGATGGAGCATTACATGTGATTTATGAAGGTTGCTTGGATCATGCCTGCACGCTGCAAGGCCGGATTTGTAATGCTCAGTGCTTATGTACTGCTTTATGTTTTCAAAGCGCTGTACAAACATTAGCAAATGAAACAGTAATCTCCACAGGCTCTCTCATCTGTATCTGCAATTTGCTCCATTCGTTTGGCTCCTGACAAGATGACAATGCAGACATCAATGGGGCAAAGTTTGAATGTCACAGTCCTAATGGCCTCCGCTGGGTAACATAATAATAATAATCCTTAGCTCTTATATAAAGCTTTTCATCTTTAGATGTCAAAGTGCTTTACAATGAAGGTCAGTAGCATTATTGCCACACAGAACATATTGTGGAGGTGGAATGAAGGTTACAAGCACAGATCAGTGGCCTTTCAAGAATGTTACAGTTCAAATAAAACTTCAAATGTTAGAAACCCAGGAAATACTAAGTTAAGAAGGGAGTTCCTTTTGAAATCAGATTTCAACTTCAGAAATGTGGGGCTGCTCACTAGATCTCAGCTAGGGAAGCCCAGGAAATGCCCTTTTACTTTTCAGAGGGATTTTTGTTACAAAGTGGCAAAGATATGAGAAGACATCTGGCCCCTTGGGTGAGCACCTCGATTTTTAGGTTGGCAGAATCAGGAACTCCTTATCCAATTCTATTTAAATTTTGTAGCATAATCCCACCTTAGCCTCAGATGCTGCTCTCCAATTTGGAGACCACGACGACTTTGTGTGGATTTCAGTGGAAGAGGCCTCAACCTCAGGCCTAGCTCCGTTCTATCATTGCTGGTGCTCCATGATCTAAGTTCTTATATGGCTCCCACCAATGTCATGTGTGAGCTCCTCTTGTTTAACAGGACAATGCTGCCCAGAGTAGACTTATTTCAGACTACAGGGCAATACGTCACTGGCCACAGGGCAATAAACCAGTTAGGTTTTCCTCAGAGCTCTTTATAGCGCAGCATGTTTCACAATTCATCCCTGTTATGTACCAGCACACTGGCATTCTGTCCCGCCTCCCTCACAGAGTAACCAGGTCGATATGCCTAGTTAAGAGCCATCTCCTCATTTCTCAGAATCCATTCCATTTCAATTTTAACTGGGGGATCTTCAGCTTGGCACCTTTCCTCTGCATCTCGTCAGCCCATACCCACCGCGTGCAAGGGAAGGGCTATCCAGCTTTACCCAGATGGACAGGCGGGAAACATAACCTGGACTGGTATAGAGAAAAGATGGCTGCCTTATTAGAAACTGAACCAAAGCCAGGCCCCCTGCTCAGCTACCTGGAGCTAAATAGCAAATCCCCCAGCTTACCACAGTGCTCTTCCGGTGGCTCTGGACAGTGAAATCTGGACAGAAGAGCAGATCTGCAATTGCCAGGAGCAATGACTCAGCCAGGGGCCGGGCATTTTCATCCTCTTCATCACCCTGAAAATGATAAATACGGTAGAATATTCTCAGCCCAAGCTTGAGAGTCAGTGCACAGTAATATTAATAGAACATGGCAGCAGGGAAAGGAGCACTTTCCCCAAGAGCAGGCAGGAAAGAGAGATGGGGCGGGGGAAAGGAAACAGGGAGAGGTAGGCAACCCACCCGTTGGGAGGGCATGGTAAGGAGGAGTGAGAAGCCACTCCTGAGAGCAGGCAGGTGGCAGATGTAGTCGGAGAGGGAGCGGTTTCAGTGAGGATGGGCCAATCAAACAACTGTGGGAAGGAAAAGGACTCAAGGCCTACAGATGAGGGGGGACATGGAGTTGCCTCTTTGGGCTTTGTTGGGGGTTACAAGAAGTCATCAGAGAGTATTCGTCTGCTTGGGATGCTCCAGTTAATACAGAGGAAAGGGAACCATTTACCTAGAAGAGGGACCACAGCTGTTAGGGGAGCAAGGAGTCACCCCACCATGACCAGGCAGGTGATCAGATCATGTACAATGGGGCGCGGGGATTGGAGTCACCTAGCAGGCAACAAAAGCCTTTCAGAGCGGAGTGTCCTGTCCAGAACTGAGGGGCTGCTATGGAGACACTAACACCCAGCTAGGGGGGCGTCTCAGTCAGCCATGGCAGAGCGAGCAGCTGCCTGCAGAGTGGATTTTGCTCTCTCTGGCATTCAAAGCAAACCCCAGTCTATCCAGAGACAGCTGCTAGCATCACACGTGGTTACTCCTCTGCAGCCGTTGCCAGGGGAACGTCTCCAGTAAGCCACCAGCCCTGCCATTCAAAGAGCATCCTGGATGTCATGTCTTCCCCGGTACGTCTAAATCCAGGCTTCTGCCAGGAGGGGGCGAGGCGCAACGGCAGCTTATCGGTGACAGCCAGGCCGCCGTCAGTGCGCAGATACACAAAGCCCTTAAATAACAGCAGGCAAGCCGAAGGGAGATAATAGCCTGCACTGCATTGACGTCTTTTAATGCGACATTGGGGAGGCCAATAACAGGATCCCAGACGCAGGAACAAGGCCGGGGGTGGGGAGCCAGCAATCAGCAGAGACGCTTCTATTCCGGCTTTGAAATCAGAGATGAAACAGAGGAGCCTTGAGGTCAAAACGGATATAAAAAGGACAATCTGCACCACCTCAGCCTGGGCTTCCAGACAAATCACCTCCCCACTGGGGGTATCTGCCCTGCAGGCAGCTGTGATTCAGACAAAATAGAACAAGCCAGTAGGTCCCACCCCCCCTGGAAGCTGGGGAAGGTCCCTGGCTCCCAAAGAGATCTCCAGGAGTCTCTTATCACCTCCACAAAACTGTGGTCTGCCTCCTTCCCCATCCCTTCCCCTTCCCCCAACCCCCAGAACTTATATCTGTCATCCACAACCCCCCGGGATCTTCCCTACTTCCAATCACAACCCCAACAAACTGGGGGTCTACCATCCACTCCCTCCTCCCAAAACTGATCTCTGCCACCTCTTCTGCCTCAGCCACACACAGACCACAGCCCCTTCCAGGTGGCAAGCCTGGCCAGGAGGACAGCACTCGGGGCCCAGGTAAAGGGGCTTTCTCCACCACATGTTGATGACCTTCACCTCAATGAAAAGGTGGGGGACATGTTCATTTCTGTCCTCTCTGGTAATGAGCCAAGCATCCCAGCAACTCCTCTCCCCTCCTCCCCCACAGTTGAGAGGGTGCAGCCGCCCTTCGACATGCATCGGGGCTGCTCCCAAATTGGTGGGTGAGGTGGGGATGAGGTATGACTACTGGATCGAGTTGTTGGCTTCTCCACAGCGCCCCAGTCTTGAACAAGGATCTCCTGCCTCACGCTCTGGCCAGCCTTATTCAGCTGCTGCGGGGTAAGATTAGATCGGTTTGAACTGCTAAAACTACAGTGTTAGTTCATTCACCACTGAGGGGCCTTGACTCACTGGAGGGGCCCAAACGCAGTATGCATGAGGCACGAGCACACGACAAATGGGCCAGGAGAAGGTCAACTGCACAGTCAGTCCTTGCCATACCCACTCCCCACCCTCCCAAGAAGCCAGAATGCCTAGGGTCAATCACTGCTAGCCCAGGCAGCTGCTGAGTAAGGTGCAAATTCAGTTCCTAACAATGGCCTGGCTGTATCCCCACATGCAGCACATTGTGTTGTCCTTCCAAAAGCAAGTCTAATCACCCAGCACACACAGACTCAGGCCCCCATAGGGGAGACTGGATCCCCAGACACCTGCCCAGACCCACAGCAGAGAAAAAGGGCATCAAACCTGCCTCCTCCTGCTGCCCAGAACTTCCCACTGAAGTGGCCATAGGCAAAAAAGATTAGAAGGGACAGGCTGAGACAGCGCAAAGTTCCGGCTGCACCAATATCGCCCCCCCGCCGCCCTTTGCCAGTCTCTGTTAAACCTCAACAAAAAGCGCTGCAGAACACTCAGCTTATGGTGGGAGCAGCTGAACACAAAAGGACCAGTCTGCAGATGCAGAGTCCACAAGGACAGCGCTGCTGATACGTTAAGAACCGGCTGCTGTACCAGCAAGTGGGCAAGGCACAGTAACTGTTCCCCTCCTGACATGTCAATTTTCACAGCAGTAATGATACTTTGCACTTCAGCCAAGGATCCCAAAGTGCTTCATAAACATTCCACCTCGACTCCCCCTGTGATGAAGGGAAACCTTATTATTCCTATTTTACAGATAGGGACAAACAGAAGCACACCAGGAGGTTCAGTGACTTGCCTAAAGTTCCATAACAAGTCAGCGGCAGAGCCAGAAATAGAAGCTAGGATCCAATTCTCAGTCCTTGGTTCCAACCACTAGACCATCCTCCCAGTTTAAAACTGTAAAGCTCAGTTCATGAATGGGCCACTGACCATGACTCTTATGGCTTCTCTACACAATTAAGTTGCGCTGGTAAATCTGGAATCTGTTTTTAAAGCAATACAGTTAAGCCGCTGCAAAAGGCTGCCTGGGACACTCTTATTTTGATTTAAGAGTGGCGTATGTCCATTTTAATTGAACCTGTTTCCAATCAGTTTACGCTAAATCAAAGAAGCCTCTCTTCAGGTGAAATAAGAATGTCCACACAGCCTTTCGCACGTGTGTAGCTCTCTCAGTTTAAATTGACAACTTAGGTTACATCAGAGCAACTTTCTTGTATGAACAAGCCCTTACCCACAGCTACACCCAAGTGATTGAAATGCTCCAATAAACCCATCAGCCTGCGCTAAACAAACAGAGCTGAGACGGGAAGGAAGGCAATAGAGCTGGCGCTACAGATGGGCTGTGTTGTTAATTTCAATCCATCCCAGCATGCTCAGTATGGAGGCAGCTAGCGCAAAGCTGCCGCTTGCTGGGGGCAGTGGAGAAAGGGGGGGGCTTTGCCATCAGCACGTTTATGTTTCAAGGCTACATCCTATCCCTTACTCCATTACAAGCCTTCCCACAAAGTTTGAACCCACTGAAACAAGGTGGTTCCCAATTGATTAATGTTGGGCCTACATGGTCTCTGCCTCCTGCAGCTTCTCCCTCCCTCCCAAAAAGGAACAGTCTAACCCAGTAGATACAGACCCCTCCACGGCCGGCCCCAGGGACAGTGGACCAGAAGAAGCCTCTCCAGTCAGGATCCTCGAAGATATAGGGCAGGATGCGGGTGAGGAGCCGGCTGCAGTTCAGGATGATTTGCTTCTCCTTCTCCGAGTGGCAGCCGCTCTCCGCTCCCTGAACCAGCTTCTCTACGGCCTGATGGCAACAAAACAAAGGCATTAATCTGGAGTCGTATGGTTTGCGGACACACAGGCCCCACTGCCACAGAATTACAAAAAGCATTTGGTTCCACTTCCCAAGGGCTCGCTATGGTTCCTCTGGGGAAAATCTCTCTCTATGTTGCAGTTAGAAACAAGCAGCAGAAATGTACGATTATTCTAAACGCTCCTGTGAGTGCAGCAGGCATCTCTCCTTGTGCGGGATGTGGAAGCCAAGAGAATGCCGGTTATTATTAATTATGTGTATTGGCATAGCACCTGGGAACCCCAGCCATAGCCCAGAGCAACACTGTGCTAGCCCCAAAAAGCTTCTATGCTAAGAAGTCACTTTCTTAGAATCTGCCAATTGGAAAGTGTAGATCTCCAAAACGGAGCCTCCCGCCTCCTCTGCCCTCTCCCAGAAGAAGTGAATTTAGCACTGGTAGATGGTGCTGGATTGAAAGCCCTGGAGACTGAAAGTCCTCTGGTATCTACAGGACAAGGGCAGCGGCCAAGCAGCCCAAGCTACCCCCACCCTCTCCATGTGCTTTAGCACTGACCCAGGGAGCCCATCTCTAGGCTAAGAGGGGGGTTCAATCCCCAGGGCCATCCAGTGCTTGGCTTCTCTGCTGAGGCCACCGACGACGGGGGCATTGGGGTCAGTCACACTGTGCTGCTGGTTTTTTGGGGATGGGGACGCTTGTCTTGCCAAACAGCCACTGCAGCTTACTGGGGCCGAAGGCAAACCACTTTATTTGCATGACAGAAGATGAAGCCCTTTTTCTCTCCTACCTGGGTCTCCTGTCCTGGTCCTTCCCCTCCTCTCCCCTCTGGGGACATTTACTAAGGATTTGACTTGTAGGTTTTAATTCTCAGACTGTGCCTCTCTGTTGAGGTTCCCAGCAGTGTCTCTGGTTCACTGACTTTGTCAGTTTGCATCACTGCCTCAATGGGCGTATTTGTGCTACCTGGGGCCTGACTGTGCTCCGCCTTGGGACTGCGTTTGTATCTATTGCCAGGTACAGTTACCGCTCAGTTATGTTGTAACACAACCCTAGTCTGCACCAAACACAGCTGCAAAGGACATTACAATTGTGCCATAGCCCCATCTAAACCAAAGAAACAACAGTGTTGCAAAATCCACTAACACCACGCATAAGACAGGCTCTACCTCGCAGCACTAAATCATAGTCCCAAATTGTGATACAGCCCTACCCACATCCACGCTGCTGCGTAGATCAGAAACATGGTTAAAATAATGCACTTAGCTCCCATTTGCATCACAAGAGCTAACCATCTTTTAACCATCTGGAGGGACAACCATGCTGGAACCAGGTCTCCCAACACATTAGCCTCTATTGGGTAGAAGAGGCCATAGAGTTGCTTTGTGGGGAAGTGTGGCGTCAAAAGCACAGCTTGGTTCTCTCAGAAGTCTATAGTCTGTCTACACTGGAAAAGGAAACCATGCTAGCAACAGCCATGGTGGGAAATGGCTGCCGAGCGCTGCTCGGCTAGATCTACGTTCAATTATTTCTGAACATGGTGGTTGTTTGCATGGTGCACACAATCGTGCAGCAAGAGCTGGAAGCATTATTAGTGCCAAGGCCTTGCTAGGCAGGCTAAGTCTTGCTGACCAGACTGTTCCCCAAGCAGCAGCAGCCAGCCATGTCCTACTGGTTTGACAATTGACAAGCTCTGGCACTGAAAGAAATATGAATAGATGTCCCTTGTGTTGCACACGCCAAGAGGGCAAGGTCAACAGAAAAGCATCAAGGGAAGTGCTAATCAGAGCTGCGTGGGAAATGGTTTTCCCATCCAGCAAGAATTTGATATTTCAAAATTTGTTGTCCCATTTTGGGATGGGAAAAGTCAAAATCTTTGGGGGGAAAAATGAAGGAAAATAAAAATTCATTCTGGGTCATTCAAAATGTTTCATATCAATTTTGATCTTCTTATTGTTTTTGAACTTTTAGTGTAAATTAACTGAAATTTCAAAACAAATAGTCATTTGGAATCAAAGCAGACAACTTTCAAATCCAGATTGGATGTTTTGTAAAAGATCTGCTCTAATTCAAACAGGAATTGATTCAGGGAAGGCCTCCATGGTCTGTGTTATGCAGAAGGTCAAACTACAGGATCCCAGTGGTCCCTTCTGGCTTTAGAATCTATGCAAAACTAAACTTTGTTTTGAAAGTGTCAAAACCGGGACACTTTGACAATTTCAGAACTTTTTTTTCCAGACCGTTTCTCATGAACTGTTTCAGTTTTGACAAATCAGCGTTTTCCAATAAAAAAACACTCCAACTCTAGTGCTAATGCCAAAGGAGACAGGGCAGTGAAATGGGGAAATAGACTTAAGACTCTTTCCCATATCTATCCATCTGTGGCATTTTTAGGGTGACCAACGCCATAGCTGGCTCAGGCCCTTGGGGTCTTTCTGTGTTCCAGAAGCCAAGATTGTTGTTGAACCTTGAGGAGCAATCAGATGCTCTGATGAGGAAACAGGAGCACTGGCTCCACCAAGGATACACAACGTTTGCATGCCAGGATCCTTAAGTATATGGCAGCCTATGTTTAAACCAAGAGTTGAGGAGGTGATGGGTGATGACTGAACTGATCAAATGCCAGCTGTGGTTTGTGGTAAACCAAAAGAGGAAATGTGAGCAAACCACCCATGCCCTGCAGAGCAGAGAGGGGAGCTGCAGTTAAACCTCAGGAGGATACAGGGGCAAGCAGCCCTGAAAAGGATCACAGCGAGTAGGGCAAGGAATGGAATTTGCAAGGACTTTGATCACTTTTGTATCTTCTCCAAAAATCAACAAGCATTTCTGCTGCAACCATTTACTTGTTCATATGGCCGATACTCACAAATGCCAAGTCTGGACTTGGCAAGCATATGGGGAGCTGCTAATCACAGAAAGCAGCACCATGGACTGTCTTGTTGTCCTGTGTTTGTACAACGCCCAGTACAATGGGGTTCTTGTCCGTGATTCCTAGGCACGATGGTAATATAAGCGAGAGGCGCCTATTGGTGAAACTAACCCCTGTGCAGATCAGCTCAACGCCTATGATCCACTTCAGGGTTGGGACTCTGCATAGGGATAGCTCTCACTAATTCCAGGTGAGAAGAAGGCATCTTACCTTATAACACAGAGTGGCCAAGTTAGAAGGAGATTCTTCCCTCACTGCTCGGATTTCTGCAGCTGGCACAAGGGCAAAGACATCCTGCACTGAAGTTGCAGTGTCTGCCCAGAACTGGTCCCAGAAGGCATCATCCGTTGCCTCCACAGGCTGTGAAGAGACAAACCCAGAGTTACAGATGTGGATAGCAGGGAAACAGAGGAAGAGATCACTCTACCGTACACAAGCGTGAGTCCATGTACAGAACGGCGCATCTGCAACCTACGATGCACATGGCAGGTTCCATGACTTTCACAGCATGAGAGCTGAGCTGCCTCTTTGCACTTTGCCAGTTTCTGGACGTATAGAGGAAGCTCTGAGAACTCACCTTCTATTGTCTGTATTGCAGTAATGCCTCAGGGGCGGGATCAGGGCCCTTTGGGCTAGAGACACAGGGTAAAACAAGAGCCCCCACCCCAAAGAGCTTACAATCTATGTCACACCAAGGTGCAACAAGTGGATGAGACACTGGGGCTGAGAGGGGAAGGATAAGGCAACAGTAAAGCGGGCAAAACTACTGTACAAAACAATCAAGTTATCACAGTCTGATGGCTCCCTGCCCCAAGAGAACATGTGGAAACACACTTCTCCTTATCCAGTCTGCAGGCTCTATGAGGGGGAGACATTCCTCTCTTCCCAGCACTGCTGTCTCCCTTTCAGAGGATGGGAGCACATATTTTTCTCCAAGTCCTTTTACAGAGGTTAGAACAGGAGTTCTCGTCCTTGGAAAGAAGAGCAGTTTGTCAGGTTTCCCCTTAATGTCCATCTATACCCAGAAAAGTGACTCTGTGCAACTGATAGTGTTGGGTTCCAATCTTATTCCCTCCCAATCACTTATAAATTGAGGACATTTGGTCTGTAAGTCAGAACAATGATTCTTCCAGCTGCGTTCTCTCTGCCGCTTGCATCATTACCACTAATAGAGATGCTAAAATTTGCAGGTCAGGTTAAGTGATGATGAACAAAGCAGATTAGACTCCACTTCTCTCTCTTGTAGCTGTACTGGATCTACAGGGCTAACGGGGATAATTGTCAACAGTGAAACAACTGCCGTGTTTTTCAATAGAGAACCAGAGAGACATGGCCCAGATGTGCAGCCCTTCCCACTGCAATCAGTGCAAGGTCTTGTCTGTAGGAACTCACCAAGCTGTGGAAGGGTTGGGCCTGCAGGGAGCAGACATTATATGTAGAGCAAGAAGGTGCCACTGTTACACAGGACTCTTCTGAGCATCGGAAGCAAGTGAGCACAGAGCTCTGAAGAGCTCAGAAAGGGCTCTACATTTCATTCACCTCAAACCCAAACATCGCTCAGCACTCAGAAGCCCTGCCACCAGGGCCGGCTCCAGGCACCAGCTTAACAAGCAGGTGCTTGGGGCGGCCAAGGGAGAGGGGCGGCACCTGCAGCAATTCGGGGGCGGCAGGTCCCTCACTCCCTCTAGGAGCGAAGGACCTGCTGCTGAACTGCCGCCGCCGATCGTGACTTTTTTTTTCCAATTGCCGCCGCCGATCGCGATCGCTGCTTTTTTTTTTGCTTGGGGAGGCAGAAATGCTGGAGCCGGCCCTGCCTGCCACTCACTGCAGAGACACCTCGCCACAAGTGCAGGCATCCTTAACTAACCCATGGCCTGGGAGTGATCATCCAATTCAACAATGCTTCCAAGGTTTAAATACAAATGCGATGTTCACCTACTTGTGTATTTATACTGCGCAGTGTGAAAAAGGTTGGTCAAGGTTTACTTGGTTAAAAATATTCTTTAAAAAAAAATATCCACCTCTCCACACCCCAACAGAAAGATTCAAATAAATGAGCCAAAAATAAGTCAGTTGTACCTGTTGCCTGACATGGCACCATCACCGTTGTTTTGAGGCTCCATGGATGGCTCCCACCCAGACCTGCTCCCCATTCAGGGTTAGTCTTTGATAAAACTGTGACGATCATGACCAATGCACACAAAGGCCCTGGATCCTACAACTGGAACCACATGGACCCGTGGAAACACACCAAAGTCTACGGAGCTCCATGAAGGTGCCTGGATCTGTCCATGTGGATCCAATTGCACGATCAGAACCTAGATTTTTCTCTGACACAGAGTCCTCACTGCTGAACCTCCATCTGGGGAAGCATGTTTCTATTTGGTGCAAAGCAGCAGTTTTCAAACTGCTCCATGGACCACTGCAGAGCACTTGCTGTGGTCCGTAGAGAGGTGGCTGGTCCATGGTAGTCGCTCTTGTTCTCGCCCCCAGCTTCTAAGTCACATTAGAGAAGCTGAAATTACACTGACCACTTTGCTAATGTTATTCTTCCACGTAAGCGGCTGCCAATGTTGCCGCAAAGATGTTATGTGATGACAACTGAGATTGGAGATGGTCCATGGGACAGGAGATTGGAACAGTGATATCATGAGACACCGCCTCTCTCAAGACATGATCCACACTATGAAAAAGAAATGGGAACATCTCATTTAAAAGTGCCCAAAAGCCAGCCATAAGAGGCATGTGAGTGGTTGCAGCCAATGGACATAAGAACTCAGTACTAGAATTCTGATACTGTCAGGACTCCTGGGGTCTATGTCCTGGAAGTCAGGACTCCTGGGGTCTATGTCCTGCTCTAGGTATAACTTAATCCTGCCTCAGTGTGGGTGAATGCACTAGACTAGATGACCTCTTGAGGCCCCTTACACTCCTACATTTCTAAGATTCTATGCCTGGCTTTGCTACCAACTTACTGTGTGACTTGAAGCAACACACTTAACCAATGGGCTTCAGTTTCCCCATCTGTCAAATTAAGATAATATACGTTTTTCTGCCCCTTGCTGGACAAGTGAGTGTTGTGAGGTTGTAAAGCATTGGGAGCTCCTTGAACAGGAGATGCTATGCAAGTGTACAATATTACTGGATCACCAGAACCCACGGGGAATTTCCAGCATTAAAACACACTAAGGAGTGCTCAGTCAGTCAGAACGCCAGGTTGGCTAAACATTCCTCACCCTTAGGTTAGGAATAGAGGGTGCCTGGTGCCTCATGCAATTGACGTAATAAAAACTCAAAGACAAACAACAGCTCTTGCCTAACCATGCTTGTTACGTGCAGTGAGTGGTTCCATTGTGTTGGGAGTGCAGGGGGGAGAGATTAACGTGAGTTTAATTTAAAACATTTTCCCAACATCTGCTACAATTCTTTTGTTCATTTGTCCGCCTTTGCAACAAGCTTCTAAGTGCATGCAAGGATCCTCAATTAGAGGCTGCCTTCTTCACAGCTCTGACACTGAGACAGAGGGAAGCACTCAGTTTCACACTCTTCTAGCCAGATACGAGGAGGGAGCACCTTTTGAACTAGCAGCCCTAACCTCAGAGGCACTTAAGAGCTCTGTACAGGTGATGTGTCATTAAAACCCAAAGGCCAGAAAGCAAGAGGAGCAGGCGGGCTGAGCCAAAACTGGTAGAGCAGGTTCATTTCATTGTGGTTTTGTTCCTTAACACACTGATGCCAAGAACCTTCCTATTATCACTACCCTTGTCTTGCTCTTGCCAGCCATGAAATGAATCCCCCAGGCTCTCTCAAGCCTAGGAAAGAAGGTGCTTAGACACAGGTGACTGACTGCTCTAGTACGGAAACCCTTTTCATTTTACCAAATGGGCAGCCCAGCAAGTCCCCATCAGACCCCTTTCAAGGGATTTTTCCAAAGAATCCAGCATGCTGCCTCCCATAGGAGATCGCTGTAAATGCTCGTGAGTTTAGGGCCAGATCTGCAAAAAAACTCAGCTCATTAGGTGCACAGTGGGTGCTGCGCTGTTTTGAAAATTTGCCCACAAGTGTCTCAGTGGGAGCTGCTGGGTGCAGAAATCTGAGCCTTATTTACATGCCTAAAAGGGAGCTGAGCACTTGAAATTCTGGCCCTGAACTCTTGAATATCTCTAGCCCTAATTGTGTAACACACATAATATCTTACACTTCTATAGCACCTTCCATGCAGAAGGATCCCAAACCTTTTCCAAACTATATAATCACTTCATCTAGCACTGAAATGCAGCCGTCTCTGGGGTGGCACACAGCTGCTGTTTTACAGTGCACAACAATAGTGCAGATCAGTTTAAGACAGGAAGTGAAAAATAACATATTCAACTGAAACTACAAGGGAAACTTATGGAGGCGGAATAGCAGCTGAAATTTTGATCAAAGCACTAATGGTAACGTGCCCAATGGGTTACATTAACACACCATTTCCTGGTTCCTTCGTGATCACAAGAGGTCAATTTTACATCACCTCAAAACAGGTGGCACCAGCACCATAGCACTCACTAGTACAATCCTGGGACGTTGGTTCAATACTGACTCAGGAGAAAGAGTTCACTTTACTGAGTCATTAACACCATTTCCTGCAGCCCCTGGCTTTTTCTTAGGGGCCTTCCCTCCAAATACTCCTCAATATATGTATGCTCATCCCCTTGACAGAGCGCTACTGGATCTTTACAAAGACTTCGGTTTTCTCACGCAGAGTCTCAGGGGGGATTAAATAGCAATTGGCCCAAACTGTGATTGAGTTCACCAGGTGTCCTGCTATCTGGTTTCTAAAGTCGGGAGGTGAGGAGGATCAGAAAGCTGCTTCACTCACCTGTCATGAGCATCTGAAATCCTGATTAGAAACATTTAGGCACAGAATGTAGTAACAAATACCATTGCAGCTAGGCTCACAAAGGTGGCCTGTGTATGCACACGGGGCCTTCATAAAAGGATATTTGGGCAGTCCTGCTTCACAAGGCTCAGCATCCCCATTGGCGCTGCTATAAACTTCAGCAGCCTTAACTCTTCAGAACGAGCACACAGCTCAAAACAATCAAGCCATTCTTGGTCCCGAACAGTAACACAGCATGGTAGCGTGCACCAAACAACAGAGAGCCAGACTTGCCTCCAACACATTGCAAAGGAGCTGTGTTGCTCCTGGGAGACAAAGAGCAGCAGGCGATTATCAGTGGGGTCACATTGCAGCAAAAACCTAGTATTACAGGACTAACAGCCAGGTCTATTCTCTGAGAGCACAACCTTAGGTCATCCGGACAGAAAAGGCCTGAAGTCAATACACAGGCTGCCCCTGCTGCGATTCTCTAAAAGGAGACAGCCAACAGAACAAATATGCGGCTGTCTGAGCTGAGCTTTCCAGGGTAAAGTGCTAAAGAGAGGGTTGCTGGAGCCTGAAGTGGTTGTTGAGAGTACAGTGGGCAGAGTTAAGGCTGATGCGGCACATGGGGGTGGGGTGGAAAGGATTCCTATCTCCAACACAGATACAGAGGGTGAATGTGATTACGAAGGGTGTGGCGAGAGGGAAAGGGGAAATGAATGCACAGGGTTAGAGCATCAATTATACCAGGCACCTTAATTGAAAGTTTCCTGCATGTTTTCTGTCTTATTTCTCAGGCTTAGTTTTGCATTAAAAGTTTGGGTTTGGTTTTTTTTTATTGCGGGAATTCAAAGAGGAAGCAGCTTGGATGTCAGTGATCTTGCCAGTTATCAAACACAGAATCACAGCTCTGAAAATGATCCCTGTACAAACAAGACATGTCACAGGAAACAGAAGAATAGAGCTGCGCGAATAATGGCCTATAAACAGGAAAGCCCTGGGGTACTGCCCCACTCATCTGTTATTGTCATCATTGTGTTGATCTGGCTAACATACTAATTTGCTGTCACTCAGACACCGTCATACATGACCTCAGTCACAGTCAATATTTACCATCTTATCCCAAATGCCAGTACTCAGCACTGCTGGGGGGTTATTCCTTTAAATAAAATGTTTGTCCCCAAGAATCCATTCAGCTTAGCTCAGGACTGGCCTTACAATTTGCAAGAAGTAAGGCAGAAATTTAGGGCTTGCTAACTAAAGATGTGAATTTAACGTGGCTTCGTTAAGATGCTTTTTGTGTGGACACTCATTCAGAATTAAAATGGCCTTAATCTGGTTTAGTTTAATTCACAAATTTAACTCTGAATGTGTGTGTCCACACAGGGGTTTAATGCAGTTTAACTAATCTACTTTAAATTCAATTCAGATTAATTTCCCTGAGTATCCCTGGGTAGACAAGCCCTTACAGAGGGTACTCTGAAAGCTCAGTCAGCCACTTGCTTGACTTCTGTATCCACCTGTTGTCTCTTGTCCACTGTCTCCTCTCTCACCCCTGCAAATATCCAGTCTATTTAGATTATAAACTTTTTTGGGATAGGGACCATGGTTTTGTTCTGTGTTTGTCCAGCACCTAGCACAGTGGGGTCCTCTCCCATGACTGGGGCTCCTTAGTGCAACAGACATACAAATAATAAAATAAATCATAATAATTGACCACCCCCCTCAAGTCCAGAGGTGGGTTGAAGGGAATTAGTCCATGAGCAGTCTCCCCCATCAATCCCACTGTCAAAAAGATAGATAAGGCCATGACATGATGGGGATACAGGGGATATCAAAAATCCAGGGCCCTAAGAAGTAACTTGCCTTGTTTATGCTAAGGGTAGACACCACCCTCTCCTCTCATACCCACAAAAACACCGAAGAGAGGACAGTCTATGCAACCCCATAGAGATTAAATGAAGGAGAACTGCAATGTGAAGACTATTAAAGTCACCCTGGAGCACCTAATTGAGCTCCATGAAAAAGGGCTCCAGAGACCCCATCCACCCCTGCTGTAGCCTGGACAGCCCGATGGTTAATTTGTGACAACGAATACCCAGGGTGCACACACAAGGTTAAAACAGGTCTATGGATGGACCTAGTGCTAAATCTCCCAAGTAAGAGAGCCCACTTTGATTTTAGCTGCCCAGGCCAGAGGCTGCACATTCATTTTGGGGGGCAAGTGTGGGGGGGAAGAGCACCTTAAGCTTCACAACAGTGCCCCCTTCAGTCAACAATCAAACAGCATGGAGAAATTCCATAGCAAGCCCTTTACCAGTTCTCCACTCCCAGAAGAATGGTGGCCATAATACAGGCTCTTGAGGAGGAGGAATGGGGTGTCATGGAACTTTGGCAGGGACATAGAGAAACCTCGGGATAAACACCAGCTGTATAAAATATATAGTCCTAAAAGCACAGGTGCACCTGACAGATGAAAGGCTAACCCATGCATTCAAGATTTTCTTTTGATGAAGCCAAGACGGAGTTGCTTGGAAATGTTCAGAACCAGGTTAATAGATTACTAAACTGATCTCTCTTTAGACACAAGGCATTATCTTATCAGGCTCAGATTAACACCTTATCAAGATATGGCAGATGCACACCAGTGTGAGAAAGACTCGAATGTTTTTTTTTCCCATTTGCTCCTTCTCGTCTCTTTAAAAACAGTTATGTGTATGGCATTAAAACATGACAAGAAAATGTCAGAAGGTCATGAATTTTATATTATCGACTGGTCACTTCCTGAAACTTTAAAGACGATTTTATTACTAATCTATTTAGGGAGAGGGAGAGTTAATTTGTCTAATGATTAAAGCACTCCTAGGTTTGATTCCCAGCTCTGCAACTGACTTGTTGTGATACCCTGGCAGGTCGCAACCACTCTGTGCTTCACAGTATCCATTTGTAAAATATCATCTAAGTAACACAAGTGTTGCGGGGGCAGGGAAAGGGGAGGATACTTCATTCATGATGGTAAAGCATCCCAAGATCCTCAGATGAAAGGCACAAGTAGTATTATTAAATGGGCATTAACAACTTAAAAATCATATCTAGATAAATTCCAATTATCCAAACAGCTCAGGGGACAGATCTGATTATAATGCAGGTATGCCTGCATTATAAACAAAATATCTTTCCTATGTGACTACCACTAATTTATATAATTAGAACTGAAAGCACTTTGAAAATCCAATGTACTTTTCACCCTTTGTGCTTTTATTGGCTTTTAGCATTTTTCTTGCCATTAAAATTGATTAAGTCAACTTCATTTTTGTTTACAGTCAATTTCACTTTCAGGTTCTGGACCCCACATTGTTTGGGTTGAAAGGAAATGTTTATTTGTTGATTTTTAAAAAACTGACTCCATGGGAAGTTAATTATAATGAATGGAAATGTTTCCAGTTTAGAAGAGCTTGTTTTTACAAAAATCTAAACTTGGGCCAAATCTGGACTCTTTTTAACCAGTGACTGAACATTGTTCTTAGCTGGACCATTTCCTGCTATCAAAGCCTTCGAAAACCACAATTGTGCTTTCCTGCTTGCTCAGCTAAAGGTTTTAAGTTACCAGTGATTTAATGAAATGTAAACTTCCATTTGTCCTGCTGCCCAGTGTTAGAAGAGAAAGTAGAAAGAGTAGATATGTTGCTGAGAGAGCATTACTTAGTTTGGGTAAATACCTGTGGGGAAAACTATCCAAACCAAACCAACATTTTGTTTTTAATTCCAGCAACTCAGTGGACTGGGAGGTTAAACGAAGATCGTTGCCTCTATAGGGTCAGAAGATTGCAAGAAAGCCCAGCGTTGTGTATGGCGCTTGCAAACACCAGTGCCCTTCTCAGGTATGTAAATATGGGCGTTTCACTACCCCACCCTCTTTTCCGCATGGCATACGTCTCACCTACATTTCTACAAACACCTCTAGCAAATCCAGCCAAGAACATAGATTGGCTTTGTTTTATTCAGTGTCACCGTGAACTTTATCTCACTACATATGTCAACAAACCAGAGGAGCCCACACAGCCTTCTGGGCCTGCAGTACAGGTGATTGCCATGCTTAGAGCTTTCTTTGTAAGCTCCAGACATGACAAGATTAGGTGATGGAGGGGCAAGGGTTTCATTCATTTTTAATCTCTCCTTCTACAAACACACTTTCAAATGGTGGACGGAGAATCCAAAATTGTACAGATTTGGCATCTATGACTGTATTAGCACTCCCATGAAGCTATTCTCTCTGTTATTCATTCCCCAAACCAAATCTTTGTCCCTATACCCCTATGTTTCCCTTTACTCTGCACCCCTTTATTAATAAGTCTTTCTCTTCCCCCACCCTTCCCTCGTTTCTCTTCTCCTCCAGTCACCTTTCCTTCCACTACCACCTCCAATTAGTCTTAGAGGATCCATCATCCCCCTGCCATCAGAGATCCTTCAGGGTGGCAGCCCTCCTTTGTAGCTCAGAAATGCTAGAGTCCAAAGAGTAACGTGGGCTGCCTCCATTAGACTCCCATTATCTGCTGTCCTCAGAAAAGAAGACTTCAGCTCAGTCCCAAACTAAGATCCAGAGCTGCTACTTCGCCGGGCAGCCACCTTCCTTAGAATATACACTTCTGATTTTTGTTTTACTTCCTTCTCCCCCTTAAAGCTACGGAGACACAGCACCTACTGAAGCATCACAGGTGTGATCCTCCTCTGATACAAGTGGCTCTTAGCTCTTCCCCAGCAGTGTGTCAGTATTAGAATGAAACTAACAACAATCACACCAGCTACATCAGTTTCATTCAGCTACCTCCTGTCCAACAGACAGGATTCTCCTAAAGGGGCTATATGAAAATGCATAGACATGAGAAAAAGTGGGGGAATCCTCTGTTGATTTAAACCCTTGAGAAGCTGAATGCCTTAAGAAGACAGAACCTGCCTTATCAGATCAGAAAATTGGTCCACCATGCTTAGTAACCTGCCTCTGGCAGTAGCCAAAGCCTGATGCATCAGAGGACAATGAAGAAAACCATAATGCACCTATGTAATTGTGCAATGTTGCATAGGGTGAAAATCCTTACTGACTCTATGATGATGACCTGGTGCCCTGAAGCATAAGATTTGATTAGCATCGATTTCCCTTATTTTAATAAATGCATCTAACAACTAAAGATATGAGTTCATATACAGATTTCATCACAGCTAAAATTGAGTCCTGACTGGATGTTAATCCATGTCACAAAGTCATCACACAATTTAGCACATAATTGCCAATCTCAACAGAGGGAAGGCTCAGCAGTGGAATAGTATGGGCTACTGGTGGTCAGGACTGAAATGTATTAACAGAGCAATATAGGGAAACTTGTACAGCCTGGTTCTAACTATAGTTACTAGGACCTCAGAACTAGAATCCCCCAGCTGTTACAAGTCGGCAGATATGAAGCAGCAGGGCTGTAGATTAGCACCAATACATTAAAACCACAGGTCCCAAATTCCAATCCTAATCTTCAGAAAATGGAGACACTCTAACTACACAGCATAGCAAGGAGCAGTGAATTGGTGAATGTGCCTTTCTCCCACAGAGAATTTCCCCTTACTCAGGTTTTCATGCTTGCCCAGGTTCAAGTTAAAGATCCCATGGCACTACTACTCTCCACCTCTGTCCATAAGCAGTACTGCAAGCTAACTGGCTCTGTGTGTGAGATGGTGCTGACATCCAACAGCTGTTACACCTACAGTCACTCTCACCTGTGCCTGGAAGGCAGTTATTATGGGGAGAAGCACTAGGGGAGGTTATAAAATTCATATTATTTATCCAGGCTGCCGGGCAGGGTTGCACAGATGTAGGGATATTGTGAAAGGTGTGTGATGGGAATGGCTCAGGCACATGGGCAGTGGCTTCCTTGGCACTGCCCCCTGCTACCCTCTGCTCCAGCCAGGCCCCCTCTACCTGCAAGGCCCAGTCCCCAAGGATCCTGCCTTAACCCCCACCCTTGCCAGTCTAAGCCCCAAAGGGGGACAGCTTTAGAATCTGGGAACACCCAACTGGCTTTCCTTCTGGCGGGTGCTATTTAAAGGCATAGGGAGGAGGGGTGCCACCATGCAGGGCTCTGAGGAAACCCAGCAGCTGTTATTAAAGGGCAGGGTTACCTCCTTCCAGGGGATCCGGGAAATACACAGAGGAACCTCCTAGGAATCTCCCCGGAAACCAACACCCGCCAGGGGCCGCCCCCATTAGCCACCCCAACACCCAGGAGCCTCGGGGTCCCAACCAGCCCCCCAAGGGCCTCCTCCCCTAAACCAACCCCCCAGCCTGACCTCACCCCCCAGCTACCTCACAGGGGCCTCCCTTAATGACCCTCCACCCGCCTGGTCCTCAGCTGCCCCCCTGGCCAGGCGGCTCCCACACGGATCAGGGCGGCCCCGACCCCCCTATTTTCCCAGCTGACACGGAGATCGCTGCGGCCGCTTCTCCCGGTGCCTCCCCCGCCCAGGCGCTAGGGGAGAGGGGCCGGATGAGCCGCCCCCCGGCCTGGATCTCCAGGCACGCCCCGGCCCGGGTTCCCCGGGACACCTGACCCCGCTCCGTTCGGCCCGGCCCGGCCCGGCCCGGCCGCTCACCTGGGTCTTGGTGGTGAGCTGGATCACCGCCTTCCTGAAGTTGAGCTTGGAGTCGGCGTTGCCCATCCTCCCGGCCGGACCTGCCCGAGCCCGGATCCGGCTCCGCTCCCCTCCTCCCGGCGAGTCCCTGCGGCGGGCAGGGCCGTCTCCTCCCCTCCGTCAGCGCCGTTCGCCGCCCTCCTCCTCCTCTCCCTACGCTGCCTCCATGCCCCCGTCCCTCACCTGCTGCCGCGGCGCTCCCCGCCTGTCAAACCCAGCCTCGCAGATGCTCCTGCCGGCCCTCCCTCTCCTCCCGTCATCCCTCCCTCCCTCCCTCCTGCCACAGCCCCTCCTTTCCTTCATCCCTCCTTCCCTCCCGCCTGCCACACGCCCACAGCCGCTCCTTCCCCCTCCACACACAGCCCCTCCTCCTCCTCCCCTTCATCCTTCTTTCCCTCCCAGGCAGCCACACACACACCCTCTTCCTCCCCTTCATTCCTCCCAGCCCCTCTTCCTCTCCTTCCCCCTTTCATCCCTCCTTCCCCCCCAGCCACACACAGCCCCTCCACCTCCCCTTCATCCCTCCTTTCCTCCCAGCCACACACAGCCCCTCTTCCTCCCCTTCATCCCTCCCAGTCCCTCTTCCTCTCCTTCCCCCCTCCACCTCCCCTTCATCCCTCCCAGCCACACACAGCCCCTCCTCCTTCCTTTCATCCCTCCCTCCTCCCCCTTCCCTTCATCCTCCTTCCCCCTCCACACACAGCCCCTCCTTCTCTCCCCTTCCCTTCATCCCTCCTTCTCTCCCAGACACATACAGCCCCTCCTCCTCCCCATCCCTCCTTCCCTGCTGCCACACACAGCCCCTCCTCCTCCTTTCCTATCCCTGCCCTCCTCCCTCCTTCGCCCCTCCACACACAGCCCCTCCTCCTCCCCCTTCCCTTCATCCTCCTTCCCCACTCCACACACAGCCCCTCCTTCTCGCCCCTTCCCTTCATCCCTCCTTCCTTCCCTCCCCCCTGCCACAGCACACAGCCCCTCCTCCTCTTTCCCTTCAGCCCTCCTTCCCTCCCAGACACATACTGCCCCTCCTACTCCCCAACCCTCCGTCCCTGCTGCCACATACAGCCCTTCTTCCTCTCCCATCCCTGCCCGCCCCTTCCCATTCTTTCATCACTGCTGGTTTTTCACCATCCCTTTCTCCCCCCGCACACAGCCTTCACTCCTATATCTGTTGCCACCCAATCTTCTTCTCCATTCCAGTTTTTTTCCCATCTCCTCTCTCCCACAGCCGAGTCTTCTCTCAACCTTTCTCCTCTCCTACATGTACCCTCAAAGTCCCTATCTTACCCATCGTCCCTTCTCCTCCTTTTACTGCTAACTGATCCTCCACTCTGTAATCATCCTTCCTCCTCTGTCTTTTACATCCCTGCCAGTTCCACCTCCACACTTTCTTCTCCCTCCTTCACAGTCTTTCCTCCTTCTCGTCTCCTCCCTCCCTTTCATCCCCTCCTCTCTCAATCTTTTTCCCCTTCTGTTGCTCTCTCCCTCCCTTTTCATTTCTCCTCCTCTCAATTTCCCAGCACCCTTTTCCATCTCCTTTCCCTATTATATCATTCCTTTTCCATCTCCCTGTGTCACCTTCCTCTTCTCTGTTACACCCCTTCCCTCTTCCTCACCTGGCCTTTTCCCTGCTTCATTTGATCTCCTGCTTCTTTTCATCTCTCTTTTTCCCCTTCCTGCTTTTTCCATCATTCCTTCTTTGCCTTCACCTGCTTTATCTGTCATTCTTCCCTCTCCCTTGGTTGCGTCCTGTATCTTATCTTCCCTTCTCTTTGCTTTCATCTCCAAGGACATTTTTTCATGCTAACAGACACAGCCTGAATCTCTCATCTCCTTGCTCTTCCTCGCGCCTCTGGTAGGCCAGCAGCCCAGCATTTCTTCACCTTCATTGTAGCCTCTTCTCCCTCCATTTCCTTTGCCCCCTCACCTCATCGTCCTATCCCTCTCATTTCCATATGTCTTTGTGTTTCTCCTTTCATGCCTCATGCTTAGCTGGTCTCAGGCCCAAACTTTATCAACAGTACCATCTTGCCACCATTTGTCATGAAATCCTTCACGTCCAAGAGGCAATAACATTTGTGTGGAATAGGATTGTGAATTGTACAGAAGATCCAGCAGGAAGATGGAAGGGGAAGCAGGGTTGGCAGAAAGAAAAAGAGAACCTGCTTTTCTCCTACCTTAACTGAGGCCCAAATCCTAAGGGCCTCACTCTGTTTTCATTCCATTGATTTCAAAGAAAGTTTTGATTAAGTAAAAGACTGCTTTGCAATGAGCTCCATGCATGCGGAGCACCATTGAAGTCACTGGCTCTTTCCGAGATCAGGGTTTAAGGAAGGGTTTAAGGAACTGAGCAGTTCAAAGTGTGCTCTGAACTGAGGTACCAAGCACCTGGTAGAGGACAGTAGGTTTTTAAGTTGGCAAAGGGGAATATATTTTTACATTTACAATTGTCTTTAAATCTATTGTCAATGTGTTTTGTACTTTCTAGTGCTCCTTGGCCTAGAAGTGTCTCTCTCTGGTGGAAGTAAATTGCATTTTAAAGACTTAGATCAATTAAATGAGTTCATTCTTGTAAAATAATAAAAGTTTACCAAACTTACAAAACAAAATAGTGGACAGATCCTCAGCTGGCATAATTCTATGGTCATTTTGCCTGCATATTACCTGTCTAGAAAGCCTCACTACCTTGTCACATCAAGGACATAGATCAGATCTGAGACCTCAGTGTAAATCTAGAGGAAATTACCTTCCCAGAGTCACATGGCATGACCATCCCCTTCTAATGATCTAGGAGTTTGCATCCAATCATTCACACATTCAGAATGGCCACACTGTATAGATAGATGAGGATGATTTGTAGCTGGGAGCAGAATCTTTTTCACATGCGATTATTTTTCATAGATAAGATTTTTTAATTTGTTCATTAAACTGCCTGTGGAAAGGAGCTGGAGTGCAGGATCACCTGAGTCCCGGGCATGGATGTCAGACCCATCAGATTAACTCAACAATGCAGGAGACTCTAACAATCCCCCAGGATTGAAAGACAATCCTTGATCCTCATCTGCAGCTTGATTAAAGGAAGGAAGGAGACTTACAAATTGGCTACTGATTTTTTTGAGGCTGTGGGAGGAAATAGGGAAGAAATTGCTTATCCCTCCCTCCTTCATTTCCCTTTTCCACCATGGACCACGAGGCCCTCTGAATTGTGACCACCCATCTTCTAGTAGAGAGCCTCTCTGGAGCCAGTCAGTGCTGCTCGTGGATTGACCAGAGTCTTCTGATACATATCACAGCATTTAGGAATGCACAATGTCCGCTGTTCTTCCGGGAACACATACACTGTCCTGAAACAATCTCAGAACCACTAGCAATTATCTTTGAGAACTCATGGAGGACGGGTGAGGTCCCAGATGGCTGGAGAAGGGCAAACATGGTACCTGTCTTTAAAACAGAGAACAAAGAGGGACCCAGGGAATTATAGACCAGTCAGCTTAATTTGTGCCAGGGCTGAGCCTGGCATCTCTAGGCTTGGCAGCTCATAGCCCCACCACCTCTGGGCTTGCTGCAGCAATTATGAAAGTAAAAAAATTGCTTGAGCCCTGGCACGTCTTCCAGTACAAATTAAACACTCCCAGTCAGCCTATCTTCAGTATCTGGTAGGATAATGGAACAAATTATTAAACAATCAAGTGTAAGTACCTGGAGGATAATAAGGTTATAAGGAACAGCCAGCTCAGATTTGACAAGAACAAATCATGCCAAACCAACCTAACTTCTTTCGTTCATTCGTTACTGGCCTAGTGGATGAAGGGAAGCATTAGTCATGATATATCTTGATTTTAATAAGGGTTTTGACACAGTCCCACATGACATTTTCATAAGCAAACTAGGGAAATGTGGTCTAGATAATATAATTCTAAGGTGGGTGCACAACTGTTTGAAAGACCATCTTCAAAGAGTAGTTATCAATGGTTCACTGTCAAACTGGGAAGACATAGCTAGTGGGGTCCCACAGAGATCAGTCCAGGGTCTGGTACTGTTCAATATTTTCCTTAATGACTTGGATAATGGAGTGGAGAGTAGGCTTATAAAAATTGCAGATGACATCAGGATGGGAGGGGTTTTGGAAGCACTTTGGAGGTTAGGATTAGAATTGAAAACAATCTCGACAAATTGGAGAATTGGTCAAAAATCAACAAGATGAAATTAAATAACAACAAGTGCAAAGTACTTCACGTAGGAAAGAAAAATCAAATGCACAGCTACAAAATGGGGAATAACTGGCTAGGTGGTAGCACTGCTGAAAAGGATCTGGGGGTTATAGTAGATCACACATTGAATATGAGCCAACAATGTGATGCAGTTGTGAGAAAGACCAATATCACTCTGGGGTGTATTAACAGGAGTGTTGCATCCAAGACAAGGGAGGTAATTTCCATGCTCTACTTGGCACTGGTGAGGCCTCAGCTGGAGTGTGGTGTCCAATTCTGGGTGCCACACTTTAAAAAAAGATGTGGACAAAATGGAGAGAGTCCAGAGAAGAGCTACAAAAATGACAAAAGGTTTAGAAAACCTGACCTATAAGGAAAGATTTTTTAAAATGGGCATTTCTTGAGAAAAGAAGACTGAGAGGACCTAATAACTGTCTTCAAATACATTAAGGGCTATTATAAAGAGGACAGTGATCAACTGTTCTCCATGTCCATTGAAGGCAGAGCAAGAAGTAATGGGCTTAATCTGCAGCAAGGGAGATTTAGGTTGGACATTAGGGAAAAATTCTAACTATAAAGGTAGTTTAGCTCTGGAATAGGAGGTTGTGGAATCTGCATCAATGGAGGTTTTTAAAAACAGGTTGGACAAACACCTGTCAGGGATGGTCTAGATTTACTTGGTCCTGCCTCAGCGCAGGGGGCTGGACTTCATGACTTCTCGAGGTCCCTTCCAGCCCTACATTTGTATGATTCTGCAGACAACTCTCCGCCGTTGTGTGTGGGCAGGGAAGGGGCAGGGGGGGATTGCTGTGGTCTGATATAGATCTAGGAAGTTCTACCACACAGGCGGCAGTACTTCCTCCAAACACTTCACTATATCAACCAATTGGCATCTTTGGTAGTGAGTCTTGCAGTGTGCTCAGGGATGACAGAGACGGGGCAGCGCTATACATCTTGGGACAAATTAACTGATAGGTTAGGCTCAGTTCTACTGACATCAGTGCAAATGCATCCACTTCTGCCAGGGATGAGTTTGGCCCCCTGAGCTCAATTGCAGGTATCAAAACACGCAGCTTTTCACATACCCACCTACATGTCGGTGAGACCTCTTCCTGTTCCCTTCCCTGATTCCCAGTCAGGCCTCTATGGCTCCTCATTTTTTTCTGGATTAAATTCCCTCCACTCTTGAGGCCTTGTTTCACAACCACTATCTGCTTAGCCAAGGAGGACTGGATTAACTTCCCTTCAGAGCTTATCAATGCTATTCCTTAACAGGAGCAAGGGATTGATCTTGAGCAAGACAAGGCACTTCCTCACCTTAGGCTCAGCCAGCTCAATAACTAACTCCCAGCCCAGAGACTGGCATTGCCAATTATTATTATTTTAGCACCTAGGAGACTCAGTCATGGACCAGGACCCCATTGTGCTAGGTGCTGGACACAGAACAAAAAGATGGTCCCTACCCCAAAGAGCTTACCCAGGTCTCCTCTAACTCATAAGGGCAGACTGTAAGCACAAACAGCTGATTGCTTTGGGGGCTCTTTGCAGACTTGGCCACTTCCTAGTTGGCTGTCTCTTCCGGGACATCAAAGGGAGAGGTGACTTTCTCCCCAATTTCCCTCCTGCTTCTCCTCCAGCAGCTTGCAGTACTTCAAGACTGTAAGGCAGGATGGAGAACACTGCCCCTGGCTGTACTAGGTGAACCTGATTGCATTGTATTTGATCATTCTAGAAGCAGCTGATCCAGACTAGAGCAGGCCTGGTGGGCAGTGTCTGGCCTGCTTTTCAGTGATCTGCACAAACTTCAGAGAGCTAGAGAGTGAAAGGAAAGCAACAGAAATCTACAGAAAATAAGAATCCTGAGCCCTGAGGTAAGTGAGCGCAGCAAATGCAGCAAAGTCATATGTGATGGTTTGGGAGGAAGTGTGTGCAAGTGATAAAGGAGTATAATTTGCACTGATTTCTCATTCAGTGGGTGTGCAAAATGAGGGTCACTCACATGCTGAGGAGGTGGACAAGGTGCAGAGCTGGAAAAGTAACTAATGGGGGAATGTATGAAAGTCAGGGGTGTGTGGATTTGGGGTGGGAGTTTGTTTACCGCTTCCAGCTTGCTGTTAATAATAATAATAATTTTAAAAAAAGTTGGCTGAGGATTGGAGACCTCACTCAACCTGAGGGCATTTCTCTGTCTGGATGTAATACAATAACTTTTGGACACAGGATTCAATCAATTCCAGAATTTCAGGGAATGTTCTAGGCATTGTTGGGCAGAATCCCACTGATTTGGGGGGAAAATCAGAAAACTGGTAGGCAGCATACAGGGGACACATAATGCTCCTGCTATCTGCTTAGCCAAGCCATAGCTTCAAGCACCTCTGCAATTGTCTATAGATTAAAGAACGGGTTGATGGCCCCAATTAACACTTTCCAGCATAACAGTAGCACATCTCATCTCTGCCCATCCTCGCAATAGAGTTTAACATGTTGACACCCTGAATGATTTATCCCCCAGACAGCAAGGAGAGAAATAATAATGGTGGGGGAATGGGGGGCTCAGAGATCCCCTGGCACAGGGTGGGGCAGAGAATGGAGGACTCTGATATGAGGTAGAAGGGGATGCACACAAAGCCCCTCATATGGGGAATATGGGGACCCTGGTATGGGGAGGAGAGCATGGGGGAATGGGGGAGCACACAGAATCCCACAGCATGGTGGAGAATAGGTACCCCTGAAATGGAGGGAATGAGGGCACAGAGAACCCATAGTATGTGGAGGAATGGGGAGATCACAGAACCCCGGGTGGGGTGGGGAATGGGGTACCCTGGTATGGGTGGAAAGAGAAATGTGAGGCATAAGGGGACAAAGGGGACATGGAGGAAAGTGGGGGATGGGGACACACACATAGCCCCTGGCATGAGGGAGTCTCTGAAATACAAGAGGACGGGGAGGCGGCACACAGGCAGATTGTGGGGAAATGAAGGAATGCAAAAAAACCCTGGTCTGTGCAGTGGGCTCAGCCTACAGAAGCTACAAATGTGTGGCCTCAGTTATTATTATTAAGAGTGACCTACAGACCCTAATGGAGCCTGGAGTCCCATCGTATTAGGCACTGTACATACACACATTCTGTGCCCTACAGAGTGCACAGTCTAAATAGACAAAGGATGGGAGGAAGGAACTATTCTTCTGCCCAATTTACAGAAGGGGAACTGAGGCACCCAGTGACTTGCCCAAAGTTAGAGCCCTGCGTGGGTACAAAATTTGTATCCGCATGCGATCTGCAAGCATGGTCTGTGGCTACCTGCAGATTTGCAGGGCTCTACTCAAAGTCACCCAGGAAGTCTGTGACAGAGCCAGGAACTGAGTCCCAATCTCCTGAGTGCCAATCCAGTGCCTTAACACCACCATCCTTCCCCGTTTCCCAGCTACGCCCCTGTCTGCCCGCTTGGGGTGTGTATTACACTGGTCTTGCACACCCGAATGGCTGCAAGTTACACCACTCCACCGCTGCTCACATCACCATGCACTTTTGCCCACTATAAGGAATTTGCCTGGTCAGCTATCAGCTGCCTCCGCTGGCTAATTGGTGCTGTCTCTGCGGGGAAGAGCTTGCCCTGCAGAAATCCTTAGCACACCTCTTCCTTATTGCCACGTCTTACAGCTGCCATGATAGTGCTCCTGCCACATGATCTATCCCGGGCATGTTCCTTGCTGAATGCACAACAGCAACAGAGTTTTGAATGAAACGCTCTTCTCTCCAGCTGGGGAGAATCCCCCACCAGAGCAAAGCAGCCCAAATGATCATGACGCTTTTCCTTTCTCCGTGCAACACGAGCCCACCGCCTGCAAACCAACATCCGTGAGGACAGCTGGAGCCAACCCCCCCTCCCTCTAATGTGCATATTCCTACGTCGCCTGCCTGGCACCATTCCGGGTGCAGCCCCTGCGCGGGCTATCTCGGAGGCAGGGGTGGGTGGGACTTGCACGCCTCAGATCCGCCTAGCTAAAATGCATCTGAAATTCCTCTGGTTAAAGTGTGGGGTGGAAGAAGAGGGAAGGGAGAGCCCCCCCCCCCCCGCCCTTTGCATGGCTTTACATGCAGCAGTACCATGCTAGAGGTCTCCACCGAGCTGCAGAAACAGGAACTAGCTGCCTAGGAAGGTTCCTCTTTCTTTTGTGCATCACTCAGATATCCCGGTGCAAAAAAAAAAAAAAAAAAACCACCCACCACCCCTGCAGTCTCCAGGCTCCTAGTTAATCCATACAAAACCGCCCCTCCGGACAGTCGGACTGGGAGCAGGGGGAAGGAAAAGGACGCCTGCCACGTCTCAAACCCCCCTCCCTCCCCGCCCCTTCGTCTCCCCCTTACAAGGGCAGATGGATGATGGAGACGGACAGAGAAGGTGATGCAAGAGCAGAGAGAGCGTTTGGAGCCTGGTACCAGCTGTAGCAGCTCAGTCCACAGGACAGCTGCATTGTCCCAGCCTCAGCTCTGCATCAGCGGGCTATACTGGCCAATCTCAGCCCTGCAGCCTGGCCCCCGGTCCCTACCCGCATCCGCCAGCAGAGCTTTGATGCACTGGAGTGGATCCCCCCGCCCCCGTTAGTCCTTAACCACCCCTGCTCTCGCTGCAGCAGTAGCCCCCTTCACGCTCCCAGCCTCTCGTGGGTTGACGGCACTAGGGTTTTTTTGTTTGGTTTTTAATGCTGCGTGTCCTTCTGGGCTGCGGGTGCTAAATGCTGAGCGCTGACAGGATGGAGGAGTTTCCAAGTGAGGAAGAGGAGCCCTGGTACGACCAGCAGGACCTGGAGCAGGGTAAGGAATGGTTTGAACCCACATCCGAGCCAGGGGGAGGACCTTTGGGAAGTGCAGAGTGCAGACATGCTGCAGGGGGGATAATGAGGGGGGAAGCAAATCCTCTTTCTAGGAGGAAAATAGTCTGCTCCCCACCACCCACACACCCCTCCTTATTTTCAAATCCCATCAACTCTGGTGCCTGTAAGATACCAGCATCTGGATGGAAATCTAAATGCAACCATCACAGGTATTTAATAGTGCATGGGAAGAGCCACTGTAAACTTCAAACCCTGGATATAGTGAGAGAGTCAGATACTGCTCCTTAGAGACTAACACATTTATTTGAGCATAAGCTTTCGTGGGCTACAGCCCACTTCTTCATATGCATCCGAAGAAGTGGGCTGTAGCCACGAAAGCTTATGCTCAAATAAATGTGTTAGTCTCTAAGGTGCCACAAGTACTCCTGTTCTTTTTGCGGATACAGACTAACGCGGCTGCTACTCTGAAATACTGCTCCGTTACACTGATGTCAATCTGGTGGAACTCCATGCACTTCAGTGGAGTTATACTGGTGTCAGATTGGCCAGGGCAGAATCCAGGCCAGAAAGTTAAAAAACCTAGATAGACTGTTTAAACTTTAGATAGATTAGATTAAATTAGAGAGAGTCAGGAGAGGCAGTTCAACCAAAAATCAGAAATGACTTATCCCAAATCGAGGACATATGGCAAATTTTCCAAAAGCTCCTGCAAGATTTAGGAGCTACATGCAATAGGACGTAGGCTCCTTAGCCCTGTAGGCACTTTGGAAGATTTTACCCATCTGCCTCAAAGGCAGCAAAGAACTGGGGAGGGGGAGAAATAGCAAAAGTTTAAAAAAAAAATCTGACTATTCACTTGTGAAGTTTTGTTTTAAAGCAACAGTCTGTGTTCATAATTCCACCTGAACATTTGCATTTGTTCCATACAGTGTTCATCCTAAAGGCTGGGGAGGGGGGTGGTTCGTGGCATTGTGTGTTTGGTGGTGGTGGGTGTTGTTTTTGCTTATCATATTTTGAGTCAAACTTCAGTAAATAAATGACTGCAAAAACTGCTCTCCCATTTCAGACCAGAGGCCCATGAATTAACTTAACTGGCTGTCTATGCTCAATGAAAATCAATGACACTAAAATAAGGTCACCAGTGTGATTTTTTGTGTGCGTTATATGCATAGATTGGGGTTGTTAACAGTCAACTGTAAATAAATAGTTGATAAGGTTGTCCAGCTGCATGTGTATTGCTAGTCAGCCATAACTACAGTAGATGGGGTTGTGATCTAAAGTTTTCACAACTTCAACTGAAGGGCAGGGGCTGAGGAATTAACAATGAAGACAGAGCCCTCCCAGTCAATTTCCAACTCTGCTTTCTCAGCTGCTGGAAGAGAAATATTGCTGGATAGCAGAACCTGTTTCACAAGATAGGATGCCTGAACTAAACTGGGACCTGGGTGGCCCAGACTAGTCAACTGAATAAATATTATGGGTTCTTGAATATCCAGGATTCACTTAGTTGGGGGCTTCTTCCCACAGCTCCTAAGGGCCCTAGGCCCTGCTATGGAACAGAAATGCAAACCAAAAAAAAAAAAAAAATTAATGTAGGAAACTTAGAACAATGAGGGGCTTGTTTATATTAGCCTTGTAACGGCCTCCGTTTCATGAGTCAGCATTTCTAATGTAAAACATTTACAACACTAAAAGTATCTTAAAACCAGGTCAGATTCACATCTCCATCACTCTGGTGTAAATCCAGAGTAACTCCACTGACTCCAGACTTACACCCACGTAACTTAGATCAGAATCCAGCCCTCAGTTTTTAGGGGATGGAAGAAAACAATGTTCATTTAAAGGGTTTGCAGTCTCCTATGCAAGGGGAGTCAGAGAAGCCCTTAATTGAAATCAATGAAATGGTACTACAGGGTAATTACAACAGTAATTAATCTGCATGATGCACAAAGCTCTTCAATAAGGACACTGCTATTACAGCATTTTTGTTACAGCCTAATAATGTATGGTCAAATCTTCAATGACACCATGCCGGTCATGGTGCTGTTAGTTCTTAGGAGGTGGCAGAGTGGAGGGGGAATAACTCAAGACGGAGTGAGATTATTAGGCATTATGCATTACTAAGAGGATCAGAATGCCAACGGCCCATGGGTCACAGAGAAAAGGCAGTGCTTGGCAGACAATGAGATGATAAAAGGATATTCTACAAGACCATTTATTTGGGCAAGGGCTGGGAGGGCGAAAGGCAAACTAGTACCAGGAGAGTGGAGGCGGTTTGGATGAACCCGTTGGTTGCTGGGACTTTATCATGATTTAGCAGTGTCATCAAATATTTATTACATTTATGCCCAAAACTGTTTGCTAAGCAATGGGCAGCTTAACTGGGAGCTCTGTAATGCTTATGTTTATTAACTACTTGGGTACCGGTAAGTGTGTAGCGTAAATCACAACTCCAGCGCTACTCCAAGCACCTGCTTCTTTCCCAATATGCCCTATGGAGCCCTCAGCACTTTAAAAATGTTGCTGAAATCATCTATTTTTTAAGAGAAAATAAAACTCCAATCATTTTCTTTCTGAAGCACCCTCGTAATTGCTAATTATATCCACCAGGCGCCATGGGGGTGCTAACGTATAAGAAGATTCGGTCTCTACCCCTAAGGAGCTTGTAGTATGTGTGTAGTTCATACACAGACAAAACAGTTCTGATGCATGATTTAGCTGATTTCACTGCAGAATGGTCTAAGCAGCTGTACTAAGGTCACCATCTCCCCTAGAGGTGTAGATTCAAATTCCAGCCCTGAAATCTGACAGCTTGTAAAGTCCAGCACCAGCAGGGAGATGGACCAGAGGATCTAATTGGACTGTTTCACGTCTATGATTTGTCTCTGGAGATGCTTTTGTGGTTTAAAAAAAAAAGGCTATTCTGATATAATTTAAACGATGCTACTGATTTCTGGGTTGTGCCTCTCCAATTCCACCAATGCTTCCTTCCACGTTGTCTTAACACAAACGACATTCCATTGGAGGATACATGCAGTATGAGCTCAGTTTAGCTACAGCATCATTTTCCATGGACTGGGGAAAGTCTTGTGACTTTAAGAAAGGAATAAAATAGGAGTGTATTGACAGTAAAGTTACGGAGAGAGGGGACAATGAGCCTTTCCCTAGCAGCTGGTAAAGGATGATGTGGTTAAAGAGACCTCATGCTCCATGGAATGTCCGTGCTGAGAGAGCTCCAGAGAGTGAGGATGAGCTGGAATTAGAAAACCCAACCTGGGGAGAATAAGGGACACCTTTTCTGTTCATTAAAATAGCATTTGCACTAAAAACAAACAAACGCATTCAAAGTAAATTGCACTTGGATTCTAACCAAGTGGACACCGAATCCAACAGCTCTTTCTACTCCTCTGCCGGGGTTCCTTCATCTTCCTTCTATGGACCTCCCAAACAAGTCCTTCTCTCTGTCATCCCTCTCCCTAGTCCTCAGAGTCCTGCATCTCTCCCAATGGACTCCTTGGTCATTCGCTCAGATCTACAGCCAAAAAGCACACAGTGCAGCTCAAGAAGAAGGCTGCAAAGGTGACATTTGCACTCCCCTGATCCTGGGCCAGATCCCCCTAGTGTCAATCAGAACAGCCTGGAAGCTGCTCTAAGTTATACCAGCTGCTAACAGTTTCAAGGGGCTAACACAGCAATAGGAGGGGTTGAGAGAAGTTGAAGGAAGCCCTGGTCATAATCCCTTTCCCTCAGACACATCTTCATGCTGGCAGCAGAGAGGGGGGTAGCATAGAAACTACTAAGCGAGATCTCTGCCACTCTACATCCCCCTACATTGGTGCGATCCTCCCATGGCCAGGTTTGCAGACTGTGCCATTCTGCACCAGTAGTGTGGTGCAAAGCAGCCTCGCTACAGTGCAGAATCTGGGCCTTGCAGCTTCAACATCCCTGAGATCTCCAGGCCTAAGTATCCTGCCTTATTCGTCCCCTGGGCATTTGTATTGCTTATTACATTACATACACCTCTACCCCGATATAATGCGACCCGATATAACACGAATTCGGATATAACGCGGTAAAGCAGTGCCCCGGGGGGGGGGGGGGGGGGGGTCTGTGCACTCCGGCGGATCAAACCAAGTTCGATATAATGCGGTTTCACCTATAACGCAGTAAGATTTTTTGGCTCCCAAGGACAGCGTTATATCAAGGTAGAGGTGTACTCAGAATGAAAATGACACAAGGTGCTGAGCACTCACAGCTCCCGTTGACTTACAGGGTTGAAGATGAAGTCACACGTGTTCAGCACCTCTAAAAATCAGGCCCTATATGTTGCCATGGACCCAAAACATGTGGGATGTGTAGCAGGATTACAGTCTGCATTAACTAACAACCACAGCGCCTGGTGTGCCTAGGAGACTCAACCCCCAGTTTTCTATCATAGTCTACATTAAAACATGGTGGTCCATAAAGCTGCAACTACCACTCCAGGAACGAACTAATCACTGCACTGGGGTGCCCAGGACATCCCAAGTTCCATCCCTCCTGATGCAACAACCCGGGCTGCACAGCTTTGGAGAGAAGTCACAAGCATCACCTGACCTCCTGGATTGCAGTGGTTGTTTCCTCCAAAGCTGCACAGTTGGAAGGACCCAGGATCTCTCTTATTTATTTATGAGTGTGACACTGAATGTGTCTTTGGGTAATGGAAAGTTTTCGGTGACTAATTGCTGAGCCACTTGAAAATCAGATGCTTAAAACAACAAGCACAGCACAGCAGACCGGATGGTCAGATACGATGTGGAAAAGGGAGCATATTTAGCTCTGCATCCCAGCTGGGGAAGAATTGAGATTCTCCGAATCTGAAAAGTTCCCTGTATAAAAATCCCCAAATCAGCTGTAAAAGGCAGGGCAGTGAGGTGTAGGAGGAGCCCACGTAGAATCTGTTTAGGAATCTCCTTTCATAATCCCACGTAGAAGCTCCTTTCAACACCATCTGCTAAAATTCAGGCACATATTTCCAGATGTGGGAGGCAGGAATTAGAAGAGAGGAAAACCAGATGGATTCTCTGCGTCTCCAGCCCAGCTGACCAGAGGTATTTCTCCTTGGCTAGGCTGTGCCTGGAGGATTTGCTGTATGAATCCTAAAGGACATTCCAGCCATAGCAGACCACATTATTACTGGGTCTAGGAAAGTCAGAGCCTAAGAGCAACTGACCATTTAGAAACAGCCCAGTCAGTCTGATGCACCATTCTCCCATGGACATGACTTCGGTTCTTCATACTTTTCCTCAGTACCAGACAGAGTTGGCTGGTGACAGGGAGATGGATTTTATCCAGTGTGGCAGACTGAGGGGGAACCACTCAGAGCGAGAAGGCAAAAGGCCCAATCTTGCTACCACTAAGGCGATGGAAGCATTCAGGTTGACTTTCCACATGAGGTGGCGGGGATCAGGCTCCAAGTTAGAAACAAGGCAACCCAGCCCAGAAAAACTAGTTCCAATTACAATATTTAATTAATATTTAACAAATATTAGTGTTAAGATGGGGGCTCAATCCTGCTAAGTGCTGAGTTCTCATCAGTGATCAGACCCTTTGCATATAATGGGACAGTTCTGCTTAACATGTTCTGCTGTGCACACCTCGCTCGCGCACTTTCAGAGGCCACCAGCCTCCATAGCTACCAGAGTTTTAAATGAAGAGGGGAAGGGGGAAGCAAGCTCCCCCAACTCCCTTTGGAAGCCCCTAAGCATAAATTTCTTTCTGACCAGTGGGACTTAATGCAGCTTTGTGATCGCAAGGAATGCATCTTTCTGCTAGAGCTGCGCTGCCCTTTAGACACACTCAGAAAATCTACACAGCTCAGGGCTTTAAGGCGACGTGCAGTAGCAATGTGCAGTCTCTTCTCAAACCCAAGCAACCTGCCGGGCTTAGCTGCAGAAGCTGGTGTTATATTTGCTCTTTCATCCGTGCACCCCATTGCCTGGAAAATGTTCTGAAGGAGAAAGAGCGCAGGGCCTCAAATTTCTGATCCTTGCACCTAGTGCAGCTGTTTGTTTGTTTGTTTAAGCAAATTTAGTTTTTGTAAAAGGTGCTGGACAATAGCCCTAGAGACTGAATTCCTCTGTGTATCTAAGAAATAGGTCAGATCCCCTAATGGTATAAATCAGCACACTTCCACTGACTTCAGTGAAGCTGTATCGATTTGCACCAGTCAGGGATCTCATCTGCAGGGTACAGGATGGCCACTAACAGTGCAAGCTTCCCCTCTACAGCCCTGGTAACATGCCCCGTCCTAGGAGTGAGAGGGTTCAGTCTGCAGGCCCATTCAGTCATCTCTGACCTCTCTCTGCCAGTTATGGCAATATTGTTATCGTAAGTGTCATGGGGTGCTGTTACACATAGTCTTCCAAGTTCTTTTTCTAAGTATGCAAGCAAATGTTCAGTCCTGGGAAGACATGCTTGGTTGTTGTTGGCTTGAAGTTATGCAAGGGTCTCTGTAGAGGCAGTGGTCCTTGGAGGTAGAGCTTGTGCAAGCAACAGAGGAATTTGCTCTCTGCCTTGGGCTCTGGTTAGAGTTAGTTCTTGAGGCAGAGCTGCTCCCTCGGCATTGGTGTTGGGCAGAGACTCCTGAAAGAAGGTATTGCCCTGCATGTCGTTTGTGTCAACCTCTGTTCCAGGACTGGGAAGCCAAACAGCAAGTCCCAGACATCTGCCACCACAAGGGACAATAATATTGGAAGAAGGGGCAACAATATTTTTTCCTTATGTAGATGCTTGTCTCATGGTTGCAGAGCTAGCTGCACTTCTATAGTCTCAGTGCACCCCTTCAGGTTTCTGGCCTTGTGCTTTTATTGCTCTTAGGGTGAAATCCCATGATCCTCCTGCTCCTAGATTGGGTCCTTAACTACTGTAACACATGTACCAACCAGGATTACTCAACACGTGTGACTGGACTTGAGCGTCTCTGGTTCTTCCTTTTGGGAGCTGTGACCAGCAGTTAATACAGAGACCCAAAACAGCACTCTCAAAACAAAGTATTGTTTAATCTTAACTGTAGAAACACAGCACAACATAAGGGGAAAGGATTTTTAAAGCAACCAAAAGATCTTCACACAGCTCTCTTACCTGGAGTCTTAGGTAGGCTTAACTTTTCCCATGTTTCTGTTTGAGAACCACTCCTCAACAGCAACCACCTCCTTCCTGATTGAGAACTTTTTACCCCAAACAGTCCTTTGTCCCAATTTTCCGGGGCTTGGATCCTATAATCAGGGACCCCTTGCCCACACCCTTGATGAACTGGTCCACTGAGCTCAGCAGGGTGTCAAAGGAGACACTTCAAAATGGCTGGCTCTAGCAATAGGGGGGCGGGGCGGAGGGAAATGGGTGGCTATCTGAAGCCATCATCCTCTTTCCTGCATATGCGCAGCCAACCTCTTCTTGAATTAACCCCTTGTATTCACACTATAACCCCTTCTTACAACAGTCAGACTTGACCCGAGGAAGAGCTCTGTGTAGCTTAAAACCTTGTCTGTCTCACCAACAGATGTTGGTCCAATAAAAGCTACGACCTCCCCCACCTTGTCTCCCAATATCCTGGGACCAACACAGCTACAACAAGACTGCATACATCAGTCCGACAAATGTATACAATTCATACATTATTACAGGCAGCTCCAAATCCATCACAGCTTGTCCACCAAGAACTGGACTGAGATCACTAATTCATTTCATGTAGGTCACTCAATCACCTCCAGCTGATAATGACTTTCTGATACTAATTGCTAGGCTGTTTTTGAACTAACAATCTAAAGCAGTGGTATTCAACCTGTGGTTGGAGGCCGTAGACTATGTCTAAGGGGTCTCCGAAAGGTTGTCGTTATCACAGAACAGTGGTTTTCAACCTGTGGTCTACAGACCTCGGGGGCAGGGGGAGGGGAAAGGTGGGGTCCACAGACTATGTCTAAGATTTCCAAAGGTGTATGTACCTCCATTCAAAATTGTTTAGGGGTCCGCAAATAAAAAAAAGGTTGAAAAGCATTGATCTAGAGGGAAGTGGCTTTATAGCCTATTCCCTACCCCGGAAACAACTTATGCTAGAAGGATTGTGCATGGCCTGAGTTGAGAGGCACAGATTCAACTGTGAGTAAGGGACCCTCAAGCCCAGCCAAAAGAGGGGGAGATTCTGGCCATATACCCCCTGTATCATCTTTTCCTCTACTGGCCACTGACTGTAGCTTTGGACTAATGGGACTTCTAGACATTGAATATGTGGCTGTGAAAAGACAGAGAACAAAGGAAATAAATGACAGGCAAGAATGTGGTGAGGATGTGTGTACTGTTTCTTTAAAACTAAAGCAAGAAGCCAGGCAGGAGGGGTACTAGGGGAAATTATAGGCAGATGCTCTCTGGTGTAGCAGAGAGAGAGAAGGTAAGGTAGGGATAATTCTGTTTTCCTTATTCTTCTGTTTAAGTTCTTTGTTCGGTGCTAAAAGAAAGCGACTCTTTCTATACACCGTCGTCATATGACAGAGCACACAGGGCAATCAGAGGCAGAAGTGTTGGTAGGTAGGTGGCTTCCAAGCTTGCCACATCTGAAGGACTGCTGCTGGAATAGCATGGGTATCAGTGTGGTAACTCATCAAGAGGCCAGCCACTAACTGCTCTGCATCCATTGTCCCCTCCCGCAAGAATGCTGCTCAGAGGCATGGAGCCAACTCTTGCTGATGAAATGGAAGGCAAAGACAATAGGGCTGGTGGCGATGGCCCGGGAGAGCCGGAAGCACTGAAAGACATCAACTCAATGTAATAAGTAGTAGAAGGGAAGGAAGAATGTACAAGACACTTGCATAGACAGCCAGAGGCACAAGCACAACATTAGGGGCATGAATCTCTTTTAAAACCAGTGCCGCTCCATTGGCTTCCTGACTTACACCAGCGTAAAGGAGAGGAGAATCAGACTGTCACTGGGTGGCTGGCCCCAGTAAATGAAGCCGGTCCAGCTCCCCTGTGCCAGAGCAGGTGGTTCCATTAGACCAGTGAAGAGGGTGGGGCAGCACTTGGGGGCGCCAGAAGGTCAGGGAATCAGAGCAGACTGGTTCAGTCAGGAAGGGCAGGTGAGAGCTGCCAGAGAGCAGGGGAGTGTAGGAGTCCCAGAGGGAAGCATAAAGTGGTTTCTGGCTGGCATCCCCAAGCCCATGAGCCAGGGCTGGAGAGGGTGAAAGGCAGGGGAGCAGCAGAGGTGCTTACCCTCCATCATCTCCGGGGATGGACAGCTGGACCCACAGGAACGATGAGAGGGCCGGCCGGCCGAGGGAGGGGGGTGAGGGATACTCCCCTGGAAAGGATGCTCCCAGCAAAGCGGTTGTGGGGGTTCCCACTGGGAAGAGCAGGGTTACGCTCCAGTTTGAAGGGCTGGGGGGGCTGTGCTGGTCCAGGGACAGGAAAAGACAGACAGAGTTGGGGCTGTGCTGGGGAGCACTGAGAGGGGCCACGGCTGCACTGGAGAGCAGTGGTGTGGTGAGGGACAACAGGGCTGTATTTGATGCTGGGGAATACTGGATGTGGCTGAGGGGCTTTTGTTATGATTTATATGCACAGGGGCCATTTGCCCTAAGAAAGACTATTGGACTATTTCTGGGGACACTGAGGCAGGTGCACTTGTCACATGGCAGCTTGCCACAGGAAGATGCTCCAGGCCAGGCCACCTTCTGACACGGACCCTTAGTAGTTTACACGGAGGTGCTTCTCCCTGAAGAATTTGTCAACTGTAGGCAAATCTTATCAGTTGATCTGGCTAGGGAAGCTTCTTCTCCTTTCCCTGTAGAGCTGCCTGGAGGAGGACACTGCACAGGAAAGTTTCAGCATCCTCTTATCTCCCGGGCAGCTGAGGCTTTTTATTTCTTTATGAAACGTTTATGATAGGTGCCCGATAACGGAGAGTCAAAGTGACCAATCGCTGAGCCACTTTGAAACCACTGTGCCTAAAAGACAAACACAGGCGAGAGGCTGTGACAAAGCAGCTGTTTAGACAAGAGGTGGAGAATGGCACGGAAACGCACTGCTCCCATTGGAATCAGTGGCAAAACACTGGGTGCCTTCTGCAGGAGCAGGATTAGGCCCACTGGGTTTATATACGTGTGTGTACACAGGCACTCACAAAGCGAGAGAGAAAATCCTTGTGATAGGTTAGTGTTCCAAAGTGACCCCTGCCAGGAAAGTCTACACCTGTGACCATTCAGAGGGGAATTTCTCCATGGGGTAGAAGAGAAGAAAGAGAAGCTAATGGAGGCAAAAAAGAAGCTATTTCTCTTCTCCATTAGCAAAAGGAGAGAGATGGGGAAGAGGGAAGGAATATAAAGAAGGAGGGTTAGATTGCAAGAGAGAGTGAGCAACAAATGCTGGAAAAGTTGGAGGGGGCAGATTCACTCAAGCTGCCACAGGGAGGTGCAAATTATACTTCCCTGGGCCAGCCTTGCCCCTGTGCCCTGGGAAGGTAGGTTGGGGTTTTCCACTGGGTGGAGGATGGCAGCTTAGGGTCTGTCTGCACTACACGCACTACAGCAGCACAGCGACAGAAGGGGTTTTCCCATTGCTGTCGTAAATCCACCCCGGGGGCATAGGCCAGCTTAACGACGTCTCTCAGGATGGTGAACTGTTCACAGCCCTGAGCGAAGGAGCTGGGACAACCCAAGTTTTAGATGTAGGCCAGGCCTTAGTTTGTGGCTGGGGCTCCATAGTAGCCTGTCACACACAGGCTCTGAAGCACCTGGCATTGGCCACTGTTGGAAGACAGGATATTGGGCTAGATGGACCATTGGTCTGCCCCAGCATGGCCGTTCTTATATTCAGGCCCCTGATCCAGCACATGCCCCAGCTGCCCAAGCCATGCTCCAACCCCAGCCAGCTGCTCACTGTGTGGGCTGCACTAGCTCCCACTCCTGGCAAAGGGGAGGTTGCAGCAGGTATGCACCACCACCACCTCTCCCTCCATGGATTTTCCACTGCCAACAGCCTCTGCCATAGAGGCTGGGGGATAGCGGAATCCAACTCAGAGGCTACACAACAGGGTATTGGGGAGGGACGCAAGTGAGGCCAAGAAAGGACAAAGAAAAGGAATGACAAAAGAAAAAGTCCCAGCAAATCTCATTAGCTCAGCAATGACATCCATATGCATCATGGTTGTTCATGATTATTATAACCCATTTGAGATGAAGGAGGGAAATCAGGGGGAGCTGGCTCTGCCTCTGGTGGATTTAATGACTAGAGCGGGTCAGAACACTTCCATTTTGCAGAGACTTCTTAGTTCCTACGAGGTTTTTGTTGGTGGGGGGAGGAGGAAGACTGTGCACACATGCATGCAGCCTGGTAGTTACGGTGATCTGGGATGAAAAACTCTGCTCTAAGTCAGGCAGAGCAAGGACTTCATCCTGGATCTGATACACCCCAGGCCAGGTGAGACAGACAGACACACACACACACACACACACCCCTTCCCAAATCAAAAAGCTCTGGGTTTGATCAAAAAAAAAAACCCAGACATTTCATTTTTGCAGACACCAAAGGTTTCGGTGTCATTCCAACGCAAAGCTAAACAAAATCTCAAAACCTCAAAAGTTGCCATGGAACAGAATGTCAAGCCATGCCCCTCTCTCCTGGCACTACTCCATGTGTCCCTGCCATCCCTGCCTCAGTTATTTTGGCTTTGAAATGTGTCAGATTGCACCACATATTACACCTATTTAAGGAGCAATTCCCCAGGGAGAGCGCACCTGAATCACCCTCCCCCTACAAGAGCTTTATCCACCCCAGTACACACACTGCAGTTTATTCAGCATCTTGCAGATTTCCGTCAGTTGGAGCTTGTTCTCGCTGTACTCTGGTGAGTTCCATTGTTAAGGTTTCTTGAGAGCTCTAAGCTCTTAATGTACAGACTCACTGCATTGCCTGTGGTGGAGCAGCGACCATGGTAATACAATATGCAAAGCCTCACTGGAGCTGATCCTCATTGCAATGGGCCCAGAATGCACCAACCCCCATTAAAATCATTCGGGCAGATCCCCAGTGGCTGTAAATCAGGGTAGTTCTATTTATTTAGATTTAAAATGATAAAGACACTTCTCCAAGGCTCTTGGCGCCCAAACATTGTACTTACTGTATAATTAACAATTAAATTCAATCTCAGCGGCATTCAAATCATCTGTGCCAACTACCACCTTCAGCAACTAGGTTGCAGACCCGCAGCTTTCTCCAGAGATGTTCTCAAGCAGGTGCCTTTTACAGCGTGCCTGGAAAAAAAAAAAATCACCAACTTTGGCCTATTTCAGACCGAGGTGGGGAGCAAATTCCAGAGTCCCAGCGTCCTCCCTGTGAGATGTTCCCTCTCCCTTATAGCAAGAGGATCCAGCTCAGGTGCCCTAGCTGACTGTAGCTGTGGCCACATGGCACAGGGAGAAAGCCAATACCAGGTCATTGGGCCTTACACTCCACCTGGAGACCAATGAGTGCACTTAAATCAGTGGAGCGACACCAGTTTACACCAGCTGAGGAGCTGGCCCTTTGATCCCTGTTGTCAATGGCTAGACTTCAGCATAATGCCATGATGGATGAATCTGGCTCATTACAACAAGCAGCGGAGGGTCCGGGTGGGGGGGTTAAAGCTGCCAAGCAACTGCTCCTCCCTTTGGCTTCCATTAGAATTGCAGGGGCTGCTTTTTGTAGCCTAAATAGCTCAATTATCTAAATGTAAAAGAGAAAAAAAAATCAGAACTACCTGCTCCGTACGACAGGATCATATCCTCCTGCGTAAGGCCATGTTAATAAGGAGCCCTGCACAGTTCAAGGATCACAATTCTAGCAGCAGGGAGCAGGCAAAACAAACATCAGACCCCCAAATCCCCCAAACAAACCAATGTCTTGTCAGATGGTGAAGGGAAATACCCCTCGGGGTTGGCCTCTGCACGGGAGTCCGTGTTCCACAGACTCAGCCCAGAGGGTGGGGGGCACCAGTGACATTAAGTCACCCTTGTGCCTTCTCTCTCGGGGGTTGCGCTATGCAGGCTGGTGCAGCAGCCAGTGTAAAGCAGAGCGGCCAAGAGATGTTCGATTCTATTTCATGGCAACCCTTATATGCTGGCAATGAATGTGTCTTTGGCTATGCCCGGATACCTGGCAGAAAGAGCCACCTGGGAATGCCCCAGACATACAGTCTGATCCACCATCCATTGAAGTCAGTGGAAAGACTCCCATTGCCTGCAGGAGGCTCACTGGGGGTTTTCCCCATGAGGCATAAGGACAGCAGAATACCCCTACACTGCCCCCTCTTTCAGATCCCAGGGTAGGGGTACCCTAAGCATGTGACTAGAGCTGTCCTGGGCTGCTGCAATAGCCTTGGAGTAGTTTTAACTTATCCCGGAGACTGGAATGTTCCCCAGCTGCCTCCTGAATCCAAGGGGGTGCAGACTAAAAAGGCAGCAGTGAGCTACCTCGCTTTCCTGCTGAGTTCAGCTTAGCAGCCCCTCAGAATCAGAGCCCTTCTCCCCTGCCCAGTCCCTCCACTCATCTAGCCCTGGCCTTCTCTCTGCCACTCCACACAACCTGATCATTGTTAATGCCAGAGCTTCTCTGCACCCCTCAGCATCTGCAATAAGCTTCCTGCATCTCCCAACTCCAGAGCAAAGCACACCTTCCCTCCCGGGGCTCTTATTATCTGCATAATAGCCTCAGCTACCAATGCCTATTTAACTCTGTAGCTGTATCCTAGGTCTCTGGTAGGGGCCAAAGGAGGCCCTGCAAATGAAGCTGTGCTGGGTGAACCGCAGTGGCCATGTCAGAGCCCATTACCGAGGGCAAGAGAGCCTTACGCCTGGTCTACACTACACAGTTTTGTCAACCAAAGTCAGCTTTTGTCTGAAATGCTCCTCCCGCCGATGTAACTCCCCTGCTATGCCGACATAATAAGAGCACCTCAACGAGAGGCGCTGGGCTGATGTTGGTGTAGTTAGGGTGGGTTCTTCACAGCGGCTGTTGGCTGTTATTCTTGTCAATTTCACGGCTCCAGCCAACTCCCGGGCTGCTGCCTGGTCTCTGCTCCAAGCCAGGTTGCCACCCAGGCTCCAGGTTTAGGCTGCTGCCCAGGCTCCCCAGTCAGAGCCCTGTAGGGTGACCAGATAGCAAGTGTGAAAAATCGGGATGGGGGGGTAATAGGAGCCCATATTAAAAAAAAGCCCCAAATATTGGGACTGTCCCTATAAAATCAGGACATCTGGTCACCCTAGAGCCCTGCTGCCCTTGAGGTTCTAACTCCCTGCTGGGAGCCCAGCAGCTGACTGGACTCCCGGTGCGGATCTCCCCGCCAAAGGCAAGCAGCCCCGGGCCGCTTCCCCTCCACTCCTGGCTGGGAGCGCTGAGGTGAGAAGCCTGGGGGGCAGCTGGGCTCCTGGTGGGGAGGTGCATGGAGCTGAGAGCCCTGGCTCCGAGTCCTCACACTGCCCCTCTTCAGTCGGTGGAAGCGCTCCTGGTGAGGACGCACACCTGCGACAGAAGGAGGGTAACGTGGACATCGGCCGCTGCAGTAATTAATGTGGTGGCTGTAAGTCGACCTAGCATAGGTCGACTTATCTTGGTAGTGTAGACATAGCCTTAGTTTGTATCTGGATTGTGGCCCCATAATTCACACTTGCTGAAGGGGTGAGTTGTCTCGCACTCTGTGTGCAGAAGGGGAGTGGAGGTAGGTTTCAGTAGAACAGCTAAATCAAGGAGATGGACACAACTAAATCCTTGTGTAACACTCTAACCACCCCCTGAATGATCTGTGGGCAAAAATAAAACAGGCAGCCATTTCCAAGGTCTCAGCAGCTAAGAAAAAAGGAATGGGGCATCGGAGTCCTGCTGAGCAGGAGTCAAGCTTGGCCATAGGTCCTGCTGGGACCTATGTGAAGAAAGATATTAGGGAGCTGCCGCCAGCTCCCTGGCTGCCCACGCACATCCATGTGCCCACAACAGCTCTTGGTGGGAGGGAAGAGCCAATCAAGAGACCAACTGAAGTGGGTGAGAGGAGACCCAGATCTGAGAAGAACTACAGACGAGGCAATACGGTCAATGGCACTGCGGCTGGTGGGCTGCATTTGTGTTGGGGCCCTGGATGGTGGAGGACTATAGGGTTGAGTCAGGTTACAAGTACCAGAGCAGATGATCCTCCTCTTTCCTGCCTTGCATCTCTTGGCCCCTTACCCACTCTCTTTCAAAAAAATGGAGGGGGGGGGGGGAGACGACAGTTTTCTGCCTCTGAGCTGTAGAATCTCTTTCCACCTCTCCCCAGACACTGCCTGTTTTCTAGTTCAATTATTGCCGACAGGGTCCTTTAAATTATGATGCAGGATCCTGTGCGGCCTAATCCACTTAACTCAACCCCAGCTGATTAAATTGGATGCCATATGGTGGGAAAGAGCTGATGTAATCCCGCACAGAGGGGGAGTCTCTTGCCTCATTACCCGGAGCGCAGCGTGGACGCCTCTCTTCAGGTTTCTCTGTGCTGGGGGGGCCTTCCTTGCCAACCAGATCGGGCTGGACAGGAGATTTGCAACATGTCTATGATGGGCAAAAATACATGATCTGGGGAGGGATGGGGGAGTGTCAATGGAAAATGCGGTTAACCACAACCCAAGCAGCTGAAGGAAAAGCAATTCTCTCCAGCCCAGCTGGAGTCTAATATACCATTCCCCCGTCTCTGTCAGGCATTCGGTCCCCTGAGAGCACTTTGGAAATTGGGGGCTGTTTCATGGCTAAAGGAAGGTGAAGGTCGTCTATGTACCAGTAGTTGGGCCGATATATTGATTACATTCATTCCAGTGATTGCAGCCCTCAGACCTGGTCACTCTGATAGTCATTAAAAGGTCAGATCTCAGATTAACCCCCACAGGACAGTCCATGGCTGGAGAGCAGATTTGCAGGGAAAAGGGAGAAGGATGTGACTGCCAGCCAACCAGTACAGGACAAGATCCAGAGAGCTAGCCCTGTCTATAATTTGAGGTTTCCCAGCACAACCAGCCAAGGTGCATTGCCATTTGCCACATACACAAACAATCTTCCCACATAGGCTGCATTATGTCTACAGATAAAATCAGAAAGTGCCAGAACTAATTAGTAACAATAAAATAATACCTTGCACCATCAGTAGAGCATCATTCCTCTGAAGATCCCCTAACAAGTGGTAGATATAATCCCCATTTTGCAGATGGGGAATCTGAGAGGTTAAGTGACTTTCCCTAAATCATATGGCAAGTCAGTGGCAGAGGTGGGAATACAACCCAGGAGTCCTGACTCCCAGGCCATGTCTTCACTACAAAATTATGTCGACCTAACTTATGTCGGCACACAGCCACTGCAGTTATTAAATCGCTTGTGTATGCGCACGCTTGGCTCTTTGTTTGGCAGTGCGCGTCCCTCACCAAGAGCGCTGCTATCGATTGTATTGTCAGGGTGGGGCATTGTGGGATGGCTCCGGAAAGCCAGCAACAGTCAACATAAGCAACGCAGTGTCTACTAGGGTGACCAGATGTCCCGATTTTATAGGGACAGTCCCGATTTTTGGGTCTTTTTCTTATATATGCTCCTATTACCCCCCATCCCCGGTCCCGATTTTTCACATTTGCTGTCTGGTCACCCTAGTGTCTACACTGACACGGCGTCGACTTAATTACATTGACCGTGACTCTACGCCACTCAGGAAGGTGGGCGTTACTAAATCGGTGTAGAGAGGCACTTACGTCAATGGGAGCCAAGTTTAAGTGAAGACAGTTCCACAACGCATGGCAGCTTACATTGACCTAACCACATAGTGGACCAGCCCTCCGGCCCCTGCTCTAACAATTAAATATCACTACCTCCTAATCGACTGCCAAGTCAAATTAACCTCTGGAAGAAGCTGCAGATGCTTTAGGCCACAGCATAGCTATCCTGAAATTCATCCTACATTTGGTCATTTAGGGGTCAGAGTGGGTGTTGTAATGTACTGGGGAAATATAAGTGTATCGGGCCCAGTTTCTCATATTCACCGCAGTATTGCCAACCCCAAGCATTCTAAAATCATGAGCCAGGCCCCTTCAAAAAAAGGAGACTTTAAAAATCAGGGCTTTGGAACTGTGCTCCGGCTCCAGAGCAAAAACCTGCAGCGCTACTGCTCCGGAGCTGCTCCGCGCTTCAGCTCTGGGCTCTGCTCCAAAGCCCTGTTAAAAATAATAAAACTGTGAAGTTCATCTTATTTACTTTCTGGTGCTGGAGCCTGTAGGGTCTACATTTTCAAGGTTTTCTCTTCAACCATGAGGGTTAGCAATTCACTTTTTTTAAAATGAAAGCTAAGAGTCTCACATAATCACATGACTCCAGGAGCTGGGGCTTTCAGAAAAACACCAATTATTGTGAGACTCACAGAAATATTGTGAGAGTTGGCAACACTGCGTTACCAGGCTGAAAGGCAAAGGGCTTGTTTTTATTTACCACTGGGAGGCTGCAGGGGCAGGGGGAAGAACAGCGAGCATGTGAGTGACTTGGAGACATTGCAGAGTTACTAGCCCTATTTGGGGAACTCAGCAGATGCCAGTGAGTAAACTTACTGCCCTGATTGTAGCATATTAGACGCAGCCCCGCCAGCACAAGATCTAAACCCTATGGAAGCTGGGTGCAGTTCCATAAGAGCTAATCATAGGGAAGGCATTTGGAACAGGAACTCGCTAATTCCATTGTAAAAGCTGAGGCCTAAGGGGGGGGGGGGGGACTAGAGGGGCTCTGGTCTCTCCCTCCTACCATAGTAACAGACTCCAGCAGTGATCGCCCAGAGGGACTGCTCATTAAAGCGCTGTGACAGCAAGCAGAGAGGGTGGGATTCAATTAGCACCTCAGTGCCAGCACTGTCCCTTCTGCATCCCGCCAGGGAGGGATAATTGGGACAGCTACCCCTGCTGCTCTCCCAGTGACTAGGAGAGAGAGCCTCGCCTGGAAAGACAGGCAGACTCAGGAGCTAGCCAAGTGTCTGAATCGCATGCCTGGAGGATGAAAAACTTGGGAACCAGTTAAGTGGCCAAATGCCAATTTGCCCTCCAGGCAGCCACTCCACACCGCTGCCTCCGATGCCCACAGACAGACATAAGGTGCCAGGACAGCCAGTGACAAAGCCAGCTGTGCGGAGGCTCATGGAAGAGACCGCACTGTCTCCCCCAGGCTGCAGGCAGATTTTATTACTCATGTCACTATTCGTGGGCAAGGGATACTGGGGGAGGGCTAGCCACTGCCTAAAGTGGAGAAAAAATATTTACTGAGGATTCCCCCCCCCCAAGGACTTCCAGGTGCTTTACACACTATGGGTTCAACCCTAAGAGGTGCTGAGCACCCCAACTCTCATTGACCTCAACAGTGAGAGTGGAAGGCACTAAACATCTTGCGAGATCAGCCCTTGCGGGCTCCTTCCGCCATCCTGAGCCCTGCTACAGTCCTATTAGGGCACAAAGAGGCCATCTAGCTGGCTTAAATAGCCAACTGGGGAGTCCCTTGATGTATGGGGACTCCAGGAGTGGCATAAAACCTGTATAGTTGGCAGGACACAACCCTCTTGCATCAGGAATTGCATTGAGGAGACGTGGCCAGAGTCTCCTGTGCTCCAGTTCTCCCCAGCCATTGCAAGTAGGACGTAGTTTAGAACAGCCTCAAGGTTGCCCTATATTACATCAGGGGCTGAGCTGGCCCCTTTGCAATTGGGTGAAGCAGAGGATTGAGCCCTCATTGAGGACTCTAGGACTGGCCCCTGTATACATACAGCACCCTGAAATGCAGCCAACATTTGGAAAATGGAGAACAGCAGACAACCAACCAACCAACAGTGCATGGCACCACGGTGGGGGGAGCAAAATCGTGGTCTCAGGAGGTACCCAGGCAAACCACAACTATTACCAAAAGTGCCCTAGTGTCCAGGCAGAGATGACAAGAACTTGGTTTTCAAGGTCTCGTCTGAACAGCCCACACCTCAGCAGCTCTACCCAGTTGCCCTGCTGGTATTCAGACCTCTGGTTCCAGGGAGCCCCAGTCTCAGCAATTTGTCCCTTTACTTTTCAGACCTGCACTTGGCAGCCGAACTGGGGAAGACGTTGCTGGAGCGTAATAAAGAGCTGGAGGATTCGCTGCAACAGATGTACGCAACCAATGAGGAGCAAGTGCAGGAGATAGAGGTACAGATACTGCCGAAGCCCAGGATAACTCCCTGCTGCTGTTGCCATCGGAGGGGATTGGCTGTGAGAAAGCGAGGGACATTTTAGCCACCTCACTGCAGCCAATGGGACCTGCTAGGCTGTTAAGAGAGTGGAGGGATGTGCTGGGGGGGGGAGGGGAGTTAAAACCACATATGGAAGGGACTGAACCAGTGGTGGATTAAGTCCTAATACAGCAGATCAGCCAGTCTGGGCTCCACACTTGGAGGGTCCCTCTGCCCCCCCAATTGGGAGCCTCTGTTTTGGTTGGCTCTAGGTCGTGTTCAGCCTTATTCTGTCCCTAAACCAGACCCCAAACCGACTTCTGTTCAGAATGTTGTAGAAAGGATGCGATCATTCCAGTGCCTGCCTGCCTGATTCCAGTTCTTAGTGACCGTGTTTAGTAGCCATCTGAGCATGGAGCCCCATGGTGCTACTCACTGCACTAATGCAGAATAAGAGACTGCCCCTGCCCCAAAGACAAGATAGATTCAGGGCGGGGGAAAGAGAGAGGACACACAAGAGCGAACAATGCAATGGCTGCAAATCTCACGCTGTGGGAAAATAAATGAATAGATTCCACAGTCCCTCACCCCACCTCACAGGCAGAGAGGAAGCATTTTAATAGCAGCACATCACTGGTCTTTGGCCAGCAGGGGTCATTGCAGACACTCAGCGAATAGCGTTTGGGAGGCTGGGGAAGAGTGAAGGTAACGTGGTTCCTTTAGGCAAATGAACCAAAAGCATGAACTTCCCTGGAAGTCAGTGGACAGTGAGGGATCTCAGTATCTTGCACGATCGAGTCCCCTGATGACAAAGTGAAAAGGGAAGTGGGTGGTTCAGGGATGGGCTTTGTGCACAAGCACAGGTCTTGGATCGCCTCACATTTCATGGACTCCTGAATTTTTTTGCAGTACCTGACAAAACAGCTGGAGATGTTGCGCCAGATGAACGAACAGCACGCTAAGGTCTATGAGCAGCTGGACCTCACAGCACGGGACCTGGAGCTGGCTAATCAGAAGCTTGTGCTGGAGAGCAAGACGTCCCAGCAGAAGATACAATGGTAATGCTCCCCACTGCTTGTGTTGGATTCCTGACATTAGGTCAGCGATCTGATTGGTAGCCAGGGGACCAGAGTGTGGTAAAGTGCTTTGCCTTGTAGGGCAGATGACTGGCAGTCCTGAACAAGAATAGATGAGTGTTTGGAAAACACCTTGAGTTCCCCCAGTCCCTGAACTACAGGAGCAGAGGCATGTCAAGAAGCTCTAAAGGAGAATAATGCCCACCAATCAGTACTAGGATACTAGTTCCACCTCTAGAGCAGCCCAGACTAGGTTATTCCCTGCCAGCTAACACCAGTTTATCAATAACATTTTCCCTTCTAAAAGGAGACCCTGGCCAAGGTCAGTCCTTGTGAGCACCAGATTGTTACACTGTCTTGTACAACCCCACGTCTTTTAAAAATGGCTATACATGCAGAAAGCTTTAGTGTCACAGCTCTACTTACTATTTTACAAATTGAACTCACAACTGGCGTAGAAACCATCCCTGGCCAGTCTCTGCCTTTTATTTTTATGGGAGAAAGAGAAGAAGGAATAAACTCGCCATCATCCTACTTTAATCTTTTAAATGCTGAGATATCCTAGGACTGAGCAAATTCCCAGGAGGTTATTGTTCTAGCCAATTGACTCAAGAATAGAATCCCAAATTATTGCACTCGTCTGCCACCTCCTCCTCCACCTGCCCCCTCCACACAGAGGCACCCCTCATCTAAATCAAGAAAGAAAATACTCAGGCAGAATTCATCACAGTTAGAAGTGCACCCAAAATTTTCCCCGTCTAGGACTTTGGTCTATGCAAGGAATGCAGGATCTGCCCTCAAAGGAGTGCACTCTTCCCCTACAGTGAGAGGGGATTGTTAAACAAGACCTTCGGCAGATGAGCGCCTAAACTTCCTTGTTGCCTCACTTCACTTCTCTTTCTCTCTGACCCTGGCAGCCTGACGGAGACCATCGAGGGGCTGCAGAACCAAGTGGAGGAGCTGCAGAAACAGGTGGAGGAGCTGCGGAGCTTAGAGCAGCTGCGCATACGGCGGGAGAAAAGGGAGCGGCGCCGAACCATTCATACCTTCCCCTGCCTCAAGGAGCTGTGCTTGAGCCCCAGGTATCACCATGAAGCCAGGAGAGGGAAAGGCAGGTGCGGAGACTATGGGAATATCAGCGAGGTCCTGGGAATCAGCAAATACTCCTTTGCCTTAATTACTCCGGACTGTATGTGGAAAGCATTTCCCATTAAAACTGGCATTTCTGCTGAGAGGGGAAGGGGAAAACCAGCAGCAAAGATGGGGGCAGGTTTTATTCCTATCTACCCCAGTCCATTAGAGTAGCACAAGTCAGGGAACACTGTGGATCTGACTCTAAAAAAGGTGAGCAATAGTAACACAGGATTTGCCATTTACCATCAGTTTAGCATCTCACCTCTGCAATTGAGCCCAATACATGATGCTTGAGAGGAAGGTGAGCCCCACCCCCAGGCAATGCACACAGTTATACAGTTCTGTAGTTGGTAAGGTTCCTTCCTGGTCACTATTAGCTGATGCCTTGAATCATGAGATTGATTACCCCTTTGGGGGGGGGGGAGGGGGACTCATATAGCCTCTTATGAAATGGAGCTGCACCGGGGCAAGGAAAGGAGGTGCCCAGCCCAAGTGGCACTGCTTGGAGTCGTTCTACCTTTCTCATGCACGCTGCTTCCTGAGTGCTGTAGAGAAACACATGTTAGGCAGCAGGGCTGGCTCTACATCTAAAAAGCTATGGCCAGTATTCCCCCACTATGATTCTCCCACCACTGTCTAGTGCACAGGGGGGCAAGGCCTTACCCCGACAGGCTCCCTGGTGGGGCAGCTGACACAGCCAGTACCTCCCTATCAACTGCACCTAGACAGATGACATAGAGGAGTGTGAAATCCTGCATCCTCTCCTTCTGCCGCAGCTACAATAGAGCAGCCATGGGTTTTGCACGCATATTACTGCTATTTATTTATTTGTATTGTAGTAGCACCCAGGAGCCCAATCATGAACCAGGCCCCTATTGTGCTAGATGCTGTACAAACACATATGTTGTTATTGTTCATCCCACCCTGTCTAAAATCCAGCCACAGTATTAATTCATTGACCTCCTGGGGACATTTCTTGCTCAGCTTCCTACGTGATGGAATCTTCTCTAAATAGAGAATCAATAAACCTGCTATCCTATAGGAAAGCATTGCACTGCCCGGGGATACAAATGCACGGCCTTCTACTGAAGCAATGAAGGGGATGTTACAAGGGCATAATCTACCTCCAGGCAAAGTCTACTCAATATCCATGTGGTTGTTTTCCCACCATGCCCCTGTAGTACTTTACCCACATTGCCTCACTGCAGAGTTTGGCTTTTAAATTTGCATTTGGGGTTTGCAGGTCACTCTGACCTACAGTAATTAGGAAATCTGTTCAATACGCCCCATCACCATCCAAGCCCTAGAGGGGAAGGGATGGTATTTTATCCTTTCCAATTTGTTCTAACTCGAGTGTTTATTGGGGTGGAGAAGGAAAACAGATTTCCTGACCGCAATGGGGGAGAATATTTCTGTATCATGGAAACTACATGAAGCACTGGAAGAGGGGTTACTCCAGCAAGAGTGTTTTTCCATTACCCTCATTTTATAAACCTCCTCCTACTCTTTCTGGAGAGCTGGCACTTCCTGGACACAGAACAGCACAATCAAGTTTTGTTTGTTTGTTTTTCAGGGAGGGGTTAAGCTCAGAGGCTGCAACACACATTCCACAATTTTACTACTTTGTTGGTTTAGGCAACACAGTTTTTCAGGGCAGGTTCTCCCACTTTTGTCCTCCCTTGGTGGGCAAAGCCAAATGCCTGAAGAGCACAGATTCCCACAGCAGCAGCTTACAATGATAGCCTTTGGCACAGGGGGAAGGGGAGATGGGTGGCAGGTTCCTAGTGCACTACATTTGTGTATACTTTATTCCCATTATTGCCAATTCCTCCTCTCCCTCCAATCCTAGGTGCCACCAGAAGGGGTGGGAACAGACTAAGACCCTTCCCTGCTGACTAGGTGTAACGATGCCATTCTGGCGGGACCCAACTGAGAGTGCCAATTCAGGACAAATGGCTTAAAACAGGGCAGTTACAGCCCAAGGCTGGGGTTTTTCCCACCTCTGAGGCAAACCAAACCAGCCAGAGAGTGAAGACTTTGGTCTCACCCCACTGGCTAACCACAAGTCACACAAGCAATTTCCTTAGACAGTCCAGTTTTCCAGTATCACCACCAGCGCCACTCATTATGGGGACCAATGGTTATGAAAACCAATACCCCAATAAAAGAAAAAAGGTTCTCCTGATCCCAAAGGATCAGGCCTCAGACCCAGGTCAATATACAAATCAGATCTTACCCACAAATTACGCTGTTGCCAATCCTTTAGAATCTAAAATCTAAAGGTTTATTCATAAAAGAAAAAAGATAGAGATGAGAGCTAGAATTGGTTAAATGGAATCAATTACATACAGTAATGGCAAAGTTCTTGGTTCAGGCTTGTAGCAGTGATAGAATAAACTGCAGGTTCAAATCAAGTCTCTGGAATACATCCCCAGCTGGGGTGGGTCATCAGTCCTTTGTGTAGAGCTTCTGTTTCTAGCAAAGTCCTCCAGAGGTCAGAAGCAGGATTGAAGACAAGATGGAGACAAGGCATCAGCCTTAGATAGTCTTTTCCAGGTGTAAGAACACCTCTGTTCTTACTGTGGAAAATTACAGCAAAATGGAGTCTGGAGTCACATGGGCAAGTTCCTGCATACTTTGCTGAGTTACAAGGCATATTTGCCTTCTCTCAATGGGTCAATTGTATAGCTGATGGTCCTTAATGGGTCATCAAGCAGGCTAGGCAGAGCTAACACCAGCTTGTCTGGGATGTCACCCAGAAGCATAGCATAAGTTTGAAATACAGACAGTATAGAGCCAATATTCATAACTTCAACTACAACATTGATACACACATATAGATAGCATAATCATAACCAGTAAACCATAACCTTGTCTTAGACACCTCATTTGACCCCCTTTATACAAGATTTGGTGCCATTACAGGACTTTGGTTGCAACCATGTTCTATATGGTCCCAGATTATGTCAATACATCACACTAGGCCAGTGATGTTCAATCACTACCGGAGAGTGGGAGGTGGGCAAATACTTCTGAAGCAAAGTGACTAGCATTTAGCTCATGTCTCCTTCCTTCTCCAGGATAGAAAGTTGATGCAACGAATCCCGACCAGCCCAGGGAGGAAAAATCTCAAGCCCTGTATTTTCAGCCCAAGTTGGTAGTGCCTTGAAGATATTATTATGAAATGGCTGTGAGGGGGCTTGTGGAAAATGAATTTGGCGGCTGTCACTCATGTTGCCAAAAGCGAAGGCCTTATCTGCATGAGAAAGTTGCACTGGTTTAACTAACGGAGTGATTTAGTTTAACCGGCGCAGGGGTCGGAATCAGTCTCAAAGCCAGTTTAAGTTAAATTGGGATGACTCTCATATAGACAAAGGTCCAAGCATCCAAGTCACAAAAGTGCAGCCCCAACTGGCAATCCTGTCAGCAATCTTAGTGACTGAATATGGATCATGGAGGGTGAACAGTCCTCTCACCTCTACCGATGGTTCTCCAGGACAAAGTGGAGGCATGTGTGAGGGGCAGAATGGGGAAGCTAACACGGCCACTGCCTGAGCTATACCTAGTCTGTATATAGGGGGATAAGTTCCATCTCCAGTGCTCTTGGTCAGGTAGCATTTCGCCAGAGCTGTATAAAACCCAGATCCTTTGCAAAGTAACACAGTGATAAGGGAGAACTGCCAGCTGCTGAATCCATGATACAGGTTTCCATGTGAAGGGAAAGAATAAAGCAGCCTGGGTAGGACACTGGAGTGGGAGTCAGAAGTCCTGGGTTCTGTTCCCATCTCTACTACTGACCTGTATGTGACCTTGCGCAAGTCACTTCCTTTCTGTGTGTCATTTCCCCTCCCACTCTTTTGTCTCTCGTATAATTAGATTGTAAACTCTCTGGGGCAGGGGCTGTCTTTCATGTTTATGTACAGTACTTGGCACAATGGAGACCCAATCTTGATTGTGGCCTCTAGGCATAACAGTAATACAAATAATAACAAAGCATCCACAAGCCAAATCTCATTTGGTTTCACCAGAGTGTATCCAGGGTAGCTCCTCCATGGACTTTAGTGAAATTACTGGTGCAACTGAGAGCAGAATTTGGCTCCAGTATCCTTAAGGGACCATTATTTTGCCAATAACTCACTACAATCTCCTCTGCCACAGGTATGAAGATGCGTTCCAGGTCCACAGCTCTTCAATGGAGCTCAACCAAAACCCTATGGAGAGGGAGAATGAGCGTCTCCAGGCCATGGTGAATTCCCTTAGGTCCCAAGTCAACCAGGAGAAGCAGCGGAAGGAAAGGGTGGAGCGCGAATACACTGCCGTCATCCAGGAGTACTCAGACCTCGAGCAACGGGTGTGCGAGATGGAGAGCTGCAAACTGCGCATCAAGGAGTTGGAGGCTGAGCTCCTGGAGCTACAGCAGATGAAACAAGTCAAGAAGTATCTTCTTAGCAGAGAGGACAACCTGTCTGAAGCACTTCTGGAGCCATTAAACAATGCCCCCGAAGCAGATTACATCGACCTCTCAGAGGAAGATGGGAGTAAAACTCACAGTGCATCCATGACAGCGTCCCCAAATCACCCCGTCCGGAAAAGCTGCAGCGACACTGCCCTCAACGCCATCGTGGCCAAGGACGCCGTGAGCCGGCACGAAGGCAACTACACACTGCACGCCAACAACGTGCGCAAGCGGGGCATGTCAATCCTGAGGGAGGTGGACGAGCAGTACCACGCCCTGCTGGAGAAGTATGAAGAGCTCCTCAGCAAGTGCCGGCAGCACAAGGACAGCGTGCGCCACACCGGAGTCCAGACCTCCCGCCCCATCTCTCGTGACAGCTCCTTCAGGGACTTCCGGGGAGAGGGTCACGAGCTGGAAGAGCGGAAGACAATAGAGAAGAGCCTTAGCAAACACGTGGAGGCTGTGGACAAGCGGCTGGAGCAGAGTCAGCCAGAGTACAAGGCCCTTTTCAAGGAGATCTTCTCACGCATCCAGAAGACGAAAGCCGACATCAATGCCACCAAGGTGAAAAACAAGTCTAGCAAATGAATCCCACCGCCATGGTGTTTCTTTTGCTCCCACATGCAACCTCAACAACCAGCTCTTCTCTTTTGCTCCAGGAAATATTGAGCGGCCCTGCTGCCTTGAGGCCTGGAGGCCTCTCACTTTGTTTTCTTGTACAGGAAGGGGGCCTACATGGCTCAAGGGCAAGAAAGTGCCATGGAGACTCAAGTCACTTTTGTAAGTTAGTGCTCCAAGTGAACCCAGCTGCCAGGGTTTCTGAACCTGCTGGAAAAGCTGTATATTGTAGTTCTAGATTGTTTCAGAAACTTTACAATGAATTCCTGCATGTATTGCTACAGCAGCCAGAAATCACAAACACCGGAAACCAACCAACTACCCGCCTTTTCAGCTTCTCCTCCAGCTACTGTGTTTGATTATCTGCAGGCAAAACCTTGGATCTCCTGCAGTGTCCTAGAATGGCATGGGTGCAGTGTTACAAAAAAGCCATCAGAACTTCCAGAGACTGCTTCAAAACACTCAGCCCTTCTCTCTCTCTTTGGTTTACTGCAAAGGACCCACAAGTGTACCTGAGACACTTTAGTTTGACCTTTCTGTTCCCCAAAGGGCCGTATGTTCTTCCTATTTAAGCCATTCTCTTATCAGCCAGGTTTTTCAGAGATTTACAATGCAAACTAATTGCAACTGGAAAAACTTGAAGAGAAATGTAGAACTGGTTACTGTTATGTCTTCATCAGCCTCCCTGGATGAGTCAGTCTTAGGACTTTAAGCGTATAGGATATCCTTCTTTTACACTCTAGGTGAATCACAGTCTGGTTGAATTCATCTTATGGTTGAAACTGATGACCAGGGCTTTCCCAGAAGCCAAACAAGAAGTGCTGTTACTGGTTCAGAGAGATACCCCTCATCTCTAGGTTTGGGTATTGGTCCTCTGTGCCTTGCTATTCAAGAGATCATCATTGCCCCTCCATATTGCCAAATATGACTTGTCTGGGTTTGCAAAGACAGATTAGCAGTGACTAACAACAAAGCACCACATTTCTTAAAGTGTTAAGAGCAGTGATTACCAACAACAGTATTTATCACACTGTCCCCAGACCTTCACCGTTAATACTCCTGACTGAGCTGACAGACAGAGTTTTCTGCTGACAATAATCCAACTTGGCTGAGCTGCCTTTTCCAAAGGTTGTCACCTGCCATGGAGTTTTAAATATTCCAAATTAATTTGCCAGCATCAGAATCTCTCTACTCTCTTCACACGCCCACCGAGAGATGCAGACACACACACACAAAAGGCCTCCCCAATCTCAGGAATCAGCAGTATCCATTTCTCAGAAACCACGAGTGGGCCTTGTTTGGTCAGACATTTCTATGTGGCATCTTGCGGGGCTCATGAATATATGCAGATAAACAGCATTTCACTAGAGCTTCAGATACAGACCCAGAGCGCTCAGCTGCAGGGGAGGATCCTAACTGTTGGTATAAGTTACTGAAGTTATAAATTACTGAACAGTATTCAACATGCACTTAAGGAAACTTTGGGCTGGACTCTGATTTCATTTACACCAGCTTAAATCCCAACGTCTCTTTTTCTGGAGTTACACTGGTATAAACGAGATCAGAATCTGGCTTTTGGTTATTTTTTAGCATAATTTATCTCATTTTCTTTTTTTCCCCCCTCCATTGTCTTATTCTCCAAATTCAGGACCTGACCCCGTGAGGAGCCAACCGCCCTCCGCTCCCACTGAAATGAGTGAGGATTGAGGGCGCTCAGCACTTTGCAGCATCAGTCCCTCGGTCTTTTTCAAAAAGCTGCCATCATGGCAGTTTGCAAAGGTGCGACCTCCAAACCATCACCACTGCTGCCTCTTAGATTGGCCTGCCAGAGGGGCCCAGTTCGGCAAATACCCTCCCCCTTCCCACCCAATGCCAAAAGCTTCTCTCTTGCACCCTTGACATTTTCAGATGGCCAGTGGCCCCAAACTCTGAAGTATTAGGAGCCATACACATGATTGTGGCTACCAGTCTGGTAACCGTATGGAGAACCTTCATGCCTTATTTATTTATAATGGAAAGCAGTTGTTTAAAAAAAAAAAAAAAAAAAAGTAAGCATCAAGTAGATTTTCTCAGAGAATTCACCATGCTCTTTGTTGCCACTGTCATGATACTTGGTGTGTTGATTATTAATGTTCCTTTACCTAAATCTTTATACTAGGGGACTTTTGAACCTTTGTCTGTTCTAAAGTCATCTGTTTGTTGCATCAGTGTGAAGGGGATCACTATCACTTTCGGTTTCAAACACTGTAACGTATGAACCAGCATCAGTTTAAGTGTACATCAGATAAATATATTTAAAAATGCTTTATTCTCTTCCTAAATAAAAAGAAACCCCGGTATTCTGAAAGCTGAAACTTTCTTTGTGGCTGTTTTTGATTCCAAGAATATCAGGTAGTGCTGTTTCTTTGAATTTCTGGCATGATGTAGGGCAAGAAAATGCTTTAGGCTCCTTGCGAGAAGTTGGAGAGAATGCAGCAGAGTGAACATACATTTCATGTATTTGGGTTATTATCACCAACTACATCATGAAAATGCACTGCCTTATCAATTCTCAACAGTCCGTTAACTTGCAAAATTCTGAATACCCAACACAAATGCGGATTATTTTTTTTAATTTAAAAACAGGATCCAGAAAAATTATTCATGCAAGTGACAAGGTATTAACACTTGGCTTAACAAAGGAACAGCTGCAGTATATCAGCTGCTTGTACAGCAAAGTGCTGAGAGCATCCTTTCTGCGTCCAAAAATATTAGTGGCCATACACACAGAGAGACTTGTGATTCACATTCAATTGGGGGAGGGAGTTTGTTTGTTTTAAATGAGGGTTCCAGTGAACTGCGCCCCTACGAAAAGGACAAAATAAGCATTTTTGCACTTAGACAGAATCTTATATTTAAGGATCTCAAAGTGCTTTACAAATATTAATTAATTAAGCATCCCAACACTATTAAGAGGTAGGTCAAGAAGATATAACGATCATTTTACCCACCATGGAAATGTAGACAGCTGTCTAATGGAAGGTGGCATCTATGTAACACCACACAGAAACACCCTTAAACGGTTTAGGACAGGAAGTGAATAACAAACTGTACCCCGTTGCAATTGCAGGGGAAATTTAGAGCAGCAGGATCAGAATTTGGCCAGAAAACCTAGGTTCAGCAGAATAGGTGTGTGAGAATCTTTAATGACCACAAGTGGTCTAAAACTCAGTTTTACTTTGCGTTTGAAAGACAGCACTTACACCCAGCCCAGCTCCATCAGCATCACTCTGGGACAATGAGTTGGTTCCAATTCAAGTCCCAAATCAGAAAAGTCTCCGTAATCAGGAATAGGAATGGATTTCCTTAAGCAAAGCTTAAGTGCTTTCCAGAACTGAGACCTCAGAGAGAAAAACGCCATCTATGGAGTCACCTGCATCATTTCCTGTAGCACCTATGGTTTCTATGGAAGTTTCCCATCCAAGTATGGACCTGGCCCAGCCCAACTGGCTTGTGAAATCTGATAGGATCACTGTGCAAGGTGTGAATACATCCTTAGGCACATCAGTTCACCATCACAAATTATAGGATGGTTTTGTACAGCTCCTGCTCCACAATAACATATGTCACCAGATGGAATGAACCTGCTTTAAAAACAAGCCCCAACATTGGTGGTTTTAATTCTCCATGCTTCGTTAAGCCTTAAAAGCCTGGTTCTGTTTGAGTTACATCAAAGTCAAGTCTTATCCAAACCCTCTCTACATGCACATCTCTCATCCATACCCTGCCTCTAAACAAGAGAAAGGCGAAAGGGTGCTGGTTGTAACCCAATATCCTCCGTGCTTCACACAGGGTTCTTGTGTCAGGGCTCTCAACTGACAGGTGGAAAAAGAGGAAAGGTCTCTTCATTCAAAATTTGCGTTCAATTGGGTCACTTCAGTCACCTTCGTTCTGATGTCCTCTTGGCACGTACAGCCAGTGAGACAATAATGCAGACAGGTTTAACAACAGTTGGCAAAGTGGATCATCCTGCTACAGCTATTTCTTCTCCATCCCTTCGGCTACAAATCAAACATTTACCTGTTTGTTGCTTGAAATTAAGGTCACCAGATGGCATGACTTGGCTCTGATGACTGACTTTTTTTTTTTTTTAAAGCATTCAATTATCAGAGCAGAAGTCCCCAAGGTCTCCATTCCCAAACAACCTGCGTTGCCGTGGTACCACACAGATTAAAACCAAATGCAGTGCCCTCCATGGCCCAGCAGCACTGCTTAGTGTCAGCCGTAGCAGGACATAAAACATTTAACTCCTTTCCCAAGGAGCTGAGCACGCTGAGCACGCTGCCTCGGCAGCGATTACCAGAGACCGTTACGCAGCCCCTACACATGCAGAGTAGCCTCCCGCCACACCAACTTTGCAACCATCTTGTCTTCGTTCTGCAGTTTAAACTAAGGGTTCTTCTTATCTCTGATACCATTTCTACTCCTGCCAAAACGTAAGAGGCTCTGGCAGTACTGTGCCCACTTTGCCCATTACCCTACTGCCAGAAGCAGTGACTCCTGCCTGTCTCTGTCAAGTAGTAAAGTTCCTATTTCAAGGGAAATGGAGGGTGCTCAGCATTTTGCATAAAGCTCTTAGAATCTCACAGGACTAGGCCTTATCTCTGCTCTATTGGAGAAGTCCAGGTGCCCAGAAAACACTTCATTATTACTCTATGTAATCATTAAAGAAGGGGTGGAGACAGATAACTACTTGTGATATACACCCTCTCATTCTTACAAAAATGAAAATACTCTGGGATTTTATAGGGATTAGCCCAAGATATTGTAGCTCCGAGCGGGAGTGAGGGACCGTCTGCCGAATTGCCGCCGAATAGCTGGACGTGCTGCCCCTCTCCCGAGTGGCTGCCCCAAGCACCTGCTTGGCAAGCTGGTGCCTGGAGCCGGCCCTGTGTAGTAACATTAGCATATGCTGTTGGGACTGGAGGTTTTACTGTAAAATACCAGTGTTACCAACTCTCACAATTTTATGCAAGACTTAATATACTTGATGTTTTTGTTAAGGCCCTAGAGCCTGGAGTCATGGAAATACACCAGAATCTCAGCTTTCATTTTTTAAAAAGTTTCTAGCCATCATGATTGCAAAGATAAGCTTGAACACATGAACCCTAACCATGCAAAAGCCAGAATGCAAATAAAGAATTCCAAATGTTTTTTTCTTCACTCTCATGATTTTTAAATCAATCCTATGATTTGAGAGGGGGAGAAGAGTACTCGTGATTTTTGAACACTTGGGATTGCCAAAACAGAAATACTGATCAATGCACAATACAGGGATAGGTAACATCTGCACCCAAAGTCAAGGCATTAGCGCACCCCTCAATACGCAATATTATCACAGAGCCACACATCACCACCATGTGTCACTGCACTGCCCAAAGGAAATTAGAGAACATTCTCTGGCCTGTGTTAAACAGTCACCCTAGATCAGTGGCTCTCAAACTTTTGTACTGGTGACCCCCATTCACACAGCAAGCCTCTGAGTGCAACCCCCGCCCCTTATAAATTAAGAAACACTTTTTTTATATTTAACACGATTATAAATGCTGAAGAAGCAGCAGAGTTTGGGATGGAGGTTGGCAGCTCATGACCCCCCATGTAATAAGCTCACTACCCCGAGGGGTCACGCCCCCCAGTTTGATGACCCCTGACCTAGATCATCACAAGGATCCCTTCTGGCCTTGGAATCTAGGACACCTCTGCTTGACCAGGGAACCCCACCACCATTCCACATCCCTCCCAACCATTCCAGTGGTTAAAGCAGGATGGGTCCTGCCCCCAGGAGGGTGGGAAGCCATGTCTGCCCTGGGGAGAGGGAGGCGGCAGGGTTCGGTCCTGCCCTCAAGGAGTGGGGAACTGAGGGGGAGGGGGCAAGGGTGGTTGCAAAGCAAGGCTGCCTACACTCACCCCTCTGTGGTGGCTCCTGCCCCATGGAGCCCGGCTGGACCTACGCGCGTTGCAAGCTGGCCCTGGGGCACGGTGTTGCTCAGGTTTGGCCCAGCCTCCCCGACCGGGGGTGCGGGAGGGGGCAGGACACAGCTGGGCCAAATTTGAGCGAGTGAGGCTGCAACCCCCTGTGTGGAGGCAGATGGGGCGGCCTGGGGCAGGGGCTTGGCTATTGGGGGTCAGAGCGGGACAGCCCCACGCAACCAGGCCTCTTGGGAGTGCTGGGCCCACGCCACGTTATCCTGCAGGCGCCACGCGGCGTGGGCGCCCCTAGTGTCCGCAGCAGCTCCCACCTGGCAAACCGCAGCCCCGTCCCTGACCCGCCTGCACTCACAGCAGCGCGGACCGGAGGAAACTTGCCCCGGAACCCCCGCAGCGCAGTCGCTGTTTCCCGGCCGGACGGCGGACACCTAAGGGGAGTGCACGCAGAGGACCCAAGATGGCGGCGCGCGTGTTGCGGGGCCTTTGCCGGGCGAGGCCGGCGCTGCTCCCCGAACGGACCCCCCGAGGCATCCTACACCGAGCCGCCGCCGGCGCCGCCCCCAGCTCCGAGTTCCGGAGCGAATACGCCCTGGACAGGCTCTATCTGGAGCAGAAGAGAAGCGACGCTGCGGAGGGGACCCAAGTGCGTAGGGAGGGGACAAGGCAGAACGTCAGGGCAGGGGCGTGGCTTGATTGTAATGGGTGGGGCCTGATAGAAGTGGGAGGGGACAGAGGGGCGGGCAGACTGCAGTGGGTGGGGCCTGATAGTAATAGAAGATGATGGGCGTGGCTTGAGTGCAATGGGGGGGCATAGGGGCAGCAAATAATAGTGATGTCAAGTTATATGCAACTGTTGTTGCCCCTTGTTTCATTCAAAACAAACCCCCCTTTAGTGGCTATGTCATGCCTGTGGGGTGGTTTCACAATGCTCCCTGTGGTCCATTGCTCCATGACATTATCCTGTGCTAGAGAAACAGCCTTGCAGCACAGCTTCATATGATGTCTCTTGGCAGTAGAAGTTACTTTGAGGACCTGTTTCTGTCCTGGCTTTACAGGGAGCAGAACCTCAGCAACAAAAAACAGGAGACTCTAAGGATATGTCTTCACTGGCGGCAGTGCTTTAACGTGGCTATGTAGTCGTGGCACCAGCGCTGGGAGAGAGCTCTTCCAGCACTGTAAAAAAACCCACCTCCACAAGGGGAGTAACCTCCAACACTGCCACTTTACAGCGCTGAAACTTGTTTTTTCACACCCCTGAGCAAGAAAGTCGCAGTGCTGTAAAGTGGTAGTGTGGACAAGACCTAAGCTAAAAAGAGTAACAGCATCCTTGCTGATGATAGTTTGGTTGTGGTGTCTGTCATGGCAAAGATGTCAGTCTCCAGTGGGAAGTTGAAAAAACACCAAGTGATGTAGCATAATTATGGAGAAAAAGGGAGAGCAGTGGAGAGGGATAAGGTGAGGCTGTACTAGTACAACATGTATGGAATGTCTGGATGGCATATCACAAATGCCTAAAATAGACAATAAAAACAGCTTGTGTGGAAAGAGCCTGTAGAGCAGGATTGTGTCAGACAACGCATGAGCTAATCTGTTTACAAGGGAAAGAGGAAAATATCCAGCATGGACACTACAGGTGAAAGGTGCAAAAATGAGAATTATAAACCAGGCCTCTGCAGCAACGCACTCTCAGATGCATATACTAGATAAAAGAATAGTTCTAGGTCCAGGATATACAACTGATTACAGGGATGTTTTCACAAGGCAATTTTGAATATGTCATTTTCTGAAAGACAGTAGTTATGCAGCAATAGCTTCTGTAATTATATTTTCTTCTAAATTGCTCTGGAGACTGACTTTATTGCAAAAATGCTTTCTGTAGCATCAAATGGCAGTTGCTTCATTGTGTGTGTGTATTTTATAGGATGGGACAAAACAAACCTCTCCTGATATTCCTATGGGTAAGTCTAGCATATAAGAGAAATGCCTTTTCTTTGTCCAAATTGCTTTCAGTGGGGTTTTATTGCCAGTAAATCAATTAAAATAATCTAAAAGATTTCAGTTACCTGCGCAGAAACAACAAAAAGCAAAGTAGTAAGTCATTAGCAAAGTATTAATTTCTACAGCTTCCATTAGCATTGAAATGTTACCCATAAACATAAGGAATTGATCACAGAATAAGTTTTGTGCACAAGATGTGTTGATGACTGGAAGAAGAGGGTGGAGGAACCTGATAAGAAACTGAATTAATCCTGAATTTGTTTTGTACACTGTAAGAGCTGGAAGAGAGTCTATATGATGATTATGATATTTGATGATAGAAAATGGGATAGGTGGAGGAAATGTAATGCAGAAGGGCAATTAAAATTTAGAATGACTTGGATAAGGTAGATCAGTATTTAATATAAAGCAGTGAGACTGAAAATCTTGCCTATAATGGTTAAAGCCTTTCTGAACCTGAGCAAGAAAAGTATTTTGGTGGGGTGGGATAAGGTGGAATTCTTTAACTCTCGTTTTGGGGATTAACAGTAGTAAAGTACTGGTCCAAAACCCACTCCACTAGTAGTCTTTCCACTGATTTCAGTAGGGTTTGGATGAGGCCCTAACTGATTAGATAATCTGTAAGCACGTTTCCGTGTAACAAAACAGTGGGTTTATACATAGAAATATCAAATACCTCAGAGGATCGTATTTGTTGTAGCTGCCTTTCCACTTGAGGAGCTGTCTGTTAACTCTACCAGAGCTAGTCAATATGGATTCTGAGTTGGCCATCTCAACTTTCAACTTGCATTCTCTCCCCCATCCCCACATCATTTAAGTGGGTCTTACCCTTGGGGGTACGCAGAAGTCTTCCAGGGGTACATCAACTCATCTAGATATTTGCCTAGTTTTACAACAAGCTAGATAAAAAGGGCTAGTGAAGTCAGTACAAACTAAAATTTCATATGGACAATGATTTGTTTATACTGCTCTATATACTATACACTGAACTGTAAGTACAATATTTATATTCCGATTGATTTATTTTATAATTATATAGTAAAAATGAGAAAGTAAACAATTTTTCAGTAATAGTGGGCTGTGACGCTTGTATTTTTATGTCTGATTTTGTAAGCAAGTAGTTTAAGTGAGGTGAAACTGGACGCAAGACAAATCAGACTCTTGCAAGGGGACAGTAGTTCGGAAAGGTTGAGAGACACTGATTTAGATCATTTCTTTTCTCTGTTTCTTACTGTGTGATTAGTTGTAGATCTGGCTGTGGGATTAAGTACTCTTGCGTTCTTGTCTTCTTAGATTGTCTGTCCATATCCTATTGCCGGAGCAGTGGACCCGGAGGCCAGAATGTTAATAAAGGTACAAAAAAATTTCTGTGGATTTAAAAATATATAGTCTGTACAACAACTTGAAAACTTGGATTTCCAATGCTTTTTAAAAATCCTAATCAAATTAGAGATTGATCTTCTGATTGTTGTTCATTTTTCATTATAGTGAAGACATTCAAAGGGACATTTAGGCCTGCCAAACTTAACCCAAAATTTAAGTGTTGTAAAAAGAAGTCTTCGCAAACTTAAGACCAGTAGAAATGTTTAATCATTTTATTTTTATTCCAATAGAAACAATTTTGTTTAAACAAAAACAGGTCTCTGCAGTGTTTGCAACTTGAACTGTGCAGCACTGCAATGCATGAGAACCTGAAAGTGAAACTGACTGGTCTGTTTTCATGTTACAAGCTGAGAAACATGCAAAAAGTAATCAGAGTTTTTAAAACCAGATTCAAAAAAACACACCAACTTCCAGTTAACTAAGGAATTACTAGTAACATATGGTGGGAAACTTTTTTTAAAAGGCAAATATCAGGATAAAAAAATATTTTTAAAATAAGTATTAAGTGATTTAGTCTTTGTAATTGGAGAAAGTAGCAGTTAGATTCTATTTGATAATGCCCTGGTGATCAGATAGTATGATTAGGTCCATCTAAACACCTAGGTAGAGTTTTTCTTTAACTGTGGCACCGAGAAGAGCAGAAAAAGGATGTAAAAAGAGGAAACTGCTGTGATCCTGCTGCGCACTCAAATTAGAATAATCATGGCAATCTAATCACCAGCTGCTTTTGAATGTGAATTGCATGAGATGAATTAAACATTCCCTTCTTTCTTTCACTCACAGTGAATAGTAAGGCAGAAGTTAGATTCCATTTGGCATCAGCTGATTGGATTGCAGAAGATGTGAGGCAGAAAATAGCAGTGATGGTAACTGTCAACCTTTTCCTTCCCCTTCCAACCATTTTGTTTAACTTTACAGCCTTCTGTCACAGTTGAGGGCAACTGCATCTGCATTTCCCACTCATGGGCATGGGCTAGGGCACCCAGTCTAGGCTTGCAGCTCCTCAGCTATCATCTCCTTTGGGTGGAGACCCGCATCTTTCTCTCTCCGGACCTCAGTTTTTCCGGGCTGCACGGTTCCCTACCTACATTATGATTTCCCCAGCAAGTCAGACTGCCTAAGCAGGCCTGCTTTGCTTTCTCCTCAGAGGCTATAAACAGCATCATTGCCTACAGTTATAAATTACCAAACAGTCCTTTCCAGGCCAGCACATTTATTCTTAAAGTGAAAGTATTGCAAAGAAAAACATTAAAAACCTCAATAAAAACTGTGGAAGTAGAGTGACAAAACCTACACCCATGCTACTAAGCTTATCAGAGATCACCCCCAACTTCAACAAGGGTTCTGGCAGGTGATCAGACCTTCAAACCCCACAAGGGGGGTTTCTGTGGTTACAAGTTCATACCAGTTAGCTCACACCTAGCACACACATGCATAGGTTAGCCTTTCCTTTATACAGGTTGTGTCTTTGATCTTCAGAGACCATGAATAGGTAATGTGCCAGATTATGGTTCTCTCCTCAGGGCTCAGCTTCAAAAGGTTGGGTCCAGAGGTTGGCATTTGCATTCCTCCCTGCACCATTATTTCCTAGGTAACCCACTTAACTATGTCCCAAAAGTTCCTTCTTGTCTGGCACAATGTTTAAAATAGTCCTTTGAAGCTCATAACACTTCCCGGGGCTGATGTTGGCCACATCTGCCCCCTAAAGAAGTTACAATCCCACAATAATGCATACATTTTGTATTTCTAATACAATGGATTTCAAAGGTATTTAAACTTAATTCCGTAGATTTCCGAAAGATTTTGTGGAAAATTGACATATCTGTCACAGCTTCTATGCCAGGAAATGATACATTTGTAACAGTGTTCATAGTCAAATATTTGATCTCTTTTCCTCCCCAGCACAAGAATAAAATAAACAAATCTGGCGAGCTGATCATAAACTCTGAAGTGAGTCGCTACCAAATGAAGAATCTGGCAGACTGCTTGGAAAAAATCAGAAACATGATTAAGGAGGCCACTCAGAAATCCAGTGTGGTATCCAAGGAGAATTCCCAGCTCCTCATAGCCAGGTATAAAACAAAAATAGGGCTCCACTTCAACTAGATTTGGATTATCCAGACAAAATCCAGTTACACAATCCAATTGGAATTTGCAGGTGGTTTAAAGATAGGCCTCCCTGGGCAGGGCTATCGTGATGCTAGGAGGGACTGTAGCAGAGCTACAACTGGGAGCCAATGGATCAGGCAGGGCTGCTCTAGCTAGACCATTCTAAGTAACTTGCACTGTTCTATCACTTCTGGACCTGGAGTGTTTTAATGTAACTTTATACTGTGCTAGCCACTGTAATTTTTTTCATACCTGATCAGACCACTGGTCCATCAAATCTGGTATCCACATTCTACAAGTGACTAGAGCAGTGGTTCTCAACCTATTTACCACTGCGGCAGGCCACACATGCAGTTTTCTGTGTGTTATATGGGCCACATCCACACAGTATATATACTATCTGTATAGCACTGAGGATGTCAATGGGCAGCAGCTGTGTGCTGATTGTGGGCTGCTTATGGCCCAGGTTCAGAACCACTGCTCTAAAGGAAGGTGAAAGATCCCTATGGCCAACTGTGTAATGATTTGGGGTGAGAAGGGCTGGAATTCCTTCCTGGCCTCTGTGATAATCAACTTACACCCCGAGACATGAGATTTTTCTACTCCTATCCTAGCATGAAAATTCATTATAGTTCAGCAATTTACTTAGTTACAACATCCAAAGGGCAGGTATTGTCTCCCTGCATGCATGGACAGCACCTAGTAACACGTGGTGTGTGTTATCATAAGACAAGTGTGGAATAATAGTTGTTTTTAAATGTTTCTAGGGGTAGGCTGTTTAAGGCACTTTTTCTCTGTTCTTAGGGTGCAAAAAATGAATCGTGAACGACTGCGACAGAAAAAAATTCATTCGACTATAAAACAAAGCAGGAGGGTAGACTGTGATTGAAGACAACAACAAAATTGCCTGGATATCGTATTTTTAAACACATTGGCCTGGAAACTGAAGAGGATACTCAAATTATAAACTGTCTTTAAAAAAGTCTTTGCTTAAAACATGTAAAAATAAAATGTAATTTAACATCTGCTTTCTTGTATTTAGTAAAGTGGGTTTTCACTAACAATATTTGCAGTAGAATATCTGTGTCTCAGAAATTGTCCATGTTTTAAAAGAAAGCCAAATGCTTAGGCTTTCTTCGGCCATAATTTTTTTTTTTTTTTTTTTTTTTTTTCTTCCTTTTTTTTTTTTAGGCCCTTTTTTATTCATGTGTGAGAGCAATCTCTGCTTCTATAGAAGCAAGTACCGTATATACTCGTTCATAAGCCGAATATTTTTGGTAAAAAAGGGACGCATCAAAGAGCGGGGGTCGGCTTATAAACGGGTCTACACCAAAATTTGATGATTTTAAATTCTATGGAATCATTGAATTGAATATCTAATACATTGTTGTTTTGTTTACCTGGAGCATTCACAGGCATGAACCCCCTCAGCTCCCTGTGGCCGCGGTTCGCTGTTCCCAGCCAATGGGAGCTGCAGGAAGTTTAACATTTTACCAAACTGCTGCAGTACAAAAAGAACGTGAACCCTCACTTTTGTGATCTGAAGTCAGAGGCGCTATTATACAGCTCACTCAGTTAACACTCACTGACACTTTTGCATGTTGATGAACTTTTCAAGCAAAGAAGGGTGACTTACGTTTTGCCTCATTAAAGAAAAGCAAACAATTACCAGCTGACAGTGAATATCTATGGGTTAGAAGAGCATAATGGGCATGTTTGTCTTCCTTGAATGAAAAATGACATAGAATAAAGTGTTATAAGCTTTTATAAAGGTATAAATGGTGCCAGCTCTTGTGATTTTATCACAAATCTAGTGACATTTGGTGTTTTAAAAATCTCATCTCCTGCAAACTAGTGATTACATCAGAATTTCAGCTTTTGTTAAATACAAAAATTGTATAGCCCTCATGATTGTGGGGGGGAAAGCTGGACAAGGTGACGCAAGGCTCAGAAACTAAAGGCTCAGAACCCAGAAACCAACGAAAAGGCACCCAAGGGCCTTTTTAAGCGTATTGCTTTAAAGCCAAACTCATGATTTTTTTTGTAGCCCAACACATGATTTTTGTACAATTTGTGGTTGTCAATACTGTAATTATGAGGGTATAAACTCTTCAAGCAAGGGAACTACAGTTGCTTATGAATATGGAAACCCCTAGCATATTGTGGGTTCTATCAGAGTCTAAACAAACAATAAATTAAAAAAAAAAAAGCTGAGGCTTGCTGGGAGAGCATGTTAGTTTCAGCTGTAAAGGATGTCCACACTAAATTGATTCAATGGCCATTAAAGTGCCTTGTGGGTGTATAAGGAATATGTCTTGAGCTCTGTTAGAGGCATGACTTAGTTGCTGCTTTTATGGTTAATGGAAAACAGGACACATTTGAATAGCACCCAGTGAACCTGTCTGGGTAAAACAGAAAAGGAAAAATCAATAGGAGAGAATAAAGTTTTCACAAAACTCCTTGAGTGAATCAAAAAGCCACACGATGGCGCCCTGAGCTCAGAAATGGCAAGGAGCTAGCGCTCGGAACTGCTGTCTCTCGGCTATAGCTTTAGACCAGGAGTTCTCTAACGGGGTCGTGACCCCTCAGGGGGCAGCAAAGTTATTGGGGGGGGGGCAGGTTGCAAGCTGTCAGCCTCCACCCGAAACCCTGCTTTGCCTCCAGCATTTATAATGGTGTTAAATATATTTAAAAGTGTTTTTAATTTATAAGGAGGGTTGCACTCAGAGGCTTGCTGTGTGAAAGGGGTCCCCAGTACAAAAGTTTGAGAACCACGGCTTTAGACACATGTTTTGCTCCCAGTGAAGGGGTGGGGACCAGCTAAATAGGCAGCTGATCTACTAGAATGTTGCAGTGAGGGGCATTGGTGGACTAGCACTGAGACTACCATGGTCACTAGCCAGGCCCAAACTGCTATTCTCCAGAGGCAGTTGGCCCATCCCCTTCAAAAGGGCATTCCCTGCTTCTAGTTCTTTTGAAGCGATTGTTGCCTTGAGGGCTCAGGGTCCTTTGTCCTGGAGACAGCAGGATCATGCAGAGAAGGCAGCTGGGGCCTCCCAGAGAGACAGTTCCCCCTTGCGGTCAGGGCCGGCTCCAGCATTTCTGCCGCCCCAAGCAAAAAAAAAAAAAAAATGCCGCAATCGC
>NW_020664543.1:14169797-14193890 GCF_002925995.2 Terrapene triunguis
TTCGGCGGCAGGTCCTTCGCTCCTAGAGGGAGTGAGGGACCTGCCGCCCCCGAGTTGCCGCACATGCCGCCCCTCTCCCTTGGCCGCCCCATGCACCTGCTTGTTAAGCTGGTGCCTGGAGCCGGCCCTGCTTGCGGTGCAACTCGCAGGCTTTCCTGTAGCAACCATGGTCCCCGTGAGACCTCAACAGCGTGCATGCTCCTGTCTAGGACACCCAAATCCCTGAACACCTTCAAGGCACAGCCAGCCTCTGTGCCCCCCCACTCCATGAATCTTCCCTGCCTCCATGAAGCATGGCGGGGTTCCTTTTCCCCTGACCCCTCAATGAAGGGAGGATCTGGTTCCTTCTTTCACCCCCACTGCAGAGAAAAATGAGAGCTGAGGTTAAACTAAAACTCACCTGCATGAAAAATATTTTAAGATGGAAGGTTGCTGCTGAATAGAGCTATTTTCCTAGCAAGAGCAAAAATTCACACCAGATGGGATTAGCAAAAAAAACCCCAAAAACCTAGAGGGCTTTAATGATGTGTTTGTAATACATAAACACAGCGATTGGCATCAGACTATGTTGTGCTGGAAAAGGGCAATCAGTCAGCCAGGAACTGATTACACAGCTCCACAGTCCCTGGTTGGTTTACCTTTTATCTGTTGAGAAAACTGGAGAGCACCAAAGAGGACAATGCTGTGCCATTCAAATTTGTAGCCAGTAATGGAGTTTAGACACCACCTAGAGATGGAGATACGGCTTACTTTTAAAAAGGGGAGGAAAAAAGTTTTTCACCCCAGATGGGACTCGAACCCACAATCCCTGGCTTAGGAGGCCAGTGCCTTATCCATTAGGCCACTGGGGCTCTATAAGAAGAAGCGTCTCACACTGTTCCTTAACTCTGTGGTGGCCGAACTTTATTTCTCCTTTCTATTCTACTGCCAAGACATTGGATTTGTCCTCCATGAACCCCTGCAACAGCCTCCAGCCTAATCTCATGTGGCTCTCCCCGTCCCGCCGCGCCTCCTGAAATCAGTAACGTATTCCAGGGGGCAACAGCTTTCCTCCTTCCCCTGCCTTGTTCCCTAAGCACAGTTATCACAGCGCCTGCTCCAGAGTGTGTGTGTGTGTGTGTGTGTGTGTGTGTGTGTGTGTGTGTGTGTGTGTGTGTGTGTGTGTGTGTGTCCCCTCCCTCACACTGCTTAGTGAAATTGCCCTAAATGCTTCTGACTCCCCCCCCCCCGGTCCCTTGCAGGGACCCTCCGCCTTGTCCGCCCCAACGCGGGCACCGGGCAGAGGAGGTGGGGTGAGGTGGGACGAGCCCCTGAGGGCTGATGTCACTATCACGTCAAACTCCTGCAAGAAGTAGCGTGACGTCCCCTTGCAAACACAGGGACAGGCCGGTAAAGAGCCGCTGCTGGGCCCTGAGGGCACGGGGAGGGGCGGGCACGGGGCTGCTCCCCTCCCCCCAGCCACACACACACAGAGCTGCAGCTCTTCGCGTAACATACTAGTTACCACAGCGCTGGGGTCGTTACCGCTGTGAGCCGGTGGCCTGGAGGAAAAAGCTTCCTAGTGTAGAACAGCCGGTGTCAAGGGTTCGAATCTCGCGTCAGCGAGCAGCTTAGCGCTCAGGTGTGCAATTAATTCCCCGGCTTACCACGTGTCCCTGCCAAGCTCCAGGACAACAAGAAGCAATGAGGCCGCTTTGTTGAAAGCACCAGCCAGTTGTAGGCACAACGATCACTTTCGACAAGCTCCCGTTTCATTTTTTCCCCTCCTTTAAAGAAAAATGTTGTCACAGCTCATCAGGGGCAATGATAACATTTTTATACATCAGTTTCTTAGAGTGATCTTTGACTCATAAGAAGTCAGGGGACTGGCACCACCCTGGACAATCGCTTTTACAGTCACACCAGGAAAATTAGTCCTTCAATTCCGACAACAGCCGTGAGCAGCCTACGTTAGGATGTACCTCGCTATTTTGATTAGAAAGCTACATGAACTGAAATAATATTTGAAAGAAAACGAGGGTTTGCCTAGAACAAGAAATAAAACTTAAAAACAGGGTTGGGGTTTAATTAATTATTATTATGGCCAATACATTTTTAAAAGGCTCAGATGAGAATTTTCCCACACCCAGTACAAATGCAGAAGAGATGCAAAAGGTATTGTGAGCTTCCCTCGCTAGCATTGCATTTAGGGTGACCAGATGTCCCCATTTTATAGGGACAGTCCCAATATCTAGGGCTTTGTCTTATATAGGCTCCTATTACCCCCCAGCCCCGTCCCGATTTTTCATACTTGCTGTCTGGTCACCCTAATTGCATTATTCTTATAACGTGAAACTCCTCTGCTCTTACCTCCAATGAGCTTTAATAAAGGTGACAACTAATCACTGCTGACTATGATACATGTTGTCTTCACCACTGCTCTTACATCACTTAATGTGACCGCGTGGCCTAATGGATAAGGCGTCTGACTTCGGATCAGAAGATTGAGGGTTCGAGTCCCTTCGTGGTCGATTTTCTTTTAATGGAGGTAATTTCCAACCAGCATAAAAAGATCAAAGTGTTCAATGGAAAAATAAGGAGGAGTATGTTAAAGAGACTGTCTCTAGAGGGAAGGCCATGGAGATTGTTTTGAAGAGTGATTTGTCAGGAAGTAGTTGCACACACTTGGGCCCCTCCATGCCAGGCTGCGAAAGCAGCTTCCCCACAAGAGTAGGGAAAGCAGAGCTTAGCTCCCAGACCACACCACAGACATAACCATCCTGCCCTCCTCTACCCATTCAGAATTGATCCCTATGCGTGAGAAATAGGTCCTATTATTATAGCTCTAATTTAACCCTATGCATTTGGGACAAGTGCATGGTGTCAGCTTGGCATCTCTATAGAAAGGTCGGGAGGAAGATAAGGGGGAAAAACAAGAGATGATAGGCATTGCCTTGCTACAAATGAATGTACAAGGAAGTAATGTGACAAGGAAGCTTCAGGACAGAGAATGCGTACACAGATGTGCTACGCACCTAGGCACACAAGTGATCATGCCCAGCCGGGCTGTGTATAATCAAAAGGGCTTGTGTCCAAATGCCCACCCAGAGTTAAACGCTCACAAAGAAATGAGCTTGTTACTCTCTGGGTGATTCACTTTCTGTAGTGAAAGTGTCCAAATAAGAACAGTGCTGATATTGTTCTTGTGAGCTAGGTGTGGGAAAGAGATATGCTGTCTAGCTCCTGAGTCACTGGCACTCTGGTATGAAACGAGTTGCTTGGTACTAAAACGAATGGAGTGAAGACTCTTGCAGATGCATTTGGAAAAAGCAGAAGATAAAAAGCTGCTTGCAGTAGAAGGGGACTAACAGGGCTTAGTGTCAACAAGAGGCAGAAAAGGGACTTGAAGGAACAAAAATCTTCACGCAACTATACTTCAGAGCAATACGAGGAATCAAGTGACAAATAAGGCAGACTCCTTTTTGCCTGGTTCTAGTGGCCTAATACAGGCAATAGCTTCCTAACCTAAGGATTAGGGGTTCAAGTCTCATCTCTAGGGTGAAATGTTGCTTTCATAATTGTAAAAAAAAAAAAAAAAAAAAAAAGTGTTTTAAACCTCTATATATTATCATTTTAGTTAGAGCACATTTTAATTGAAATATATTTAAGGCATCTTTTAACCTATTTATTGTTTCCAGGAACAATAAATAAAACAATTTGAAAAACTAAGAATACTTTTTATTTACTACAGACCAAGATGTAGTAGATGTAGTCAGTGAGTGATCTCATCTGTCCTACAGGGATAAGCTATCCTCTATTTATTTTATATGTTCCATTTTATTGGCATTTCTTTCATATTAAGTAATAGAGTCTTTCAACAGAATTAAATCACTAGCCACCTCATTCAGGGAGATTGGAGATCCAGCTATGAGGACTTTACTTGTAACTCTCTTGAGGCACTGCACGTGATTTTTGAAAGTTACATCCCTTCTCACTTTTAAAGCAAACATTTTTTCATGTAAAGGCTGAGCACGACAGATAGACACACACAAAACTTAATATTATTGGGGGAAGGGTCAGTGGTCACACACTTCATAGCTTCTGTAGGCAGAGATCATTGCACACACAGAGACCCTGATGTATCCCTCCATTCCCCCCACAAACCCTGTGTGCCACCCTCCCATCGCCTTCTATTTCAGGGACTTCCTGTAAGCCCCACAATTCCCTCCTTGCAGGGATTGTGGGTGTACTCCCCTCCCCCATATCAGGGTCCTTCAGTCTTCTACCACCACCACGGGTTGTTTGTGACCCTGCTCCCCATAGCTATGTGTGCCCCTATTACTCCCCCCTCCTAGGGTCCCCCTGAGAGGGGCTCTGTGTGCACCTCCTTCTCATCACCTCACCAGAATCCTCCATCTCCCCCCTCCACCCACTCCCATGTCCCCCATTCTCCCCCCATGCCAGGTGCTCTGTCTGCCCCCCCAACCCCCATTCCCACCTGGATTAGCACAGCCTTACCAGAGCACCCCCTCACAGCATCAAGCAGCACAGCAGCCACTCCAACTTTGTGGGTCCTCCGCTGCTCCACGCTCCAGCTGGGCCTCTGACAGCCCTACCCCTTCCAGGGTACCCACCCACCAGGCAACAAGCATAAAGAAACCAACTCTTCCCTTTCCTCCAGGATACCTGACCACCAACAGTCTCCCTAGACCCAGCCACCATGAACACCCACCCTACACCTGCTCACCCAGCCTGCCTCTTAGCAACAGAGCTGTGCTCGCCTCTCCTCTTTAATACCTCCCTGGTGTTGCAGAGCAGGTTGATTGCATCTCCAGTACCCAATTAACTCTTTCCTGCCTCGGGTGGGGTTTGCATGCCACATTGCACCACCTTTCCTCCATGCTAGGTGGTTGTGTGTGCCCCCTCTCCCCATACCAAGGTCCACCATTCTCCCTTCCCCTTTGTTAGGGGCTGCGTGCGTGCCCCCATTCCCAACTCCGCATGACCCCCTCTTCTCCCTCCCCCCCTCCCATTCTTCTTCTTTCTGTCTGGGAGATAAGTCATTCACGGTGTCAACATGGTCAATTCTATTGGGAAGAAGGGCAGAGATAAAATGGAGGTGTTGTAAAGCTGGAAGACATTAACACACTGCTACTCAGCCGGTGGTTCTTGAGCTGCAAGTGGCTTTGTGCAACACATGATATTAAAACACTGTGATTTAATTATTAACCAATCAGGGATGTTTTTACTATGGTATTAACCAATTGTAGTTGATAAAATACTTCAGCTTTGCTCCCCTCCCAGGGGCCATGGGGCTCGGGCTTTGGCCCTCCTGCCCAGGGCAGCGGAGCTAGGGCAGGCTCAGGTTTCAGTCCCCCCTCTTGGGGTCATGTAATATTTTTTTGTAGTCAGGAGTGGGTTGTGGTGCAATGAAGTTTGAGAACCCTTGTGATAGATGGTCCCTTACACACACAACACCCCACACCCAACCATAGTCAGGTTACTCCCAGTCCCAAAGAACCAATCACTCACCCCAGGTCAAGTGCACCCTAGATCTCTCACCTAAGAGAACACTTGTAGCCAATCCTATCATTGTGACATTGCACCCAGTATTCTTCACCGAGATATTATGATATGATTATGACATAATCATAATGTATTTTATGCAAGATACGGCATGTAAGGTGTCTTTGGAAAAGTTATGATTTACTGAATATGATTAACCTATTTGTATGCATGTGTCATTTTTGTATCTGAAGTTGGGAATATTGACTGTATCTGTATTTCCTGTAGTTATTCCTGGGCAATACCCACTAGGCAAAAGGCTCTCAGTCTAAATCAGTGGTTTTCAAACTTTTTTTCTGGAAACCCAGTTGAAGAAAATTGTTGATGCCCGTGACGCAATGATGCTGGGGATGAGGAGATTGGAGGGGCTCAGGGCTAGGGCAGAGGTATGGAGTGCGGGGGTGAGGGCTGCAGGGTGGGGCCAGGAATGAGGGGTTCAGGGTGAGGGAGGGAGCTCTGGGCTAAGGCAGGGCGTTGGGGTGTGGGAGGGAGTCAGGGCTCTGGGCTGGGGGTGCAGGCTCTGGGTTGGGGCGAGGGATGAGGGGTTTTGGGTGAAGGGGCTCCAGGTTTGGGGATGGCTCAGGGCTGGGAATTGGGGTGTGGGCTTACCTCGGGCGGCTCCTAGTCAGCGGCGCAGCTGGGGTGCTCAGGCAGGCTTCCTGCCTCTTGTGGCATCGCGGACCGCACGGCGGCCCGGAAGCAGCCAGCAGCAGGTCCGGCTCCTAGTTGGAGGCATGCAAGAGGCTCTGCAATGCTTTTGCCTGCAGGCACCGCCCCCACCCCAGCTCATAGTTGGTACTCTGGGCAAGGGCAGTGCATAGAGTCCTGTGGCCCTCCTGCCTAGGAGCCGGCCGCTTCCAGGGCACAGCATGGTTTCAGAACAGGTAGGGACCAGCCTGCCTTAGCCGGGCAGCACCACCAACAGGACTTTTAACAGCCCAGTCAGTGGTGCTGACCAGAGCCACCCTGACCCACGGCTGCCCAGAGGATTCAGGGGGCCTGTGGCAAAGCAATTTTGGGGGCCCTTTCCCTAAAAAAAAGTTGCAATACTATAGAATATTATATTCTCGTGGGGGCCCCTGTGGGGCCCAGGGCCTGGGGCAAATTGCCCCACTTCCCCCCCCCCCCGGGTGGCACTGCCACGACCCAGTGCCTTACATTCTGCGACTCAGTACTGGGTTGCGACCCAGAGTTTGAAAACCACTGGTCTAAATGACAGACTGGGAAGGCCCCATTCAAGTTGGATGGCCCACCAGGGGAACATTTAGCTCACAATGGACTGTGGAAAACACCCATCTACATCTAATGGGCTTTCCTGTAAACGTTCTAATTAAAGTATGGATAATGGCCTGTGCTATGACTAAGCAAAGCAGCCATGGGCATGTGACTTGCCCGTGTGACTCTACAGGAACATGTGACCAGGTCACCTGGTACTGGACTCCAGCTTAGACTACCATTTTTCCCCCCACTGGCTAGCGTGGGAACCAAGCTTGGAGACAAAGGGTTCCCGCCCTATGCAAAAGCTATTTAAGGCTGGAGAGTGACATCATTGTGGTTCTTCACTGATTCCCCACCCAAAGAGACTCTTGGAAACACCTGAGGAACAAGGACTGAATTGGGGGGAAGTGTTGGACCCAGGCTAGAGGGATTTTTAGCCTGTGAATGAAACATCTGGGGTTTCTAAGCTGCAAGCCAGTGCAGCTTGCGCCTTAAGAATCTGCAGATTGCTTGCATCATTGTCATTTAGGGTGAGAATTTGCCATTCATATCTAACCTATGTAGTATATTAAGCTTAGTTTGCATGTTTTGTTTATTTGCTAGGTACACAGGAACAAATGAATATAAACTAGATCATAGAATATCAGGGTTAGAAGGGACCTCATCTAGTCTAACCCCCTGCTCAAAGCAGGACCAATCCCCAGACAGATTTTTGCCCCAGATCCCTAAATGGCCCCTCAAGGATTGAACTCACAACACTGAGTTTAGCAGTCCAATGCTCAAACCACTGAGCTATCCCTCCTTATAATCACTTAAAATTTATCTTTTGTAGTTAATAAACTTATTTTTGCTTTATCTAAAACTGGTGTGTGGGAGTCATAGCTTGGGGCAGAAAGCTATGGCATTTCTGTCTCCGCATTGAGGGAGAGGGCGAATTTCAGGAGCTTACGCTGTACAGTTCTCTGTGCTGTGCAAGATGGTATAATTTGGGGTTTCCACTCCAGAGGAGGGTGCATGCCTTAGGAACAGGGTAGTGCCTTAGCTGTGCCTTCCTATGCAGGGGCTGGTTAAAAAACCTGTGTGTATGTAACTACAGCTGGGTGTGTCCCTACCTGTGTGTGTGCTGGAGTCTGGAAGGGGGCTTGGCAGTAGTACTGTGTGAGTGGAAACTCAGGCTGGTAGGTCAGGGTGGGGGGCTCAGTGATACCCCAGTTCCAGGCAGGAACCCAGGGGGAACCTGTCACAAAGTGCACCCTAGATCTCTCACCCAAGAGAACACTTGTAGCCAATCCTATCACAAACTAACTGAAGATGTATTAACTAGGAAAAAGAAATGAGTTATTTACAAGGTTAAAGCAGGTAAACATACACATGCACACACAAATTAGTTAGTCTTGGGTTCCAAAAGGTGACAGAAAACTGCTGTAATATGCAAGCTCTATAGATCCTTTAGCCTGGGGTGTCCACGGGGGAGGGGGCAAGCAGGGGCAGGCCTTGTCCCCCCAATAATCTGCAGAGGCCCAGAGCTCCTTCATTCCTGGGGCCACGGCAGGGGCACAGAACATACCTCTCCAAAAGTTGTCACATTTCAATTCCTGTGTTCGCCCCTGGGGCAAACCCAAGCTAAACAGCGAGGGATCCCTTGCTTATGCTTTGTTTGAAGTCCTGCCCTCTCCGGGAAGTCCAAGCAGCATATGGATACAGTTCCTTCTTTCCAGGGATTTTTATTCAAACTGATGGGAGGAGGCCTTGTGCACATCTCCTGGTCATAGGTGTTAATTGCTTCTCCACCAGCACAAAGTCTGTCTTTTGATGTTTCACAATGGATCATTTGGTTTCAATGGGCCTTCTTGTGTGTAGGACCTAACACCTTCTGAAAGAAAGCCAGTAACTGAAACAGGGAAGAAGCATTAAATAGTTCCAGAGGTTTACAACGCAGACACTTAATATAACCTTATAACATGGGGAACTGATGTTAAGTAAGATTAACATGTGCAGCACCCTACAAGAACTTCAAACACTAAACATATTCTTATAACACTCATATCTCTTTTACCAATACTAACACACAGGTTAGCCAGACTGGTTTCCAGCTATGCATGTGCCAGTGTTCAGTGAGGGTTAGGGGCCTTGGCATGAGCTGACATCTGGTCCGCCAATGTCACAAAAAAAACGAGAGAAGTAACAAAGCAAGCTTTTAAATGAAAGCTCCTTCCATGTGAGATTTTGTTAATCTGTTGAGTTATGCTTTCACCCATACATCTGTGACCATTTTAAAGTCAGCATGGATTGGGAGGAGGAAAATCCCAGCAGTACTATAAACTCTCCTACGTAGAAGAGACTCAGAAGCATGAAGAATGGGAGGAATCACCTCGACAAATTGTATCGACAATCTGTTTGGCTAACACAAGTCCAGCAAGCAAAATCCAGTTGCAATCCAGTACCCAGCCTCCCCTCTGTAATTGTGCCAGCAGGTCGACTTTGGTTAGGAGGGAAATTTCTATCCAGTTGTGACTGAAGTTAAATGGAGAAGAAATAAACAAGAGATGTGCACCTCTGCTTTACGTTGAAAACAACTAAAACAAAACAGGAAGTTCCTCAACACCATCAGTTTTAATGATCTCTATAGAGCCAATTGTGACAGGTTCCCCTGGGGTGCCACCTGGAACTGGGGTACCACTGAGCCCCCCTGACCCACCAGCCTGGGCTCCCTATACATTGTACTGTTGTGACTAGCCTGCCAAGCCCTCTCCCAGGCTCCAGCACACATACGAGTAGGGACACACCCAGCTGCAGTTACATACACACAGGTTCCTTAATCAGCCCCTGCCTGGGATGGCACAGCTAAGGCACCTCCCAGTTCCTAAGGCATGCACCCCCCTCTGGAGTGTAAACCCCAAATTATACCATCTTGCACTGCACAGAGATCTGTACAGCGTATGCTTATGCAATTTGCCACCTCCCTCAATGTGGAGAAGGCTATGCAACAGCTTTCTGGCCCAAGTTATGACACCCACACACTGGTTTTAGACAAAGCAAAAATAAGTTTATTAACTATAAAAGATTGCTATCCCTTATAATCACTTAAAAGCTAACAGATCAAAGCAGATTACCTAGCAAACAAACAAAATATGCAAACTAAGCTTACTATACTAAAGAGATTGGACACGAGTAGCAAATTCTCATCCTAAATGATGAAGCAAGCAGTCTCCACTTGCTTACAGCTTAAAAACCCCAGGTGTTCCTTTCACAGGCTAAAAATCCCTCTAGCCTGGGTCCAGCATTTCCCCCCGCCCAGTTCGGTCTTTGTTTCTCAGGTGTTTCCAGGCAGGGGCGGCTCCAGGCACCAATGCAGCAAGTGCATGCCTGGGGCGGCAAGCCGCGGGGGGGGCGGTGTGCCGGTCGCCATGAGGGCAGTAGTCAGGTCGCCTTCGGCGGCATGCCTGTGGGAGGTCCGCCGGTCCGGCGGCTTCGGCGGCAATTTGGTGGTGGGTATGCCGAAGGTGCGGGACCGGCAGATCAGAAACGCTGCCGAATCCGCGTGACCAGCGGACCGCCCGCAGGCGTGCCACCAAAGGCCGCCTGACTGCCGTGCTTGGGGTGGCAAAAAACATAGAGCCTCCTCTGTTTCCAGGAGTCTCTTTGGATGGGGAGTCAGTGAAGAACCATGATTATGTCACTCCCCTGCCTTAAATAGCTTTTGCATAGGGTGGGAACCCTTTGTCTCCAAGCTTGGGTCCCACGCCAGCCTGTGGAAAAGCACTGACATCCCAAGATGGAGTCCAGCACCAGGTGACCTGGTCACATGTTCCTGTAGAGTCACATGGGCAAGTCACATGCCCATGGCTGCTTCGCTTAGTCATAGCAGAGGCTATTACCCATACTTTAGTTAGAATGTTTACAGGAAAGCCCATTAGATGTAGATGGGTGTCTTCCACGGTCCATTCATAGCCAAGTGTTCCCCTGATGGGCCATCCAACTTGCATGGGCCCTTGCCAGCCAGTCATTTAGACTGAGAGCTTTTTGCTTAGTGGGTGTTGCCCAGGAATAACTACATGAAATACAGATACACAGTCAATATTCCTAACTTCAGATACAAAAATGATCCAAGCATACAAATAAGATCAACATATTCAGTAAATCATAACTTTTTCAATGATATCTCACATACCTTATCTTGCATGAAATACATCATGATTATGCCATATTCATAGGGTGACCAGACAGCAAATATGAAAAATCGGGACAGGGGGTGGTGGGTAATAGGAGCCTATATAAGAAAAAGACCCAAAAATTGGGACTGTCCCTATAAAATTGAGACATCTGGTCACCCTACATACTCATATCATAATATTACTATGAAGAATATGGGATATAGTGTCACACCAACTGAAATGTGGGATGCTTTGGGAAAGGTGTTGCGTGGGAGCAGTCCTTTCACACCCCACAAAGAGAGGTCTCTTCTATGGACATAAGTCCATGACAGTCTCAGGCTATGTCTACACTACAGAATTAGGTCGGATTTATAGAAGCCGGTTTTATAGAAACCGGTTGTATGCAGCCGATTGTGTGTGTCCCCACCTAAAATGCTCTAAGTGCATGAAGTCGGCGGACCGCGTCCACAGTACCGAGGCTAGCGTCGACTTCCGGCGCATTGCACTATGGTACCTATCCCACAGTTCCCGGAGCCTCCGGCGCCCATTGGAATTATGGGTTGAGATCGCAATGCCCGGATGATGCAAAGCAGTGCCGCGAGGGGTTCTGGGTACATTGCGTCAGGCCCCTCCCCCGCCGTCACAGCAACGGCAGACAATAAATTCGCGCCTTTTTACCTGGGTTACCTGTGCAGACAACATACCACGCCAAGCATTGAGCCCGCTCAGCTCAGCTCACCGTCACCATATCTCTTCCGGGTGCCGGCAAACGTGGGACTGCATTGCTAAACAGCAGCAGCAGCTTACTGCCTTTTGGCGGTAGACAGTGCAGCATGACTGGTAGCCTTCATTGGCGATCTGGGTGCTGGCAGCTGTGGGGCTGGCAGCCGTAGGGCTGCATTGCACCAGCCCCTTGCCTTTTGGTAGAAGATGGTATATTACGACTGGTAACCGTCGTCATCATACTGCAGTGGCTGTCGATCATGAGCACCCGGGCAGACAATGATGGTTATCAGTCGTAGTATGCTATTTTCTGCCAAGTGCCCAATATTGTCTGCTAAGCACCCAGAAGAGGCCGAGGGCTATCTGGGTGCTGGCAGACATGGGGCTGGCAGCCGTGGGGCTGCATTGCACCAGCCCCCTTGCCTTGATGATGATGGTTATCAGACGTATTATGCGCAGGATGGGGCAACATTGCTACACAGCAGCAACCCCTTGCCTTTTGGGCAGTAGATAGTATATTACGACTGGTATCCATCGTTGTCATACTGGGCATCAGATCGTGCAATAGACCTGAAGGCTTACTGCCAAGCGCCCAGTATTTGCTGCCAAGCACCTAGAAAATGCCGAGGGCTATCAGTCATGCTGCACCGTCGTCTTAAGATGTAAAAAATAGATTTATTCTGTATTCATTTGCTTCCCCCCTCCCTCCTGTTAAACCCTGGCTTTTGAGTTCAATCTTTGGGGGGGGGGGCATTCTGTGTGACAGTTGTTTGTGTTTCTCCCTGATGCAAAGCCACCTTTCTTGATTTTAATTCCCTGTACCTGTACGCCATGTCGTCACTCACCCCTCCCTCTCTCCCTCCCTCCCTTCCCCTGGTCCGTCAGATACTACTTTCGCGCCTTTTTTCAGACCAGACGCCATAGCTAGCACTGGGATCATGGAGCCCGCTCAGATCACCGCGGCAATTATGAGCACTATGAACACCACGCGCATTGTCCTGGAAAACATGCAGAGCCTCCTGGACATGCCAAAGCCAAACCAGGACCAGCTGAGAAGGAGGCGATTGCAGCGCGGCGACGATAGTGATGAGGAAATTGACATGGACCTCTCACAAGGCACAGGCCCCAGCAATGTGGAAATCCTGGTGTTACTGGGGCAGGTTCATGCCGTGGACCGCCGTTTCTGGGCCCGGGAAACAAGCACAGAGTGGTGGGACCGCATCGTGTTGCAGGTCTGGGACGATGCCCAGTGGCTGCGAAACTTTCGCATGCGTAAGGGCACTTTCATGGAACTTTGTGACTTGCTTTCCCCTGCCCTGAAGCGCCAGAATACCAGGATGAGAGCAGCCCTCACAGTGGAGAAGCGAGTGGCGATAGCCCTGTGGAAGCTTGCAACGCCAGACAGCTACCGGTCAGTCGGGAATCAATTTAGAGTGGGCAAATCTACTGTGGGGGCTGCTGTGATCCAAGTTGCCAGGGCAATGAGAGACCTGGTGATATCAAGGGTAGTGACTCTGGGAAACGTGCAGACCATAGTGGATGGCTTTGCTGCAATGGGATTCCCAAACTGTGGTGGGGCGATAGACGGAACCCATATCCCTATCTTGGCACCGGCGCACCAAGCCGCCGACTACATAAACCGCAAGGGGTACTTTTCAATGCTGCTGCAAGCCCTGGTGGATCACAAGGGACGTTTCACCGACATCAACGTGGGCTGGCCGGGAAGGGTACATGATGCTCGCGTCTTCAGGCAGTCTCTTCTGTTTCGAAAGCTGGAGGAAGGGACTTTCTTCCCGGACCAGAAAATAACCATTGGGGATGTTGAAATGCCTATCGTGATCCTTGGGGACCCAGCCTACCCCTTAATGCCATGGCTCATGAAGCCGTACACAGGCAGCCTGGACAGTAGTCAGGACCTGTTCAACTACAGGCTGAGCAAGTGCAGAATGGTGGTGGAATGTGCATTTGGCCGTTTAAAAGCGCGCTGGCGCAGCTTACTGACTCGCTCAGACCTTAGCGAAAAGAATCTCCCCATTGTTATTGCTACTTGCTGTGCGCTCCACAATATATGTGAAAGTAAGGGGGAGACATTTATGGCGGGGTGGGAGGTTGAGGCAAATCGCCTGGCCGCTGATTACGCGCAGCCAGACACCAGGGCGGTTAGAGGAGCACAGCAGGGCGCGGTGCGCATCAGAGAAGCGTTGAAAACCAGTTTTGTGACTGGCCAGGCTACGGAGTGAAACTTCTGTTTGTTGCTCCTTGATGAACCCTCTGCCCCTCCCCCACCACCCTGTTAACTCTACTTCCCTGCAAACCAACCACCCCACCCTCCCCTACTACCCTCCCCCCTTCGAGCACCACTTGCAGAGGCAATAAAGTCATTGTTGCTTCACATTCATGCATTCTTTATTAATTCAGCACACAACTAGGGGGATAATTGGAAAGGTAGCCCGGGATGGGTGGGGGAGGAGGGAAGGAAAAGGACACACTGCAATTTAAAACTTTAAAACTTATTGCACTGGAAATCATCTAGGGTGGAGTGAGTGGGTGGCCGAAGGCCCCCTCACCGTGTTCTTGGGCGTCTGGGTGAGGAGGCAATGGGACTTGGGGAGGAGGGCTGCTGGTTACACAGGGGCTGTAGCGGCGGTCTCTGCTCCTGCTGCCTTTCCTGCAGCTCAACCATACGCAGGAGCATATCACTTTGATGCTCCAGCAGCCGGAGCATCGACTCTTGCTTTCTGATTACAAGTTGACGCCACCTCTCCTCTTCAGCCCGCGTTTCAGCACGCAACTTCTCATCTTCAGCACGCCACCTCTCCTCTCGCTCATATTGGGCTTTTTTAAAATCAGTCATTGACTGCCTCCACGCATTCAGCTGTGCTCTGTCAGCGTGGGAGGCAGTCTGAAGTTCAGTAAACATTTCGTCACGCGTCCTTCGCTTCCTTCTTCGAATATTCACTAGCCTCTGCGAAGGAGTAAGATTTGCAGCTGGTGGAGAAGGGAGAGGTTGTTAAAAAGATACATTTTAGAGAACAATGGGTAGACTCTTTCACGTTAGATTTTGCTGTTCACAACATCACACAGCACATGTGCTTTCGTTACAAGGTCGCATTTTTCCTCTTATATTGAGAGTCTCCTGGTTTGGTGTGAGAGATCACTCACGCAGTGCCAGGACACAGATTTCAGCTTGCAGGCAGCCATGGTAAGACATATAGTCTTTGGGCTTTTTTAACCTTCTTAACATGTGGGGATGGTTTCAAACAGTTCTGCCCTCATTTCCCATACCAAGCACCCGTGCCATTTAAAATGGGTTTGCAATGTAAAAGGAGGGGCTGCGATTTCAGGTTTAACATGCAGCACAAACCCACCTAACTCCCCTCCCCCTCACACCCAATTCTCTGGGATGGTCACTTCACCCCTCCCCCCCACCGCGTGGTTAACAGCGGGGAATATTTCTGTCCAGCAGACCAGGAAGGGGCACCTCTGAATGTCCCCTTAATAAAATTGCCCCATTTTAACCAGGTGACCGTGAATGATATCACTCTCCTGAGGATAACAAAGAGCGATAAGGAATGGATGTTGTCTGCATGCCAGCAAACACCGGGACCATACGCTGCCATGCTTTGTTATGCAATGATTCCAGACTACGTGCTACTGGCCTGGCGTGGTAAAGTGTCCTACCATGGCGGACGGGATAAGGCAGCCCTCCCCAGAAACCTTTTGCAAAGGCTTTGGGAGTACATGAAGGAGAGCTTTCTGGAGATGTCCCTGGAGGATTTCCGCTCCATCCCCATACACGTTAACAGACTTTTCCAGTAGTTGTACTGGCCGCGATTGCCAGGGCAAATTAATCATTAATCATTAAACACGCTTGTTTTTAAACCATGTGTAATATTTACAAAGGTACACTCACCAGAGGTCCCCTTGTGTGCCCTCAGGGTCTTGGGTCAGTTCGGGGGTTACTGTTTCCAGGTCCAGGGTGACAAACATATCCTGGCTGTTGGGGTAACTGGTTTCTCCGCTTCCTTGCTGCTGTGAGCTATCTATGTTCTCTCCATCCTCATCTTCCTCGTCCGCCGAACCCGCTTCCCCGTTTGCAGAGAGGGACTCATAGAACACGCTTGGGCTAGTGGTGGCTGCACCCCCTAGAATGGCATGCAGCTTCGCGTAGTAGCGGCATGTTTGCAGCTCTGCCCCGGACCTTCCGTTTGCGTCTCTGACTTTGTGGTAGGCTTGCCTTAGCTCCTTAATTTTCACGCGGCACTGCCGCGCGTCCCTGTTATGGCCTCTGTCCTTCATGGCCTTGGAGATCTTTTCTAATGTTTTGCCGTTTCTTTTACTGTTTCGGAGTTCGGCGAGCACTGCTTCATCTCCCCAGATGGCGATCAGATCCTGTACCTCCCGTTCGGTCCAGGCTGGAGCTCTTCTGCGATCCTGGGACTGGGACTGGGACTCCATCATGGTTACCTGTGCTGATGGGCTCTGCATGGTCACCTGTGCTCTCCACGCTGAGCAAACAGGAAATGAAATTCAAACGTTCGCGGGGCTTTTCCTGTCTACCTGGCCAGTGCATCTGAGATGAGAGTGCTGTCCAGAGCGGTCACAATGAAGCACTGTGGGATAGCTCCCGGAGGCCAGTAATGTCGAATTCCGTCCACACTAACCCAATTCCGACCCCCTAAGGTCGATTTTATCGCTAATCCCCTTGTCGAGGTGGTGTTAGGAAACCGGTTTAAAGGGCCCTTTAAGTCGACAGAAAGGGCTTCGTAGTGTAAACGTGTCCAGGCTTAAGTCGATTTAACGCGGCTAAAGTCGACCTAAACTCGTAGTGTAGACCAGGCCTCAGCTCAGAACTTGCACACAGACTTTTGGGGCCTCAGTAGACCCAGTCCTTCCAACCCTCCCCTAAAGATTGGGGCTGTAGGGTGAAAAACAAGATCCATTTCAATTTAGGCTTAAACAGTTTATTTTAGCCTTTATTTTGTACGGCTTAAGACCATGCTGTTGTCACCTATGAATACGTGCAAAAGCAGGTCAGGCAAGAAAGATCATTGAACAAGTTAAGTCTCTTGGGGACAGGGCAACTCTTCAAATCTCTGGTCTTCTATACTCTCCTATTGTCCATCACCTATATTTTAATCCCTTGTCCCATAATTTTGCACAACTCAGTTTTTACCTAGTTACCTCATCTGTGCACCTATGTACTCTAAACCCCCTAATTAAAACATTCTCATGCATAAATCATGACAACTTAATACATTTTTGCTTATCCCAAGAACACGAGAATGGCCATACTGGATCAGACCAATGGTCTATTTAGCCCAGTATCCTGTCTTCCGTCAGTGGCCAGTGCCAGATGCTTCTGAGGGAATGAACAGAACAGGGCAGTTATTGAGTGATCCCTCTGCCATCCAGTCCTAGTTTCTGGCCTCCTGCTAAAAATTACTTTTTCCTGTCTACTTCTGTCATCTATTCTTCATTGTCAGCCCCACTGGCTTCATCTAGTTTTTATTTTACAGGTCTGTTTTTGTGGCCTTTCGTTTTTACGTCTTAAAGTGTCTTGTTGGGGGTTATGGGGAGGGGACCTGAAGTTAACAATTCCCTCACGACACTCTGCTTCACCCCGCTATTTACATAGTCCAAGGATTTTTACAGACAAGACACACAAGCCAGTTTCCAGTTTACATAGTCCTTTCTTGACCCACTATCCCTCACCCAGCACCAGGTCTGAAAGCCCAACACTTAGTCCATAAGATAATGTCACTCAGAGGGCAGCAATTGTGCTGTAGGAGCATCAAGACTCACATGATCTTTAGTGCTTTATTCTATTAAGTGGGACATAGAAATCTGTGTGTCCATTAGGAAATCAGTGTCTGGGACTGATAAATGGAAATATCCCTAAAATCAGAGGGCACAGGTGGTTTGTTTTTTTAAACAGCATTGAAACACATCTCAGTGTTGATACATACTTTGCCTTCCCTGACCCAACAGGTACATTTATTTTTTACTTGCTGTTTTCACGGATATCTGGGGCTGACAGAGATTGGCCAGGTCCTCATTTGATCTCCAAATGGTTTTTTGAAGTGGGATCATGTTGGTGTAGTCAGGCTACAGTGAAAGTTCAGCTCTCTATTGAGGACTCATAAAAGTGCACGCCAGAGTGTGTTTCATATTTTTCTATGATCATTAATACTCCTTAGGGATGAAGGCATTACAGGCTGAGGCACTGTGACAAAGAAATTAAACAGGACAGCTGGCTACCCCACATGGGACTTTCCCAAGGTAGAGCTTTTGGGCTAGAGTGGGTCTACCCAAATGCACTGCCAGCCCTTTATCTTTAGTGATGAACACATGCATAGAACTAGAAGTCATGTAGTTTTCATTGGCAACAGTCCCAAACTTCTCAGGTTTCCCCTACTTGCAGTCCCCTGTCTCAGTGGGGGTCCTCTCTCCACCCCACCATCTTCCTTCATTATAACTAAAGCTGATGTCTCCTTTCTTGCCATCATTCGTGCTAACTAATGCTTGTCCATCCTTCTTTAACAACTTCAGAGGGGAAAAGGAAGAAATCAGCAAGTCCTGATCTGTGGGTTACAGAGGAAGATTAGTGTGTTATTTGTTCTCTTGGGCTCTGTATTTCAAGCTAGGACCCTGTATAAAACTTCACTGGGATTAGCCTTCGGTTTATGTCAACGAACTCGGTATGGCTTTCTAGTGAAAGCCTCTGAGATCGGTTGGCTGTATTAAAGCTCCGTGGGCAGCTAATTTGGCATGGGCAAAGACTGGTTCTGCAAAGGAAGGACATAGTTCTGAGAGAGAAAAAAAGCCACTCGACCACGAAGGGACTCGAACCCTCAATCTTCTGATCCGAAGTCAGACGCCTTATCCATTAGGCCACGCGGTCACCGTGACTACATTCCTGGCACATGATAGGAAAGAGCATCCCTGTCACCTGGCTCCTGCTCGGAAGAGGTTTTACGCATCGCTGCAGATGCTAATACAGAGCGATAGGGCTGCTCCCGGCACACGCAGCTGGACCAGTCACCCACCCACATGCTCACCCAGCGCCCACCTTTGCCAAGGAGACCAAGGAAGACATTTTTGCCCTGGTGCAGCGTGGGAGGAGGGGAAAATACCCTCTCCAACGTGTGCCTGGTTTGCACGGGCATTCCGGGGGAAGGGGCGCCTGACCTGCGAACAGCTGGGGGGGGGGGATGGAGGGGTCAGCTGCCCTTTGTGGTCCCTTCCAGTCCGACGGCCTGCTTTGCCCCCCCCCGTGCCAAGAGCATCCTCTGCCGCCACCATCGCTTCTGGAGAGAGCCACAGACCAGGTGCGGGAGTCTAGCCTAGAGCCGCTGTCCCCAGCCCGCTCCACCCGGGCGGCTCGCTCCCTGCTGCTCTTCAGGGATTTTTCCTTCCCTTCCCAGTCTGTCTCTCCTCCGCCCGGAACAGCAGGCACGTACACGGGTGCATCCCACCTCCGCGTGGCCCCAGATCCCGCATCACCTTGTGTCCCTCCCTTCCCCGCACATCCCTGGGAGTCCTGGATGGATACCCAAGGCTGGCAGGAGTCCCAGAGCTCAGACCCGGCTGGCCCGTGTCCACACTCTGCCCCCAGAGCCAAGGAGGTGGGCAGGAACCGGGGTCCCTCAGTGGAGAGAGGAGCAGATACAAATGTTTCCAGCAGCCCTGACCTGGTGTATAGTGGGGGTGCTGAGAGCCATTGAACCAAACTTGACTCCTGTAGATCAGAGGTTCTCAAACTGTGGTCCATGGACCACCAGGGGTCCATGAGCTCCATTCAGGTGGTCCGCGGATAGTTCCCTCTAAGGCGGCTGCACATGAGAGGATGAAGAGCCACCCACCTAATTAGTGGAGCCGTGCAGGTGTGGCTCTACTAATTAGGTGCCTGGACCCTGGAGAAGTCACACACGTACAGTGAGGTGGTGGCCTTGGGGGGAATAGGGGGTAGGTGGGGGGGGAAGTGGGGGGAAAAGAGGGGGTGGGAGGAATTTGGGATGTGCAGGGCTGCGGTGGCCAGAGGAAGAGTTGACTTTCCCCAGCTCCAGGGCTGCGGCTGCCGGGGAGAGACCCCCCTCCTTCCCAGCCCCAGCTCGGGGAGAGCCGTGGTGGGGGAGAGAGGGCACATCCATCGCATTAGAACGGTAAGACTACTGATATAAAGATATGAGTTGTGTGCTTTTATTTGTAGAACAAAAAACTTTATTTTTTTTAATATAGTGCTTTTATCCAAAGTGCTTTACAATAGTTAGCTAACAGTACAAACAACATTTGGAAAGATCATTAAGTGGTCCGCCGAGACCCTCAGCAATTTCCCAGTGGTCTGTGGAAAAAAAAAAAAAAGTTTGAGAACCTCTGCTGTATATGATGAAAACAACTTCAAGCCAGAGGGTGCAGCACCACCCCTAGTTCCAGCACCTGAGCACCAGGCAACCAGAAGCTGCAAAAGCCAATCCACCCTTTTAGCCCCATGACTTAGGGTTTGTTCACTGCACAGCTGTTGGGGGGGTGTTGGGGCTGCTATTCAACACATGCATCCCAGGAGGTTTGATTCTGCTGGGTGAGGTTGCACCATCCTAACCCCCCGAATTCACGCCTTGGTTGTTACTACACTGACTCACAGAGGTGGGGGATGGAATCTTGCCCATGATGTTCCAGTTTATGGTGCTCCTGGGACTCACCCTCCTTTCCAGCAGCGCTCAGTTTAACCTTGGCCATGCATGGGCTGTTTGTCTAGTTTCATCTTTCTAAGGGACCCAGGCCATGGGGAAGAGCAGAAAAGGCTGGTCCCAGCTCCCCCTGCTTTAGATCAGCCTCTACAGGGGAAGACGCTCCTGGCTGGGCACCTCCTCATCCCGATCCCAGCCCATGGAGGGCTGGCCACGCAGCGTGAAGAGGGATCAAGCCGTGGAACCCCCGGTGACCTGTACCCCTCCTCTGCTGCAGCTGGGAGGAGTGAGGAAGTTCAGCCTCCAAGATCCAGCTGGGTCAGAGACTTGGGCATTCTGGTGGTGGGGTCCCCCATTGGGGAGCTTTGCCAGACCTAACAGAAGCAGGATTTGGCTCCATGGGTTACAAATACCGAGGATTTGGAGGGGGGGCGGAATGCTACAGAGACTGCCCTAGAGCCTGGCTCCACTGTGGCACTTAAACCCCACACACAGTATATTTACATATATACACATATATCAAATTGAACCTCAGACATACAGGCATATGAGCCAGCTCTGTTTGCTAGATAATAAACTAGTGAAGGAGCAGCCATGTTCAGCATGGAAGGATCTTCCACATCAGACAACAAACCACAGAATGCAGAGACAGTCAGGGGGACCATGGCAGGCAAGGGAGACCTTTGCAAAGTCTTGCTAACTACCAGTCCAGCCTCTCTCTCCACAACACCTAAGAGCTCCTCTTCCCACACCTTTTTACTTTTCGACAGGGTGTGTTTTATAAGAAGGATCTGGGGTCATGACCTTGGGTTTCCTAAGCTTTGCATAGCCTGCAAAGCACAGAAGTTGGGGATGCAGGGAATCTGAGGTCAGGAAGGCGGTGCTTTAGAGCTGCACCATGTAAAGCAGGGCTGGGCAGTTGTGAAGGCGCCAAGCGTATGGAACCTAAACAGTGCAGGGAGTGGACCAGCAGTGAAGAATGGACATCAGGACACAGCTGGCACTTTAATCAGAGGGAACTGAGGTGGATAAACTGCCAGCACTGAGAAACCATGTAACTTTCTTACCAGGAAGGTAGTTTGTTAACTTCATACAACTTTAGAGCTAGGTGATGTTTTTACAGCAAGTGATTGACTTTTCAGTTGGCTGGCAGTGCTCAAAAGATAAAATGGTTTTCTTCAAAATCTGAAAGTCATGAAAAATTTCAGTGAATCAAAAATGTTTATTTCAGAGCAAACAAAACATGTTCAACTCAGAACATTTTGTTCCCAAGCATTTTCAAAGGGTTACATTCAGAAGACAGCCAAAAGACAGCCATCCTTAGTTCTTAAGGCACTTACCTGAGATATGGAAAACCAGGGGCCAATTCCCTGGTGGCAGAGTGCAACGACAAAGCTGTCCAATAAGCAGCAAGACACACTTTGGAAAGAATGTCCAAAGAATGTCATAGAAGGTATACCTTCTATGACATGCCTCCAAAGAGCATAGATTCCATTACCAGCTCTTCCCACCTGTAACTCTCTGTTGCTTGGAAGCCAAAGAGATTTATAATGGGCTTCCCTAACCAGGATCCTTTGCAGGACCCGCACCTGTCTCTGGGTGATTTACAGCCCATCCAGCCAACCAGCTCTCTCTCCCCCCATTCCTGGTTTGACAAGAGCTAGCTTCACCCCATTACATCTTCAGTACTTTCATACCCCATACATTTTGAGGTGCCCCACTTTTCATAGGGTGTCCCCTTTGTTTCCCTTAGTCTCATTAGCATCACATTATCATTAGTATCTAGGTAAACATGTTCCCATGGTAACTGGCAGTAAAAGCAGAACTTTACAGTCAGGTGTCCCCTTGTGGTCTAGACTGGTACAGAGTAGCATATTTTCCTGACCATCACCTATTGGCACATTCTTTACATAATCTTGTAACTTGACTAGAACAGGGTTTGTCTTAGGTCACCTACTTATATCATGCCTCCTTAAGCCTGAGGCGTAGCATGGTTAAGCTAAACTCTTAAAAGCCTTAGCCTGTAGGCCTTGAATATTACAGCCTTGCTTTACTTATATACCCAATACACACTCATCCAGGCCCGCCGACAGAAATTCCGGGCCCCAGGGCCAGGGCCAGGGCCGTCCCTGGGGGGCAGAGGGGGGGCGGAAGCCAGGGTGGAAGTGACTAATCTGTCACTTCCAGGACCACCCACACCAACCCATGGGACACCCCCCCAAAAGCACGGGGCCTGGAGCGGTCTCGAATACTTAGGTGCCCTGAGGCCCACCTGGGCGATTTAAAAGGGCCCGGGACTCCTGGCTACCACGGCAGTGGCCAGGGGCTTCCGGGCCCTTTTAAATCGCCCAGGCCTCTGGGCAATTGCCCCCACCCCCACCGTCAGCGGGCCTGTACTCATTACTCTTAACTACTTGTCAGTCTCAAACTCCTATAATGCTATCCTACTTGTATCTCTATCTATACCTACAACCTAAATCTATTTCTCACACATTGATTACATATAGACTAACAGAGGAGTTTGCCATGACAATAGATAACACAGTTAAATGATACAATGAACCAATTGGCTACATAATGCATAGGCCAAATCACCCCTAATGTTACTCCATGGACTTAAATGATTTTGGAGCTGAAACTGTATCCTGCTGTTGCCTCACCAGCTCCTGCCAAAGTCACCTGGGGGCAGGGGGGTCAACCACAGCAGACATGTAGAAGTTAGAGGGGGGTGGTTTATTGAAGAAAAGTGACATAAAGGGAAGTGACAAACCCTCACTGGTAATTAGGGCTAGGAAGTTCTAGGGAATGATGTCTAGGTGCTGAAATTGTCTGCTCAGCCCACAAAAGGTAAAAAAGCTAAGGGTGAGGTGAATGTGTGAAAGAACTGATGGTTTAGAAAATGGAGAATTTCTACCACAGGGTCACTCACCCCCCCCCCTCTCCTGAACAGCCTACATGTGAGGACAGGAATGCAGAGAGATAAAAGATCATCTTAATTGGGCTGTGTAGCCCCAAATGCTGCTCTGTCAGACCAGTGAAAAGCCAGAGTGACTCAATTTCCAGCGAAAACACAGGCAGGTCAGTGGAGTTCCATCAGATTTAAACCCGACGCATAAAAATGCACAAGATTTGGGCCTTAAAGGGCGAAAGCTTTTAGCATTACGCGTTATGAGGCTGAATCCTTCCTTTTTATCTGCATAATTTTTTTTTGCAGGGGGCGGGAGAAACTTTGGGGTTAAAGCAAATTATTTCTACCATACATCAAATCTATTAACGGTAATTTGACAAGCCGATCCCAAGAGCCAGCTGAGTGCATTGCACCATTATCACTGAATTCTTCATAAAAAAAAAATCCTTCAATTATATAAGCTTCCTCCCTACACTGATTAATATCAAAGCACCAGCTACACCTCAGCTGATAGCCAGTGGCAACTAGGTGTAGCATCAGCTGTACCATTTGCCTCCTTTGGAAAAGGGAAAAGATGTGGGAAGCATTCTTAGCTATTCTCACTTTGTCTTTGGTAACAGGTAAGTTAAATTGTAGTAGGATCAGGGGAAAACCAACCGGATTAACCATGAGGAATTTATATTCTCATACATATAAGAGGAAGATTAAGACGGGCACCCTAGTCCTGCCAGTGTGAAAGGGGACAAAGATCTGGCAGTGGTTTCCTAGAAGCTACAGCCCAATGTCTTTTAATCCTCTGATGCATTCCCATTCCATAGGCTGGGTGTGTGGTGCATGCTGAGATCCTGCCCGGTAT
>NW_020664543.1:14248890-14264273 GCF_002925995.2 Terrapene triunguis
AGACATACAAGCATATGAGCCAGCTGTGTTTGCTAGATAATAAACTAGTGAAGGAGCAGCCGTGTTCAGCATGGAAGGATCTTCCACATCAAAGAACAAACCAGAGAATGCAGAGACAGTCAGGGGGACCATGGCAGGCAAGTGAGAGCTTTGCAAAGTCTCACTAACTACCAGTCTAGCCTCTACGATACCTAAGAAAGAGCTCCCCTCCACAGGCCTTTTTAGTTTTGGATGGGGTGTGTTTTATAAAAGGGATCTGAGATCATGACCCTCTGGGGTTCCTAAGCTTTGCATAGCCTGCAAAGCACAGAAGTTGGGGATGCAGAGAATCTGAAGTCAGGAAGATTGTGCTTTAGAGATGCACCAAGTGAAGCAAGTCTGGGCAGTTGTGAAGGCGCCAAGCCTATGGAACCTAAACAGTGCAGGGAGCGGACCTGTGGTGAAGAATGGATGTCAGGACACAGCTGGCACTTTAAGCAGAGGGAACTAAGGTGGATAAACTGCCAGCACTAAGAGACCATGTAACTTTCTTACCAGGAAAGTAGTTTGTTAATTTCATACAACTTTAGAGCTAGATGAAGTTGTTACGGCAAGTGATTAGAGTGGGGGAAACGCTTATCTTTTCAGCACCAACTGAAAAAAAAAATCAAACAATCTAAAAGTCATGAAAAATTTCAGTGAACCAAAAAAGTTTATTTAAGATCAAACAAAACATGTTTAACCCAGAACATTTTGTTCCCAAGCATTTTCAAAGGGCTCCATTCACAAGACAGCCATCCTTAGTTCTTAGGGCACTTACCTGGGATATGGAAGACCAGGGGTCAATTCCTCTGTGGCACAGTGCAGCGGCAAGGCTGTCCGATAAGCAGCAAGACCCACTTTGGACAAATTTAAAAACAAAAAAGCCTCGATTTATTTTAAATAAATAAATCCCAACAGAAAGGAATACCTTCCATAACATACCTCCAACAGGCCTAGAATCCATCACCAGGTCTTCCCTCCTGTAATTCTCTCACTCTCAATTAGAAGCCAAGGTAATTTATAAAGGGCTTCTCTACCCAGGACCCTTTGCAGGGTAAGGAAGTCCCTCTCCTGTCTCTCTGGGTGATTGACACCCCATCCAGCCAACCAACTCTCTTTCCCCTGCTCCTGGTTTGACAAGAGCTTCACACCCTTACATCCTCTGTACTTTCACACCCCATAAATTTTGGGGTGCCCCACTTTTCATAGGTTGTCACCTTTGATCCCCTTCATCTCATTAGTATCTATGTAAACATGTTTCCATGGTAACCTGCGGTAAGAGTAGAACTTTTCATAATGTTACAATCACGTCTTGTGGTCTAGATGGGTACAGGCGGCATATTTTCCTGACCATCACCTATTGGCACATTCTTTACATAATCTTGTAATTTGACTGGCACAGGGTTAGTCCTAGGTCACCTACGTATATCATGCCTCCTTAAGCCTGAGGCCTAGCATGATTAAGCTAAACTCTTACAAGCCTTAGCCTGTAGGCCTTGCATTACAGCCTTGCTTTTCTTATTTACCCAATACACACTCATCACTCCTAACTAGTTGTCAATCTCACAAGTAGGATAGCATCATAGGAGTGTATCTCTACCTATTGTGACAAAGTTCCTCCTCTACCTTGGTGGGTCCTGCACTTATTGGCGGATTTTCTCGCCTCAGAGATTCACCATGTGGGTCTGGGAACAGCCCAGAGACCTTCCCCTCTGGTGGAACCCACAGTCCAGGTCAACTCCTCCTGTGTCTGATCAGGAGTTGGGAGGTTTGGGGGGAACCTGGGCCTGCCCTCTACTCTGGGTTCCAGCCCAGGGCCCTGTGAACTGTAGCTGTCTAGAGTGCCTCCTGGAACAGCTGCGTGACAGCTACAATTCCCTGGGCTACTTCCCCATGGCCTCCTCCCAACACCTTCTTTATCCTCACCACAGGACCTTTCTCCTGGTGTCTGATAAGGCTTGTACTCCTCAGTCCTCCAGCAGTACACCTTCTCACTCTCAGCTCCTAGTGCCTCTTGCTCCCAGCTCCGCGCATGCATGCCACAAACTGAAGCGCGGTCCTTTTTAAACTCAGGTGCCCTGATTAGCCAGCCTGTCCTAATTGATTCTAGCAGTTTCTTCTTAATTGGCTCCAGGTGTCCTAATTAGCCTGCCTGCCTTAATTGGTTCCAGCAAGTTCCTGCTTGTTCTGGAACTGCCCCTGTTACCTTACCCAGGGAAAAGGGATCTACTTAATCTGGGACTAATATATCTGCCTTCTAACACTCTCCTGTAGCCATCTGGCCTGACCCTGTCACACTATCCATACAACCGAAATCTATTTCTCACACATTGATTACGTATGGACTAACAGAGGAGTTTGCCATGACAATGGATAACACAGTTAAATGATACAATGAACTAATTGGCTACATAATGCATAGGCCAAATCACCCCTAATGTTACTCCATGGACTTAAATGCTTTCGGAGATGAAACTGTATCCTGCTGTTGCCCCTCCAGCTCCTGCCAAAGTCTCCCAGGGGTCAAACACAGTAGACATGTAGAAGTTAGAGGGATTTTTTAATTGAAAAAAGTGACATAAAGGGAAGTGACAAACCCTCACTGGGAATTAGGGATAGGAAGTTCTAGGGAATGATGTCTAGGTGCTGAAATTGTCTGCTCACCGCACAAAAGGTAAAAGAGCTAAGGGTGAGGTGAATGTGTGAAAGGACTGATGGTTTAGAAAATGGAGAATTTCTACCACAGGGTAACTCACCTCTCCTGAGCAGCCTACATATGGGGACAGGAATGCAGAGAGATAAAAGAGAATCTTAATTGGGCTGTGTAGCCCCAAATGATGCTCTCTCAGGCCAGTAAAAACTCAGAGGGAATCCATTTCCAGAGAAAACCCAGGCAGGTCAGTGGAGTTGGATCAGATTTAAACCAGACACATAAAAATGCACAAGATTTGGCCCTTAAAGGGCTAAAGCTTTTAGCATTACACTTTGTGAGGTTGAATCCTTCCTTTTTTCTCTGCATAAGTTTTTTTCTTTTTTTTTTTTTTTATGGGGGCTATGGGATTCGTGGCGAAAGCTGAAAGGAAGCCACTGGCATGAAGACTGAAGTTCTCAACACCAAGGCCTGGTCTACACTGGGGGGGGAAGGTCGATCTTCAACTTCAGCTACTAGAATAGCGTAGATGAAGTGGACGTATCTTAGATCGAATTAAAATTACTTACTTCGTGTCCTCACGGCGCTGGATCGATGGCCGCGGCTCCCCCGTCGACTTTGCTTCCGCCTCTCGCACTGCTGGAGTTCAGCAGTCTACGGGAGAGTGATCGGGGATCGATTTATCGCGTCTACACTACACACAATAAATCGATCCCCGATAGATCGATCGCTACCCACCGATCCGACAGATAGCGTAGACGTATCCCAAGAGAAAAAACAAACTTGGGTTTTGGAACATATGGACATTGTATGAAACAGGGAAGCTAGTTCAGGTCACAGAGAGATGAGACTCTTCAGCTTACACATCCTGGGTGTCAGCAACAGCAGATTGACGGGATCAGGAAAATTAACAACAGCGTCAGGAGAAGCTTTGCTGTATTCTGGATGGGATGATGTACAACACCATGAGGGTGTTGCCATCCTTTTGAAGAAGGGAGTGGAGCAGTCCCTGCTTGAGTGGAAGTCCATCAGCAGCAGACTTATGAAAGCCAAACTGAAAGGGAAACACAATAATATCGCCCTGAATAAGTGCTATGCTCTGACAAATGACAGTGATGAAGAAGCAAAGGACAAATTCTATATTACATTACAGGCGGAGTTCAAGAGAGTACCACGCCACAACCTAACTATCGTCATGGGAGACTTGAATGCCAAGGTCGATAAGGACAACACAAACAACAACAGAGCAAATGGGAAGACATGGGTGTGGCACCATGAATGAAAACGAAGAGAGGATTGTTGATTTCTGCAATATGAATGACCTAACCATAGGCAGAACCCTATTTCAACATCATGAAATTCACAAGCTGACATGGTGTTCCCTAAACGGCAGAGATAAGAATCAGATTGACCATATAATGATCAATCGCAAATGGGGACGCTCACCGACAGATGTGAAAGTGAAAAGGGGAGAAGATGTTGGCAATGACCACCACCTTGTGTCAGACTCCATCAAGCTAAAATTGAGACGTGTGGGTCCACCAAAAAAAAAAAAAAAAAAAAAAAGGACATAGACCAGGGATCGGCAACCTTTGGCACGCGGCCCGCCAAGATAAGCACCCTGGCGGGCCGGGCCGGTTTGTTTACCTGCCGCATCCACAGGTTCGGCCGATCGCGGCTCCCACTGGCCGCGGTTCACCACTCCAGGCCAATGGGGGCTGCGGGAAGCGGTGCGGGCCGAGGGATGTGCTGGCCACCGCTTTTTCAATTATACCTTTCATGGCCCATCTTGCATAAAACATATCTTAGTTATGCCATATTCATATCACAACAATATTTCTATGAAGAATACGGGGTGTAACATCACAGGGAGATCAACAAGAACTGGGACAAAGTAACAACAATCTATAAACAGAGCAGTGAAGCCTGTCTAGGCTACAGGCAGAAGAGAAGAAGGGAGTGGATTACACCCAGCACATGGAATGCCATAGAAACCAGATGAGCTCTGAAGAAAAAAGTTTTAGACACAATCCCAGAAGCTAAAGGACAAATACCACGAGCAGTATAGCAAGGCACACCGGGAGGTCAAAGGGCTTGTGAAGGCAGACAAACGACATTATATTGATAATCTGGCAACACAAGCAGAGGATGCAGCTGTTCGTGGTGAACAAGGAACCGTCTACAAAATGATGCAGCTTATCAGTGGTAAATGACAGAGACCAACAAACACTTTCATCAGGGACAAACAAGGCCACCTACTGACAACAGAAAAAGAACAAGAAATGCGCTGGACAGAGCATTTCAGAGAATTGCTGAACAAGGAGCCACCTAAAGAGGAAACAAACATCCGGGAGGCAGAAGTTCTTGATATCAACACAGACACCCAAACTAAGGAAGAGATCATTCAAGCCATCAAATCCTTAAAAAATGGGAAAGCTCCTGGCAAGGATAACTTGAATGCAGAATTATTCAAGGTAAATCCTGAGTTAGCAGCATCTATCCTGGCCCCTCTATTTACATCAGAAAGGGGGGAAAGTGCCAGATGAGTGGACCAATGGGGTTATAGTGAAGATACCAAAGAAAGGAACTCTCAGTGATTGTAATAACTGGCTTGGTATCACACTTTTATCTGTGCCAAGCAAGGTATTGTGTAAGATCATAGTCCAGAGGCAATTGATAGCGCTCTCAGAAAAGAGCAAGCCGGTTTTCGGAAAGGGTGTGGATGCACAGACCAGATCTTCACTCTATGAAACATAAGAGAGCAATGCTTAGAATGGCAATGGCAACTTTACATAAACTTCATAGACTTTGAGAAGGCTTTTGATATCATTCACAGGACCAGCCCATGGTGCATTCTGTGGGCCTATCGAATCCCTCTCTGTATAATCAACATAATCAAAAGCTTCTATTCCAACTTTACATGCAGTGTTGATCACAGTTTTGAAGTCAAAACAGGAATACGTCAGGGGTGTATCAGGTCTGCAATCCTCTTCAACCATTGCCATCGACTGGGTAATGCAGCATACAACAGAAGATATGCCAAGAGGCATTAAATGGACACCCTTCTCATCCCTTGAAGACCTGGACTTTGCAGATGATCTCACTCTCCTATCACATACCCAAACACCATATACAAGAAAAAACAACTCGACTCAACATATTCAGCCAGCAAATTGGACTGAAAGTCAACTGTAATAAGACAGATATCATGACCTTTAATATTACCTCACCATCACCAGTACGGATAGAGGATCATGTTGTCACCAAGATAGAAACATTCACATACTTGGACAGCACCATCAGCCAGGACAGTGGAACAAGCCAGGACATCCGGAACAAAATCAATAATGCCGGGAACACCTTCAGGAACTTAAATACAGTTTGGAAATCATCAAAATACAACACCAAAACCAAACTCAAGATTTATCAGAGCTGTGTACTTTCAACACTACTTTATAGTGCAAAATGCTGGAGAATAAGAAAGCGTGACATGTCCAAACTGTCTTCATTCCATACAACCTGCCTCAGAAAAATCCTCCACATCTTTTGGCCCAGAACAATCTCAAACCAAGACCTATTCACACAGTGCAGCCAAGAGGATCTGAGCACCATCATTGCCTGGAGGCGCTGGAGATGGATCGGTCATGTGCTTCGGATGGAAACTGATTCCATCACCAGAATAGCATTAAGATGGACACCTGAAGGAAAGCGAAAACGAGTCTGCCCCAAAACAACATGGCGAAGAGCTGTGGCAGTTGAGCTGAAAAACCTGGGGCACAATTGGGGAACCATTGAAAGACTTCCCAGAAACAGACAGGAGTGGAGGAGCTTTGTTGCTGCCCTAACGCCAGAGACATAATGGGAACATGATGGGATGATGATGGGGTTAAAGCAAATTATTCCTACCACAGCATTGGCCCCATAACATCAATTTATTAACAATAATTTGACGAGCTGATCCCAAGAGCCAGCTGAGTGCATTGTGCCATTATCACTGAATTTTTCATAAAAAAAAACAAGGCTTCAATTACATAAGCTTCCTCCCTACACTGATTAATATCAAATCACCAGCTGCATATCAGCTGATAGCCACTGGCAACTAGCTGTAGCATTAGCTGTACCATTTGCTTCATTAGGAAAAGGGGAACAATGTGGGAAGCATTCTTAGCTATTCTCACTTTGTCTATGGCAACAGGTAAGTTAAATTGTAGTAGAATTAGGGGAAAACCAACTGGAATACCCATGAGTAATTTATATTCTCATACATGGATGAGGAAGATTAAGACGGGCACCTTAGTCCTGCCACTGTGAAAGGGGACAAAGATCTGACAGTGGTTTCCTAGAAGCTACAGCCCAATGTCTTTTATTCTCTGATGCATTCCCATCCTATAGGCTGGCTGTGTGGTGTATGCTAAGATCCTGCCCGGTATTGCTCTGATAAAATGAATTTGGATGTAACCAGACTTTCATTTTATTTCCACAGGTGCTGCCCCAGAACAGCGCTGTAAGTACGATGACGTTCTTCAGTACCTAAATATCTCCTCTGAAAAGGCACCCCCACTACATACAATACCCAAGGAAAATTGGAAAGAGCCGTTGAAAGTGGAGACACAATTTATACTGATTTCCATCCTCTCGGTGGTAAGAAAACAAACCTCTTTATTATTCTGTATAGTAGGAAATATTGTGTAAATTGACAAGTTAAGGCAGCTGATGATCCTAAAGTGAATGAGTGATTCTTCTCTCACTCATACCAGCGCAAATCGGGAGTAACCCCAGTTACTGTCACTGATGTGAGAGAGTAGAACCCAAACCTTCGGTCTTCTTCTGACCTTCTCCAGACTTCATGGCTGTGGTTTGAAAGTAGAATCCAGAGCAATATTTGTTGGAGATGCCAGGTGTAAAATAGTTTGTCACATCCGCACAAATGAGAGAGTTATTTAAAATTGTTTTAGTGATCACATATTGAACAGGTGTCACATTAAAATGAGCTCTAAAAGATCTAAGTCCAGGGCAAAATTCATTTCTATAGCAGCCTCCTATCAACTTTTTAATTAACCTGTTAAGCTGCCCTGAGCTGCCAAGACACTGCAAAGTTGTCCAAGAATACTCAGGAATTTGGCCCTTGATTTGGATTTCATCAGAACTTCTTTCTTTTTGTTTCCTGCACACAGACATCACACACAAAAAAGCGCCTCTTACAAGGGAAACACCACCCTCTGCTTAGCCTGGGTGAAGGAAACCCACATTATTATCTGGTGTTACAGCAAAGTGGAGTTGTGGGGAGCGGGGAGAGTGAGTAGAGACTTGTGCAGTTCTTGTTTGTTTTTTCCCTCTTTATATATCAGGGACCTGTTTGCCAGAAGCTGGGAATGAGCGGCAGAGGATGGATCACTTGATGATTATCTGTTCTGTTCATTCCCTCTGAGGCACCTGGCACTGGCCCCTGTCGGAAGACAGGATACTGGGCTAGATGGACCTTTGGTCTGACCCAGTAGGGCCATTCTTATGATCAGATTCTGTAGACTCTATTTCCCTGAGCCATGTTGCAAATTTTCTCCCATTCTACTGCTCTGGATCCTCTCCCAGCACAGATTTACATAGCCAGGTGGATTCTATCAGGCAACTATTTTTTCCAAACATTGGATCTTACAAACTGGAGAGTAGAATGGGAGGGTAAGACCAAGAACAGTAAGTTATTGGCCTGACCTGATTTTCTCATATCTCTGACACCCATCACGCCATCATTGTAAGAAAAACGCTGAACAGCCTCTAAGTTCTGTACCTATTTTAGTAAATGAAATCATGATAATCACTTTCCCATTTTGTTTCTCTAGACTGAAAAGCTTCAAACTGTCACAGTCTATTTCTTAGTGACCATGGTAAGAAATTTTTTCTGTAAAATCAAAGCTATTTCCTGTGTGCTGTGAGTCCAGAAATTGTTTCCATTCTGTGATTTCTCTTTCCTCTAGGAGTGGAAAAATGTCTTTGTGACTTGGAATCCTCAGGATTTCTGTAACATTTCCAAACTCGTTCTGCCAGTGGATACATTTTGGTCCCCATATATCATCATTTATGAACAGTAAGACTCTCCTTGGCTAATTTCAACTTACTTCCGTAAGAGGGATAATTACAAGGGACATGATGGTTTCCACTAAGATCAATGGGACTGACTCATCTGAGTGAGGATTACTCACATAAGGAAAGGTTTTGCAGGATGAATTGTGCGGGGGAAGAAGGGGTACGAAATAGCTAAGAATCAATTACCTGATCTCATGCTACTGTAGGAAAATATTCATTAAATAAAACTGTGGTTTTTTAGTCCCTGAGTGAGGAGGCACTAGTAGAGCGTTGCAGGCTATGGGAAAATTATCGAGAGACAAGGAAGCCAATCAAAAGGAGACAGACTCTAACAGCGTAGCTTAGAGGCTCCTGTCACTGTTTATTCTGGAGGTCCAGGAGATGCCCGCAGTACTATGATATTTGGTATTGTCCCTAAATGGTTAATTATTAATGATTATTTGTTAAGCAGCAAAAGCGTGCTCAGCACTGCACAAGACACAAATAAAGACATAGGGCCTGATTCTGCTCTCACTTTACATGGTGGAAATCAGGAGTAATTCAGTTAGAGGGTGGAGGCAGTGTGAGATCAGAATTAGGCCAACAGTCCCTGGTCCAATGGGGCAAGTGGTTCATGTGTCCTTGAACGTTCTTCCTGTCTCATCTAGCACGCTAATGGGGTGCACTACAAGTCTTGGTGTAGATGGGGGTTATCAGCCCTTCTCTGCGCCCCAGACTTTCTCTCTTCCAGTCTCTCCTATCTCCTCCCACAGCCTTTTTGGCCTCTCCTGTTTGTTTTAACTCTCTCATCCCTGGTTACTTGCTGTCACTCGCCCTCTCTCTTCTGTTTCCTGTTGTATGTAGTAAGGTTCACTGACCATTCAAAGTCAGACTAACAGTGAGTTTGCAAATAAAATATGGTCTTCGATCTGCAACAAGCGTTTGGTCATTTTACTCTTCATTGTTGTTGAATCATCGGTTCCTTCAGAGTGGATGAAGAGAAATCTCTCAGCAGGCCCTTTCTGTCCATCACTCACAACGGCATCATTAGCACAACCCAACAGCACCAGACCACCATAACGTGCAGCTTGGAGATGCACCAGTTTCCATTTGACACCCAGACGTGCACCATGAGCATATCCTCAGTTATGTATTCAGGTATGTCCGTTCTTATTCACTTTTACTACAACTAGACTGGATTGGCTGGTGCTGGCCACTGTCCCCAACTAGTCAATGGACTAGACGGATCACAGGTCTGATCTACTATTGACATTTTTATGTTCACTACTCAATACTGTCCACTGTGTTTAAAAAAAAAAAATGGCGTAAGGGAAAAACTGGGCTATAGCACGATCTCCCACTATGGAGTCTCCTATATCTATATCTCTGGAAGAATCCAGGATTTGCCTCTGTAAAGCGTCTACTCCCAGGAGTGGACAGCTTAGTCAAATGACTAGTCCCACGGACTGCAATAGAGATTACTTGTATAAGAGTTTGCAAGATCTAGTCCTTAAAATGTGCCTGAGGGTCTAGATACAAAATAGAACTCCAAGGGCTGAAGTTGAGAGGACTACTCACATGACTGACAAAGGGCTGCAGGATGGGACCCAGACTTAGAGATTTGAGTTCCAGGCTAGAGATCTAGGGTCTGGACTGCTGCATGCTTTCTTATTTTATCCCCACCATGGTAGTCGCAGAAACGGGGAGGCAAGACTTACTTTCAAGCATGATCTTTTATTGTTTGCATAGACAGGTGTCCATTTAGCTACAACTATTCTAATAATTCAGTTTCACTTGAAAAGTATTTGGCTTCGTTAAACTAAAGGTAGCAAATGTTTCATGACATTCCTGGAGTTTAAAGGCAGAAGGGATCATTAGATCATCTAGTCTGACCTTCTGTCTCTCACAAGCCATTAAATGTCACCCAATTACCCCTGAATTGAGTCCAATAACTTGTGTTTGGCTAAAGCAGCTCTTACAGAAAGTCAACCAGCTACGATTTGAAGAGGAAACTCTTTGCTAGGAATGCCAGTATTAAACAGGCCCAGTTCACATCTGGGAGTGAAACATTCCAGGGAAGGGGGCTAGCCATCTCGGTATCGAGACTTAGATATTTTTCCTAAGAAAATGCTCCATTTGCACAGTTGCCACCTTAAGGATCATCCTTCTGTAGCTAAAGGAATGTGCTTGCAGTAGTGAGTCTGTGCAGAAGAGGCCCACATAGTAGCTACTCCCAAGTATTTATGGAAGCACAGGAAAGAGACATTCACTGCCAACTGCTCCTGTAAGTGCATGATCTAAAGCTCACTGGAGTCAGTGGAAAGACTCCCACTGACTTCATTAGGATTTGGATCAAGGCCATAAGATAGGAGATAGAATTCAACCAAGTATCCAAGACCAACGGAGTTATGAAACTCCTACTGTCAGCAGACATCTGTTCCCATTTAAGCAATGACCTTTGGGCCAGATTCTGATCTCATACTGGTATAACTCCATTGATTTCAATGACGTTATTCCCAGTTTACCCTGGAGTAAGACTCAAGCTCCAAGTACACGACTAGTTCTGTTTCGGGCAAGAGATGTAATTTTCCCACTGGAGGGGGAATCTTAACCTTCTCTTCCCTCCTTCTGAATACACACCTGGACTATGGTGGCTGATCTGAACTCCCTGCACTGAGAAAGGAACCACCTTTAAACCACTTTGTCTTCACTTTCTTTCCTCAAACAGTAACAGACATTGTACTCCTGTCCAATCAGACAACAGAAGAGGCGAATAAACAAAGCCAACTTTATCACCTGACCAATGGAGAATGGAAGTTCATGAACATAAACATCATAGAATACACAGAGTCAGTGGACAAAGAAGAGTTTGCTGTGATCATCTATCAGGTATTGCATCATCAGTGTATTTCACACACTATATATTTCATTCATTGATTTATCATAAACGCGCCCTTCAGAATATCAGGGCTCAGCTACAAAAACTAAAAACACAACCCAAGCAAAATCTAGTCATCTTTAAAGGACTAACCCCCACAATTACAAATACACATTCCCTACCAGGCAAAGCGCTTTATAAAATTATAGATATTTTAACAAAAGGTCCAGGGAGATATATATTATTCGCTTATGTCCAAGAGTTAGTATTGCTGCATTAGCAACTTCGTGGGAGTTTAAAATCTCAAAACAGAATGATCTGATAAAAATGAAAGTTACATACCTCTAAATGGAGGTCTCAGAATGTGGCATCTCTGCAGCCTCTGCCTGACCCCTACAATGTAGATCTGTAGAGCTGAATCAAGAAAGAGCACGATCTGCTGCTCATGCCAAGTGCTGTGTTCTGCAAAAAGTTCATGGGGGAAATAGGCAACTCCCATGTCTAAACGGGAGAACGACAGCAGTCTCACAAATCCAGCAGCACAGGTGCCCAAGACAACTCATGGTACCAGTTCCACTGCCACATTCCTAGCATCTCGGTTCTAACAATGCAGGAGGCAAGGCCAAAAAGAGGGTGGAACCAAAGCCAGATCATGCTTAAGCAAAATGAGCTTTGACAGTACAGCTCTCATAGAAGCATATGGGGTCAGACACTAATGCTGGAAAGTCGCTGGATTCCTTCATAGCTGGTAACAAAGACATATTTTCATGATATAGAACTACACAGTTATGGGTCCAGATCCTCAGTAGGTACAAATTGCTGTAGCTCCACTGACATCACTGGAGCTACACTGATTTATACCAGCTGAGGATGTGGTCTAAGGCGGTTTCATCTTCCTTTGAGGCATCTAGTACAGGCCACTCTGAGACAGCTTACTGCACTAGATGGACCTTTTTGCCCACTCCCATTTCAATGTGTGTGTTTAGGAGAGTAGAAGAAAAAGAAACCAGAGAGGTGAGGGTATATGTATTCAACGGGCACGTGTGCATGAATATTGATACAGAGAATACCGGTATTAAAATAGCAAGAGTGCATAGAACATAGCGCTCGACCCAAAATTAGGGTAAAGGGGGTTAGGTGAAGTCACTGGAAGTAGGTGGTAGAAAGAGATGGGCAGGTAAGGAAGAGCTAGCAGGACAGGTGGAAGAAGAGGATGGGAAGTTGGGGTTAGCATACAGGAAATGAAGTAAGGAAAGGAAGTCGGGGACAGGATGAGGGTGAGTGTTTATGGCTGGCACTTGAAGCTTAGGCTGCACTAGAGGGTAGGAAGCCCACTGGGGCCTATTCCCACCTTTGAGTTGATAGCGGTAGCCTGGATTCCAACCACAGTTGGAGAGTTAAGCTGTCATGGGATAAGAGGGAAGGTCCTGTAATGGATTGGTAACTGGTTAAAAGATAGGAAACAAAGGTTAGGAATAAAGGGTCAGTTTTCAGAATGGAGAGAGGTAAATAGTGGTGTCCCCAGGGATCTGCTCTGGGACCAGTACTATTCACCATATTCATAAATGATCTGGAAAAAGGGGTAAACAGTGAGGTGGCAAAATTTGCAGATGATGCAAAACTACTCAAAATAGTTAAGTCCCAAGCAGACTGTGAAGAGCTACAAAAGGATCTCAGAAAACTGTGTGACTTGGCAACAAAACGGCAGATGAACTTCAATGTTGATAAATGCAAAGTAATGCACATTGGGAAAACATAATCCCAATTATACATATATGGGTCTAATGGGGTCTAAATTAGCTGTTATAACTCAAGAAAGATCTTGGAGTCATTGTGGATAGTTCACAGAAAACATCCACTCAATGGGCATTAATAGTTCAAAAAGTGAACAGAATGTTGGGAATCATTAAGCTAGGGATAGATAATAAGACAGAACATATCATATTGCCTCTATATAAATCCATGGTACGCCCACATCTTGAATACTGCATGAAGATGTGGTTGCTCCATCTCAAAAAAGATATATTGGAATGGGAAAAGGTTCAGGGGGGGGGGAAATGATTAGGGGTATGGAATGGCTTCCATATGGGGAGAGATTAATAAGACTGGGACTTTTCAGCTTGGAAAAGAGACAGCTAAGGAGGGATATGATAGAGGTCTATAAAACCATGACTGGTGCAGAGAAAGTAAATAAGGAAGTGTTCTTTATTCTCTCTCATAACAGAAGAACTAGGGGTTACCTAATGAAATTAATAGACAGCAGGTTTAAAACAAGCAAGAGGAAGTATTTTTTCACACAACACACAGTCAACCTATGGAACTCCTTGCCAGAGGATGTTGTGAAGGCCAAGACTATAACACAGTTAAAAAAACCAACTAGATAAGTTAATGGAGGGTAGGTCTATCAATGGGTATTAGCCAGGATGGTGTCCCTAGCCTCTGTTTGCCAGAAGCTGGGAATGGACAACAGGGGATGGATCACTTGAGGATTACCTGTTCTGTTCATTCCCTCCAGGGAACCTGTCATTGGCCACTGTCAGAAGACAGGATACTGGGCTAGATGGACCTTTGGTCTGACCCACTATGGCCGTTCTTATCTTCACAGTTGGAGGCATCAGTCTTATCCCATCAAGACCAGCACTAATCCAGGCCATTCTGTTATTTCATGTTTGCCTTGTTCCCTCCAGATCTCCATGAAAAGACGACCCATTTTATACGTTTTGAACCTTATCTTTCCAACATGTGTGCTCTACTTATTGGATATGGCTATTTTGTTCAGTGCCAGCTCTTATGGGGACAAGATCAGCTTCCAGCTGTCACTCATCATTGGAGAGTCTGTGTTAGCTCTGATTCTTAAGGACATTCTTCCCACTTCTTCCGATGACCCACCCATAATAGGTACTTGTCTTTACTAAGTAAAAGTCACTTTATATTAGACATACACTGAATGTAAGGAAGAGAGCAGAGTACAAACGTGTCGCCTATTCAAAGATAGTAAGAAGAGGAACACTAGTCACTGCAGTAGAGCTGTAATACTAGAAGTCCCTATGCAGAGCAGTTTCTGGACTTGGGACACTATATTTCTTCTATAAAGCAGAAGCCCACAGTAGATAGAATTATGGATCTAGAAGTAGTAAGGCAGAGAGTTTATCAATCACATCCTCTTCATCTTCTTTTGCAGTGATGTTTTTCATAGGTGTCTTTGTCCTAATGATTATGGGTGTATTGGAGACCTGCCTATTAATGCAGCTGAAGAAGAAACCCCTACACCCTATACTCAAGGCTATGAAACTGCTGAGATGCCGCAAGCAAGCTAGAACAACATCTGGAACCCTCCTACGCAAGCAGGGTTGGTGTTTGGTTACCTACATGTGAATACTCTGTATCCAGTAGCAGGGTTCTGTCAGTAGGGAGCCCCTTATCTCTGGAAATCAATCACGTTAGCAGGCTTAGAACCCATGTCCACTGTGTTTCAGGCCACATTTGATCATAAATTCACACAGACACCTATCTTTCAACATCATTATGGTGCGTATATTATACTAATGTAATATATGTAGGCAACATATATGTACACAAAAGAGCTGCACCTTTATTATTTATGTAGGCTCAGCTGTAAACCCAGCCCCATGCAGAGTCCACCAATTCTGGCCAGCCCCACAAGTCCCTTGAGCCAGAAAAGTCCCTGAGATTTTCTGATAGAAAGATGTATGAAGTTTTTATTAACCTATCAAGCAAATAAAGTCAAGTTTAGCATCATGCAGGCCTCTGCTC
>NW_020664543.1:14264673-14301545 GCF_002925995.2 Terrapene triunguis
ATTGATTCCTGCACTGAAGCTGTGACTCTCATCCTATTTCACTTTAGAGAGAGTCACCATTCTCATCTTACCTCTTCATTAAAGAGACACTGACCTTAAAATAGCATCTGCTTTAAATAAAAACAGGTAAAAGTAATTCCAAGCCCTATACCTGCCCCTGATTCTCCTTGCAATTTTTGTGGGTTTACAATAACGGTTTGTTTTCTAATACAAGTTCTCTCTCCCCTGTTGCTATGTGAGATACAAGAGGGAAATTGACTAAGTGCATACTCAGTTTAATCATTTCCCCAAAGTGCTTTCAAAAGCACAAAAGAAACTGAAGAAATAACTTCTTTCTGTTATAGTAAACAAAACGATCTATCTTAGGTGTTACTTGTAACAACTACTAAGTGATTTTGCTCCCCAAACCTGGAAAGATGGAGAGAGGTTTGAAGTTACCATTCCCTGTTGCACTGATCAGTTAGGAAGTGGATTCCACTCCTCCTTTTTTGAAGAGATTGAAGGGAGAGTCTGAAGTCAGGTAAACTCCCTAAGCCATAGGCTTCAGCCTCTGTGGCTAAGTGTTACAAAAATGTCATGTAAGCCGCTTTGTTCAAACTTGTTTGGAACAGCGGATTTACAAGACTCTAGTGATCTAGAAGTTTTTAGGCAAACACATTCTGTAACAGGAAGCCACAAGGAGCTCTTGAGGGTGATAAATTCTCAGGCTAAAGACAACATCAATGACCTGAGCAATGACCTGAGTGGAGTTTATGTTACACCCACCCTCCTCTTTCACACAGAGGATGAACCCATAGAATAGAAGTCCCACTACGCAATGCTCCATCTTGACCCCTGCAGTCTCCAAGAACACCAACTCCACATTAAAAAGGAGTCAGGCCTATTTTATTCAACATAGGTGCATCCTCTGGGCTGCTGACAAGAGGCCAATATGATCCTCAGTTGATCAGAGTTCGGTTGCCTTTGTCTTAAGCTTGACATTAGTGTATTACACCAGAAGAGCAAGCAGAACCACAATCCAGTCCCAGACTCTAAATCCCCAAGTGTGGTCATGGATAGGTGGAGAGAACCTATTCTTGCTCAAAAGCTGCCTATATGCACAAACCCAGACTTGCAGCTCCTGCACCTCAGCACAAACCCACCAGCAGACTCCAAGTCAGAATTATTCTATACCTCCACAAAGATCAAAGAGAAACCGTGTGGCAGGGAAGAGTTTTTAAATACTTACAGCTTCCTGCTCCTGGGCATTTATCTGGTCTGTTTGTGTGTCCACAGGCTCAGGAACCTTTAGTGCATTGTACTGTAAATTCAAAAAATAAAATTCTAAATGTGTTGCCTCTCAATTCCGTTAAAAGTCCTACATGCTCCCAGAGCTAATATTTCCCCAGTAGCCAGACTAGTGCACTTTGGTCTCCCCAAAAACACTCTCGGACCCTTCCAAGTGAACTGGCTTCCTGCAGTAGGTCACCAATCAACTCAACTTGATGCCAGCTTCACAAATAGTGTTGGTTGTCTCTCATATGTACACAACTTACTCAGCACTACACTGTCACCAGGATGCTGGTAGTCTTGTACAGAGCCAAAACATGGTGCTGTATGGAAGCATTAACAATCTAATGCCAAAGGGTTACTATCTTGTCCCACAAACTAAGTCAAGTTATACAGATGAAAAAGAAGCTCCTGAATTCCTCTAAAGGTCAGTGGGTCCTTGTGGACTGAGCAGAGGGCCAGGAGCCAAGAACTGCTATGTTCTAATTCCAGCTCGGACACCAACCCCCTATGTCAGTGGTTCCCAAACTTTAACAACCCTTTCACTAAAATGTCAAGTCTCGTGAACCCCCTCCTAAAAATGAATATTTCCAAGGATCTTCTCCAGAGTATAAATTATAAAAGCAGTGATCTTGGAAATATAAAATTTGTTTTTATGACATGCTTATTACACACTATTTATTATTAATTTAATTATCATTACAGTATTTTTATTACATTATGAAAACGGCAACACTCTTCCAAGATCTCACTTTTGTAGCTTGTATCACTTTGAATAAGCCTGTTATAAGACAAGGCTCCTATGTTTCATCAAGGAGTATCAGATGTGAAACAGCATGAAGGTATTTAAGAAGCCAACTCAAAGAGTTCCTCCTACACAAGACTCAGGTCTTGAGCAGTCCAGGCAAACAACGCACGTTACAACAAAGCTTAAACTTGTTCTTCATAATCATTTTAAAATCAATACTAGCTGCCTATTTAATTTTAAAAACAGCAAAAAATATCCACTTCCCTTTCCATTTCTTATAAGGAGTCTTGAAGTTTAAATCTCCTCAGTGTGATAGATTTGCTTGCTTTCATCAGCTTAGCTCTTGGAAGTCCAGGGGCTCTGGGCTGCTGGCCCCATGCTGCCAGCGGTCCCTAGGGACAGCTCTGTCCGCCATTAGGGAATTTTTTCCCCCGAGAACCCCCTGTAACATTTCGCGAACCCCCAGCGGTTCACGAACCCCAGTTTGGGAACCACTGCCCTACGTGATACTGGGCAAGTCACTGCTTATTTGCCCAATGCCCATTTATTAAAAAAAAAAAAAAAAGAAGTTAACATCCACTTCATGGGATTAGTCTTATTACCACACCACTTCGGGGAGTTAACAGTGCTTTTTACTTCCTGCCCTTCAATGGCAAGGGTTGAACGGATGTTAACTCTGTGCTCTCTGGGGAGAGACTGTTCCATTTCTCAAGCCATCACACCTCATTCAATAGTTTATTTGCAAAATTTTACTCCAGTAGGCTTCTGGGCCAGGCCTTGGCCACAGCCAAGGAGAACACAGCACAGCTCAGAATGTGATAGAGGTGTACAAAGGTGGCCTTTTCACTACTGGACCAGCTGCATGCAGGCAAGTATCAGAGCATACATCACGCTGCTCTAAATTACGCAGACTACTAAAAGTCTCAAGAGGCTAATACGGCAGTTGGGAATCAGCAGAGAATAGAAAAGCTCTGACCATATACTCTTTCCTCAGGCCACTTCTACACCTACAGCCGGGAAAACCTATACAGGCTGTAAGAGAAAAAGCATTAGCTTTATGCCACTGGAGGATCCCCCTCCTCTAAAATGACCCCTCCTGTTTTTAGTTATGCCAACTTTTGTGCTAGCAGTGTGATGCAAAGCAGCTGCACACCACAGCACAGGATCTGGGCCAATACATCCTAATAATCTCACCTAGCAGCCTGCTAAAGGAAAAGTTCCCAGTTCTGTGTCTTGTGCATCAGATATGAGCAGCCTCCACTTGGATTTCAAAACAGCAACAATATCTAATTGAGGACGAGAATCTCACCTTCTTTTCAAACTCATCCACCATGCCAGCCTTAGCAACTCCAGTCTTGTAATAAACCCAATCAATAGCTGGGGGCTTCTCTGGCAAGGAGGTCAACCTGTACAGGTGGAGCAGAACAGCTGATAGAACAACCCCCAGTAATTTCAGAGAGCTCCCAGTTCCACACCAGGCAACTCTGCAGTATCCATTGTCCCACCCATCATCAGGCCCCAGGGTAGCAACTACACTAATTTTAGTTGCCAATATTTTCACTTGTCATTAACACGGAAATGGCAATATTGCTTTTTTTTTTTTTGGTGGATGGGCAAGTACGATACTCTCAGTTTTTTCATCATGAACATGGTAGGAGCAGGCAAGGAGAGTTTGTGAATGGAATGGTTTGTTTTCATTACAGTTTTGCAAGGCTGACAAAGTGTTTAAAAAAAAAAAAAGAAAGACAATAAGCAATGGCATTTTAGCTGTATCTACACTACAGAACCTGTGCTGGCACAGCCCCCAGTGTAGACAAAGGTTTTTGTCCAGCGTAGGAACACCACCTCCCTCAGCCATGCTAGCATGCTGACAAAAGGCCCTTCTGTCAGCATATCTGTATCTACACTGAGGGTTTTGTCAGCCTAACTATGTCACTAGCGGGGTGTATATTTTTCACACGCCCGACCGACATAGCAATGCAGGTATAAATTGTAAGTGAAGGCCAAATCTTAGCTGCATGTCAAACAACATGTGCATCTAGCAATAGCAAAGCTAACGTCCAATAGGATTCACTATTTTTTATAGCAAGATTTGGCAACAAGTCAAACATTTTTTAAAAGACTTTTTTGATCAGACCAAATGTAACCTCTCTCAGGACTCCCACTAACATTATAGCCACTGTAGCACTATGGAGAAGATCAAGAGAAAGCAGAATTTGGCTTAAAAAAAAAAGAAAAAAAGCAGGCTTTATCGTGAAGAATTAAGACAATTATTTTAACATCCTTATGGCAGGCACACAGTTATGAGAATAGCACTTCAAACTATTTTTACATTGGTTTACACATGGACTGCCAGTGCTGAATTGCTAATGCCACCGTCTTCTCGCCAGAGCAACCTTTTCACACTGAAATATACTCACTTGGCTGAAAGAGCATCGCTGCGTGTTTTCAGGGCATTAAATATAGCTTTCTGATTGGGAGGTACTCTCTCTGCAAATGCCATCCAGTCAATCGCTTTCAGAGCAGCTCTGCGACCTGCCATTTTTGTGTTCTAGAAAAATAAAACAGCAAAGAAACTTAAATTTGAAGAGGAATCTAGAAGAACAGGCAAGTTTATTTTCATCAGTGTAAAAGTCTGGGTATTTCATCAACTGAAACATCACTTCAGCTATCTCTTTGCTGCAATTGCACTCACTCTATTGACTCCCACCAAGAGTAATGCTCATAACAACACTTCGCATTTCTTATGTTGCTGAGAAGAGAGAAACACTTTACAAGCAATAATTGAGCACCACAATACTTCGCTTTGCTAGATAAGATATACAGAGTTCATTTCAACAGGACTCAAATGCAGTCATTCCTGGGGTGGAACATGGCAGCACACAGCAACACTATGAAACTATTTAAGACAAAGTAAAGGCTACTCTACCTAGTTACTGGAATTATAATAACCAACGTGTGGTTACTGAGCCACAGAGTCAGGCTCCAGATATCACCCTGCTCTCGCTACGGGAACTTTGATTGTCACCACTGATCACTACATTGATTTAACAGAATTATCAGACAGATTAAGGGCTGGAAGGGGCCACGACAGACCATCAAGTCCCGCCACCTCTCACCTGAAAGGCAGCACCACAAAGCCACTTCTAACGCCAAGCGGGGACATCATCGGAGGTTTGACTCAGGGGAGAAAGTGCTCCTCGACTCACCACCACCCCCCCTCCTCCTCCTCCCCCCCCAGACCCGAGTCCCCCCCAACCCGGCACAGCTCGGGGGAGGGGACAGGATCCGAGCACCGGCTGCGCCCGCCCGCCCGCCTCCCCACTCCCCTCCCCAGGCAGGGCCAGTCGGACACACCGCCCTGCTATGCAGAGTCCCCCCCCACCCCAGACACGCAGCGCCGCCCGTGCCGGGGTCTTCACCCCAACCCAAACCACCCGGGTTAGTCTCACCTTCAGCGACCGCCACCACCCTGCTACTAGGCACCCTCCGGAAACCCGGTCCGACGCCAACCAATCATAGCCCGGTGCCCCCGGAAGGACTCACTCGCACTCTCCTCCCACCCCCCCTTAGACAACCCGGAAATGATTCTCAACGGCTCTTTTAACAGCAATATAATTTCAAAAAATCTTCCCCTCCCTTTTACTCTTCATTTCAACCGCCAGTCTCCAAAATTCCGAGTTTTCCAGGGGCATGTCCCCTACTCACTTCCGGTTGCCCCGGAACTAATATTCCGCTCTTCCTCAGGGGTTGCCTATTATATTATATTGTATTCCTGTGTTTTTCTTTACCGCCTTGCGCCTGGGGATCCCCCCCTTAACACAGCCATTGGTTTGTGTGCGTCGCGGGAGGATTTTGGTGTGACGGGGAGGCCGCTGGTGACCCGGAAGTCAAGTCCGGCTCTTCCTGGGAGGAGGGGAACAGTTGTGAGGGAAGCGATGGCTGCCGGGCGCCGGACCCAGCTCTCCCCCCAGCGCTGAGCGAGGGTGGCCGCCCTCGCCTGGGACTCCCCACGAAGTCACGGTCCAGGATGGCGGAGCTGATGGCGGCCGGGGATGGGCCGCCCCGGGGCCGTACGCCCAGCCCGGTACTGGGGGGCATCCCGGTTCCTCCCGGGCCGCCGAGCCCCCGCCTGGCCGGGCCTGCCTGTTCCGGAGGGGGGTTGTCCCCGCGTAGCTCCGAGCCGCCCGTCGCGGACAGGTCTGGCTCCGGCTCCAAGTGGGTCCGGCTCAATGTGGGCGGCACATACTTCGTGAGCACCCGGCAGACCCTGTGTCGGGAGCCCAAGTCCTTCCTGTGCCGCCTCTGCTGCCAGGACGGGCCCGAGCTGGGCTCGGACAAGGTGAGGGGCTGCGCGGGGCGGGCAACGGGCGCCATATGAACCCCCGACGCCGTGCAAACTCCTATGGAGACCACAATCCCGATCGCACCCTCACGGAAGCTTCATCCCTTCCCCCCGAACTGACTAACCTGCCCCCCGCTAGAGATACAGAGCGGTCAGTGTCCCCCCCTTCCGCCAGGAAATAGCAGGACTGCAGCGTCCACATACACACGCAACCACACTTAATCCGTGTTAGTCATAACCACCACCCCAAAATAGCGGGGGGCAGTGTGTCCCTACAGCCTCTAACGCCCCCTCCAGTCACCGCAGGCTCCTCTCGCGCACACACCAATCTAGGCTTTGGGCTATTTCTGCTGGGGAGGAGGGGACCCAGTTCAGATCAGACAACTTGAAGGGGTTGAAGCTGTGGGCATTTATTCACCCAGCATAAACACCAACCGTACCCCTCTCATCCAGATCATCTGCTGTGCGCATAAATCTTTCCTCTGCTACATCTGCTGTCATAAAAGGAGCTAGACAGACAATCTCTTACCCTCCCCCATACTCTTCCACTACGGCTATACCCACATCACAACACTAACTACCAGCTTTGTTTCCCACACCCATGTGTACTCAACACCCATCAGTGTATCACATACCCCCAAATCCTTTAGGCTGCACCTAAACAATGACTTATTTATGAGGACTAATGAGTTTGGGGAAGTCCTCATCAATTATAAAACACTTGTCTGTTCTCTAGATCTAAGTATTTAGTAACTTTTCTCAGCCTAGGAATATATTTGTCATTTCTCCTTTTCTTTATATTCTTCTGTGGTTTGCTTTATTACTTACTAAGTGTATTAATATACGCTATTTACTTTGGTCTGTGGCTTTGAGAACTCAGATTTCAACCTCCTACCCCTACTGGGAATTTCACAAATGAATCAATATGTTGGTAACTACAATCTTTTTTTTCTAGAATATTCTTTATATAATTATCACAAAACACTTTACAGAGAGATTAGATACAGAATTAAATAAATACTCCTTCCTCCCAGCTACAAGATTAATCAGGAGTTAAAATTCCTACTTGTCAAATAATCTGTTTAAGGTATTTATAATAGTTCCCATTACCTTAGTATCTCAGTACAGAGTAAGAAGGGGTTCAGGAAAAAAACATTTATTCTGCTGTACAGCAGACTGCCCCAATCTCAGTAGCACCTAATTTGCTCAATGAACAAAATAAGATGAACTATTCTGTGATGTTTAAAAACAGCACTGTGACCTACTTGTAATGATCACGAATGCTTGCTGCGTCAAAGTATTTCTAAAAGGTCTGTGTTGTTCTGTGTCAACACATTAAACTTGGTTCATAGAATCATAGACTATCAGGGTTGGAAGGGACCTCAGGAGGTCATCTAGTCCAACCCCCTGCTCAAAGCAGGACCAATCCCCAACTAAATCATGTGTGGGAAAGAAATGTTTTCTTTCACCTATTAATTGTTGATAATCTTACCATGTTGTGCACTGTGAAAGGCCCTACATAGATCTAACTTGTTATTGCAGTGTTGATTTTAAGAAGTGAAAAAATAAGGAGGTGCGCTAAGTGTCTGATGCATAGTTTAGAAATCAACATGTTGTCTAGAGGAGATGTAAACCATTAATAATTTGCAATGAGGCCTGGGTTATGTGTATCTTAGTTTTCTTTAATTTCCTCAGAAGCATTATTTTGTTTTCTGATTGAACAAGTCACAGAAACAAAAAGCAGACTGACATAAAAAGACTGCAGTTTTTGTAGGAGCAATAACATTTGTCCCTGTTGTCACAGTGCTGAGTGAGTGCTACTGTGACCTACATTTTTGTTTATTTTGATTTATAGGAAAAAGCACTTGTCCCTTAAGGTGCCTAGGTTTCGGGTCTGCCTGCATGGATCCAGTTATAGGATTTGGGGCTTAGTTCATAAACAGTCAAATATTTTTAAAATTTCAATATCAATAAATATTGGAATCACCAAGACAAACACTTTACCTTATTGTAACCCTCCCCCCAACCCTAATTGTTTATTGCTGTCCATTATCACATTGTCTAAATATTGGGCCCACTCCAGCAAATACTCATAAGAGTAGGCCCCATTGACTCCTTTGAGATAGAGTTCGCAAGATTATGTTCTAAAGTTTTAATATATTCAGGTCACGGACTATCTTATTTGTCTGTAAAGTACTGTAGAAATATTATTTATTTCTAAACCTCATCAGTAGCATTTGGTGCTTTAGGAGCAGATATTTGTGCTAGTAGTCGCATCTAAGAGATGAATTGGTACATACAGACACACTGAATCCAGCATGGTATATAAAGATAGAGATTTGAAATAAAGATTAACAAGGACTGTATCTATGGAAATATGATTTAGAGAGAGAAATGAGTAAAATGTGAAATCTGTATCTTAAGTGATAAGCTGAGATTTGGACTATGTGCAAGGAAGTTTTGTTCTAAAGATGCATTTTATGGAACAAGAGCCATTTCAATGTAGTTAAATTTTAGAGCTGACGCTAATTTGCATTGTGGAGATTGCCTGATTCCCAAAGGGTCCTTTGGCCTTGGTGTAATTTTCAGATAAATAAAAAGGAGTTTAGGAGTTTGCCATTTATATAAACAGAAGGTTATTAAAAAAAAAAATTGGAGTTGCCTCTTCTTTTTACATGAAAGAAAACCCAATTCCTGTGATCAGGATGATCTGTTTCATGCTATTGCTCCCACACACCAACTTCTCTGGTTCACTTTAACCATCCCTTTAACAGGTACTCATGCTGGATCAGAAGTTGCAGAAAGAAAATTAGCGTAGACAGGCTCACTTGCCACATTCCGACCTTCCCCACCCCAAACACTACTCAACATTGCAAACATGGGCCTGTCTATGCTACAGAAATTTTGCAAAGTTTTCTCATCATTGTTAACACCAATACAGCTTCAGGAGGGGTTAGTAATTTTAGGAGTCCCAGTGTAGAGAGGCATCTAGCTTGACTCCCATGTATGTTTCACAGGATGAGACAGGGGCATATCTCATCGACAGGGATCCCACTTATTTTGGGCCGATCCTGAACTACCTCCGACATGGAAAACTCATAATAAACAAGGAGCTGGCAGAAGAAGGTAAGAAACATTTATTGCAGAGCAAACAACTGTAAACGCCCCATTGGCACGGTTTGACTTGCCAGTCATTACTTAGAGCTAGTCTGGGTGTGGAGGCTTCCTAATGCATTAACATGGTGCCTTGTGTGTCAGCTCCATTTCGCAATAATGCGGTTTTCTTTTAGATTCCCACAAAGACGCTCATGAATAATATGAAGCCGATATATACTGGAAGCAGAGACTTCTAGATCTTAATGCAGGCTATCCTTGCTATGCTCAACTCATTGGCTTTGAACAGCAAATTGTACTTTTTGAGAGAGGAGACATTGTCTAAGAATGATCTCCTGTTCTCTTTTCAAAAACTGCAGTCCTGTATATCCAGAGACATAAATGGCTTTTTTGTAATATGCTGAGATGATGAAATAGATTGATCTGAGATGGCTAAAACTATTTTGCCAAAAGCCTCCAATAAAAGAGCAGAATTTCCGTATTACAGCCTGGTGGGTTTCTATAATCCTAGAGAAGGGGGAGTATGCCTCTGTTAGACGATATATGCTTTCACATAAGGAGGCTATGACCATCTGAGTAGAGCATTTTCTTAGACTCAGATCAATACCACCATCCATTCTGCATCCATTTATTGTACCACATACAGGCTTAGATTGCAAATATAAAGTTAACTACAAATTGATGCCATGCACTGCATCCTTTTGATAAAATTGTCCTTATTCTGTTTTCTGTTGACTAACAGAATTTCTTCCTCTGCTTTTGGATTTGTGTAGGGGTACTGGAAGAAGCCGAGTTTTACAATATTGCATCCCTGGTGCGTCTGGTGAAGGAGCGGATACGGGACAATGAGAACAGAACCTCTCAAGTAATGCATCTTAAAACTTAAGTAGAAAAACTCAGTCATCAGGATTCAGTCATTTATAAAGGTGTGACAGAGGGACAGTGTGCTGCAGGGTGAGACACGTGACCGCAGACTTGGTGTCTAGTCTCTCAAGTAGTTGGATGTCCCTACTTTCTGATGGATCCGACATGATTGAGAGCACGCATCCTTCATGGTTACTGGCACAGGCTCTCAAATCTACTCCCCGATATTTGCAGGTAGAGGTCAGGAGCAATTGAATTGAAGGGGGCTGGAAATGGGGTCAGTTGAAACAAGGCGTGAAAATGAGGACTCAGAGGCAATAGCTGGGACTTTGCGATCCAAAAAGCAGATTAGCCAGCTGACCTACTAAAAGATCTTATGAGTACGTGGGCCATGCATCCCATTTAGAGAATGGGAGTTGCTTTAATATGTTTTATTAAATTTGCAATTAATAAAAGTGTAGTGATACTATTTTGGCAGAAAACGTTAGGTTGCATAAACAGTTTGTGTGAGTGCCCAGTGTAGTCTATTTCCCTTTCCTTGGTGTGGGACGTTACTAGAATTCTGGGTCGCGCTTTCCCTAAAGTCAACCCTAAGAAAGGGAACTTGGGTGATTTTCTCTCCCATTATATTTACAAAATGAGATCTACGGACATGCTTTTCTTGTCCTTCCCAGACAACTTTAATATTTCCATCAAATATAAGCCTTCTCAGAACAGCATCTTCTCTCAGTATTTCTTTATTGCAATTCTTTTTGCTGCTGCTGAACTGTTGTTTTTAATTTGTAGAATCAATACTAGACGAGTAAAATTTTCAAAACACACCTGGAGGACTTGGGCTCCTATCATTTACATGCTTTTGACAATGTCACCTCAAAATCCTCACTACCCTCACCAGGAAAAATAATGTAGACTAGTTTGGGAAAGTCTATGCAACTCAGTCTTCCTCTTCATTATAATCCTCAAGGCACAAAATAGATCAGGTTTCCCTACAAGAAGACACTAAAGCCTCAGCTGTATTTCTTTATCTGAAAGCAAACACCGCTAAGCCAACTCCCTCTCCTGATTTTAAAATTCCTGCTTTTTGTTTTTTTCCCTGGGTGCTCTAGGGACCTGTGAAACATGTGTACAGAGTCCTGCAGTGCCAAGAGGAAGAGCTCACACAGATGGTGTCCACTATGTCTGATGGATGGAAATTTGAACAGGTACTGTTGCCAATGATTGCCATTCCTATATCCAAAGAAAGGGATCCCCCTGTGGGAACAGCATATGGAATGAGTTTATAGGTCTGTTTAACTACCCCTCTCACGACTCCTTCCTGCTGGTGGCGGGGAGTCTGTATCCAGAATCAGCCCACCTGATATGGAATAACTGGCAGGGGAACAACAGTAGCTTACTGAACCCCTAACCATAAATAAATAATGTTCCCTTGAGATCTTTTGTATCCTTGTCGGACTCTTAAGAAATTCTTCTCTCCTCCCACATTTTCCTGGCCCCACTGTGGAGCTTTTATCCAAGGAGAATGATGGGATCCAGGAGAAGTGAAAACTACTTTCTTCAGAGCCCAGCAGCACAACCCCTTCACAGAGAAGTGTTGAGTGACATGAGAAATACCTTGCCCTGCAAATGTGAAAGATGCTACATTTACAACACAAGTTTGCTTGGCCATGTTTCAAGGGAGTTGCCGAGGGCATAAATCAGCCCCAACTTTGGTATCAGAAATCACAAACAGTTCTCTTGTGTGGATATACAAAGAACTTAAGCCACCAAGCTGGTCTATAGATCATGACAGTTCCTGAACTGTAGCTGAGATAGATCTGCAATATCTGTTTGCAATGAAATAGGAGGACACCAAATGGCTCATAGGACTAATAGGATAGAGCCTTCACTTCTAGATCTATTCAAATCCAGCCCAGTTTAGTAGTGACCAAAAGCTGTGACTGTCTGCTAGCTGTGCAGTCACCAATGTGATGGTTCAGTGTCCATTTTCCAATGGACAAGTGTCCATATCCAGGGGCAGCTCCAGGCACCAGCGCAGCAAACACGTGCCTGGGGCGGCAAGCCGCGGGGGGCGGCCTGTCGGTCCCTGTGCGGGTGGCAGTCAGGCAGCCTTCGGCGGCATGCCTGCGGGAGGTCCACCGGTCCCGCAGCGGGGACACCAAAGGCAAGCACCGGCGGACCTCCCGCAGGCATGCCGCCGAATCAGCGTGACCAGCGGACCGCCCGTGGGCGCGCCGCCGAAAGCCGCCTGACTGCCATGCTTGGGGCGGCAAAACACAGAGCCGCCCCTGTCCATATCACATTTGGCACTATTTACTCTTTGTTAGCAGTCTTAACACAGACACCAAGGATTAACCAGGGTGAGGAATTCAATTCCCCTGTCATCCCGACAGGTTCTCTCTATGGCTATATCTATGCTATGAGCTAGGGCTGCGATTCCTTGGCTCATATACACGTACTCCACTAGCTCAATGAGAGCTAGTGCGAGTATAAATAGCAGTGTAGCTGAGGTAGGGAAGATAGCTGCTAAATATCTTTCCTAACTAACATGGATTCTGTGTATCCACAGTGACTTGTGGTCTGAAGTGCAGCTGTTTATGTTCATTATAGTTTAGACAGTCAAGTGGTAAAATACAAAGGGAAAACAGTCCATTGACATCCTAAAACCAAGTCTTTTGTCCTCAGTAGTGAATCAATGCAACCATTAAAGCTCATTCATTGTACAAGCCATTTCCATTATTACAGCTTGGCTAATCCTCCTTCAGACCCACAGAACAATGGATATGATTATTATACTCAGGGGACAGGGAGCCGCATCTATCCCTTGTTATAAGTGTGAGGTTCTCTTTTCTAAAATCCTTTGTGCAGAACTAGTGTGTCCATTAAAATACACACGAGATTCATACTGTTTTTCTTCAGGATGTAAAATCCAAGGCTAGTCTGAAGAGCAGGGCTGAGAAATACAAATTACCGCTATGCTGTTTACTCCAGGCTGTCAGTTTAATGTAATCATTATAAAAGAATTGTGCTAGTTTGCCAGGTGTCCTTTAGTTGTTGGAATATGCTGTCCTACCTTTGTGACAAATAAATTGCCTGTCCAGTGTTTCTGCATCAAAAAGTCAGAAGCTGTATTCCTAGAATTTCGTTAAACAAGTGTATCGTCTGGACTGAGTGACTCCTTCTGTAGAGCCCACATTGCCTGGCATATCCATTCTCTGAAGTATTTGGCTAAGGTTTAACAGTTTGTATTGCAAAATGTGATAGATATTTTCAATGTTTTCATTAATTGGAAAATGCATCACAGCTTTCCATGTTACCCTTTCAGTCAATTTTCCCTGAGTTCAGCCACCACCAGGGGGCTCTGTAGCACTTCCAGTCATGGACCAAGAATATGCATACTATTTGACAGGAAAGCTTATAACACAAGTTAAGACCCCAGAGATTTTTGTCCTGTTGAAACTTTAGATCTGACTGGGTTCAACCAGCCACACACAAAGCGATAACAAGGACAGAGCAAAGTCCATTGGCTATTGCTGCATTAATCCTTACATCCTCTTGGTTATTTTCCTGTTCTTCAGCTAATCAGCATTGGATCTTCCTATAACTATGGAAATGAGGACCAGGCAGAATTCCTCTGTGTCGTCTCAAGGGAGCTCAACAACTCTACCAATGGCATTGTCATCGAACCTAGTGAGAAGGCAAAGGTGAGGAGCCTGGTTAAGAGAGTGGTCTTTAAATGTCCCCGTACACAGAAAAGAAATTCCTCTATGCTCTAATGATGCCATGAGGTTGACAGTAGTAATTCCTTGCACACGCTTATTCTCTTTCACTCTTCCCTCCGCTCCCACATCCTCCAGTAAGATTTGCAGTTTTACTAGATGACATTACAGCAAATCTATCCAGATCCAAAGCTCTTCATACATTTCACATTGAGCCATAGCTTTACGGGAAAGAGATGAACTTTTTTTTTTTTAAATGTGTAAAAAGGAGGGAAGAAGGGGTTAGCACAACGAGGAAGATTGAAGCAGATCACATTTCCTAGCTGACAGCCATTGCAGGGAGTAAAGGAGGTAGGTTGTTTGTTTTCCTTTGATCAACCTTTGATCAGGATCTGAAAAATATGAAACTATCCTTCTGAACTTCCTACATGCAACTGACCCGTCTCTAGAAGAGGCTTTATCATCTCTTATCTCCAGTTTTTCTAAAGGTTCTGAGGGAGGCTCATAGGTTTAGTGATCTTGACTATAGACCTTGGAACTAGTCACTCCACTCCTAGCTCTGCCATACACGCTCTGTGGCCTTGGGCAGGTCATATAACCCAACTGTAAAATGGTTATAATGCTTACCTCACAGAGGTGACTAGAATTTGCGTCTTAACATTTGTGAAGTACAATATTATACTTTTTAAAAATCCTTCTACAGTTCATGCTGTTGAATCTGAGTGGGTGAGGTATCTGGGTAGAAAAATGGAAAGAATTGCATTATGGACCAAGACTATGCATCTTTAAACATGCACAGATCACACAGCCTCAAACAATAAATGTTATGACCAAAAGCCAAGTGTTTTTAGCACAGGCCTGTTATGCCTTGCGGTGACCAAAAGCCAAGTGTTTTTAGCACAGGCCTGTCTTTTCCAAGGAAATCAGTCATTCATAAAAGTTATATAAAAACCAGCGGCCACTCCTGATGATTCTTTGTACATTCCCCTCCTCCATCAATTTTTCCTTCCCCTATTGACACAAATAGCATTTTTCGAAACATGAGAACTAATATCCAAATTTGTCCAAGTTCAACCTTTATTACACTGGTCCTTCTCTTTTCAGATTCTTCAGGAGCGAGGATCCCGGATGTGATCCACGTGTCTGGTTCTGTTATACTCCGAGATGTCAAAAGGGCAATCTAGCTGGGCAGAGCGTTTCTTCGCAGTTCAGCCTTGCTCTTGTACAGTAACCGAGCTAACGCAAAGCAAAGCTGAGCCTGTCCTGCCAACAGAGAATAATTCTGGTCAAAACCAAAGGCTTCCCCCTAATCCCAGGAAACAAAGGAAAGAAGAGACTCTTCCAGTCGGATAGTCCCTTTTTCAAATGTTTGTTTTTGTTTTCTTGGCCGGCGCTGTATTGAATTTTTCCAACAATGGCTGGGCCGGATTCCCAGTCAGAGCCTTTGGGAGGGTTGCTCAGGTCCATGAGCCCGTGTAGTCAGCCCAACCTCCAGTGGGATGGAGTAGGTGAAAGAGGATTTGTATTAGAGCTGTGCCATTTTGTGTGCCCAAGTTTATCAAGTAGAAAACTTGGAGATACCCTGCAGCGTTCCTCCCCACCAGTTGGCCCCACACAAATCAGATGAAAAGGGTTTAGAAATGAGTGACAAAAACAAGAACTGTCTTTTTTATACTGAAACTTTTTTCATTCTTGCTTTGTATTTGTTTGTCAGGTTCCTGAGAACCGAGTTCGATACAAAATAATCCTAGTGGGGAGAGCAGTTGTGTTTCTGTCTAATGTGGGCTTTGGGGGAGGGGTCTACTGCTGGCACTATTATATATGGGCTCTTGGCATATCCCAAAGCCCATTGCTCTTCATGCATTTTTAAAAATCGACATTGGCCCATGCTAGTGACAGAGTAAATGGTTCTGTCCTTTATTCTCTCCAGGTTGGATGAGAGTGGTGACAGGGATCCTGTCCCACTTCCCCTCCAGTCCCTTGCCACAGCTCTATCTTAGCCTGGCATGATGTTATTTGATTTACCCAGGTTAGGGACTTGTTGCTGCCACGTTCAGCTTTGCCTTGTTTGTCTCCAGCAGCATGGACTCCCTTGATCTCCTGCTGTCTTCTCCCAGCAGGAGGAGTTAGGGGAGGCTTTATTTTGTACTGTAGCAAGCAGGTAGGTTTGTTTTAAATCCATCAGATAGTTTGGGGAGGAGAGCCCCTATTTACATATGGCAATTCCACATCTGCAGCCTGCTCATTACCCCACCTTTAGTAGGTCAGCCCGAAGTACCAAGGGGCATTGCAGAGACTTTGGGGGGCTTGGTGAAAGTTGCCAAAATGTTGTAATGTTTCTTGTCCAAAGTGACGTGTCGACTTTTGTGACTTTTTTTGGAATGCCTTGAATGGACGTGCAAATGTTCGTTTGTGCCTCTCTTTAATTCTAATTTTAGCCAAACTGGACTCACTGGTCCCTTCAATGAATTGGTGCCACCCCTAAGCAGTGACATGTCCCTACTATCTGGTAAATGGAATTTCGTAGGAATTTGCTGCATGTTTTTCCCTTCGTCCTGGCTTTGTCCTTTGTAGCCCAGTGCTGTGGCACGTGGGCTTTTGAGTCGAGTCCCAAACTGCCATTGAACCAAAGTTCCAGGTACACTGGAATTCACTGGCATTGGCAAGGCCATAGTGGACGGTCCTGGAGTAGGCCATGAGCACAGAATTCCTTGTTTGGATTGATGAATGTGGGATTTCCCCCTGAAGGAATTGGGCTCACTGTGGTCTTGTCAGTGTTTTGTGCATAGGGAAGTTCCCTATCCTGTCTCCTTGTTGGCTTGGGGCAGAGGGCAGCGACCAGTGGTTTGAGGGTATGGATGACCTTTTCAATGAACAAGGTGCAGTAAAGAAATTCAGAGGGATACCCCCCACACACACTCTCCAGTCCAGCTTTTCCCCACACTGCTGTCAGCATACCTCCTCCAGTGGGGTCTTCACCTCTTTCTCAGGAAGGAGGGTTGATTATCTTGTAGTAGCTAGTCTTGATAACAGACTGTGCCAAATGTCTGAACTCCCATTGTGTCAGTTTTGGGCTGCTGAAATTCAGTTGGTGTGGCACCATACTCAATAATCCAGCTTTCGTACTCCCTCAATCTTCCCTGTCTGTCATGTGATGAAATGGTGTGGGTGTGATTGGACTGGATGCCTTGGCTGGGCCCAAATAACACTGTGATGTGTACATATAGCTCTTATCTATGGGTATCTTGTATCCCCAGCCATTGTCAGTTTGTAGTCACAACTGAGAAATAAAATGCATATATGCAGTTTAGCAGCATAAAAGCCACATATCACACTAGCCTTCACATCACCATCTCTCTTTTCCCCCCAGGGAGAAGGGGAAGTTGGGAATTAGTCAAGAAAGATCAGAGTAACGATAACAGGAGTAACTTAGCTGCCCTGTCAGTCACAGTCAATACAAGCCCAACTGACTTGCTGTTCAGGCTGGTGGGCACGAAGCAGTGCTAGGTTTGCTTGGAGGGTGATGTTTTAATCCAGTACAATTTGAGTTGACAGAATGATACCTCATTGCTTTTTTTGGGTCATCAAAAACACCATGCCTCATGAAGCCCATTTGAGGAGTGCCTGCTGTCAGAATAGCAGTTTGAAAAAGACTACCGCCCTACCTTCTCCACACCAGAGGGAACGGCTCCAGTAAAACAAACCAGAAGAAGAACCTGGTAGTTACAACAGGCTGAGACCAGTTCAGTGTGTCCTGTATAAATTGCAATGGATTGAACATTTCTGCCAGATACCTGGGGAACAGACTATAAAAGTTAAATCCTGTTCTCTCCCCAACTTCCCCCTCCAATGAGAATTGTTGGAGCTGGTCAGTGGATTTAATGCCCCACTGGAACCCAATTGCCTTTTCTTCTTCTTAAAATCCAATAGAATGAGTTATCTTGTAGAAAATGATTCCTGTCATTTGCATCCTCACTGGATCTCAAGTTCTTTGGTGATAAGAAGGGTCTGTTCTAGTCTTCTGGAAGGCTATGGACTCCTGTAGGTACAAAGACTTGCAGTCCATCAATAGCAGGATGCTTTCCCAGATCACCTAGCTGGGAGTTTCTCCTCTTTACTGTCTGTGATAGGTCACCTTTAGCCCTGTGAAAGTCTGAAGAACTGGTCTCGCTTGGTCTCCACATTCCATACTAGTTGCATCACTGCACTGCTGGAGATGGGGCTTTTCGTTCCATTTCCTTTAGCTCAATCGCAACTATCTCCTCAAACTAAAACGGGGGGGGGGGGGGATCACATCAAATCAGTCCTCTTGACCCTAGAGGGCAGTATATTTTGGTGAGTGGGAGGGGGGAAGCAGTGGGAGGAGGTCTGATAGATAGCTTTGGGGTTTTGTATCTCTTGGGAAGGTTCACTTTAAAGCATTAGCACTGGGAACTGATAGCGAGTTTTATCTAATTTCCCAGTGGCCTAAATTGTTCCATTATGGGGAGACTGGAATTAACCTTCTCTGAAAGTGTCTTTGTTTCTGCACATTTTTAAATCAATCTTCTCAGGGGTGACTGAGTGGTCCGAGGGGAAGTGTGGGGGGGGTTAGCCACAGGGGTGGGGGCACAGCTCCTCAGACCTCTGCAGCTTGGCCATGGGCTCCTCACCCTCAGGTTTTGCCTGCAAACCCAGAGGTTTTGTACAGTTTGTCACATGTCAGTGCCCTTTGCTACTGTTTTTCTTTGTTTATTAAATGTGTTTGAATAATGATTCAGATGCTGTGATTAATTTTTTTTTTTTCAATAAAGATTCTGAAATGGGTTGGAAGTTTGAACTAATGTCCTGCTGCTTTGTTTGTATTGACTTTTCAACTGGGCTGTTGTCTTTTCATATAACTTTTTGAACACCTGTTTTACTCCACTGCCTAACACACACTTGGAAGGAAGGATGCTTTGGTGTAAACTCACAGTACACAGCTGTAAAGATTACAAGGTAAAAAGCAAAGGGGAAGAATGATAAATAAAACCCTCAAACACCACCACCTCTGTACATCACGAAGCACAAAAGACAGAAAACACTCTTCCCCCCCATGAAGTGGTGATCTGCAAGTGTCCATTTGGAAAGATTGTACGGCAGTGTTTAACAGTAAAAATGGTTTTCATTATTTCTAGAAGGTATTTTAAATAGTTATTACATTACCCCAATCATAATGCACCCAGCATTTTCCTTATTTGTCTCTTAAGCAAGATTGATGGATTAGCAGAGATTCAATTTGTTTCCTGTTTACAGGGATTAATTTTCAGAAAGGCTTGATACACAGAGGCACCAACAGATGGACAATTGGAGGGGGGAGAGAGCAGGGAAAGAACTAAATAAGTTTAAAAAAATTCAGTCTGCCTGTAATAAGCCTGAAAGCCAGTGTGCGTTTGTGTCTCAGGTTTCCAAGCAGAAACTGCCTCTCCAAAGAAATGTCTAAATTTTGGAGCCAAGTCGTTGCTGCCTCCTACATCTGTTCCTGATGCTGCTCTGCCTCCCTGCTTAGCATGAATACCTCTGCTCTGGTGACAGCCTACCTCCAAGAGCAAGGTCACTATCCCCTTTTCTCCTTTTATGGCTTTTGCTTCAGGAGATCAGCATGTGGGAGTTTGGGGCCATCTTAAAACTTCTGTCTATTGTCGTCCTTGTGCTGGGATCTAAAATAAGCCTCCCATCAGTACCAGAACGGAGAAGTGATTTGCTCAAGATCATGCAGAGAATCAGCAAAGCTGGGAAAAGAAACTAGGAACAAGGAACTGCTGGGCTCCCGCTCTAACCACAAAACTATATTCCTCCTTAGGGTCCATTTCTGAGCATGTGTGTAATCTGCCACCAACTCTGTTCCTGCAGTTGGCAAAGGCTTGACCACAGTCGGGACTCTCCCAGAGTTTGCCTCCACTGGTGCATGTTTGGAGCCTTAGTGGGAGGACGACTGCTGGAGTTTTGAACACTTACCTAACTGTCTAATCATAGATGCAGCTAATGTTACAATCAGGTCATCTATGTTGGGGTTCTGGTTATGAAGATCTCTTTAAACTAGACATCTTAAATTATTTATTTAGATTATGGTCCAGGAACTGTTGGCGAACTGAACTCAAAAGCTTTTCCCAAGCCCCTGACCTGTCTCAGAAGGTGACAGAGCACAGCTAGCAATAGTTTCAGGTTCAAAATGCCAACTGCTTTGGCAGAATAGGAAGTCCGGTTGTGTTAGGGTGACCAAACAACAAATGTGAAAAATCGGGATGGGGGTGGGGGGGAGTAATAGGAGCCTATGTAAGAGAGACCCCAAAATCAGGACTGTCCCTATAAAAATCAGGACATCTGGTCACCCTAGGTTGTGTTTGCATTGTGACAAAGTTCCTCCTCTATCTTGGTGGGTCCTGTGCTTATTGGCAGATTTTCTTGCCTCAGAGATTCACCATGTGGGTTGGGGAACAGCCCAGAGACCTTCCCCTCTGGAAGAACCCACAGTCCAGGTCAATTGGGAGGTTTGGGGGGAACCCAGGCCCGCCCTCTACTCTGGGTTCCAGCCCAGGGCCCTGTGGACTGCAGCGGTCTACAGTGCCTCCTGTAACAGCTGCATGACAGCTACAACTCCCTGGGCTACTTCCCCATGGCCTCCTCCAAACACCTTCCTTATTCTCACCACAGGACCTTCCTCCTGGTGTCTGATAACACTTGTGCTCCTCAGTCCTCCAGCAGCACACCCTCTCAGCTCCTTGCACCTCTTGCTCCCAGCTCCTCACACTCGCACCACAAACTGAAGTGAGCTCCTTTTAAAACCCAGGTGCCCTAATTAGCCTGCCTTAATTGATTCTAGCAGCTTCTTCTTAATTGGCTCCAGGTGTCCTAATTAGCCTGCCTGCCTTAACTGGTTCTAGCAGGTTCCTGATTACTCTAGTGCAGCCCCTGCTCTGGTCACTCAGGGAACAGAAAACTACTCATCCAGTGACCAGTATATTTGCCCTCTACCAGACTCCTGTACCCCACTGATCTGGGTCTGTCACAGCATGTACATTCATTGTATGCAGTGTTGCTGTGTCGGTCCCAGGATGAGAGAGACAAGGTGAAGGAAGTAATATCTTTCATTGGACCAACTTCTGTTGGTGAGAGAGACAAGTTTTCGAGCTACCTGCAGAAGAGCTCTGTGTAGCCAAAAAGCTTGTCTCTCTCACCAACAGAAGTTGGCCCAATAAAAGATGTCACCTCACCCACCTTGTCTCTGTACCTTCATTCACATTCACAACAAAGCAAGTCCTGTAAGCAGTAATTCAAAACAGGAAATCCATTTATAACTGAACCTCAGTTGCTCAGCTTTTATTCTCTTAACCTGCACCTATAAAATTGTCCAAGCTTTTACAGATTCTGACTTGTGTGAGTACAGTATCAAAAAACTAGTTCAGAATCTTTGTCAACCAGGTAGATGGTTTTCCACAACTAACAGTTTAATACTGCTGCATCTGACTGAAAATACATGGTCACTAGGCGGGTTGCTGTGGAGACCACAACTCGGTGGAATCTGGGGATGCAATCTGTCCCTTGTAATATTAACTATTCTCAAACCTGAGCTATTCCAGATATTTATCTCTATGTTTTCAAGTCATTTCTTTGCTTCCCCCCCAGCAGCCATATTACAAGATCTATTGTGAGCTACTTTCTACCATGAGATGAAAGTGAACCCATGTGTAAAAAAATACTGCTCTTACTACTACATACATACAGCTCTTACTATTTCTGCATGGGCATAGGCTACAAAGTTCAGTTCTGAAGTTTCCTAACATTCAGGAGTGTTCGGATCCAGTGCAGTAGGGGAGGTAGAATATAAGAGCGGCCATACTGAGTCAGACCAAAGGTCCATCTAGCCCAGTATCCTGTCTTCAGACAGTGGCCAATGCCAGGGGCCCCAGAGGGAATGAACAGAACAGATAATCATCAAGTGATCCATCCTGTTGCCCATTCCCAGTTTCTGGCAAACAGAGGCTAGGGACACCATCCCTGCCCATCCTGGCTAATAGCCATTTATGGACCTATCCTCCAAGAACATATCTAGTTCTTTTTTGAACCCTGGAGGAGGGAGTATAGTTGGGTTGCAGGTTTGCAACATAGCTGGCCTCCAGTTACAGTCTGGAGCTTTGCCCAAGAGCTTTTAACAAGCAGAACTCGTCAGAAAGGAACACTGCCACATTTCTGTGCCTGCTGCCAGTCTAGTGTGTCCACTCCCTGTGCAGCTCCTCTGAGGTTCATTTTAGCTCCCTTCTTCTAAGGAAACGGCAGAGTACAATTCAGCCTCTCCAGTGGATCACACTGTCTGATGGCATCATAATTGGAATGTTCAGTGAAACTCAAGTTTGGTTTATGATGTCATGCAGAAGACTTAGCTGTCCCATGAAGGGCTGCCTACTGGAAGGGAGTCCTCAGGGGGAGCTGCTAAAGGGCCAGGGAGAACAAAAACCAACCAGTGACTTGGCATTGGAAGCGGTGCCAGGCTCTGAGTGGCAACTGTCAGGGAATATCCTTTGGTACTGCCATGTAACCACTTCCTCATTTGCAGAGGGAGGCATGAGTGACCTCAGATCCAAATAGATCAGGTGAGTATGGGGCATTTGCCAGAGTCTGGCTTTGCGATAGAATGATCACGGACCCAGAATTGGTAGGCCCATAAAATCCATTCACTTTGTAAGTCTTTGGATTGGTCACCACCTACCACTCACTGGAATATTCTACAGGGAATTAACAAGATTTAATGTATTTAAAAATATGGTAATGACATGATGAACTATCATCTACAGGCATTTTTTGACATGTAAAGAGAATGACCCAAATTCAGCCCTGCCATAAGCCAGTCACCGATGATTGCAATGGGAGATGAGCTCATTTAGTCCAAAACTCAATTTGTCCTAAAAAATAGTTCTTCCCTGAGAGTCTTTCAGCCCAATGTATCTGAGTATCTCAGCTGAATGAGGAGGGTTGTCCCTTGCCCTCTCCAAGGTAGCCTGTTTGTGCTTCTTCAGGCTTTCCAAAGGGACATATGGTCTCTGCACCTGCTCAACTGTGCTAGAGAACAGTCCACACCTGGGTTGGGGTCCTGCATTTCCTCATGTTCCCCTTGCTCTGATCCCTTGTGGCTTTTTGGTGGGCTGCCAATATCTCAAAAATATAGACTTGTAGTAGCCAACCTTTATGTGGTGCTACTGGGAAAAACTCCAGCTATGACTGTTTACACTGCTCATAGTGTCTCTGGTCCTGTTATTGTGACCATCTTTCTCCTAGCTAAGAAGGATTCAACATTAGGAGTTCCTGTACTATTCCCTCACTATTATCACACAGCAATAGAGCATGCTGTCCCCACAGGCCCTCCAAGCTAGGAAGCAAGCAAGCAAAGACCCATGCAGGCAGATTGATCCACAGAAAGGAACTGCTCAGGCAGAAGGGTGTCTGCCTAGATACAGAGCAGTACATCTATGGATAGAGTAGGACACGGGACCTAGGACTCCTGACTTTTATTCCCAGCTCATATGCCCACAGTGCGATAAAAAAATCCACGACACTAAGTCTCAGAGCCCAGGTCAGCTGATGCAGGCTCAGGGGGTTCAGGTTATAAAGTAGCAATGTTGACTTTCAGGTTTGGGTTGGAGCCTGGGCTCCGAGACCCTCCCCCCCTCACATGGTCTCAAAGCCCGGGCGCCAGCCCAAACGTCTACACTGCTATTTTACAGCCCCCCAGCCTGAGCCCTGCGTTAGCTGTCCCAGGCCAGCTGCAGTGTAGATCTACTCTCAGTGACTGTGAGAAAGTCACTCGACTGTTCTGTGCCTCAGTGTCCACATCTGTAAGCTGGAGACAATGACATATTTGATTTAGTGATTGTGAAACCTAATTAATGTCTGGGAAGTGCATGGAGACCTTTAAATGAAAGGGACTAGAGAAGGGCCACATGGTTTTAAAAAAAACCACACACACACGTGGGGGTGCAAAATAACTGAAATGAAAGGGCTCTTTAACCTAGCAGATAAAGGAGTAACGAGATCCAGAGGCTGGAAGCTGCAGCTACACACATTCGCACTGGAAATAAGGTGCACATTTTTAACAATAAGAGAAATGAACTATTGGAACAACTTACCTACAGGGGTGCTGGAACAATTTGTATAGTGGGGGTGCTGAGAGCCATTGAACCAAACTGTAAACCCCAGTATATGATGGAAACTACTTCCAGCCAGGGGGTGTGGCAGAACCCCCAGCACCTATTACCTATGGATGTTATGAATTCTCCATCAATTGAGGTCTGCCAGTCTAGACTGGATGGCTTCTAACTGATATGCCCGAGTTCCACCAGAAGTTCTGACCTCCTGCATCATCCAGGCCACACTAGAGAATCAGAATGGTCCCTTCTTGCCTTAAAAATCTATTAATGATCTCTCACATGAGAATATCTAGCTTAATAAAAATGTTACAAATCTATTAATCACTTTCCACAGAGGGTCTTGAAAGGTGAATACAATGGAGTAAACCTGTGTCTGTTTCATGTTTCCCAGAGCTCAAAATACCAGGATCTGTGAGGCAGCATCCCAGCTGAGGCTTCTGTCACCATGAGCAACACAAATTTTTTTTTCCTTGAGGACAACATCGTGTGCCCGATCTGCCTGGAGGTGTTCACAGACCCAGTCACCACTGCCTGTGGACACAACTTCTGCATGGACTGCTTGCAGGATTACTGGGACCATCAAGCTGTGATTGGGGAGTGTCCCTACTGTCCACAGTGCCGAGAACCCTTCAGCTCACGGCCTCGACTCCGCAAAAATATAAGCCTTGGAGAAATAGCAGAAAAGTTCACCCGGGAGGAGGCTCAGGCGACAGCCAAGCTTCCCCTGGCAGGTCCAAATGACATCCCTTGCGATCTCTGCTCCTCTAGGAAAGTGAAGTCCATCAAGTCCTGCCTGCAGTGCATGGCCTCCTTGTGCGAAAACCATACCCAGTTGCACTACGAAGACAAAACTTTCAGGAACCACCAGCTGCTGGAACCCATGGGTGACCTGAAAGCCAGACTATGCCAGAAGCACCACAAGCTGCAGGAGCTGTACTGTAGGACGGAGGGTGGGTTAGTTTGCTACACCTGCATCCGAGAGGAGCACAAGAACCATGACGCAATCCCACTACAGGAGGAGAGAGCCAGGAAAGTGGTAAGTATGGATGTCTCTCTTCCTCTGAGCCCAGACTAAGAGAGGGGGGGTTAATAAGGAAGAGGAGTGGGGCCCTCTAGAAAAGCAGATATCTAGGTCTAAAATAAAGACCTGCCTACACTGCATAAAAAGCATGGCAAGGAACCATTCTTTGGAACCCCTTGTGCTTGCAACACCTGTGCAAAGATTTGCACTCACACAAACCAGTCATCCCAGGACTCTGTTCATAATAATTAGTTACAACACCTGTGTCTGCTAAAGATCTGACATCTGGTTGAACCAGTACTAATGTGAAACTGTCCTGGTTCAGAGAGTTCTAACACCAGCCTACAGTGCAGTACTTCACTTTTGAAAATTACCCAGAAGCCCTTGTTTTCAGTCACAGTGCTGTGCATTATGGGATAGGTGTTTCAGGAATCCCCCAGAATGCACTGGTACAACCACTGTTGTAAGGTGCCCCGTGTGCGCAATGCGCCAAAATAATCAAACACATCACCATGCAGATGTGTAACCATCGCAAGGACAACCAACCCTGCAATAGTTTCTTCACTCACAGCCTGATACAACACCCACTGGACTCCATGGGATGACTATGGGTGCAATCATCAGCTATCAACGGTGCTATGCTGATTTTCCACATCGGAGGGTCTGGTCCATTGATTTCAATGAGAATTAGATCAAGTCTTTAGTGGAGAAACACCCTCTGTATAGTCAATTCCCAGTCTCCTTCCAGGGCAAGCAATTCCAGGGATATTAAAGTAGGTGGCTCTCTTGAGAGAGCAAGTAAATTTGTACCTGACTCCAGAGCAGCTGGTCTAAAATACCTGCAACAGGTTGCTAACTGAGTGGATCTGTCCCGTGATTTAAAATAATCTGGGATGCAGAATAGGAGACCTAAAATATTCCCTAGGAAAAACTGATCTAATCAGTCCATGCCTCTGTCTACCAGGGAGCACGTATGCCCGGCGACAAAGATTTTCAAAGGCACTGAAAGTCAATGGGAATTGGGCATCTACATGCCCTTGAACAACTCCCCATAAGATCCAGTCTCCAGCAGTGGCCACACCTGATGCGTCAGAAGAAGGCAAAACCTCTCTTTAGTGGACCTGGCCAACCGGGCAAAGACACACAGGGATGGAGGCTGCAGAACGCCTTCCTGGCTTCAGCAAGGAGTTCAGCTGACATGCTGAAGCATGAGATTTGAACACACACATCTTGTCATGAAACAAAAGCAACCACTCATATCAGATTCCCGACAGCCATTGCCTTCTCTGCGGAGATCTGATAGTGCTGGAGGGAAGGGGTCTTAGAACTGATGCCCACGTAGCCCTGTTATGGGCACCAGGAAGAGCCCATGGAATTGATAAGAGAGCTTTTGCTCAGTCATAAACATGTGGCAGAAACAGATTGTAACTCAGGATATTCTGCCTTTGCTCTTTTATATCTGTATTGTGGGCCAAGATCCTCAGCTAGTGTAAATTAGCACAGCTCCACTGCCATCAGGGAAGCTCTGCTGACTTGCAGCAGATGAGGAGCTGGTCCTGAGCACGTAGCAATAAATAGCCCAGTATCCCCCGAGGTGCAGGAGTTCCTCTGTCAGGTCTGTTTCTGGTTGTTTAGAAGTCAATCCGTGAGGAAACAGACAGAACAAAACTACTGAAGCCAAAGCAGGGCCATTTGTTGATCTGCTCCTTTGGAATAAAGTTAATTTGCAGTGAATCTGTCGTTTATAATAGCATCCAAGGAGAGGCTTGGCTAATGCGCCAGTTGGAACATTGGGTTTTTGAGAATCTGCAGGGGAGGGATAGCTCAGTGGTTTGAGCATTGGCCTGTTAAACCCAGGGTTGTGAGTTCAATCCTTGAGAGGGCCATTTAGGGATCTGAGGCAAAATCAGTACTTGGTCCTGCTAGTGAAGGCAGGGGGCTGGACTTGATGACCTTTCAAGGTCCCTTCCAGTTCTAGGAGACATTAAATTAAATTAATGGAGATAGGATAGGTTTGTAATCAGCAGGAAGTTGAGCCGAGAAATTGCCAGATGCCTTTCTGCAGTCATGCGCCCCAGGGCTGTGAGCTTGTTAGAGCTCAGACTAAGAAGGGTGAAGCCTGGGCAATATGTTCAGTAAGAGATGTTCCCTGCCTGCAAGAAGAGCACCTTTTGAATTCAAGGCCCTATAGGGGGTGTAGTGGTCTGCGCAGAAGGAGCTTTTTGCAGGACGAGGCCATGTTCTGTAAAGCACCGTGTGAATTGATCGTACATTTATTATAGTATCACTGTTAATCACACTTGGATGGGAGACCACCCAGGAAACCCAGGCTGCTACCAGAGGCTGTGAAGCTGGCATTCCTTCAAGGTTACTACTGAACCACCTCAGGAAGGTGTGTGGGTGTAGGACTATGTTGTTGAAAGTGCCGCCTCTCTGATGAGATGTAAATTCAAGGATTCCTTGTGGTCATGAAAGGCCTCATTTCATAAGAGTTAGGGACATTATACCTGTGTCCTGGCTAGGTTTTTTCTTTGACCAGTTACATTCACCCAATCTAAATACCCTCTCCAGTTTCAAGTGGACATGGTAATTTTCACTTTCCTACCTGACCTGTTGTGCAGTGTTAGCTGTGCACTGTTAAACGCTGCCCCATTCCACTCCAAAAGGCACTTAAGTGATTCATCAAGCTGGCCAGAAAATGGGCTTCCCCAGGAAATTTCAACTTTTCAGTGCAAAAAATATCAAAATCCAAAATATTTCAATCTGGAAATGCTGCTGCAATGCTTCATGGGAGTTGTAGTCTGGTTACTTCATGGCCGTATTCTCTTCTATGGGCCAGGCTCCCCAACCAGACTAAATTTCCCTTAATGCATCACAGTCTCCCCAATGTTGAGGAGGAGGCAGTGCATCATGGGAGTCCCGGGACCACAGGTGCATAATGGCAGCATGAAGCACCTACACAACCTCTCCCTTAAGGCACTGCTGGGGCATATCTGAATCAAAATATTTCAGTTTTCAAGCATTGATTTTTTTTTTTTTTAATTGAAAACCCCCTTTTTTATTCCATGGAAAGCTGGCATTTTTTTTAGTCAAAAACCAAGTTTGATGGAAGATTTTTGACCAGCCCTACTGATTTCTGCTTCTAAAATGCTTTGAAATGGAAGCACTATGCAAATGGAAAATAGGTATTAATAGATTTATGCTGCTTTACATTAGTTGAGGGTCTGGCCCATTAGCTGGATATTTTTGTTAGTGATTAGCAGATAACTCACTGACAATACGGATATGTAAATTATCTTCTTTAGGTTTCAGATTGAACACTCCCTTGATGAATGGGGGTAGCTGACAACTCAGAACTATTGTTATAGGCGGTCTCAGGTTCAGGACAACACTGCATCAGGTTACCAAGTCTTCCCAACCATCGGAACTTGATTTTTTTAAGTGAAAGCTGAGATTTGGGAGCACAATTCTTCAGTGAGCAGTGGCTTCTGCAGAGAATTTTGCATTTGTGTAGTCATGGAATGCTACATGTAGGGTGATGCTATATTTACAGTGAATGTAAATATGTTCATTCTTCCTTTCCCAGGTGGAGGCCAAGAGAGTACAAGCCAATGTGGAAAACCAGATCCTGATGATGGCATCAGACAGTCACAAACACAAAGGGAGGGTGATCTATCTCACGGTAAAACTGCTGCTTCCACTCTGAATACATTAGATTCAACATGAACCAAATTATTTCCCAAACATCAAACGGTCAAAGGGTCTTTAATATGATGGATCTTGAAACAAGAGCCACTGTATCACATGAGACCCAAAGATGGGGGAAGGGGGTCTTTACCCTCAGATGTACCTGGTATTAGAGTCTCTCTGTGTAACTGATCAAGCAAAGAAATGCCATTGAGTTGAGGGTCTGTGTACATTACAGAAAATATTGAAAGATTTTCCAAGGAAGGAACAAAGTTACTCCTTTTTATTATTGTTCATTTGTATCACCGTAGCCCCAACGGTGGCCCACAATCCACTGTGCTAGGGGCTCTACAAACACAACCAAAAGACAGTCCCTGTCCCAAGGAGCTTATGAGGTAGGATCCCAAAGGGGGTCAGATTCTGATCCCCTAACACGCTGAGGAGGCAATGGGAGCGATCCCCTTGCAGAGTGAGCTACTACTCAGCTTGAGCTAAGGGCAGCAAAATCTGCCCCAAGGTACTTTAACTATCCTTGTAGGGCAGACGCATTTTCCTCTCGTTATCCTATTTACTGAGCCAATCGCCCAGAACCTGCTTGGAGAGAGTGAGGGAGGCACTTTTTGGGAGTGCGTCAGCATGTCAGGTCTTGAATCCATGTGAGTCACAAAGATCAGTGACTGCAGTGTGTGTGTGTCCTTCCCACCCAGAAAGTGGTCAAGAACTCAAGAGACGAGGTGAACCAAAGCTTTGCGGAGATTATAAAGGAGATCAAACGAATGCAGGTGAAGGTGCTGGAGTTTTTGGACAAGGAGGAGAGAGCAGCCCTTGTCCAGCTGGGGAATTCCATTCAGCAAAAGCAAGGGAAGCTTGCTGACCTCAACAAGCAGAACCTCTGGCTGACAGACCTCCTTGACAATGCAAGTGACCAACAGTTCCTGCAGGTAGAGTTCACCCCTCCACCCTGTGACCACAGTAAACTGCACCCACCAGTATGGCCCGGTTGTCCTTGCGTAAGAGATCTGCCCCATGCTTAGCATCCACATCATCAACCACTGCTCCCTGCAGTTTACTTCTTGCCTGTAGCTGAAGTAGTGTAGTGGTGAATTTCCTATACCCACTTTTGGTGAGTAGAGGCTATGACTGGAGTAGCTGAGAAGGGCCTCACGGGCCGCTTTTCTGGATCATTCCTTACAGCACCTTCTGCTGGGAGAGGCTGGGGTGTGATTCCCAGCTTGAGGACCCTGCACATGGTAGCTTGAAGAGAACTGGCATGCTAATAAATTCCCACCACCCTGAGCATAAGCCTGGGGTCTCAGATGGGCATGTACTCAGAAAGCCCATCCCTGCCACTCATGTTGCCCCAGCAATGAGAGCTAGCGCAAGTATGTCTGAGCTGAGAATCATACCCCCACCTCCAGGTGCAGACATACCCTCAGATTAGAGTAGCTGTGAACACCCTGTAGCTTACTGCTGCACCGATTTTTATTGATCATTTTCACTTTATCAGCCAAGGAAACAGAACCATGTGGAGGAGTATCATAAGGGGAAATATTATGGTATGCAACCGTTATTCATCACAAACTAACATTAGTTACAGTATCATTTCTGCCCTCAGATGGATGTGAAGGGGTACAATTAACTTCAAATGCAGAAGATCGTCTATTTGCATTTGCTTTATTTTAGCTAAAGGCTGGCAGATTATACTTAGAGTCTTTAAACCAAGACTGGATAGCTTTCTAGAAGAGATGCTGCTGCTCAAACAGAAGGTGGGGCATTAGGCGGAAATTACTGGGAGAGGTTCTATGGCCTGTGTTATGCAAGAGGTCAGACTAGATACCAAAGACTCCTCTTCTGACCTTAATCTGTGAATCTATTATTAGTTGTATTAGAGGAGCACCTAGATGGGAGTCATCATACACCACCTAGCACCCCAGACACATAGAACGTGACAGCCCCTGCCACAGAAAACTTACAGGCCAAATAGTCAAGGAGTTATCCCCATTTTACAGATGGGAAACCAAGGCATGGAGAGCGTAAATGGCTTGCCCAAATTCACACAGAGTCTGCAGTACAGCAGAGATTGAACCCAAAACTCTGGAGTCCAACGATGCAAAATATTGAATTCATTACTAAACGTGTTTAAGATTGGCAGGTTCTGGTCTGGCCAAGAGAAAGACAGGTAACCAATACAAATCATCAGTCAGACACCACCAGGTTTTTGCAGAGCAACTGGGATGAAGGTAGGAACAAGAGAAACACACTAAACATATTTTACTGCAGGCTTTATATGGAAATCAACAGATGGGAATCTTCTAATAGGAACATGGTGCACCAAAAAGCTAAGCCATGTCATGCTGGGTAAACCAACATCTGCCTGGTTCTTAATTTAATAGGGTACAAAGTAGGGGCAGTTTTTTCCCACAATTCCATTTGGAGGTTTGGAACCCTCCTACAATCAAAGCAACACGACCGTAACCACCTTGCAAATGAATGAATTCCAAAGAGCCAGCCCCGTGGCTAGGGTAAATCAACATCACCCCCCACTGAAGCTAACAGAGCCAGGCCAAATTTCCCAAATCGAAAGAGGCTTAAAACGCACTTTGTTTTTAAGAAAACCTCTTTAGCTTTAGAAATAAATCGGACAGTGAGATAGTAACAAATTGGACCATCACAGTAGCCACATTGAGCTGTTAATGTTCTTGCTTACATGTGCTACTAATCCTTGCTTTAAGCGCAACTGTTTGTTTTTTCCAGACTGCATGCTTATGTTCTGAGGCAGTGGGGAACTTTTCTTAACACCAAAAACAAGTCAATGTTTCAGTGAAATCCAAGAGGATTTACTTGGATAACAAAGACTCCAGCAAAATGGAGGAAAGGATCTTGTCTGGCAGTTCGAGTGGCTGTAATTCTGTGATTTCATCCAAACAAGTCCTTCAGAAAGGGGCAATTCCACCCTGTGCCACGGCCTGTGCACTACTTAAACCCTATTTTGAGGGCATAAGGGGAACTTAAGTGGTGCATTGGCTGCAGAGTAGGGTCTCTGCACTGAGGCGAATGTCACCCAGCCCGGGGTCCCGGAACAATGTATATCATGGGGGTGCTGAGAGCTATTGAACCAAACTGTACACCCTGTATCTGATGGAAACCACTTCAAGCCAGGGGGTCCTCTTGACATGTACCCCTTCATACATACACCCTGGATCCTTCCTCAGAGCTGATTGGTGAGAGCACTGAGTTAGAAAAATTCATTATGGGCCAGATTCCAGTACGCTTACACCAGTTTAGGGTCTCATTACTCTCCAAGAAGTCCCTTTCACTCTGTGGAGTCCATGGAAGGAAGGGGATCAGGATCTCGCCCTGGGGCCTGGTTTCAATGAATGCTGAGGAGGTTTTAAACAAAAAAAATAAAACAAAAAAAAGTTTCTGCCCTGCTAGGAATTCCCAAAGCTCAAGAAGTTGGGAGCCTGCACCGAACCCATCGTCAGTCTGAAGTGCGAGGAGAGCTCAAGTTTTGTCAGCCTTAAACAGACTCTGGGTGACCTGAAGGCTCAGCTATCGATGGTTGGCCTCTGCTTCATCAATAAAATCCTCACGAAAGGTGAGTGAGCTTCTTCCATTGAGATCTGCATGTTTTTCCACCAAAGGGGGGATTTTCTGTGCAATGCATCCCCACGTTCCAGTTCCTTTGGATGGCTAGGAAAGCATCCTGCTTACTGATCTCCCAGCACACAGTCCTGGCCATGGCATAAACATTTTTAGTGGCTGAAATGGGGAATACCCCGCCCTCACCAGGTTTTTCAATGGGGAATTCTGTTTTGCCATTGACTATAGATCAGGATGGACATGGTCAGGACTCCAAAATATCCCCTGCCTCTCCAGTCTAGGGTGGTCACCATTTCCTCCCTTGAACTCCTCCTTCTCCTCCTCTCAAGAATGGCTGTGAACTTATATCTGGCTGGTCTAGACAATAGGTCAGTTGGCTCCCTCGATGCTGCTTTGCAGAGCATTCAGAGATAGCACCTATGCATCTAGCACCTCCAGCCTTCTATTGGGAGCCCAAATAGAGGCTCTTTATGGAGCAAGAGACTGGAAGATACATCTGATCAATAGTCTCTTGAATTGCTTAGCTACCTAGTCACCCACTGGCTTTGAGCAACTTTGTTCCCCATAATTTCATGTATCCAGTTTCAGGAGTACTAACCTCCAACTTCCATCACAGGGTTTTATTGAGGAGACTCTGAGCCTGTGAAGTCTCATCTCTCAGCTCTTGTTCCTACACTGAGTCCTATTGTTTCCCTCAGCTCACTTTCCCATTCAGTGCTCATGCTTTTGCCTGCAGAATGTGCTATCAGCCACCAGCGTCTTCCCATTAACTTCTAGATTGGGGCACTAGAAAGGGGGCTGGAGTCCAGGATGGGGGCTCCCTCCTTTAGCTCCAGTCAGAATGGACTGTCCCTCCAGTTCAGTCACAAGGACCAAATCCTCGACTGCTGTAAGTCAGAAGAGCTCCATTCACTTCAATAGGTCTATGACAATTTCCACCACTACCTCTACATACCATCCTCCAGTGGCTATCAGCTAACCTGGGGGTAGTTGGTGTTTTCTCCAGCCTGGCCAGCCCTAGCTTTATCGATCCTTTGCTGGCATTCACTCCTATTTATGCTTTACTGTTTCTAGTTCCCTTATCTGACATATGCAAACAGAAACTAACCTTTGACTGTTCCCAGCCACCACACTTGAGTCTCACTTAAAACTACAAGGAGTCTGGTGGCATCTTAAAGACTAACAGATTGTCCATCTGTTTGCATTTGGAGAGGAAGATGATGTCTGTCTGTATCTGTGCAAGTTTTTTGTTGAGGTTGATGGATTTCCACTCTATACGGCTAAATTTAGTGCCTTGCATGGTGTCAAGAATCAGGGGATAGCCGTGTTAGTCTGTATCTACAAAAACACGGCTACCCCCTGATTCTTGACACCATGCAAGGCACTAAATTTAGCCGTATGGAGTGGAAATCCATCAACCTCAACAATCTGTTAGTCTTTAAGGTGCCACCAGACTCCTTGTTGTTTTTGTAGATACAGACTAACACGGCTACCCCCTGTCACTTAAAACTGTGACCCCAGTGCTTAAAGTGTGAATCTCATTTCAGATAGCCAGCTGGGTATAAATCCTGCTGACTATGCCACTATGGCATTTTGGGGTGCAACCAGACTGGCAAGGGGTTGTGTCACCCCTGCCCTGCAACTTTAGAGGCTCTTAATGCTTTACTTCTGTAGCTCCCACCTGGGCTGGGGGTAACACCCTGAGTGTCTGTGTGTGACTGCAGCTAGCCAGCCTGTCTTCAGTCACATGCTGACTTCCACCAGGCTTATTTACCACTTGCAGGGGGACTCCACCACACTCCCAATCTCAGCCCTTCCCCAAAAATGTGTATTTTGTTCTGCACTGTCCAAGTCCTCTCCTGGGCAGTCCAGATAAAGGTTGGTTGTCCCTGTAAGGGACTAATATACAACTTGCTCCTTTCAAATGGAGTTACCCACACTGGATTAATTTTGATTAAAGAACAAAAACGTTTCTTTAACTACAGAGAGGTAGATTTTGAGTACAAGTAATAAGGCATTAAAGGCAAAAATGGTTACAAGAAACAGATAAAACGCTTCCTAGTACTAAACAGACTAGACGTGGTTCAAGGTGAAGTTCTTACCACAGGTTCCCAGTATCATTGCTTATCAAATTTCAGGTCAGGATTTGCCCCCAAAGTCCATAGGCTGTTTCTTTTGTATTCTTAGGTTGAAAAGAGATGGATAGGGAAAGAACTTGGGGTCTTTTTGCCCCTCACTTTTAGAGTTCAGTCACCCTTTGAAATGCATTTCCCTGAGTGTGACCCCTAGAGAAAGTTCTTTCCAGCCGAGCAATGAGACATGGAGTCGGGGGGAGGAATGGGTGGGGGAGGTTCATGCAGTTCCTTCTGTCCCCTCTGTTTGCTGAGATTCAGATTTTCTTTGTGGTCTTCCTTTTTCCTCACTGTCTGAGGACTGTATACAGCATACATGCAAACTGAGGTAAATACACACCTGTGGTTAAGACCTGCTTGACCAGTTTTATCTAATCAGGGCTAAGTGAATTTGAACATATGCTTTAACATTATACAGGGTGGATTTCATACCTTTACACACAACGTTGCTACATACATTTCATCATGAGGTTATCAAGCATTGAGTTATTAGTTTTCAAATGATACCTCAAGGTACATTTTGTGCAAAGATTATTACAGTAGTGTGTAGGATATGAATACGGGGGTGCACCCAGTCAGGGTCACACACAATAGGGATGGATTAATTTCACAAGGTTTCAGTTTGAATACGCATCCAAAGTCAGGTACTTTGTCCAAGCTTCTACTGCTAGAAATCTCAGGAGAACAAACTTAAACGGTTTCTGACCAGGCTGGGAAATACTGTAAGAACAGCTTCTCTTGTGGTATTTCAGGGTTTCTGGGTCCAGCTCTGGTCAGGAACACACACATGCAGAGACGTGTGAAAATGGGCCAGTTATCTTAACTGAACATTTTCCAACCTGTAGAACACTTCACTTTGGGAGAGGGATAAAGGTCCCAAGTGAAAGGTGGTGGCTTTTTACGCCCACCCCACCCATCTGATCCAAAGCTCACACATCCCCCTGCGCTTCCCAAACAGCATAAACCCCTGCTGTGTCTCTTTCAACTTACAGGAATAACAATGCAACTCTATGAGGTGATACCAGTGGATATGGACAGGAAGAGCCTCCTGAAATGTAGGTATTGGTACCACATTTGACCTTTCCCCTCCTCCCCCCAGTCTTCTTTTTCTGGATTCTGGGGAGGGTGTAATGTAACTGCTCGAGTTGAGTGTGTCCTCAACTGAAGGAACTCAGCGAGCTGGGGCGGCAAAAAAGCCAGAGCCGGCCCTGTCTGCCATAGAGGTGGTTGCAGCTAGAGTTTAGAGCTGCCTTGGCTCATACTATGACAGGGGCCAAACTAGCCCTCACCGTTACAGGAATCAATTCTACCCTATGTTCGTCGAAGCAGGAAACGTATAAGCGTCTTTCCAATCAGTTTACTAGTGGCATCTTGTTTAAACAATTGCAGACTAAAGCAAAGGTTGCCTGACCTTAAGTTTTACTGTTGATATCAGGAGATATTTCGGTATAGACGCAGAGTAACCATCAGGTCAAGTTTAACCCAAAATTTAGGTTTAATAAAAAAATAAAGAAAAATGAGTTTTACAGAAACTAGAAGTCAAACGCCATGTTTCTATGGATTTGTTTTGAAATTCTAATGGAAACAGGTTCCCTGGTTCTTGAAACTTAAGTGCCAATGCATTCTGGGATAAAACTGAACTTGAAATAGACTAGGAGCTGACTGGAAAAAAAGTGAAATTGACAACTATCTAAGCTGAGAGAAATGCAAAAAATAAAATGAGTATAGTAACAGGGGAGTTAGATTTTTAAAATTTATTTCAATTGTAATAATCTAAAGTTTGTGTAATATAAAGCAGGGGTATTTTTTAAAAAAACCTAACAATGTTCCTTTAATCATTAGTGTATTTTTGATGAGAGATCATGTTGTTAACAATATGGGCCTGCTTTTGAAATGTTATCTCTAATTTTGCAGGCATAATTGTCTGTTCCTATGTTTTTTTCCAACTGCAACTAATTGCAGGCATAAGTGATATGATTTAGTAGCCTAAGTACTTGATTTGTGGGCACAATAAAGTAACTGGATCTAGTCTATCATTTGCAACTGTACTTGCAGAATTACAGGCTGGGTTCAGGCTCATATTAAAAAAAAGTAGCGCTTTGTATTCAGAATAGAGCAAAGGGGTCTTCTTAAACTGGCTTAAAGCCAGGTAGCTTTGCCTAGTTTTAAGAATACCTGAGAAAGTACTTTTAAAAAAAAAAAAAAAAAAAAAA
>NW_020664543.1:14301645-14320901 GCF_002925995.2 Terrapene triunguis
ATTATTTTTCCTATACAAACCCTAAAGTGAAGGAAAATATTTTAAGTTTCTTAATTATCAAAAGGGGTTTGTTTGAATTAAAGTTTCTCCTGCAACCCAAACCCTGCAGCACTATCCTGGAGAGTGAAACTGACTAGAACTATTTTCCTTGGCTGAATTAGATGCAAAAAGTTAGCCCACAGCATAAATAATGAAAAGTTCTGGGTGGGAGTTGTCTTTGGAGGTGGGGGGGGGGGAAAAAAACAAACCTGATTCCAATTTTGCATCTGGCTTCAGAAGGAGAAGGACTGGGCCCTATATGCATAACTTCTTGATTAGAGAGACAAGATAGGGGAGGTCTTATCTTATAGGACGGGGCGGGGGGCAACCTATGGCTCTGGAGCCACATGCGGCTCTTCAGAAGTTAATATGCGGCTCCTTGCATAGGCACCGACTCCGGGGCTGGAGCTACAGGCGCCAACTTTCCAATATGCCGTGAGGTGCTCACTGCTCAACTCCTGGCTCTGCCCCCACTCCATCCCTTCCTGCTCCCTCCCCTCAGCCTGCTGTGCCCTCGCCCCTCCCCCTCGAGCCTCCTGCATGCCACGAAACAGCTGATTGGGAGGTGGGAGGAGGGATTGGGAGGCACTGATTGGCGGAACTGCCGGTGGGCAGGAGGCGCTGGGAGCGGGGCGGAGCTGATGGGGGGCTGCTGACGTATTACTGTGGCTCTTTGGCAATGTACATTGGTAAATTCTGGCTCCTTCTCAGGCTCAGGTTGGCCACCCGTTATAGGACTTTTAAATTATTTTGTTATGGAAGAGATGACAGCTCTAGTTAAAGCTGCTGTATCCATTCTACACTCCTATTTTTAATAGTTGTTCAGAATTTCTTGAAATTCTCTCCTTTCAGGATAAAAAGATTGTTTTGGCTTCAAGATTCATTTTGATCAAAAAACATCAGATTGGCTTGTTGGAGTACCAGTAGGGTGGGGAAAATATACTTATTAAAAATAATCTTGCAGGTTTTTGAAGCAACTCTACAGCCAAAATAGCTCAGGATAGAAATTGAGGAAGAGTCCAAGTGCTCAGTGAAAACTGGACTTATTTTGACTGGGGGAAAAAAATGTACTGTGCATGTGAGCCAGGACATCTTACAGAGGGGGGTTAGCTAGGCTAATGACGGACATGACCATATCCCCATTGACTTGAATGGGAGCAGGATCAGACCCCGAGTGATGTCATGAAAGGCTGCAAGCCCCATGTACGTCATCTGCGGCTAAGCTAACAGAGCAGTGCACAGCATGCTGAAGGTGTGGAAAGCTCAGGGAGAGCTGCCACTCACCTTTTAATGGTCACAGGAGGGAGACCTGCTGCAATTCACTCTAGGAAGGAGAAGGGTTGTTGTCTCCCGTACACCAGTTAAGTTGCACAGTAGAGAGGCTTCCCCCTAAATTACCTGGGATAGGGTGTTCCTAGAGGTGTCTAGCCAAATAATTTCATATTATGGAATTTACACTGTTATAACCAATTCATAGGCCAACAGAGCTTCAAACGTTCTGGAGAGAAAAGTGGCTTTGTTTTATTGGGGGGCTTCTCTTCCCTCTCTTCTCCCCCTCACATTTTTTTTAAATTTTAATAAAAGCCAAGGAGGAGACAATTAAGGCTGCAGTTAAATATTTGGAAGATAAGTCTAGCCCGTCCTCAGGTTGTAGATGCAACTTTGACTCCTCTCCCTGGCACGTGTACTACACGTATATGATCATATGCTATTTCTCAGATACAATATTACACCACGTGGTTTTTTTCCTTTAACTTTAAATCCCCATGACATTTTCCTGCACAAAAAGCACACGTTTACCTACACAGCATATTACATTTTAAGAGCACAACACAGAAGAGTAATGAAAAATGTTCATAGTATTATTTGTACGATCATAGCACCTAGGAGCCCTAGTCATGAACCCGGTCCCCATTGTGCTACCCACTGTATGAACCGAACAAAAAGAACAAACCTACCTCTTTGGAGCTTACAATCTAAGCATAAGATAAGAGAAGAGGTGGATACAGACAGGGGAGCACAAGGAAATGAGACAATACACTATGACCTACATAGACCACTTGAATTTGCAGCCAAGGCTCTGATCTGGAGCTCCATATGGTACCTGCTCTTTCAGGCTACTTCTGTGCCAGAAGAGAAGCCTGTAGCTGTCTCAAGCAGTAGTAGAATGTTTTTAAATACTGACAGAATGCTCAGTGGTGTCTAGGACTCAAGCAGCAGCCCTTGTGTCTCTCTCTCTCTCATTCACACCAGGGAAAAGTCAGGAGTTAACAGCACTGAAGTCAGACTAACACTGGTGTAATGCCAGTGTACATGAGAAGAAATCAGCCACATAGTCCTTCCCCAAGTATCTTGCACTAAAAAAAAAAAAAAATCCAATACATGCCCATTACATGACCACCACTTCTCTTACCACTAGTGGCAAATCCTCTCTGTGGAGAGAGGAAACAGCCCCTTGCCAACTTCTAGGAATAGCTAATATCAGTCCCTTCATCATAGTGTTCCCTGCCCTTCTGGTCTGGGAATGGAACTAGACTGAGCAGGACACAGTTTGACCCCTCTCTCCCCACACCCATCAGGAGTGGATTCACTTTGGCCATATCTCCTTTTGCCTCCTGTGAAACAGACTACTGCAATCTGAACTTCGATCCCAACACCGCCAGCGAGGAGCTCTTGCTGTTCAAGGAGACCCACTCCGTGCTGAACATGGGCATCCTGATGGAGTCTTTCTTTGGGTCCTGCCAGGGATTCAACCACTGGCCACAGGTCTTGTGTACCCGCAGCTTGTGTGAGGGCTGCCATTACTGGGAAGTCGAGGTCTCAGACTCATGGATCTGCTTGGGAGCAACCTACAGTTACATGCACAAGACTGGGAAGAGCTGTATCTTTTACCTGATTGGCCGGAACAATACCTCCTGGTGCTTGGAGTGGGACTCCTTGAAGTTCTCTGTCTGGCACAACAACATCCAAACCGTGGTGAAGGGCAGCTATTACAAGACCATCGGTGTCTTCCTGGACTATGCTGCTGGCTCCCTGACTTTCTATGGCGTCACCAACACCATGAACCTCATCTACCGCTTCCTGACCACGTTCACGGAGCCACTGTATCCTGCAGTCATGGTGAGCAGCGGCGGCTCCATTACCTTGAAGCAGCATCCATTACCTTGAAGCAGTAAGGGCAGATTTGCTCCCTGTAGCCCACAAGGGCTCTTTGTTGCTAATAAAATTCACTTCTACCTTATGGCTGCAGAGCTAGGTTTTTTAATTGCTTGGCTACAGGTAAAAAACAGGTGATGCATAAATGGTGTTTACACTTGATATTCCCCTGGGAGACGTTTGTTCAGTTCTCAGGGTCATCTGGAGGTGGTAGGTGATTGTCATCCACTTGTTTACGGCAGCCTTTCCTTTATGCACCATTTCCCCCTGGTGTTCCATTACCTTTGTAATTCTGAAGAGGCTGGGAACCAAGCCTCCTGGGTTTTATTGCTTCTTCTGCCACTGACTCGCTGTGTGACATTGAGCAAGTCATGTAACCTTTCTGTGCCTCATTTCTCCCCTGCCCTCCCATCTGTAAAAATAGTGATACGTGTGTGTTTTGCAAGGAGGTAGCAAGGCTTCATCAGGTAGGCCAAGATTTTCAAGTGACTAGTGATTTGGGGTGCACAAGTGACACCTTAATGAGGCTTGATTTTCAGAAAGTGCTATGCACCCACCTTAACACCACCAGGTGTAACACAGACAGACCCCGGTGGGCAGGATTGAACCAGGGATCTCAGGAGCTTAGTGCATGAGCCTCTTCAGCATGAGCTAAAAGCCAACTGGTTGTTAGCTAAGGCTGTAGAACAGACTCATTTTCTTTCTCTCTGGTATTCCAGGGTTCCCTCTAATCTTGTGTGCCAGAAGTTTTATCACCAGGACAAACAGCAGGGCAAGCCAGATCCTGCTGTACCCCTTTGAACTGGTGGAAGCTGTCAGTGAATGTGCTGGTGTCATCTGTTTGTATGCGGACTAAAGAGCCGAGGAAATCGTCTAGTCTACCTTCCAGCCAATGCAAAATTGTTCCCTATTGGACATTTAATGTTTTATTAAGCCAAGTTTGAAATATCCCAAGTGGCAGCATTTCCAGCACCATCACATCTCTTGGGAAACTATTCCATATGCCAACTGATCTATCAACGTATTTCCTGTTGTTCACCCTAGATTTTCCCTTTCTTCATGTTAACCCATTATTCCAAGTTGTGCTCCCTTTTTACTAGCCTACACAATCTCTCTCCCTCCTGGTGGCTGGATTCTGTGTTCCATTAAGGCTTCTCTGCACTCATCTGGAGATATAAATGTAGCCTTAGACCTGGCCACTGGAGGGTTGCTGGTTCTGCACCTAAGCTACTTGCCCACTCTGTCTTAAGTGACAGAGGTTCCTCTCAACCTGGTCAAATGCCTTCTTTAGCATCTAAAAATAGAATGATGGCTTGAGTAAGATTCAAGGGGACTGAACAGATAGATAAAACATATCAAATGATCAGAAGAGCTTCTTCCTCCAAAGAGCCCCACCCTAGCCACAACCTCAGTGAGAAGCCCATCTTATCTCATGGCCAAAATTTGTGTTCATGTTTTTTGCATCTATATTCATCAGGGAAAGTCAGCCATTAGGAAGCACACTGAAGCTAGGTTTTCCTCTCTGTACTATAGTAGTAGTTCCGTTTTCCTGGCTGTCTTTGGCAATCTTTCACCAATGTGTGTCTCATTAAAAACCACAAGAGAAATGGAGAAAACAGCATGTCACACTTTGTTTCTTCCCAAAAGCAGCGGGTTGAATCCTTCACTCAGTTATCCCTAGGTGGTCCCGCTGACTTCAGTGAGGATTGAACTAGTGTAACTTACAGCAGAATGAACTTCCACATCTTTTGGCCAGTTTTAAAGGCTCCTCTGTGGTCTTTGACTAATAGTCAACTGGCCCCTGTAGTGGTTAGATTAGCTTTTCAGGAGACCTGTGTCACCATGGTCTCCTAACAGGCACATTCAAGTTAACTTCAAAGATCTTTTGAATGTTAATTGTTCCTTTGTTGGCAGCAAGTGCAGGCAGTTTGCTTCAGATGACAGCATTGGCTGCATCCCAGTGAAGCTCTGTGGCTGTCTCCCAAGGCAGTTCTATGGCTGCTTTGCAAAACAGGCCTGAGTTAATAGTCTCATTATCCTGGGCGTAGTCTTCAGGCACTTTAAAAGAAAATGTTTTCTCATTTCTGTCTGAACCCCATCCCTATCCCACCTACCTCAGGCTATTTTGCCTCCCATTTTCACAAGCCAAGCAGGGCATGGACTAATCAGCGCTTGGAAGGGGGTTGCTGGGAATTCAGTGAGCAGCATCCTGCATTGGTACGGAGCCCGTGCTTCCGTATGGCTGTAGGAGGGCACGGTGTCACGGGAAGGGGTAGACTTTCAGGTGCAACATTGCACCAAATAGCACTAGATTCACAATTGTGAGAGTCGCTTTTTTAGTGTCCCATCTGCTGGCATCATGCGATTAGGAGAGAATCTCAGCTGTCATTTTTAAATGAAATGTAAGTTTCCAACCCTCGTTGTCATGGAGAAAAGCTGGAAAATGTGACTTGAAGGCACCTAGAGGCTCAGAAACGAGAAGGGAAATTTGTAGTTTAAGGAGCTGACGTGATTTTTAAACCAATCATGATTTTGGGGAGCCTGACTCATGGTTTTTGAATGCTTGGGGCGGGCGCAAATGCAGAGAGAAAACTCCTTCACAACATTGCTTCTACAGATCCCTCAGAGTGACGTCTGCTACTCGGCCACAAAACTCTTTCAAGTCAGTTAGAATTGCAGTATTAATTCAGTAGCGTAGCTAGCGGGGTGCAGGGGAAGCAGCCGCTTCCCCCGCCTTTCCAAAAGCGGCCGGAGGAGCGAGGGGGGGCACAGGCTGGCGGTCTGCAGCGCGGCCAGCAGCCATGGGGGGGCGGCGGGCATGGCCAGAGGAGCGGGGGGGGGGCATGGCCGGAGGACCGGGGGAGCGCGGCATGCGGCCCGCAGCACGGCTGGCAGCCATGGCCGGAGGAGCGAGGGGGAGCGCAGGCTGGCGGCCCGCAGCACGGCCGGCAGCCATGGGGGGGCGGCGGGCACGGCCGGAGGAGCGGGGGGGTGCAGCATGGCGGCCGGCAGCCGCGGCCGGAGGAGCAAGGGGGGGAGGAGAAGGGGCGGTGCGGCCGGAGGAGGAGCCAAGGGGGGCGTGACCAGAGGAGGAGCCAAGGGGGGGTGCCTTTATGTTTGCTCCCCCTCCTCTTAGAAGCTGGCTACGCCACTGTATTAATTTAGATGGAATATATGGGCCCAGAGTCAAAAGGTGTTAACATAACCCAGTCACTGCCCAACATCCAAACAGTTTTAAACAAGTTTCAGAGTAGCAGTCGTGTTAGTCTGTATCCGCAAAAAGAACAGGAGTACTTGTGGCACCTTAGAGACTAACAAATTTATTTGAGCATAAGCTTTCATGGGCTACAGCCCACTTCTTCGGATGCATATGTTCCATTCTATGCATCCGAAGAAGTGGGCTGTAGCCCACAAAAGCTTATGCTCAAATAAATTCGTTAGTCTCTAAGGTGCCACAAGTACTCCTGTTCAGTTTTAAACAAGGTTCAGGGTTTGATATACAGAGACCTCAGCCTGCTTAGTGTCGTGGCAAGCTCCATGAACAGTTCCCTTTAACCTTTCATTACAGATAGAGAAAAGGAGAAAAAAAAACTGTTAAAGCATTTGAAATGTAAAGTATTAAGTAAGCCTTTCATTTGAACAACGTCCCTTGTTCCCTTTAGCTAGAGGGAGTCTTTAGAAGGAAACCCCCCTTATTTGACCCTCTTTTACAGGCTATTAAAGGTAGTAATAACAAAATGACTTTTTGGGGAAGAGAGAAATTACTCAACGATGGGCTGGAGTGGTCATTGTTGTTAACATCCAATCTCATTTCCTAGGAGGCAAAACAAGACACGCGAAAAGGGAAAAAAAGAACAACAAAGACAAAAAAATGCAGTTTCTCTCTTTGGTGTTGACTTTCACTTGCAATCTCGCTTCTGGACAAACACAGGCACAGCACACAGTCTTGTCAGCTCAAGACCTGTCAAACTTGTACCAGCATTGGGCGGTTTAGTGTATTGCTTTTAGCTGCAGGCCTACTGCAATGTTGCAAATATGCAGTCTTGGCCAGCTAAGCCATACTTATTAAACAGAAGCAAAAGGAGAGAGATAGGAAAAAGAAATGAGGTGGGGAAGGAAAAGAACGCGGGGGGGTGGGGGCGCGGAGGGAGAGCTGACAAAGCCTGGCATCCCAGAGGGCGTTTGGGATTCAGCTGGAGCCAGTGGAGGTGATGATGGCCAGAGAGAGGGACTCAGATGACCAATCTGGTCTGGACATCTCAGAATCAGGAAGAAGTCGTCTTAAGGTTGCAAGAGAACCTGAGTGAAACTCACTCCAGGAGCCACTTTTTCTCCATGTCTTTCTTTAAGGACCCCAAAAGGGAGCAAAGGGTGGAATTATTTTATCCACCAATTAGGCCTAATTTCCAACAGACATAACCTATAACAAATGTTGAGGGGGTATGACATCATTTTTATGAACTTTCACTCAAACTCACAATTTGGGTAAATGGGTAGGCCCAGTTATCACAACAGAAGCCAGCGATGCACACAGGTGTTCTTTGTATCCAGCATTCTGCAACTTGGAATCTAGAAGCCTCCTTTTCCCTCCCACCATCACTTAGTTCTTCTCTAACGCCAGCTACACACATACTGAGGTGAAAACGTGGACCTTTCTTTCTGACCACCTGTGGTTGTCAAATATCCCATGGCACTTTTGATAGGAGTACAGGTATCCTAACTAAAATTGCAACTGGGATAATTCTGCTAAGCAGTTTCATTAGAATATCGCATCCTCCACTTCCTGTCCAGAAGTGTTGTGTGGTTTTTGCTGTGCCCTGTTAAACAACTGCCTTATTCAACCCCAGAGGGGACTGCACTTCAATGGTGGGTTGATGTGATGCTTGTGTACACGCAGTTTGTAAAGTGATTTTGGAATCAGAAGCATAAGGTGTGATTTATTTCCTTGATTTTTTAAAAAATAAGTAATTGAACAAATTGTTTCATCACTGGTTTCCATTTCTCCGAGGCGAGTTTACTGATATGGGCCACTGGCACAATTTCACTAGTTTCTCTCTAAAGCAATCTGTAATTAAATCGTGAATCAGTTCTGGAATGGGTTCCTCTAAGCCCCAAAGTAGTTGTTTAATCATGCCTCTTGCTAGCAGTGGTTAAGTAGGTTCAGAACAGGATTTAACAACTCTATACATCACATACTCCTACCATATTTTAATCAGGCTGCCATCTACACATGCACAGCAAAATGTTTAAGTAATAACTCTGTCACGCACACACAGGGCCAGATTCACTTTTTGTGGGCCCGGCACCAAACATATTTGTGGGCCCCCTGCGGCACACACAAATCAAGTTAGTTTAAGGTGTGATTTTTGTACAGCAGGCCCCAGTGATCAGAACACAGGACTGGGCGTCAGGAGAGCTGGGTTCTATTCTTGGCTTCACCACTGACTCACTGAGTGAGGTTGCACAGGCCAGTTGACGATAATACGTATCCACCCCAGAGGAGTGTTGTTCTGTTTCATTAGCGTTTGTGAAGTCAGGTGCTTTGAGATCTCAGAATGGGAAGGGCAGAGCATTACACAGTGACTTAACACTCAACCTCAAAGCTAGCCACTCCTTCAGACACCTTTACGGTGCTGCTCAGTTTACAGAAGCTTGAATGTGCAGGCAGCATATTTTACACATATGTGTTCGTTGCACACATGCTTAGAGGCAGAGTTATGGCAGAATGTTGTGAGCGGCACCTCCAGTGAGGTGTATGGCCAGACAGGTTTACACACTTGTATGTTTGTGTTTTGTAACAGAATATCCCTCCCTCTACTGTTTAACTGGGTGTCTTCTGCTTTCTTTTTAATGTCTCTCCTTCCATCCCTCTCCATACATTATGTTCTCTTCCTCTCACAGATGTTCTCTCCATCACTACCCTCCCCCAATCTTTCCTTCCCTCACCTTCCCCTATTCCATCAATTGCTTTCCACCTCCCTGCAATTTCACCCTTCTCTACAGAAGACTTCAGTTCCTCCCTCAAGGTCTCCTACCTGTCTTCCTCTCCCACATACTCCCCTCCCACCCCACATCCCAACATGCATGCTCGACTCTCATTTTTCACTATTCACTTGCATTAGACATACCCTGAAGCACCCCACAGTCCCATATGCCTCTCCCCGCATCAGCGCCAGGTTTCCAAGTGCCTTGTGTGACCACATGGGTCAAGCTTCCCCTAAGACCAGCTCTGCCAGAACGCTTTGCTACAGCAAATCCTGCTGGGGGAGGTTAGGACTGGAGTATTTGGGGGTGGAGCATCCATTGGGTATTCATGTGGGAAGGACGTTTTGAGGAGAGGTGTCTAGTTACTGCAGCCCAGGAGCAGCCAGAAGTCATATCAGGTTACATATCCAATTAGTGTTCTGTTAAGGAGTAAACAGATCAGTCCCAGGGGTGAGGACATGTAATCACAATGAATACCATGGTATCAAACTTCATCTCCCTTCAGAGCCATATCACCTCTGTATCAGATAACCTGCAGCTCTGGCTTAGCACCTGGGTCCAGATCCTCAAAAATATTTAGGCACCTAACTTCCATTGATTGCACACATGATTTTAATGTGAGCTAGGCACCAAAATAGTTTTGAGGACCTGGGTCTTGGTTTCTTCCTGACCCCCTCCACCCCCACACTGCAATACTCTACTCTAGGAGAAGGAGCAAGACTTTTTTTTTCTACCCAACATAAAGGTAAGCACTGGAACAAACAGTCACATGATATTATTGAAGGAAATCGCTTAGATTCAAAAAGAGTTTCAGACACATGAATAAATTCAGCATCTGCAGCTGATGTAAAGTAAAATAGGCTGTCAATCCTCATGCTTCAGGGTATAAATGATTATTACCTGGGATCAGGAAGAAGTTTCTATTGATGACAGCATAGGGATTTTATATTCTCCTTTGAAACATACAGAAGCAGCTACTCTCAGAGACAGAGCACTGAAGTAGATTATCCCTTGACCAGATGCACTGTGTAGTGCAATACCATTTCATAATGGGTAGTTCATACAAATCTTACCATGCACAGCAGGGAAAACGATATAATGAGATTGCAAAAGAGGGGACTCACCCTGGTACCTCCTGGATTTCCTGCTCTAGCACCCTCGGCCAGCAGTTTGTTTTGGTCCTATGGGAGTCTCTCTTCTCACAACTTGTTCCTCCCACCCAGTCACTTGTAGTTCCACCCCCTTCTGGGGCAACAGAACATCCAACAACAAAAATCCAAAGTCCTTACATCTGGTTCTCAGCTCCAACTCTCGGCTGCATGGTCCTTCCACCCTTTCCTCAGGGTTTAAATCATCCTCAGCCCTGTATGTTGGGGGGCTTCAGGCCATCTCGCTGGTGGGGAAACACAAACGCACTCTCTACACTGGTTCCCAGTGCATGGGTCCTAGGATGGGCAGCCAAGGTCTACTCTATCAGACACTGCCTCTTTGGACGCCTTCCTACTACAGGCCTTTCTTCAGTCTTTTCCCCAGCTCCTTCCTGGACTCTTTGTAATAAGCAGCATCTCCCAAGGCTTCACACCAGATGTCTGGCTTTTTTCCTTGTGTCAGGGTCAGCCACAGGAGCGTGCTCTAATCCAACATCTTCCTCCCTAGGCTTCTTCCTTTCCCTGCAGGAGCCTTTCTGTTCCCCACAGGCCTCTCTGTTACCAAAAGAACAGCTACAGAGTTCATCACTCTCTTCCTATAGCCCTGGTCTGCTCCAGGCTTCCTCTCTTTATAGCTGCACCCAGCTTCAACCCAGCTGGGGTTCATCTTTAATTAGGCCTGGCCCACCCTCCATGTGCAACAGGTGGATTAATTGGCCCCCCCAAGCCCACCTCTGTTGGGTAGACACCCCATCACAGAGGTGCTAGAGTAGGGCATTGGTTCTAAGGGACTTGTTTAGAGATATGGGAGCTATATGGAGAGTTAGCAGCCTGGGATTTGGGAAAGAGGCACCTGGATCTTCAGATCACTTTAACAGCCTCTAGTGAATGTTTTTGGGGGGACAGTCTCCAAAGTTCTCACTAAACACTGTTATTCCTGCTTCAAAGTAATCCTGAACAGGACTTCTGAATTCACAGCTCCTGTGACTGTAGCTTGTGGTTCTGGCGCTACTAGATCCAATGAGATAGGCTGAAGAAATGTAAATAATTTGATCCCCTTCCAAGCAGATCCCAAGACTACCAAAAGATGCCTGTGAAAATCCCTAGCAGATCTAGACATCCATCTCCCACTCAGTCCCCTCAGCTAGTTCTGTGAAATCCTCAACAGATCTGGACTTCTCCCACTGGATTCAGTCATCCTGCTTTGACCATCCCATTCCCCCATATGCTGTGACACTATTGCTTGGATCTATGAACATGTCATTGTCCAGTAGTATCTCCAGCAGATCTTGTACAACCCGTTGTGAATCAAAACAACTCCTGATTGTTCCAGTTCACACCCGCCACTAGACGCTGAGTGAGCACACAGTGGATCTAATAATTTCCCCAAAACAGCCAGTTTCCACCGGATCCCATGATATTCCTGGTAGACGGAACCTTTTCCCAACAAAACAATGTCATCCCCCACTGGCTCCCATGTGGTGCCCTGTGGATCTACTCCCTTCCCTAGAGCATGTGTGATCCTGATGAGATATTTAATCTTCCCAAAAAATCTAGTGTCCCCACCCCCCATACTGTGTGAGATCCAGTGGCTCTAACAATTTCCCAGATCTACTCCCACTCCGCCTATAGTGGATCCTGAGTGGATCTAACCTTTCCCCAAGAGCCCCAGTGCCCCTCTACCTCCAGCTGCTGTGTGATCCCCAGTGGATCCAGTCCTCTCCCACTGGATGAACTCACCCGCCCCTGAACTTCCCCCTCTAGCCAGAGATGTGCCTGCACTGAGCTGCTCAGTTGGCTTGCATCCGCCGTGTCTCCTCCCTCGCAGGGCGAAGAAGGGAAGCCAGGGCGGCCCTTCCAGGAAGAAGACCGGGGGAAGAAGCAGAAGAGAGCCCCGGCTGCCCTCGGAGCGCTCCCCTCCTTCTTTCGCTCCCTCCCCGGGCTCTGGGTGGGAGTTACTCCGGATGGAGGCGCCCGTGTGAACAGGTAAGCGGAGCGGGCAGGGGAGGGAAGGAAGGGGGCGGCTAGCCGCAGGAGAGCTCTGAGTCCTGCACAGCCAGAGAGCGGAAGGGAGCCCGGCTCCCACGGCTGGGCGCTCCGCGAGGGGGTGTCTCACGGTTACCGTCCCGCTAACAAGAGGGCAGGGGCCCCAGCTGGGATCCCACTCCCCGGGGGGAGCCGGGCGGCTCAGACCCAGCGCTCTGCGGTGCCTCACTCGGGGGTGCCCGGCGCTGCGCTCAGTGACCCAGCCGGAGAGGGAAGGAGCAGGCGTCGGGGGCGATTTGCTGGGCAGCTGCCTCGCAGCGGTAGCCGGCAGTGCCACCCCCTGCTGCTGGGCCGGGGGGAGGGCAGGCTGGGCTCAGCCCAGGGCGCTGCTCTCCCGGGCATCCCCCCAGCAGGCTGAAGGAGGGAGCCCCGTCTGCCTGCTGGCTGGTGCCTTGGAACTGGGCCTGGCCGAGCCCAGGGCACTGCCCCCCAAGAGATGTGGGACAGTCAGCAGGGACTGCAGCCAGGGCTTTGGGCAGGGACTGCCTGGGTGGAGGTAAACAGCCTCCTGCCAGAGTTTGGACCCCTCTGTCCCAAAGCCCCTATGGACCCTTTGGGCAAAGCCCCAAACAGAGCTGCCACTGGGCTCCAAAGTCTCACCAGAAACTCTCCTCTACCAAACCAGACTGCCCTGATCCCCTCCCATGCCCCCGACTCAGCAAGGAAACCAGAAACACCCCTGGCACTAGAGATCTTGGGTAGAATTATCACAGGGTGCCAAATCTGGTCCTCCAGCCAGGTTTGGGTAATGCCCACAAAGTGAGGGCCTCATCCCTCCTGACCAAGTCGTGGATGGGGCACTCTTCCAACCATTGACCCAACATTAATGGCTGTGGAGAGAAGGCTGGATCCTTATGTGCTGACAGCCCAGCCTCCCAAGGGATAACTGAAGGCAAAAGCAATGGAACTAGCCATCTCAACTCTGGGTTTCGCCTTACACCAAATCTTTTCCTGCCTTGTCTCTCCTGGCCCACTAGCACAGAAAACAAGGGACTCAAACCTTCACCACCAACGCTGCTGTTTCCCCCCCGGACCCCTGTGTCCCAACGAGGTGGCAGCACTGTTCCACCATCTTAGCTGCCATAAACTGGTCATCAAAGGGCCACAGCTGAGCACCTTCAAAAAAAGACCTCCAGGTGTGTACATAGAGTTAACCCCATTTTACAGATGGGGAAACTGAGGCACAGAGCGGCCAACCAATGGGATCATAAGGTCAGCAAAGTGGCAGAGCTGGTTCTGGAACCCAGATCTCTTCATGTTCAGTCATGAGCACTAACTACTAGGGCCTTCTGTCTCCTACCTAAGAAAATCAAGTAATGATCGGCTTGATCCTGCTCCAGTTAATGCCAGTGGCAAAACTCTCGTTGACTTTAATGGGATCAGAATCAGGCCCTACAGAAAGAAATAATTTTGTCAAATAAGAATGGGCCAGAGTGGACAATATTCTAACCACAGGGGTAAAACGATGAAGCATTTTACATCATGTTACAGCATGTTACATCGTATTCTGTCTAGCTGGCCATACAGGCTGGAGTGACATGAGAAGCTTTGTCCCTATGTATTTGTCTTTGCACATCTGTTACTAACAAGTGCATTGTTTGTAGCAGTCACTTATTTGCCTCTCAGAGATACAGTACCTAGCACATGGAGGTATTTGTAAATTTCATTCTGAACCTATGTTGTTATGGATATGAGACCACAAAATTAGAAACAAAAAGTTTGCACAAGCTTTTTAGTCATCCTTAGAGCATGTGTTACGTAACAACACAAAAGAGTGTCTGAGAATGCAACATTCCCCCCAGGGGAAGAGGAGCTGGATTTCAGTGGCTACAGTTCCAGCCATTTTGGCTACAAAGAAAACAAGCTGTGGTCTACAGAGCCCCACTCCTTTGGGACTCTTGGCATTTGACCCTTCAATTGGCTGTCAGCTCACCTTCCAGTCTAGCTAAGAGTTCAGTTCGTTTCAGAAAAGGAACAGACAAGAGATTGGATGGCATGGGGAATTAGCAATGGGGAGAAAGGTTCAAATTCAGTAAGGATGAGCAATCCCTCAGTGACTGAGACCTAGTCTCCTCTGATGGCTGTTCAATAGCTTATGTGGAAGGGATTTGCTGGGTCTCAGTTCAAGCTCCGGTGGAGAGGTATCCAAAATACATTTTTAAAAATCACTAATATTGGTAACCTCGACTGGCCCAAGATTGACTCGGCCACGGAGACCAACTAGCCTCAGTAGTGGTCCCAACATTGAACCATAACGGATAGGCAATGTGAAGGAACTGCTGCCTCTGGTGTAGATGCAGAAAGGCATCGTCAGTGTCCAGGACTGTTAATCCAGCATCTTCCAGAAGCACTACATTCACACACTAAGAAACACCTTTAACAAAGCATGAGACACACTGCTAAAACCAGATTCTGCTCTTACACAAGGCTAGTAATATTACAGGGGATAGCTGCCCTTTGTGCTTCAGAGGGGCTTAAGATGAACCCCAGCTGTGGTCAGGAGAGATTACTGCCACCTGCTGTAGCATTCCACAGGTGACCAGGTGAATTACAAAGGGTTTCTTGCACTTTTCTCTAACGAGACACAGAATACTGGACTAGATAGATTTCTAGTACAGCAATTCATGTGGTCCTAATGTGCTTGTATGCGCTGCTGTGATCACTTAATTACCATAGGGAGAGTTAATACAAGGCTTTGTACAGCTGCATTTCTTTTGTTGTTCCACTTGGCAGAGCCAGGTAAATTGGCACCAGAATGAGCTTGTTTCCATTTACCTTTGTTCAGGCAGAAAGCAGCTGGCATGACACTGAGATTGCTGGCATTCCTTGCATTAGTCAGTCTGTTACAAGCAGGATGTCTCGGCATTTATTTCAGGGTGAGGCACATGGGCAGACAAACTAGTGAATCAGATTGCTGAGGAGGGAAACTTGGCCTGTAATGATGTACAGTAGGTGGAGAAGGTGGTTGAAAGCTACAGCAGGTGTGCATTGTAATGAGCGATTAATTAGTAGGCCGTGAATGAGCATAAATAGGAAATCTGGTGGCACTGGGGGTAGCAGGGATCATTAGCTGGACAAACAGTCTGAGCTGTGCAATCAGGAACAAAGACACGTTGAACTGCAACGTTCTGGGTTGCTGTCTTTGTTTGGGTCTGTGACTACTGGGGACAGTCTTTAGGCCATGAGCCAGTTAATACAGAGTGATTAGACCATGAGCCAGTTAATACAGAGTGATTTGATCACACCAGAGGGAAAGCCCATGAACTAGTCAGTAGCATTATCTGTGCCCGGCCACAGTGTACAAAGAATTAAACTGTACCAATCATCCCCATGTTCGGTTGTATGTTATGTCTCCACACCAAAGCCTTCATCTGCTTGTCTCTCTTTTAGACTGTCTGGGCTCCAGGGCAAGGACTATCTGTTTGTGAACACACTGCCCAGCACAACAGGGCCTCAGATTCAAGCAGGGCTTTTAGTTGCTACTGTAATATAAATGTTTAATAATAGAGAGTGAACTTGCCCATCCAGTATATACACACACATTAATCATATTAATTTATAGAATGGCTATTCTGGTACCAGCCTGGTGTTTAATACAGACTCAGTTATCTAAAGTAAGGGGGGGGGGGACTTGAAATGCTGAGCTAGTTTAGATTCTTCCATGAATTGATTTAAAAAAAAACTTTTTTTAACATAAAACTGTCCCTGAGGAGTAGCATTAAAGGGTGGAGCTGCTGACTTTAGAAACGGCAGCAATCACAAGGTTATTTTACAGAAATACAAATAAATCCTCAACCAACAGCTAAACCAGATCACTATTTATTTCAAGAAGGCAGTATGGCCCAGGGGCTAGAACCTCAGGCTGGGCGTCAGGAGACCTACATTACATTCCTGGTTTTGCCAAGGTCTCCCTGTGGGACCCTGGGTAAAGTCACACACATTCCCTCTCTTTGTCTCAGTTTCCCCATCTGTGACATGGGGATAGCGATACTGACCAGCCTTTGAACAGTGCTTTGAGATCCACAGGTGAAAAGCCCTGTAGCAGTGTTCAGCATTGCACTGTGCCCTGAAGGTCGCTGCACATGGAGCCTGGCAGGCAGCCAAAGAGCACACTTTCTGCAGGGGAGGAGTGGCTCTCAGCTGAATGTTTCATACTGCAGGACCCAGAGAGATCAACCCTGGGAACCGCCACCAAGAGTCTCTCACAGCCGAGACAGGGTGGAGCGAGAGGCGTCTCCGAGATTACCAAATCCCAAGCTGTTAAAGACTTTAACGATCATGATTTGCAGCTTGAATTGTACCTAGGAACAGGCAGGAGCTGCACAGAAGTGCCCAGCGCTGCTTGTCCTACTCAGCAGTGCTATATATAATTTTTATTACTGTTGGTATTTGCATGAGCTTCCTTCCCTCCTTAGCATGAGGATTTTATGACCTTAGCTACCCTCAGCAAGGGGAGTCCATGTGCTGAAAGCAGGTGAAAGGGAAAACAAGCTCTGGGAGGGAGCTGGGTAAGACCAATTCATACCTCAAAGGGGGCGTGTTCAGGACTGTACCTGGACATGTTCAGCCTCTTGTGAAATAAAAGGGGAAGGAGGCTCGTTTCCCAGGCACTTTGGTGCCAGGATCCTGTGGTGAAAGACGGGAAGGTGTTCTGAGCAGTGTAATGCAAGGCTTAGCAGGCATAGGTTCTCCTGGCCAAAGAGAGCAGGTGTCTGTGCTGTGACCTTCCTTGCATTGCTCCAAGTGCTACCATATGATAGCTGAGCTGATTTTTCAAACAGGTTGGCTTGGAAGGAGGTAGAAGTGGAAATGTCCAGAGGAGGAGCAGCACATGGAATCTCCAACACTCAGGACCGGGGATGGGCCTGGATGGTCTTGTTGGCCACTGTGCTGCTTCAGGGGCTAACGCTGAGCTTCCCCTCTTGCACTGGGGTCTTCTTCACAGACCTGCAGCGTGAGTTCCAAGCCACCAACAGTGAGACGTCATGGTTCCCGTCCATCATGACAGCAGTGCTGCACGCAGGTGGTGAGTACGATGCCAAGTAGCTGCCTTCAGCTTCCTCTCCTGGCTAAGCCAGTGCACAGGGTTCATTACTAATGGGCCTTTACAATGTCCCCAGAGAGCAGGTCTCCCTGCATGTGCAATGGGACAACTTTGCCCTCCACGTTTAAAAGGATGCTGAGATGCTTTTGCTAGACCCATATAGTCTAGATCCTCAAATACAAAACGACGGTGTTAAAAGCAACTCTTTGGGCTGTGACGCAAAACCCAGGCAGCAGCCAGTTAGATCAGTGAAAGAGTTTAATGGAGCTGGGCTGACTCAGAACATCACAGAACCAGAGAAGTTAGAGCTGGAGAAGACCATGTTCGACTCAGTTCATACTGGTTTATCTCTGAACTATGCAAGAGATATGAGCTACAGAGAATCGGCCAGTTTCATCCCTGCTCAGAAGGGAGGTATAAGGGGTGTTTGGTATCTTTTCTAAGTGAAGGCTGCTTTAGTTTCTGCCATGTACTTCCTAGGAGCCACACCAACAGAGGCTGGAGCAAGGTGCGCTTACTGGACATGATTTCCCAACCAGTGTTGCCCACTTTGGGGGTTCCCCTGCTGTCTGGGGGGCCTCCTAGTGGAGGGGAAGTTGTGACCATCTTGTGCCACCACAGGCTGGCAGACTTTCCACTGCTGGGGGCCCAGCAGCCTGGGATGGGTTAGTGGAAGCCGGCATAAACCAGGGATGACTTGAGCCATATAATGAGAATGTGAGCTCTGGCTGATACTTGGCACACCAGAGCCAATGCTCTGTTTCCTCTAGCTCACTGGTTTGGCTCCTTAGCCCCTAAATGCTCTTTGGGTTCAGCCTTTTGCTGTGCTGGAGCTGCTGCCTCAGTAGAGCTCCAGGGCTTGAAACCTCTGGGGACTCTGAGCTCTGCCCCTGTAGCAGGGGTGCAGATTCCACCGTGGCTCTGGCTGTGCATGTAACCAAATGCCTGAGCATTGTTGCTGGGAGTCTTTTTGGAAACAGAGAAGTGATGCTGTGCAACGGTCACCGGGCAGGCAGCTGTGCCACATATAGCCCCAGTCACAACCCTCGCTACTTACTTGTATAACTCCAGGCCTGAAAGCTGATCTTCTCAGGAACGCGATTTGTATTAAAATGCTCACTCCCAGGCTGTGCAAGGAGTACAGCCATCCGCACTTGATCCAGGGTCAGGGGGCCAGGGAGGGGGAGGAGCCGTGGGGAAAAAGAAAGCTACAAGATTAACAACAGTTAGCAGCACTTAACGTGATCAAAGGGCTATGTGGTTAGTAATTAATTAATCCTCACAGCCCACCAGGGAGGTGAGTATTAGGAGCCCCATTTTACTGATGGAGGAACTGAGATACCAAAAGTTGAGTGACTTGCCCAACATCATGTAGCGAGTCAGTAACAAAGCTGGGATTAGAAGTCACGTGCGGTTTACGGAGTGCAGGGCTAGGAGTTCTTTATTCAAGTGTAAGCTGAGGGCTAGGCTTGTTGGAGCTACATCTTATGGGGCCATAACAGTTCTCCCACCCTTTAACTCCCTCCCGAAGACTCACTTCTACCATGACATGGACAAGAAGGGACTCAACCAAGTGATTCTGTCTATCTGTACATACTTACCCTAGAACCCCTTCCCAACTGTGCTGCTCACATGCCCTCACATCTTATTGCCGTGACCTCTGCCCATCTTCCTTCATCCCCTGCCTATTGTTCAACTGCGTCTTCCTCCACCCCCGGCCTGTTGTTCTGTTGCCCTTGTTACGTCATATCTAGATACAACGGTAAGCTCCTTGGGGCAGGGACTTTGTCCTTTTATCTGTGCTGTGAGGTACTGAGCTGACCTGTGGCCTCTATAAA
>NW_020664543.1:14335901-14359448 GCF_002925995.2 Terrapene triunguis
CCCCCCCCCCCCCCCCCCCCCCGTGTTCTTGGGCGTCTGGGTGAGAAGGCTATGGAACATGGGGAGGAGGGGAGGCGGTTATACAGTGGATGCAGCAGGGGTCTGTGCTCTTGTTGGCTTTCCTGCAGCTCCAACAGATGCTTCATCATGTCCGTTTGCTCCTCCAACAGACGCGTCATCATGTCCGTTTGCTCCCCCATTACCCTCAGCATCGCGTCCTGCCTCCACTCTTTGCGATCACTTAATTCTTTCCTGGCCTTTGCCACTGAATGCCTCCATGCATTAAGCTGTGCCCCATCAGTGCGGGAGGACTGCATGAGCTCGGAAAACACGTCATCACAAGTGCGTTTTTTTCGCCTTCTAATCTGCGATAACCTCAGGGACGGAGATGATAGGGGGAGCGTAGAAACATTCTACGCTCTACGATTCTGGGGGAACTGCATGGTCACCTATGCTGCTGAGTTCACCACGCTGACCAAACAGGAAATGAAATTCAAAAGGTCCCGGGGCTTTTCCTGTGTACCTGCCTAGTGGCTAGTGCATCGGAATTCAAAGTGCTGTCCAGAGCGGTCACAATGGAGCACTCTGGGATAGCTCTCGGAGGCCAATACCATCGATTTGCGTCCACACTACCCCAAATTTGACCCAGCAAGGTCGATTTTAGCGCTACTCCCCTCTAGCTTTCATGGTTGCAGAAAAAAGCTTGAAAACATGAAGATAACGCATTCTAAAGGCTCAGAATCCAAAAGGCAAAGAAAAAAAACGAACATGCTTTTTTTTTTGTTTTTAATCTCATGATTTTTAACCCAATCTCATGGTTTTAAGGGACTGGACTCATTAATTCTGCATGTTTGGGGTTGACTATCCTACACCACCATCCTTTAGGCTCTCCACTCAGAAATAAAATTCTGCTCTCAGTTTGCTGAACCTGCAAATTACCTTTTCAAAGGCTAATGCAGCTACGAACAGGTGAAGTTTCTCAAGCAGATCAAAATATAGGCAGCTGCAGCCTTCGTTTTAATCAAATTCAGCTGTTTGGTTGACAATTGTGGATTTTGTTTCAAATAGCATATTGCCTTAGGCCACAAACATGAGCCAAGCTATTTTCCCCACTCTGATCAGTTGCTGATGCTGAAGCTTGTGACCATTTTAGATTCGCTTATGTAACGCTGTATGAAAACAAAAAACCTGAAAATCCTTGGGCCTCCTCTTAGGAACAAAAGGGAAACTCTAGCTTCACTTCCTCTTCCACTAGAACACAGGCCCTTTGAACGGAGGAGCTAGGGTGACCAGATGTCCCGATTTTATAGGGACAGTCCCGATTTTTGGGTCTTTTTCTTATATAGGCTCCTATTACCCCCCGACCCCCATCCTGATTTTTCACATTTGCTGTCTGGTCACCCTAGTCCGAGGAGCATGTTCCTCTCTGGTAACTTGCCAGCACGTCACCACTATTCTTACCCTGCCCTAAAGAGAAGTGACCCAAATTTGCAATGCCAAGGGCTAGATTGGCAATTTACCAGGAGTCTATGGGATGCTCCAAAACTGCATAAGTTTACATGTACTTAACTGACCACACATCCGTACTTGCTTGTGCACAGAGGTTGCTCAAGACAATTGGTCGCCCTGGGCAAAACCTCAGTGTTCTGCCTCCCTCCCCCCCCCCCGCGCCTACTCTCTTAGGAGTTCATGGCAGATGCCCCAGCACCTCCCCTGCTGTTGTCACCCCCACCCCTGAACTTCATGCAGCCGGGTCGGAGGCTGATGGGCCAGATCCTGGCCTGGGGCTGCAGAGGTTGCTGGGCCCCGGTGACAGACCCCATGGGATGGGAACAGTCTGACACCAGGGCACCGGGGGAGGGCAGCTCCCAGCCTGTAGAGCCCTGGATAATGAGCAGCCCAGATTCCCCCCTGCCCACTCAGCGGCTGTGACCTTTCCATGCTAGGGGTGGGGAGCTATTGGGGAGGGGGTGGGAGTGCTGCCCAGGCAGCCTGGCTGTGGGGGGGCTGCTTCCCATTCCCCAGAGCCCCAGCTGGTAGCTGCCCCTCCCTGGGCAGCCTCATCCCCTACCACCCTTACAACAGACTAGTCTGCCTATAGCTAGAGTGGCCTCTGCTTGTGCCTTATATTTTCCTTGCTAGATGAACAGAAATCACTTGTTAGCAAAACTCACCAGCAATGTAAACAATAAAACCCAGTCCTCCCACTGGAGACGTACAGCAGACACGGGCTCTGGCCTCTTTGAAGCATTAGACTCTGTGACTACATCTCTCAGGCTATGTCTACACTACAGAATTAGGTCGGATTTATAGAAGCCGGTTTTATAGAAACCGGTTGTATGCAGCCGATTGTGTGTGTCCCCACCTAAAATGCTCTAAGTGCATGAAGTCGGCGGACCGCGTCCACAGTACCGAGGCTAGCGTCGACTTCCGGCGCATTGCACTATGGTACCTATCCCACAGTTCCCGGAGCCTCCGGCGCCCATTGGAATTATGGGTTGAGATCGCAATGCCCGGATGATGCAAAGCAGTGCCGCGAGGGGTTCTGGGTACATTGCGTCAGGCCCCTCCCCCGCCGTCACAGCAACGGCAGACAATAGATTCGCGCCTTTTTACCTGGGTTACCTGTGCAGACAACATACCACGCCAAGCATTGAGCCCGCTCAGCTCAGCTCACCGTCACCATATCTCTTCCGGGTGCCGGCAAACGTGGGACTGCATTGCTAAACAGCAGCAGCAGCTTACTGCCTTTTGGCGGTAGACGGTGCAGCATGACTGGTAGCCTTCATTGGCGATCTGGGTGCTGGCAGCTGTGGGGCTGGCAGCCGTAGGGCTGCATTGCACCAGCCCCTTGCCTTTTGGTAGAAGATGGTATATTACAACTGGTAACCGTCGTCATCGTACTGCAGTGGCTGTCGATCATGGGCACCCGGGCAGACAATGATGGTTATCAGTCGTAGTATGCTATTTTCTGCCAAGTGCCCAATATTGTCTGCTAAGCACCCAGAAGAGGCCGAGGGCTATCTGGGTGCTGGCAGACATGGGGCTGGCAGCCGTGGGGCTGCATTGCACCAGCCCCCTTGCCTTGATGATGATGGTTATCAGATGTATTATTCGCAGGATGGGGCAACATTGCTATACAGCAGCAACCCCTTGCCTTTTGGGCAGAAGATAGTATATTACGACTGGTATCCATCGTTGTCATACTGCAGTGGGCATCAGATCGTGCAATAGACCTGAAGGCTTACTGCCAAGCGCCCAGTATTTGCTGCCAAGCACCCAGAAAATGCCAAGGGCTATCAGTCATGCTGCGCCGTCGTCTTAAGATGTAAAAAATAGATTTATTCTCCATTCATTTGCTTCCCCCCTCCCTCCTGCTAAACCCAGGCTTTTGAGTTCAATCTTTGGGGGGGGGGCATTCTGTGTGACAGTTGTTTGTGTTTCTCCCTGATGCAAAGCCACCTTTCTTGATTTTAATTCCCTGTACCTGTACGCGGTGTCACTCGCCCCTCCCTCCCTCTCTCCCTCCCTCCCTTCTTCCCCTGGTCCGTCAGATACTACTTTCGCGCCTTTTTTCAGACCAGACGCCATAGCCAGCACTGGGATCATGGAGCCCGCTCAGATCACCGCGGCAATTCTGAGCACTATGAACACCACGCGCATTGTCCTGGAAAACATGCAGAGCCTCCTGGACATGCCAAAGCCAAACCAGGACCAGCTGAGGAGGAGGCGATTGCAGCGCGGCGACGATAGTGATGAGGAAATTGACATGGACCTCTCACAAGGCACAGGCCCCAGCAATGTGGAAATCTTGGTGTTACTGGGGCAGGTTCATGCCGTGGACCGCCGATTCTGGGCCCGGGAAACAAGCACAGAGTGGTGGGACCGCATCGTGTTGCAGGTCTGGGACGATGCCCAGTGGCTGCGAAACTTTCGCATGCGTAAGGGCACTTTCATGGAACTTTGTGACTTGCTTTCCCCTGCCCTGAAGCGCCAGAATACCAGGATGAGAGCAGCCCTCACAGTGGAGAAGCGAGTGGCGATAGCCCTGTGGAAGCTTGCAACGCCAGACAGCTACCGGTCAGTCGGGAATCAATTTGGAGTGGGCAAATCTACTGTGGGGGCTGCTGTGATCCAAGTTGCCAGGGCAATGAGAGACCTGGTGATATCAAGGGTAGTGACTCTGGGAAACGTGCAGACCATAGTGGATGGCTTTGCTGCAATGGGATTCCCAAACTGTGGTGGGGCGATAGACGGAACCCATATCCCTATCTTGGCACCGGCGCACCAAGCCACCGACTACATAAACCGCAAGGGGTACTTTTCAATGCTGCTGCAAGCCCTGGTGGATCACAAGGGACGTTTCACCGACATCAACGTGGGCTGGCCGGGAAGAGTACATGATGCTCGCGTCTTCAGGCAGTCTCTTCTGTTTCGAAAGCTGGAGGAAGGGACTTTCTTCCCAGACCAGAAAATAACAGTTGGGGATGTTGAAATGCCTATCGTGATCCTTGGGGACCCAGCCTACCCCTTAATGCCATGGCTCATGAAGCCATACACAGGCAGCCTGGACAGCAGTCAGGACCTGTTCAACTACAGGCTGAGCAAGTGCCGAATGGTGGTGGAATGTGCATTTGGCCGTTTAAAAGCGCGCTGGCGCAGCTTACTGACTCGCTCAGACCTTAACGAAAAGAATCTCCCCATTGTTATTGCTACTTGCTGTGCGCTCCACAATATATGTGAAAGTAAGGGGGAGACATTTATGGCGGGGTGGGAGGTTGAGGCAAATCGCCTGGCCGCTGATTACGCGCAGCCAGACACCAGGGCGGTTAGAGGAGCACAGCAGGGCGCGGTGCGCATCAGAGAAGCGTTGAAAACCAGTTTTGTGACTGGCCAGGCTACGGAGTGAAACTTCTGTTTGTTGCTCCTTGATGAACCCTCTGCCCCTCCCCCACCACCCTGTTAACTCTACTTCCCTGCAAACCAACCACCCCACCCTCCCCCACTACCCTCCCCCCTTCGAGCACCACTTGCAGAGGCAATAAAGTCATTGTTGCTTCACATTCATGCATTCTTTATTAATTCAGCACACAACTAGGGGGATAATTGGAAAGGTAGCCCGGGATGGGTGGGGGAGGAGGGAAGGAAAAGGACACACTCCAATTTAAAACTTTAAAACTTATTGCTATGGAAATCATCTAGGGTGGAGTGAGTGGGTGGCCGAAGGCCCCCCCACCGTGTTCTTGGGCGTCTGGGTGAGGAGGCAATGGGACTTGGGGAGGATGGCTGCTGGTTACAGAGGGGCTGTAGCGGCGGTCTCTGCTCCTGCTGCCTTTCCTGCAGCTCAACCATACGCAGGAGCATATCACTTTGATGCTCCAGCAGCCGGAGCATCGACTCTTGCTTTCTGATTACAAGTTGACGCCACCTCTCCTCTTCAGCCCGCGTTTCAGCACGCAACTTCTCCTCTTCAGCCCGCGATTCAGCACGCCACCTCTCCTCTCGCTCATATTGGGCTTTTTTAAAATCAGTCATTGACTGCCTCCACGCATTCAGCTGTGCTCTGTCAGCGTGGGAGGCAGTCTGAAGTTCAGTAAACATTTCGTCACGCGTCCTTCGCTTCCTTCTTCGAATATTCACTAGCCTCTGCGAAGGAGTAAGATTTGCAGCTGGTGGAGAAGGGAGAGGTTGTTAAAAAAGATACATTTTAGAGAACAATGGGTAGACTCTTTCACGTTAGATTTTTCTGTTCACAACATCACACAGCACATGTGCTTTCGTTACAAGGTCGCATTTTTCCTCTTATATTGAGAGTCTCCTGGTTTGGTGTGAGAGATCACTCACGCAGTGCCAGGACACAGATTTCAGCTTGCAGGCAGCCATGGTAAGACATATAGTCTTTGGGCTTTTTTAACCTTCTTAACATGTGGGGATGGTTTCAAACAGTTCTGCCCTCATTTCCCATACCAAGCACCCGTGCCATTTAAAATGGGTTTGCAATGTAAAAGGAGGGGCTGCGATTTCAGGTTTAACATGCAGCACAAACCCAACTAACTCCCCTCCCCCTCACACCCAATTCTCTGGGATGGTCACTTCAACCCTCCCCCCCACCGCGTGGTTAACAGCGGGGAATATTTCTGTTCAGCAGACCAGGAAGGGGCACCTCTGAATGTCCCCTTAATAAAATTGCCCCATTTTAACCAGGTGACCGTGAATGATATCACTCTCCTGAGGATAACAAAGAGTGATAAGGAATGGATGTTGTCTGCATGCCAGCAAACACCGGGACCATACGCTGCCATGCTTTGTTATGCAATGATTCCAGACTACGTGCTACTGGCCTGGCGTGGTAAAGTGTCCTACCATGGCGGACGGGATAAGGCAGCCCTCCCCAGAAACCTTTTGCAAAGGCTTTGGGATTACATGAAGGAGAGCTTTCTAGAGATGTCCCTGGAGGATTTCCGCTCCATCCCCATACACGTTAACAGACTTTTCCAGTAGCTGTACTGGCCGCGATTGCCAGGGCAAATTAATCATTAATCATTAAACACGCTTGTTTTTAAGCCATGTGTAATATTTACAAAGGTACACTCACCAGAGGTCCCCTGTGTGCCCTCAGGGTCTTGGGTCAGTTCGGGGGTTACTGTTTCCAGGTCCAGGGTGACAAACATATCCTGGCTGTTGGGGTAACTGGTTTCTCCGCTTCCTTGCTGCTGTGAGCTATCTATGTTCTCTCCATCCTCATCTTCCTCGTCCGCCGAACCCGCTTCCCCGTTTGCAGAGAGGGACTCATAGAACACGCTTGGGCTAGTGGTGGCTGCACCCCCTAGAATGGCATGCAGCTCCGCGTAGTAGCGGCATGTTTGCGGCTCTGCCCCGGACCTTCCGTTTGCGTCTCTGACTTTGTGGTAGGCTTGCCTTAGCTCCTTAATTTTCACGCGGCACTGCCGCGCGTCCCTGTTATGGCCTCTGTCCTTCATGGCCTTGGAGATCTTTTCTAATGTTTTGCCGTTTCTTTTACTGTTTCGGAGTTCGGCGAGCACTGCTTCATCTCCCCAGATGGCGATCAGATCCTGTACCTCCCGTTCGGTCCAGGCTGGAGCTCTTCTGCGATCCTGGGACTGGGACTGGGACTCCATCACGGTTACCTGTGCTGATGGGCTCTGCATGGTCACCTGTGCTCTCCACGCTGAGCAAACAGGAAATGAAATTCAAACGTTCGCGGGGCTTTTCCTGTCTACCTGGCCAGTGCATCTGAGATGAGAGTGCTGTCCAGAGCGGTCACAATGAAGCACTGTGGGATAGCTCCCGGAGGCCAGTAATGTCGAATTCCGTCCACACTAGCCCAATTCCGACCCCCTAAGGTCGATTTTATCGCTAATCCCCTTGTCGAGGTGGTGTTAGGAAACCGGTTTAAAGGGCCCTTTAAGTCGACAGAAAGGGCTTCGTAGTGTAAACGTGTCCAGGCTTAAGTCGATTTAACGCTGCTAAAGTCGACCTAAACTCGTAGTGTAGACCAGGCCTCACTGTATCACTGCACCACTCAGTTTCTCCCTCCCCAAAGGGGAGCTAATGACATTTCTCCCCCCCCCCCCATTTTCAAGTGTGTTGGGCTTGCCGGACGTAAGGAGCTGCATCAGCAACATAGCATTAGTACTCTCCGAGGCAGAGCAATTGCAGGGCAGATGCAGAACTCCACAGGCCCCGGCTTAAATGCCTGTGACCCTAACCGGTTTGACTTTAATGCAGACAAAAATGTGTCCCTCCTTCTGTTACTACATGATCGTCTGCAAGGGCACTTCCTATCTCCCTCCCATCCTTGACTTGTTGCGGGACTTTTCTTTAGCGGGAAATCTCAGCCCTGGCTGAACGTTGCCCAGTTCTAGACTTCTGAAACAGCGGATACTCTGTTACTTCGCTATCAACTGCTGAGAGCTCGGAATGCCGTTCCATCTCTTTGGCTCAGTGCCTCCGGGTTAGCCCTGCAGTTGTTTTCAGCTCCGTTCCCAGGAAGCAGAGCACGGAGCTGGCCCTTAGGGATAGCTCTGGGACGGCCGGGGTTTTAGAGTCACTTACTGAAATGTTTTCAAGCAGGACCCAAAGGGATAGGAGCTGGAAGCTGCTCAGGTTTCAGTGGGACCCATCAGCAAAGCACTCACAGGGAGCTGTCAGCAGGCACTGGCTCCATAACTGATGCTGAAGAAAGTGGAGCTGGAGAGAGAGGAAGGAACAGTATAAAGAGGGTTTTGCTGGAGGCTCAGAGTCAGATGGGAGGAGTCATTAGATCCAGCGAGGGAGACTTCTAAACAGCTGCTGTGAGCTTTTAATTAGAATTTGAACCTACACTGCAGAGTTTGAACCCAGCTCTAAACTCTCCCTGGCTTTATGTACAAGCATTTTAAGGCCTGCAGCATCTGGGGCACTTCACATACATTAACAAATTAACCCCCACAGCATTCCTCTAAGAGAGGGAATTTGCACTATCCCCTTTTACATGTGGGGAAACGGAGGCCTCAAGCAATGAAATGACTTGCCAGGGTTACACAAGAATTCTGTGTCAGAGCTGGGCTGGAACCCAAATCTTCCATGTCCCAGGCTGATGTCCGACAAGCTGGTTTGGGTGTCTCAGAATTTACTGCCAAGTATAATACTCTGCTGGACTTCCTGAGGTTTGAATTGGCTCTCCTTGAGCCAGCACCTCCCAGCAGTGACTGACAGGGACTCCAGGACAAAGTCAGCCTGGGCAAAGTGGGAAGTCTCTGGGAACTGAGCCCACTTGCACAAGAATTCATCTGTTTCTAGTTAGGTGGATTTTCTCCATATTTCACTCCTTTTGTTTCTCTCTCTTGGGTGCTTCATTCCACCATTTTCTCTCCTTCTTTATACTGCAGTAGCATCTGGAGTATCTGCGCATCCTACTTGTCCCCTTCCCTTCTTCCTCCATCCCTTCTTCTTCTCCTCATACCCCCCCCCACCCTCACATGTCCCTCCCTCCTGCAGTATAGGAGCCCTCCCCAGCCCTTGCTCTGCTCTTATAGGGGATCAGCGTGCTGCGAGGAGCCAACTGGAAGCTCTTTGGACTTGGAGCAAACCTAGCAGTGGGAGTGGGAAGGGGGCTAGGAGTATCACTGTGGACGGCTCCAGCCCCTATGCACCCATGGAGCATCTGCGGGAGCCCCGGCACTGAACTGGAGGGTCAGAGATGTTTGTAAGATTTAATTGCAAAACATTTAAAAAGCCACAATGTCATGATTACATCTCTGTCCCATCTCCCTTCCTAGAGGCCTGTAAATGGAGCTAAAGCTCTTCCCAGAATCTATTCCCAGTGGGCACAGAAATCCAGGTCATGTTCTTCTCCTCTTCCAGAACGTGCCCAGAATCTACACCATGTGCACACAGAATTCCATTTGAAGAACCTCCCCCCGCCCCCATTCAACCCAGAATCTACCCCACAGAATCATGGAAATCCTTTTTTTTGTTCTTACCCTAACGGCCAGTGGATGATCAGATCAAGGGAGTCTTTTCCCTTACTGACGTAAGAGAAGCAGGAGACCAGGGGGGAGGGGGAGGCGCGGTATCAGGAGAGTTGGGTTTTATTCTTGTGTGACCAGGGACAATCACAGGGGAATTCCAAACTAAATCATATTGTGCACTCAGAACAAGTGGAGCTTTGTTCCTCCAGCCACTAGGGTAAAACCTAAGACAGAACAACTTGTCCATCCTTGATTCCTTTCCTGATGCTTGTTTGGTTGCTTTATAGGGCCCCTCTGCAGCATCTTGGTGGAGCGATTTGGCTGCAGGTTCACTGTGATGCTCGGTGGCCTACTCAGTGGAGTGGGCATGGTTGCCAGCTCCTTTTCCAAGTCCATCAGCCAGCTCTACATAACAGCCGGCTTCATTACTGGTGAGTACCAAGTTCGGGCATGAAAAAGAAATCACTATGGTTGGTATTTGGATGTAGCTAGTGTCCAGGGAGGAATGAGTGCATAGGTTCCTTCCCTCGTCTGACAAACAGGAAAGATCAGAAGAATCGCAGCGCAGTAGGATTAATGTCCTGAATAGCCAGTATCCTTCTCCACTCCCCTTTATTCCACCCATTGTTCAGCTGGGTTCCCTGGGAACTGCTTCTCCTGTGAGCCGCACAGGGCTATGGGTCACAAATGGGGACAATCAGTAAAAAAAATGACTACCACTTTTAGAAGCTGGCTGGTGATTTATTTTTGAGGAGCAGGGAGGGAGCATATATCCCATACAGCGCAACAAATTTTTCAGACCCTCATTTCACTGGAACTGGAATGGGGTGTGTTGGGGGAAAATGTTATCCAGATGGATTGTGTGTGTGTCCACATTTCACTCCTCCCAATTTACAGAGGGATGGAGACACCTTTTTTTTAAGAACAAACATAATAATGTGGTGGGGTTTTGTACAGAAGTAATAAAAATGGGAACTTGCCAGAAGCTGGAAATGAGCAACAGGGGACAGATCACTTGCTGATTACCTGTTCTGTTCATTCCCTCTGAAGCATCTGGCAATGGCCACTGTCGGAAGGCAGGATACTGGGCTAGAGTCCAAAGAAGAGCAACAAAAATTATTAAAGGTCTAGAAAACATGACCTAAGAGGGAAGATTGAAAAAATTGGGTTTGTTTAGTTTGGAAAACAAAAGACAGAGGGGACATGACAACAGTTTTCAAGTACAAGTATGTAAAAGGTTGTTACAAGGAGGAGGAAGAAAAATAGTTTTTCTTAATCTCTGAAGATAGGACAAAAAGCAATGGTCTTAAATTGCAGCAAGGGAGGTTTAGGTTGGATATTAGGAAGCGGTTAAGCACTGGAATAAATTACCTATGGAGATTGTGGAATCTCCATCATTGGAGATTTTTAAGAGCAGGTTAGACAAACACCTGTCAGAAATGGTCTAGATAATTAGTCCTGCCACGAGTGCAGAGGACTGGACTAGATGACCTCTCAAGGTCTCCTCCAGTTCTATGATTCTAGATGGACCTTTGGTCTGACCCAGTATGGCCATTCTTATGTTCACTTCTCCCCTTCTCAATAGCTCTTATGGAGGTGGTGTTGGACTCTTGCTCTCTTGTAACATAAAACAATGAATTTCTGCAGCCAGATCACCTTGGGATTTGATCCTATGGGATCTCACAAGCACAGCAAGGTTAGAATTGGTCAATGCTTGGATGGGAGACCTACAAACAACTCCCTAGTACTGTTGAGGATTCAGTAAGCATCACTCTTCTCTCTGAACCCCTAGTGAACCAATACCTCAAAATGGTGTTGTGGCGGCACAGAGCTGCTGCTGCATGAGATGTAAAATGGAAGTCATGGCCACTTCTGGTCATTAACAATCCCATAGCAATTGTAGCAAGAATAGGGTATCTTGGACACCTCTCAGTTTAGATATGTACGCTCAGCCGAAGGCTGCCTGCAGCTTCATCTAGGGTACAGCCTTCAACTTCACCTCCCATCCTGAACTATCAAGTAGCATTTCTGTGTGCTGCTGTAGAGGTGACATCCTGCACTGCAGAAGGAGAAGTACTTCAGTGGTGGAAGAAGGGGTGCTTGGGTCACTGGGGTCTTTCCAGCCAAAAAGCACTGTACAGAAATAAGATGTTGCTTTTTTTTTTTTTTTTTTAAGGCCTAGGATCCTGTTTTGGCTTCCAGGCAGGAGTGACTGTGCTGGGCTACTACTTTGTCCGCCGACGGGCCTTGGCCAATGCCCTAGCATCCACCGGTGCCTCCATCGGCCTCACGCTGTGGCCATTGATCTCTCAGTACCTGTTGGATGAGATGGGCTGGAGAAACACTTTCCTCATCTTTGGCGGGGTGCTGTTGAACGCTTGTGTCTGTGGGGCTGTGATGAGGCCAGTCCAGCTTGGGCCTCCCAGGTCACCGCTGCAGCCCAGCCCTGGACAGGAGCCAGGCAACTCAGCTGAAGATGCACAGATGTCCAACGGAGCCACCCCTCATCAGGTGGAGCCCCCGCAGCAGGCCAGGTTTGCTGCTTGCAAGCGGACGCTGCAGAAGTACCTGGCTTTTGATATCTTCTGCAAAAACAAAGGTTACCAGATTTACACCATTGGCGTGGCCTGGATGGTGATGGGCTTTGTGCTGCCCCTCATCTACCTGGTGCCTTATGCCATCCGGAACGGGGTGGAGGAGCGCAAGGCCGCCCTCCTTATCTCCGTCATCGGCTTCATTAACATCTTCATGCGCCCCATGGCTGGGCTGCTTTCAGGACTCAATATCTTCACCGGGAAGCGGATTTACCTCTTTAGCCTGGCCGTGCTGCTCAATGGGCTCAGCAACCTCATCTGCGTCATCTCAGCCGACTTCAGCGTGCTCATCCTCTACTGCCTCATCTACAGCATATCCATGAGTGGCATTGGGGCGCTGATCTTCCAGGTGCTGATGGATGTGGTGGAGATGGACAGGTTCTCAAGTGCCTTAGGCCTCTTCACCATCCTGGAGAGCGTCACCATCCTCCTCGGACCCCCACTCGCAGGTGAGAGTACAAAAATGTTATTGGAGACCCGTTGACAGCAAACTGGGGAAAGGACAGGGGGTATTAGGCCTCTGATGACAGACACTGGGGAATGTAACAGGGAGGGAATGAGGAGCTATCAAACCCCCATGGGCAATGGGGTAGGGAGCACCATTAACAGGAGAGTCAGAAGGGAGTTATCAGCCCGTATTCACAGGTGGCTTAAGAGCTGAGGAGATCATGATCTGTAAGCACCTATATTGGGAACGAAAGATTAATAATAAAGGGCTCTTCAATCTAGGAGACAAAGGTGTAACAAGATCCAATGTCTGGAAATTGAAGCTAGACAAATCAGACTGGAAAATACAGTATAAATTAACCATGGGAACCATTTACTCAGTCTCCCTCTTGATAGTCATTGGAGTTATTTTTTGTGTTATACTGCAATAGTCTATGCAGAAATGACAGAGACAAGGACAGAGACACCTAGTGGTGTTGAGCCCCTCCAGTAAAGTGGGAGTTCACCTAGGTGTCTTATCAGTATCTCTGCCCCTTCTGTGTAACGTACTGTGGTACAACCCAGCAAATAACTCAGATGGCTGACTATCCAGAGGAAAACTCGGTACTGACTATGAATCCCAGGCTTAGGATCTGACTCCCGACTCAGTAGGAAGTGGGTGTGCTATGGAGAGGACGCGGATATACCCAGGGAGTGAATTTTGTGTTGTTCTGCAGCAGCCCATGCTGGCAGTGCCGGCTCCAGGCACCAGCGAAGGAAGCAGGTGCTTGGGGCAGCCAATGAAAAGGGGCGGCTCGTCCGGGTCTTCAGCAGCAATTCGGCAGCGGGTCCCTCAGTCCCTCCCGGAGTGAAGGACCCGCCACCGAATTGCCATAGAAGAATGAAGCGGTGCAGCTGAGCTGCCGCCGAAGTGCCGCCGATCACAGCTTTATCTTCCCCCTATCCCCTCCCCTTTGCTGCTTGGGGCGGAAAAAAACCTGGAGCCGGTCCTGCACGCTGGATGCACAGAAGTAGCAATAACGGATTCTGAGGACACAGATATTCTCCAATGGTGCCATAGATACAAAGCTGCGCACAGAGTCATCGATTCAGTATGACAGCAACCAGAACATGCTGCTGCTTCAAGGCTGAATTTAATCTCTTGAACAGGTTGCCCCACCTGGAAGGGCCTGAAAGGGGCCCAGCCAGTGGTTAGATCAGAGTAGGATGGTGTAGGATTGAAGAGACTTTGAGAGTTTGGGTGGGATACGCCAGCCACAGAAAAATCAAGAGTTGACAGCCAGTCCATTAATGCTGCACTGGTATGAGCCTCATGCCATTCTGCCCCGTGCCTTATAACCCTCCTAACGCTGGTGAAATGCCAGCCTGCCTCTGCCTAGGCTTATCAGGATGCCTTTCTCTCACTGACCTCACTTCCCTCTTCCCTTTACATATCTGGCACATGTCCATGCTATTTTATACTGCCTTGTACTGTATCATTCCCCACTGTACAAGTGGAGCTCCAGCTGTAAGTGACAGGAACACAGCGTTCAGCAGGGCAGGCCTGCAAACTCTGGGGCCATTCTAATAAGGGGATGATAATATCTCTTGTATGTCTCTGTCTCCCAGGAGCGTTCGGAGACTTATAGCATCCATGTTTGTTATTTGCTTGGAGATCTTCCGATGGGAGGTGCTGCAACAGGGCACAGCCTTATTACTGTTAATAAAATAGTAGGAATATATTTACTTTTACTCTTTATACCTATACACTGCGCACCTGTACTGGCACTTTATACCAGTACAAGGAGAAATCCTTACGAAGGGTGTCAGTAATTAAGATGTTAGCATTTAATGCATGCAAGTAATGAACATTACTGCAGAATTCTCCCCACCACACACACGAGCGTATAGGAACATCTTACATACCAGCTGAATACTGCCTGATCTAAGTCTTTCTTTCCATGCCTAGTTTCTGGGAGGGTTAATTATTTGCACACAATAAATATCAACATTTTAATGGTCAGTATTGCTAACAACCCTTCAAGAAGGCTTTATATTTTTACAGCACTTTAAGAGCATTGGTTAGCGAATATCTGTTGCTCTGCAAAGTTTCCCCATCCTGACCGAGCCATTTTAAAGTGTTTGCAGCATAGAGGCCAAACCAAGTTAATCTGTACAGACCGCTATCTTACTTGCTTTGTCCTCTGATCTCAAGTGTTCACAGGGCAACACATTCCACTATTCGGTGACTATCAGCAGCAAGGGTTAGGGGACCCCAGTTGCAGAAACAAAACAAAAATGAATTGTGTGAAATGGAAACTGGGTTGCCCTCCACCTCTTCGTGGCCTCTTGTGGAGCAAACATTCAATGGCAACAGCAGAAAGCAGAGCCAAGCTGTGTGTACTAATAGCCCTAAGACCACACAAAGAACTTAATCCATGTGTGGACAATGAGCGTTGGCCTGGTTCAGACAGGAAACAGACCAAGCCTTTTTGGGGCTATTTCAGAGCAGTATTTGCTATAAGTGCTATTTCGGGGGGGGGGGGAAGGGGACATACAACCTGCAGTAGCCATTACGCCACATCCTTACTTAGTTAATTTCTTCATTCTTCCTCCCCCCCAAAGGGGATGTCCACACTGCACCTGGGAGCATGCCTCCCAGCCCGGCAGACTCATACAGATCAGCTCAAGCTAGCGCACTAAAAAATAGCAGCATGCCATTGCAGCACTGGCAGAGGCTTGGACTAAGCCCCTGAGCTTGGACCCACCTGGCCCTGAGTCTGACGTCAGGTCGCTAGCCAGAGCCTCCGCCAATCCCATGCTTCTAAATTAAGATAAACTGCATGAATCTGTCTAGCCAGGCTTGCTCCCAGCTGCAGTGTAGACCAATGCCCACAGGCTGTGATTATATCAGCTTCCAGTATCCATATAGTCTGGCATTCTGCTCGGAAGAGGTATCACCACTTTGTCCTACCATGCTGGGTAGCACTCCTGTGTGCTATTAAACAGCTGCTTTGTTCCACTTCACAGGCAGCTGCATTTCAGTGGTGGGTGAACTGAGTGCTGTGTATGTGGCAGTTTGTGAACTGCGTGGGTCCCTGGGGACTATATCAATGTAAGATACTATTCTTTGGTGTGCAACTTTGCTCTGGCTGAGCTCTGATTCTCTTTCAGGTCTTCTGGTGGATATAACTGGCCACTTCAGTTATGTCTTCTATGCCTCCAGCTTCTTCATGGTGTCAGCTGCGCTCTTCATGGGTCTCAGCTTCTGTGCTTTAGACAGAAAGAACAAACTGAAAGAGGCTCTGAAGCCAACCTCCAATAGCCCCTCCAGATACCAATACACTGAAGTGCCAACTAACCCAGAGCTTGAAAAACAAGCCCCTCCTGCCGTCATGTACATCACAAGCATCTGAACGAAAGGAACTCTTAGAATTCTGTGGCAAACACAACCGCAGCATGTAGCGTAACTGGAGGCAGATGGGGGGGGGAAATGCCTGCTTTCCACAATAACCCATCTGCCTCCTGCAGTGAGCATCTACTCAGCAGCGCTGCCTCAGATTCCAGATGGGCGATCCAGATCAGAGGCAGAGCCCAAAGCCTTGCAACAGCCAGAAAGCCAAAGAACAAGGAGCACTTCTTATACCTGGTGCAAGCCCATAAGGCAAGGATAGTAGTTCTGTGATTTAACATGTGTGTGACTTTAAGCTAATAGAATTAAATTGACAGTGACTTTTTTTTTTTTATAAAAAGGCTGTACATTTTTTATATATTTCAATTTTAAAGACTGGAAAGATTTATTAGGTTATGCACTACAATGATTCCTGACACAGCGACATCAGTCGGTCCTGGAAGAGTTAAAATACCACTGAATCGCCTTGTCTGGACATGCCAACCTAGCAAAGACTAACTTTGCAGTGAAGTCATCTGGTTGCCTCCCATGCGGAGCAGGGAAAACCCCTTTCCTGGAGGATGTGTTGCTGCTTTCTTCCGTCTCCGGATATTGCATGGAATATTACACAGGTTGTAGAACCCAGGCTAGTGCCTGCTATCAGTTGTGTGTAGGCCAAATGAATTTTTTACATGCTAGTAACCAAATCATTCCTGCATTTCAAGGGCATTTTCAGGAAAATAAAGGTTCAAATCCAAAGCCCCAATCAAACTGGACAGACTCAAAGTGCCTACATTTTATAGCCTGTGCCATGATGTCTTAAGTTCTCTCCTCTTCACCTTTACCAAGGTGTGCTGCAAGAAAGAATCTGACAGTTCACGGCCAGTGTAAATGCACTAAGAAACAGAGAGAATGAGTGGCAAATACAAGGATGGACATTTTTTCGTTTCAGCACTAGTCCAGGACCAGTACTTTGAAAAATGTACCGGGCCTGAAAGCAATTGCACTAGTCCAGATATAGGGCTAAGTTCAGAGTCAGGGTAAGCTAGACTCTGTTACACTCAGAGGGCCAGATCCTCATCTTATGTAAATGGAGGTAGCTCCTCATCCAGACTCTCAGACTTAATTACACCCATTTTCCAGTACAAAAGGGAGTCTACGCTGGTGTCATTTACATGCCAAAGAGTCAGAAGAAATTGGGGCGGGGAGGTGTGGGGGAAATTTAGTTTTACTTACACACTCCTGTTAGTGGTCTTTCTTGCTACATTCCTGTTTTGTGGCCTTAGCATGTGAGTTATACCAGCTTGAACTCCCTTTGGTCCCTTAGTGAACCAAATTCAGAGATGAGGGGTAAGCTAAATGTGGGTGTAAGTTACATGTTGGTAAATGGGTTGTCCCCATATAAATGGAAAAGAGTCTAAAGGACATCTAAGATGGTGTAACACGGAAGAAGCTATAATTGTACCAGCTTAGACTCTTCTCTGGATGTGGCCCAAGATACCAGCTATCATAATGCACATAAAATACATTTTTGCTTTTATTCTGCTTCAGTTCTGAAATGACTAACAGCAGATCTCTCACAGAACGTTGGAGGTGGAGATTAATGTTTTAAACGCTTTGAAAGATGGAAGTTTAAGATGCCTTCAGAAAGTAGAAGCGTTGGCTTCTAGCTTTAGTGGTTACCAAGATAACAGATACTGAAGTCATGTTATAATTCTAATGAAAAAAACAGCTGCTAGTTAAAATGATGTGATTATGAGGTTCCAACCTGACAAGCCTAGAAACAAATGCATTAAACCACTAGAAAGCTGAGCCTCCAGACTATAAATGCATTCATATCTAACCATTATGGTTTGCGAGGATCCCACCATCTAGCAGTGCCTTTTTTGACAATGGTCCAACACACTTTGCCTTCCTTTGTCAAATATATCCTTAAATAAGATTACAGTTGGGAGATGTTTATATGCAGCTATGTGCTTTTAAAGAAATGTCTTATCTCTAGTCATATGTATTTAGTAACTTGTGTAAAGCCTATGTGGCCAGCAACCACAAAGCAAACAGCTGGGACTGTTTTCACTCAGTTTGGTTATACACAAGCACTCTTTGATCCTTAAGGAAATGTACAGTTTTTCTCCTCCATCAGAACAAACCAATAAGAAGGGTGAGAGTCTCAGACCTGTTCTAACTTTTGTGAATAAAGGAGCTAGGCAGCAGCATGTGTGGAGTTTGGTTTTTTTTGTACATGATCCCTAAATTTTAAATTCAGTTCAGTGGTTTGTGTTTCCTGCCACTCCTTCCTAACCTTTTCTTCTCCCACAGAGATGGAGTCAACTGATCTCCACTTACCTCAAGGTCCCCTGTTGTAATGAATGTCCTAACCAAGGAGGACAGGATGTGGACCCCTCAAAATTGCTCCTAAATTAGACAGAATAGTCACTTGAAGGAGCAATGGAAGGCATCTCCCTCCCTTTCAAGAACTGACTGTACTGCATCTATAGTGCTACTAGTCATGGCTCGCTCAAACAAGGGAACGAACAGTATGATGCATGCTGCTCCCCACATGATAAAGAAAAAGAACTAACATTTCACAAACTCAGAAAACTGACAGACAGTGATCACTTCTTCCACTACTGAAAAGAAACTTGGGGATGGACGTAAATAGAGCATACCTAAGCAGCAACATTACACAACAGTTTAGGGAAGAGAGTGAAGATACATTTATCCAGAAACAAGTACAGGGAATTGTGTTTTGCTACTCTACTCCTAAATTACAAGGACAGCGCCCTAGTTTTTGTTTGGATTGGCTTTCATACAGGTTGAGACATTTTTCTAGTAAGGAAAAAATAGAATTTATAGAGTTAAGAGATGGCATATTAAATTCATGATTGGTAACTGACTCAGCTCCTTACTGTGCTGCCATGTGAGATCAGGCTTCATGTCTCTTCTTTGTGGATTAATAGGGCCAGGGATCACAGCTCTTCTTGGATTTTGGCTGATGGCTAGATTGTAAAGGTGAAACAATAGCTCTTGTCCTCCTCCCCCATCATTAATCCACATCCCTTCTGCCTCTTTTCTCAACCTAGACTATAAGCTCCTCTGGGCTGGGTCCTTGTATTTATTCGTAAAGGGCCATGCACACTGATGATGCAATAGGAATAATTAAAAAATGCCCCCTTGGAGCGATACAGCAGAACAGTAAGATTAGAACTCAAGCCCTGAGGGCCTTGAGGTCATAAGAAAATAAGGTAACAAAGATTTCTTTCATTCGATTTAAGGTTACCCAATTATGCAATGCAGCTGCAGCTTAACTACCCCCTCTCCCCCGAAGCACAACTGGTTTCTACCGACTTCCTAAAGACAGGAAAGTGAAATCAGTTTGAATTATATCCAAACATTATTACCTCAGCCAGGTTATAAACCACTGAGCACTGGCAGAGCAGGCAAAATTGTCCAGAAATAAATCCACATCTTCCAGCCCCCTGATCCCATTGTCACTGCAGGTCTCATCCACTCTTACAGGCTAAGCACTTTTGCAATAAGCCTGTTTGTTTATTGCTATGACATACAGATTAGGAGTTCAGACGTAAGAATATTTCATGATTATGATCAAATTTAACATTCTCATAGATATTTAAACAATGTACCCATTGCTGTGGTCCTGTAACAATGGGTATTGCAATCAGATCCTTACAACACAACCTATTGAGTTTAGGCACCCATCACTGTGATATCTAAGCATCAAATCCTTAATGAGCATATGCCTGTTATAACCTAAAACTCACTGAATTTCAGCTCTGGTAGCCTACCAGCAGAAACCAGGTCCACGGGTACAGATCCTCAGTTGTAAATGCTCTGTTAGCAATATTATCCCAGTAGATGTTAATGATCCTGTCAACTACCTTGTACTTTGCACATTTGGACGTTTAGAGAACATACCCAACAACTATAAGTAAACAGCCAGCACAGAGCATCAGAGTGACATGTTCATAGAGGACCACTCTGCACCAGCTGAAGCTGACAAATGGTCTTCAAGTGTAAGCAAGTCAAGCTCATTGCTGTAAGCTAGCCTGAAGGTGATAAGCACCTGGATTGCCCCAAAAAGGGTCCTGTCACAGAGTACTAGTGTGGTCTGTGAATTGCCTCCCACAATTGCTATGTAAACCTCGCAAGACTCACAAGCCAGGAGGACACAATTAACTCACCTCCACACAGCTCCTCCTTATTAAATGCAAAAAGCACTCCCACACCTTCTGGCCAACTTGGGTTTATGCTGAAGCAAGACTACGGACAGAGGAAACAGAACTAGCAGGTCTCAAAAAGACAAGCAAAGTTGGGTTTCTCCTGATATTATGGATGGTTTGTTGCCTTATTTCCCCACCAGTCTTGCAGTGAATAGCATGAACTGAACAGTGTGCCCCTACAGTACGCATGTTCAGCTTCAGCTAATGGACACAAGCCATTTCCACAAACCCTGTTCCTTGGGCAAAACCAATATGTGCCACAGGGCAATGTTCCTTCTAATTGTGTGCGCAGAATTACAGGCTGACTGAGCACAGATTTAATACTTCTGAGTGCAGCTCCTTCATCCCTATTCACCCTCTCAGCATGTTTCCTCTTCATCCCCTACATTCAGTCTAACTCTTCTTAATCATTTCTCTCGGTCTTCCCTCAATCCTTCTCCATCTCTCTCCCCTCATTCACATACTCTTCCCACCCACCCCTCCACATTCAAACACTGGCTAGTTCCCCTGCACTTACTGTCTTCCCCCCAACTCCATTTACAGATGGGTAGGGCTTGAAAATACTACAACTACTATCTTAAGGACACAAGCCAAGTGGACACTAGAAAAAAGGCTAGATGGTATACTATAATAGCAAACCCTCCTAGTGTAGATGCTGCTTATACAATCAAAAGTGTGCTTTTGCTGGTTTCCCTTATACCAGTTCCCTGAGTGAAATAAGCTATGCTGGCAAAAGCACGTTTATGCTGGTATAACTGCAGTGGTTATAGAGTAGGGTTTTTGCCAATATAGAAGTGTCATTACAAACATAAATAAATAAATCAATCATGCCACTACCCAACAGCTCCACTGACAAAAGTTTCTAGTGCAAACCTGGCCTACGCCTACAAGCTTAGGTGAAAATACCTGCACTTTAACACACACACATAGCCACACCCCTATAATTTTAAAATGATTGGGTGCTGTTTGGGTGCTGCATTTAATTGTAGCTCCTAGGCTAAGTCTTGTCTACTGAAGCTGCACTGGTTTAACTTGAATTGGTTTAAAACTCAATTTAACTAACTAGTGTAAACCTGTGTGGGCACTCATCAGTTTAAGACTGTTTATATCAAATTTAGCTCACACCTGTAACTTTACAAGTAATACAAATAAATAAAATATAAATAAGTAAATAATATAGGTGTAAGCTAAACAGACACAAGCCAGATTTAAGTCCATTTAAGAGTGTTCGGCTGGCACCAGTTTAAGTAAACTGGTTTAGAATCACACCTTTGGTTAAACCTGTGCAACTTTGCATTTAGACCAGGACATTGTACTCCTGGCATAGAGTTATCTCCTGTCCTTTTGCTAGATGTTCCTCCCCCTCCTGGCTTCATTCCACTTTTCCTTTCCTTTTATAAAGCATGTATCTTGCTGTACATGTGCTGTTCCCTCTTTTCATTCTCTTTCCCTCCACTTTGCCCTTTTCCTCTTTCTTTCCTTACTTTATTTTCTGTTCTCTATCATCTCCTGTATGTTTTCTCTCTCCTTTCTTCTCCCAAGGGTCTCAAAACTTTATTCCCACACATGCACTCTTTTCTTTTACCGCTGTTTTGCAACATAGCATGTCTAATAATTTACCAGAGTAAACAAACCCAAAAGGGGTGGATGAACAGATTCCATTTGAGTCCAGAGTAGGTATGAAATTTGTTGTCCGTGTCTACAAGAAGGCTGGTCAACACAGGTACAGCCTGGAATGAACCTGTTTGCCCTCCTAGTAGCAGGCTGAATTCAGGACACTGGACTAGATGGACTACTGGTCTGACCAAGTATGGCCATTCTTCTGAATGCAGATATTACAGCAGTTTGGGGAAGTAGGATGGGACAGGGGATTTTAAAAATATTGTTGTACGGAAATACAAAGTTAATGAGCGAAAGCCTTATGTGTGGGTAACTCTTCATCGCATGGGGGAAGTTTAGGCCCTTCCTAAAGCAAAGAAAAGGCTCCTACCCAAGGTTCTCTACTACAGGAAGAGTTAGACATTATGGTATTTGTTTATTTATATCTGTAATTTCAAGGGAGAGTGGTCCCTTCATTTTTCAGCATAAAATATACAGAAGAAAACATTCCAATTAACAGTAAGAAGCCTGCTGTGAATGCCATTCAGAGCAATAAATAACCAGTGGGTTGTACCTAGAGATTGGTCATTTTATGCCTAATTTAAGCTCATCAGTCACTCTTAAAGATGACTTATCAGACAGAAGTTGTGGTTAAAGTCTTATTTGGTGGTGTGCATCACTATCATGGCAGAAACAACATATTACAAAAATCACTTTAGATAAGATATACAATGTTGTTACAGTGAAGAGATCCAGAAGAATTCTGGACACCTCACACCCTACCTGGCAATTAGCCCAGGTATATTACCACCTGTCAGTTATTTTAGCACTTATATAGCACCATTCATCCAAGGATCTCAGAATGCTTCATATAAGTGGGCAAGCATTATTACCCCACTGTACAAATAGGAAAGCTGAGGCACAGAGGGTTTTTCTTGATTAGGAAAAGTGGTCAAGTTCAGATCAGGCTTGGCTAATACAGGTTAGCAAAACCTGACTTTTTTTTCCCCCCTAGTGTAGATGCCGGGTAACATCTTCTAGGCTACAATTTGACTAGCTAAAGGTGTCTAAACTAGGAAAAGGGTCAAATTTAGGTTAGGCTCAGCTAGCACATTAGCTAAGTCCAATCTAAACTCAACTACTTTTCCTAGCGGAGACAACCCCAGAGAGGTTGAATATCTTGCCCAACATCACACAAAGCAGATCACTGGCAGAGCTAGGAATTGAACCCACACCTCCAGACTGTCAGAGCCCTGATCTGACTAATAGACCATGATACCACCTGGTAGATATTTGAAGCCATCACTTATGCATATCAAGCAAGTTGAGGGAGGAAAGTCACCAGCCAACATCCCTGCCAGGTTGATGGAAACTTCACCCAGTCCACGTGAGCCGTGTGCCATGGACAAGAGTTGTATACATACATTCTTCACTTCCCAACACAGCTCCCCATGCCCACTGAAGGAGCAGGCTCCCTGGAGCAGAGCCTCTCCTTCCTATCGCAGACTACGGGGAAGCTTTCCTCTCTGCCAGCTCAGCCAGCTGCTTCTGGCGCCTCTCCACCACAACTTGGCGCTTCTTCTCATAGCGCTCGTACTCCCTGGCACGGAGCTCCTCCACCTCGGGGAAGAAGCGGTGCCTGAGACAGAGAAAGATGGTCACTGCAGTGAAGTGAGGGCCCCTGCCCAAATCCACCACACACAGCTGAGCCCCCCCAATCCCTGCCAAGGTCCCCAGCACCCTCCACCCAGCTGAGTCCCCCCACAATCCCTGCCAGCCAAGGCCCCCAGTGCCCCCCCCAATCCCTGCCGGCCAAGGCCCCC
>NW_020664543.1:14359458-14389723 GCF_002925995.2 Terrapene triunguis
AAGGCCCCCAGTGCCCCCCCCAATCCCTGCCGGCCAAGGCCCCCAGTACCCCCCCACATTTGCCCCCCCAATCCCTGCCGGCCAAGGCCTCCAGTGCGCTCCCCCCAACTAAGCCCCCCAGCACTTCCCCTCCGCTCTCTGCCGGCCAAGTCCCTCCTCCCCGCACCTGTACACGAAGGCGGTGGCCAGCGCACACAGGATACTGCCGAAGAGGAGGGGCTTTGCCAGCCGCTTCCGCGCCGACATACGGCCCGCCATAACGGCCAGCAGCGGGGCACCGCTACAAGCCTCGGAGCCTCCCGCCCTCCGCCAACGTCACGTCCGGCCCCGCTCTCAGTATTTCCGCCCTTCTTTCAGGTTTTCCCTCTACGTCATTTCCGCCCCGTTGCCTGGGTCGCCTTGTCTATGCCCCGTGTGGTGCTAGGAGCGGTTAGTGACGCCGCGGGGCGCGCTGCGCGTGAGGGCAGGCCGCGGGGGTGGCTGGAGTGACAGGGCTGCAGCGCGAGGGGCCTGGGTAGCAGCGCAGTAGGTCCCGTCCCGGGCCCCTGCCCGCCTAGCCTGTGCCCTGCCGCGCTGCTGGGCTGAGAGCTGCGCCCCACAGGCCCCGACCCCCCACTGCTGGCGTCCTCGGCGGTGTAAGCCCCGAGCTGGATTGTAAAGCCGGCGGGCCCTCCTATAACCCGGCCAGGAGGCGCCTGGATGGTAACCTGGACCACGCACAGTGTTGCTCGCTCTTCTGATTTTCAGTGGGAGTCTTGCAATAACTGGAGTTAAGGGTTCTTAAAGCCCCAGCTCCTGGAGTCCTGCGACTAGGTGAGAATCTTTCATTTTAAAAAAAGTCAGGTTCTATCCCTTGTGGTGGAGAAAAGCATGAACATCTGATCCAGTGCAGCCTAAGGTTCAGAAACCTCACGGCAAATAGAAAGAAACAAAAATGTATTATTTTCTTTGCAAATCTTGTGTTTTTTAAACCAGTCTCATTATTTTGTGCACCATGACTCTCAATTTTTGAATGTTTGGGATTGGCAATAGTGCATTTTAAGCATAGAGGGCGCTTCTGCCCCATTCAAACTGGCCTCATCTACTGTAGGAAAATCACCATAACAAATTCACCAAAGGTTGCAATGATGGAAACTGTAGTGTAGGTGAGGATCAGGGGTTTTTACCAGCATTCATCTAGCCCTACTCAGAAAAGGCTTAGAAGACACTACAGTAAAAACACTCATGGGTAGTCTATGATACCACTAATGGAGCTGCACCAATGCTAGATCAAACATGGGACAATTGTCAATGATTCTCAGTGCAGATAAGGCATGTTTAAATCCCGTTATAGCTAGCATGGTTCTGATCCAAACATGGACAGGGCCTGAGCTTGTAATACTGCCACTTGCAGTTCCCTCAGTGAGTCTGAAGGGAGGGAAAAGAAAATCAATTGAATATTCTACACTTGTTAGAATGTTATTATTAACCTTGCAGTGAAACTGGGGCCATTCAGACATTGTGAACAAAACTTAATTTTCTCTCTCTAGCACCATGTCTCAAAAGCAGCGGGATCTGCTGGAACTGGGGCGGCTTGAATACTTACAAGCGCTGGTCACTGAGTTCCAGGTAACAGAGAGTCCAGGTGAGCTTATAATTTTTTTCTTTTTATTAAAGTATATTCCAAATGTCAGGATCATAACTGGCTCATCAGTTGCTGGTTGATTTTTTTCCTTCAGGAATTAGACTGCCCAGCCCACTTCAGCTGCCTCTTTCTTCACCTAAATGCTGCTTATGTATTGCAGAAGCCAAGGAGCAAGTATTGGCTAATCTAGCCAACTTCGCCTACGATCCCAAGAACTATGAATATCTCCGACAGCTTCAAGTCCTTGACCTGTTCCTGGATATGCTCACAGAGGACAATGAGATCCTTGTGGAGTTTGCAATTGGTAAGGAGTGGATTTAAAACTATTTGTAAAATGAACAATAGTAGTTCCAAGCACTGGTTGGATACTGATGGGTCAGGGGATGCTAGCCTCGCTGCTTTGATTCTGTAGTCCACTTGAATTTGGGAGAGAGGATCAACCACACATGACAAACTATCTGTGACAGATGTTGATCAAACTGCTTAATGCACTACTGGAAGGGCCTCAGATTTAAAATTTTTATTAAAGTTAATGTTTATAATGAAATATACATGAGTTAAGAGGCAAGGTACTGTACATCTGGGGTCAGGCTTGGGTTATGGGGGGTTACAGGTATCGTTTTCAAGGATGAGAAGATACATACATATCACATAACCTGCATAGACCCAGATTGGGGTGCAAGGGTTTTTAAAGTGTCAGTGGATAAGTGGGCTCGGGTACGCCACCCATGGAACGAATAAGGAGTCCGAGTCAGTATCGGTGTAGCGGATAAGTACATGGGTGGGGCACGTCCCTTGGTCCTTCAGGGAAGGAAGTGGGTTATTTCCCTGCTCGGCAGTCTCGGTTACTCAATGCGATATTGACAATGTCCTGTGATGTGACAGTGATGAGGGCAGTATAAAAACCTATATAGAATAGAATAGCTGGAACAGGTGAGAGACATCAGGCTAGGAGCTTGAGGTGAATTATTTCACATTAAGACAAGTCTCCCCTTCACTCCACTAACATGCTGCAGTGCTGAAAAATAAACAAACTTACTTTCTAAGACTAGGTAAAACCCGGGATATTGGAACAAAAAATCTAGTTTAATGATAATTTTTAACCCACATCCCTACTGTAATGATACAGTCATTGAGAACAACTAAGGTTTTGCCATAGAGCATGAGCAAGTCCAATATTGTGTTACTGTTATTGACAGTTAATCCTCTAAAAGGACCTGTTCTAAATAATATAATGAAGTCTTCTGAGGAATCCCATTAGAGCCAATCAGCGTGGATTCAATACAAACTGGGAGCCAGACATGCCAAATTCAAATCCTGAATGGTTAGCAGGGTTAGATGATGTGATGGTTGAATACACATAGCCTTGTGTACTTACTACAGCTTCCACTAGCAGAGCTGCACTGGGGATGTCATCGATCAAAATGTGGCTAGTATGGCTGCACCCTAAGTGCAAAGCGTTGTTAGTACAGGATACATATTAGTATTTGCACCAAGTAATAGAAATCATATTTACAATATCTTAATTAGTATTAATAATGCCATGCTACTTCTATTAGCACCTCTCATAACTAATTAAAATCTCGCTATACCCCCTGTGCTGTACAGAAGGTATTTCTAGGAATCTCTCACTCTTTACTGGATTGTAGCCACCTCAGAGATGAAATAAGGCATTTCCTTAACAGAAAACCAAGTCTTTTAACCCCACTCTTGAAAAATTTAAATGGATTTTTAAATGACAAGTTCTGTGTTTGTTTAATCTCCTATGAAAGATGTTACCTCTAAGAGCATAGCGCCCCCTAATGTCATATAGGGGAATGAGTGCTTTGGTTGAAAAATCACCTTGAGGAAGGAAGGACAGACTTTTGAGAATAAACTTATTCCGGGAGCAGGGTGGACAGTTTTCCAACTACTATAAAAATATTCTGGCCAGTTGATTCTATGTGGGGACAAGGGTCTCAGTGAAGTGCAAACCAGTATTTTGTTTCCGGTATTGTATGTACTTTATATACCAGTAATGAGCACATTAAATTGGGTGGAATTCACACCTGTAGTTAGTTCAGTGCAAGTCTGTGTATGGACACACTTAGTTCACAAGAGCGTACTATTGTGATATAACATAAGTAGGTTGTTTTTCTTTTTAAAGAAAACTGTGTTAGACTTGCTCTGAACTAACTAAAGGCATGAACGGCAACGATCAATTATTTTGATCTTAGTTACTGTGTGGACAAGCCCTAAGAAAGAGTTGAGGATCCTGGTTGCAGCAATGCCACTTGAACCTCAAAAAGGAGTTAGTTAGGTGTTGAGGGTGATCTAAGGTGGTGGTAGCTGGTGCCACACTCTCTCTCCTTTCTGTTTCAGGTGGTCTTTGTAATCTCTGTCTGGATAAAACAAACAAGGACTATATTTTGGAGGCAGATGGGGTGGCATCTGTAATAAACTGCTTATCCAGCTCAAATGAGGAGACAGTGATGTCGGCAGTCACTACTCTGATGTACTTGACCACACCACAGTCTCGCCAACAGACCACAGCATTCCCGGTGGTGGAGTGCATGTTACGTTTCTCCCTCTCAGCTAACAGGAGGCTAAGCAACCTAGCAAGGGTCTTCCTTGAGGATTATTGCTCTCCTGTGCAGGTGGAGGAGGCTAGGAACTTGAGCAAACATACAGCTGTAGGGATCCCGCTCCCAAAGGACTGATGTTATGCAGGGCAGATGGAGTAGTTTAAGATTATTATTGCGTGAGAATATTCTTGACTCCATCTTTAGAGCCCCCTCCACCTGCAGGATAGGTCAGGAGGCTGGTGAAAGTAGTGAAAGACATTCCTAAAATTCTGCCTCAGTTTGAAAGGGGCAGGTGGGGAGCCGGGACATGGGTCCAGAAGACAGGATTAGCAGCTAAACTGCTACAAAACAAATTATGGCTGTTAGAGAGCAGGACAAGTGACTCCTGAACCATCATCCAAATAACCATTTCTGATGTTACCATTTCCAGTGTGGTTGTCAGGTAATGTAAACCCAACACAATTCTTTTGCATCACCTTCACCCTAGCTGCAGCTATTGCTGCCCATCTTCTCAATTATAGCTTTGAAATATGTTTAAATCATATGTTCTTTATTTCTCAGTAGGAGAGAACGCACCTTCTTCCCCCTACAATTTGCAGTCTGATCACATACCTCAGGACTAAGTATGAGCCAGCATCCTCATACCACGGGCACCTGGCCAGTTAATTAGCTCTACTGATGTTAAATATCAATAGGAATAATATATTCACCACAACATAGCTGGTGGGAAAGATGCAGATTAAGATTTAAAAGGGAATACTAACAGCAGACTGCAGCTCAGAAGGATAACCAGTCTTGTAGTAGCTTTTGTAAAACTTACTCTGAATAAAACATTAAGTGTAGACAGTTCTGGATCAGACATTTACTGAGTATAGCATTTGCAACCCAAACCTTACCAGCTCACATTAATGCAGGAGAACCAGGAAGTGAAACTATCTACTTTCATTATGAGCCAAGCAGGGGAAAAAGTGGATGGGTGCTGAACAGCCAATCCGGTTTAGTATACGAGATTGTTAAACTGTTGAAAACAAGTTTTCCTTTCCTAACGTGACGGTGTCCCTCATACTTACAGCTTCAGTGAGTGGGACAGAGGGCAGAGTGCTTTCATGGAGTTTTACAGCCCTGCTTCCTCTTTCTAATTTCTTCATCCTCCCTTCCTGCCAACCCAAAACATTCTACCTAGCGTTATAAGCAGCTGCTCGTCTCTTGTCGAGTTTCTCCCTCCAAATAGTCTAAAGAAGATGCAAATCTTAAAAAATAAGCTTTGTATCTTTGGCCCTTAAAACTGCCCCTACCCAGGTCAGTGCGCTTCCTTTAAATGGGATTTCGTTGCCAGTTCCCAATTTGTCCGTTTCCATTGGCAATGAGACTAGCATAGCATTCTTTTTCCGCATTACTTCTGCGTTTGCTTTCCACTATCCCCCTCCAGTCATCGGCCCACGACTGCAGCCGCCTACGTGGGGTCTGAAGCTCTAGATGCTTGTTATGGCAGCAAGTGAACAAGATGTGTTCCCAGCTCGGCTCAGGCTCCGCACCTGAGAAGAGCCAGAATGGAAAGCTGAAGTTAATCATTCTTTCCCCCAAACAACAGTAAATCATCTGCTGTGAAATCTCCACCTCAAGTTTCCCAAACCTTTAATGGTGTCTTTGTCATCGAACAGGAGGTCAGCTGACACAACTGTTTTATCCCGGGTCAGAATCAGTCGCTCCACAAACTTAGGACCCAAGTGTTTTTCCACCCAGCTGTACTGTTGGGGAGGAAGTAGAGCATTAGAAGAATTTTACTTAGCAACAAGTTTGACTATTTATAGCATAGTGATCTCATGCTACAGGCCCAAATCTCTTCTAGGAGTGTTATGAACCCTGCAATTGGGCTGTGGTGCAGGACACTAAAAGGACCGATGTGAACTGTACTTGCAATGCCCTTCACTCATGACTGCACTGGGTACCATGAAGTTACACGGGTGTAAAGCAGCATGAGAGGAGAGTCAACCTATGGCATATACCAGGCCCTTCATTATCTAACCCCAAAGTACTTAAGTAACCCCTCTCTCCCTGCATTCCTGCCTGACAGTGATCATCTCTCGATTTAGTCAGGATTTTCTCACAGGAGCCTCTGGCATGCAGTCCCCTCCCAGTGCAGTGCATCAGACACCCCTTGGTTGCCTCTGGAGTATGCAGTGAGTCAAGCCTGCATCTACTTGACCATATTGCATCTGTTCTTTTACCCTCCCCCACTCTTCCCATGCCATTTCTTGCTACTGTGGGTATGAGTTGCTGAAAGTTGTTGTTTGTTTGTCTGGTTTGGTTTTTAAGTATTATATTCTGGCTTCCATTGCGTAAGACTCAGATGTCTTGCAAAAGGCATGACACAGTACTACTTCTGGCCTTTAATACTTCCTCTCAGTCTGAAAAGCTGCCACTCAGATGGAGTATTTTTGCATGCTGGGTCCTGCAGACTTCACAGGCTGCAGCTTGGCTTTGCACATATTGGTATGGTACTTGGGCACACACTAACAATTGAAAGGGGCTGGATTCTGCAATAGCAGTCTTAAAACGAGGGGGGAGGGGAGGAGATCACCAACCTTCTCCAGGATGCAGTGCTCATACTTCAGCAGGGGGCTCGTGCAAATAAAAACTTGAGTGCTAAAAAGAAACAGCCCTGATTAGTAGTCAAACACGGAGAATAGACAAGGACTGTGTACTGCAAAGTGTTCTTACTCCTGCGTATGGATCATTTCCTGCATGGCTTCAATGGCTCCTGGAATCGGCTCCAACCCCAGAAAGAAGCCAGGTGACTCATAGACACTCGCTACCTTAGCCTGGAAGAGAGAGGAGGAGAATTAGCAGTATTTTTTTTATTGTAGCTTTCTGCATAATAGCTATTGAATTTACCCCGGGGGTATTATTCAACATCAAAAGGACCTATTTTGTCCACATTTCAGAGGGAGACCAAGTGGCTGAGATAATTGGTAATGGGTCACAGTCTCACCCACTGGTTGCCAGGACAAATCCAGGCCAGGCAGCTAATGACTGAAAGTTGTTACCATCTGGTGGCCTGTGTGAAGTGAGTTGTTGGATCTCATTCCAGTTCCCAGTAGATATATATCCACCCAATTACACAAACAAACAAACATGCCACCAAATGAACACCCCAAAACACCACACCATGATAATTGGCACCCTCAGCAGAGGGGTCAAGGACAGACTGGGACACGGAGATTCAGTTATCCTCACGCTTTACAGTCGATCCTGCCAGACCACAACTGAAGCATACTGGAGGGAGGTTTGCTGTGTTGCTCTCCATGCTGTTGTGTATATGTGCTCTCTAAGGCCTCAAGCAACAAGATTAAAATGTCTAAGAGCAGATTCTGGCTTCAGTGCGACAGCTTCCCCACGGTGATAACCCCTCGGTCCTGGTGCCTGAGTTCCAGGCACAGAGATGAGCATGCTTGTAATAAAAAAAGAGTTTATCTGCTTCTACTCCACTCTCTCCTTCCCCTGCCATAAACAGGACACTCCTAGGCAGCTCCACAAGTGACAGGTTTTTTTGGGGGGGAGGGGGAATTTACTGCTCATTCCTCAGCAATCGGAGCAAGAGGCAGTGTTTTGATGCAGCTGCCCAAGCTGTGATGACATGGGGAGGAGGGGGAATAACGTGACAAAGACACTTTGCAGTTGATGGAAACCAGACCTTTAAAAGGAACAGAGGAAGGTTTTGACCTACACCCAGGCAGGGTTTAAAAGAGTGATCATAAGCCAGGAGAAAGTTCACTTTCAGAGGAGACTCCCTTAAGGGTAGCAAGGGCCTGAAGTGAAGCAAGGGCACAGAAAAGGTGAGTTAATACTGCTGTACTGTAGGATTTGCTATATGGTTCAGAGGCACCTTTGCCCCCTACTAAGAAGCTACACTGCCTGAGGTGGGGTGCAGCCCTCCATTCATTTAGTTATGCACTTCCTCCTCATTTTAAACACAGCAAACAAAATTAAAAGTGTCATGCACCTTTTAGTTGGACATAACTGGTCTGCATCCAACTCAAGTCCATTTAAAAAAAAAAAAAAAGCGACCACTGTCCGTGATGTGTGTGCAATCACGTGGGGGAGTCTCAGTGCTGGTTGTAGCAGAACGCTACTTACGTCACAAAACCCACCACCACACTTCACCCTCTCATTAGCAATCACAATAGCCTAAAGGATTGAATAGACTCTGGGGACTAAGCTCCCACTCACACTTCGGGTATGTCTACATGGGAGCTTGGGGTGTAATTTTCAGTTCCAGGAGACATACATGCACTAGCTCTGATTGAGCTAGTGTTCTAAAAATAGTAGCTATGGTGCCATGAGTGCTGGGACAGGCTAGCTGCCCCAAGGACATGCCTAGGTTTTAGACAGGATTGTACTTGGAGTGGCTAGCCTGTCATGCCACTTGCGCTGCCACAGCTGGGGAGCTAGCCCGCATTGCACTGACTCTGCAGCAGCAGCTCAGCTCCTCAGGTTTGGTCGGCAGCTCCTCCATCACCAAATTTTAGTGAGTGGTATTGCGCCAAGTCACAATACAACTCAGTTTGGGGGCCCGCAGCAAACTGCCCCCTTCTCTGGGTGGCCCTGGCTGCCCCAAGTTGTTGTTTGTTGAGTTATTTTTTTAAATACTTATTACAACTCTCGGTATTCTTGTCATGTCTGCAGATGTCAAATCCTTTTATTGAATGTGGCTAAGCTAGGATCCAGGTGTTGTATTGTGAACACCTGTCGGTTGAGAAGCAGAACCCAGATCGTTTCACACAGACAACTTGGCAGTCAAGTACAGTAAAGAGAAAGGAGTTAAACACAAATAACTTTTAAAAAACAGAGCATTTACAAAGTGAAATTAGGTCATCTTAAATTATGACCATAAATAGAAAGGAAGCAACATTTAATATTAAAACAAGAATTAACACCTAAAACTTGGAAATAGGCAATGGTTAAAGTTCAGAACAAATGGACAATTAATAAAATACCTATTACCAAACAATAGTGACATTTAAACACCAAAAAGTACTAAATGGGATTTAGTAAAGGGGCAGAGTGGATTATTTAAATATGGAACTAAGACATGTGCCTGTCATCAAATTTTAAATCAGCATAACAGCTAGAGCCTCCAGTCATGATTAAATCTTAACCTGCTAGGTGCCATGCAGACACATACAAAGACACGGTACCCGCCCTGGGGCAGAGACTGTTTCTTCTTGCATGTACAGCACCTAGCACATTTTGAGAATAACCACAAAATTAACAGTAATCGGAGGGTAACAGCTTTCTTTCATCCTGACCTCAGCTGGATTCAAACCAGTGATCTAGAGGGGACTGGCTCTGTATCCCACTGGCACCCCTGAGTTTTTTGGGGGGTGGGCAGTATGGGTATGGATCAGTAATAGGAGCTGACAAATCCACAAAGAGGCCAAAATCCACCTTGCCATCATGAGGTGGATTACAGACTCACCACATAATAATGTATAGACTAGCAACACAGACAAGAGCACTTAGCCTACTAGAAGAAAAATGCAACAGAGGGTCCTGTGGCACTTTTAAGACTAACAGAAGTATTGGAGCATAAGCTTTCGTGGGTGAATGCGTCTGATGAAGTGGGCATCAAGACTTGCGTCTGATGAAGTGGGCATTCACCCATGAAAGCTTATGCTCCAATACTTCTGTTAGTCTTAAAGGTGCCACAGGACCCTCTGTTGCATTTTTCAGATTCAGACTAACACGGCTACCCCTCTGATACTAGAAGAAAAATGTTTGCCCCAAAGCATCTGGATACCAGGGTCAGATTCACTCAGAGAATAAACTATTTTCATTTCAATTGGGTTGGGGTCCTATTTAGTTAATGTAGGGGACAGTGAAGGTGCCAAAAAGTTCCTAGTATAAAAATAGCCACTAACTACAAGCAAATGAATAGCCTGATCAGATTAAACCTATGAAAATCAGACTGGATTGAGTGATCCAAGTACCTAGTTCTGGTGACAGAGAAAAAGAGGAACATGAATAATGGTCTTTTAGCTGTCAGTTACAGGCATGGGTGGTTTTCTAGCCTATTTGGGACTTTAAAAATAGAAACAGTGGATGTCTCAGGGAAGGTATCTGATGTAACTTGGTCCAGCACTCCTCTTACTATCTGTAGAGGGTATTAAATACTCTGTAAAGAAAACAAAGCTTCAAATCCACATTCCTAGTAGTTTTATTCTTCTTTAATGTTTACTTACTTAAAAAAACAAACCAACCCACACAGCCACAACTCTCATTCAGTATCAGACATTAGGGGAATCCACCAAAGGCAATAGTTTAGGCTACTGGAAGCTTAAAAGATCTGGGTTCATTTGCAGCTTTGATACACTGTTTCCTGTAGCTGCTGTGTGTACTGCAGTTCCCTCACCAGAACCCCCATCCCAGGTCTGTGGCGAGACTCAGCTAACCTTTATAGAGTGCTTAGAGATCCTTGGATGGAAGGTTTCATTACCGCTACTGTGTAGCAATAACAGGTTGTCCGAGTGGGTGAATGAACACAATGATGATACTATTGTGGACAGAGTTTCAGCGGGAGTATATTTTTACTGGCTGTGGTTGAGTAAGGAGACATCTCATTCCCCCCCCCACATCTTTGAAAGGGGCTGGCATGCTCACTGTAAGCCGATGAAAGTTAACAATGGTAGCATTCAACAGTCCTCTGTACTACACCTAAGAAAAGGGATAGCCTCCATTTTGCCTTACCGGTATTATAGGAATGAACAGCACATTTCTCCCTCTCCACTAAAGCAGAGAGAAATGCTCAGTTGCTCCAAGTGATACTCACAATGCACTCCTTCTTGGTTTGCTCTAAAGCCGATCCGTTGAGATCGGACTGTCATAGAATATCAGGGTTGGACGGGACCTCAGGAGGTCATCTAGTCCCACCCCCTGCTCAAAGCAGGACCAATTCCCAACTAAATCATCCCAGCCAGGGCCAAGCCTGACCTTAAAAATCTCTAAGGAAGGAGATTCCACCACCTTCCTAGGTAACCCATTCCAGTGCTTCACCACACTCCTAGTGAAAAAGTTTTTCCTAATATCCAACCTAAACCTCCCCCACTGCAACTTGAGACCATTGCTCCTTGTTCTGTCATCTGCTACCACTGAGAACAGTCTAAATCCATCCTCTTTGGAACCCCCTTTCAGGTAGTTGAAAGCAGCTATCAAATCCCCCCTCATTCTTCTCTTCTGCAGACTAAATAATCCCAGTTCCCTCAGCCTCTCCTCATAAATCATGTGCTCTAGCGCCCTAATCATTTTTGTCGCCCTCTGCTGGACCCTTTCCAATTTTTCCACATCTTTGTAGTGTGGGGCCCAAAACTGGACACAGCACTCCAGATGAGGCCTCACTATGGTGACAGATAGCAAGTGTAAAAAGTTGGGACACTTTTTTTGGGTGGGGGTGGGGGGGGGAGAAATAATTGCCTATATAAGACAAAGCCTCTAATATTGGGACCTTTGGTCACCCTAAGCCCAGGGCCCCCTAACACAGCTCAGCTGACTCAAGTCCCACTAACCCTGCACTTAAACTGTGGTGCAGACTCACCCAAAGTGGCCACTGACCCTCCCGCCTGGCTTTATAACCACCCCCACCCCCGCTACACATGGGAAACTGCCCCACATTGAGGCACCACCCGCCCCTGCTCTCTGCCGCGGACCCCTTGATGCCCTTCCCGCCTCCGGCCTCTGCAGGCTGCAATCCCCAGCCAAACACCCTCGTTGGGTCACGGCTGCTGGCGGGCAGCGGCCCGGGCAGGGCAGCCATGTGGGGGCGGTGTGGCGGGGGCCGGGGAGCTATTTACCCCACTGGCGTGCGCAGCACCCAGCACTAAACGGAGCCCCCACGCCACAGGGAGCTGTCTGCGCAGTGAGTGGGGAGCGGAGCTATGCGGTCTGCAGGGCGGGGCAGTGCCAGGGCCCCCTCCAGCCGCCCGGAGCCAGGTGGCAGCTCCCCCAATGGCGCTGCGCCGCCGCTTCGGGGCGGGCTTCTCCCCCAGCTTGCAGCCGTGCCGGCTCGCTGCGCTTCCCGGGATGGCGGCCACGCGTGGGGCCCCGACCCTAAGAGCCAGAGGGACCTGCCGGGGGGCGAGGTGGGGAGTCCTGGCGGTGCTTACCTGGGGCAGCGCCCGGGAAGCATCTGGCAGGTCCCTCTGGCTCCTAGGGGCGGGTCAGGTGGGGTGGGGCGCTCTCCCACTGCTGCCTTCAAGCCCCGCCCCCGCAGCTCTGATTGGGAGGAGGGAACCGGTGCAGCATGTGGAGACCCCCTACGCCTCTGTGCCTAGGGGCCGCCAGCACTGCAGGCTCCTGTTGGCGGGCGGGCGCGCTGCCGGGATTGGCCCCAGGAAGCGTCGCCACGCCAGCCCCAGGACTTTGGTGGTGATGGTGAGCAGTCCCCAATATCAGGACAAAGGGCGTCCCGACCGATGTGCGGTCAGGACGTGGGACAAATGTTTTAAAATCGGGACTGTCCCGATAATGTCAGGACATCTGGTCACCCTAGGCCTCACCAATGCCGAATAGGGGGGAACGATCACATCCCTCGATCTGCGGGCAATGCTCCTAGTTATACAGCCCAAAATGCCATTAGCCTTCTTGGCAACAAGGGCACACTGTCGACTCATATCCAGCTTCTCATCCACTGTAACCCCTAGGTCCTTTTCTGCAGGACTGCTGCCTAGCCACTCGGTCCCTAGTCTGTAGCAGTGCATGGGATTCTTCCGTCCTAAGTGCAGGACTCTGCACTTGTCCTTGTTTAACCTCATCAGATTTCTTTTGGCCCAATCCTCTAATTCAGTGGCTCTCAAACTTTTTTACTGGTGACCCCTTTCACATAGCGAGTCTCTGAGTGTGACCCCCCCTTATAAATTAAAAACACATTTTAATATATTTAACACCGTTATAAATGCTGGAGGCAAAGCGGAGTTTCGGGTGGAGGTTGACAGTTTACGACCCCCTGAGGGGTCCCGACCCCCAGTTTGAGAACCCCTTGTCTAATTTGTCTAGGTCCCTCTGTATCCTATCCCTACCCTCCAATGTATCTACCACACCTCCCAGTTTAGTATCATCTGCAAACTTGCTGAGGGTGCAATCCACACCATCTTCCAGATCATTAATGAAGGTATTGAACAAAACCAGCCCCAGGACCGACTCTTGGGGCACTCCACTTGATACCGGCTGCCAACTAGACATGGAGCCATTGATCAGCCATGTACCAGCTTGCTCTGTCCCCCTTGCTCTGTGACACACCTACCCCGCATTAGCACCCTCCCCCTGCAGCACGTCTGCCCAGCCAGGGCACACTGCCCCCGGCCCCACCGCGCAGTGCAGCGCATCGGCCAGCTGGGGCACCCCCTTTGCCCACATGCCAATCTGGGGAATACTTCTGCCCAGTCCCACTGCCCTCGATCCAGCTCCAGCCCCCGGCCTCTCACCGCCAGGTCCTCCCGCAGGCAGCGGTACTGGTCCCGGACGGAGAAGCCCCTCCGTTCCGCCAGCTCCACGTGGGGTTCCCCAGGGTAGCGGGCCAGGAAAGCCCGCAGCACTCCGCCCTCGAAGTCAGCCAGCACCCCGTCCATGTCCACCAGCACGCGGAGACGGGACGCGGCAGAGGCCGCCATAGCGCCCGGGGTCGGCTGCAGCGCGGCCGCGTCTAGACTAGAACCCACGTGGTAGCAGGCAAGCGCGGCGACAGCCGCCTTAGAGCCCCCAGTGGCTATTCTTCAATAGGACTGGGCGGAGCTTGTCTTTATGAATATTCATCAGCCCCTGGCAAGCCGGCGGCAGCAGGGATCTCAGCGCTCGCGGCACTGGGGATTGCGGGGGCCGCGCGCAGAAGTGGTTCCAAAGCGATGGCGAGGCCCGGCCAGGGCTGAGTTCCGGAGCAGTGAGTGGGGAAAATTCTCCATCTCCGCAATAAGCTGCGGCAGAACGAGTGCCAAAGCGCAGCCGGGTCTGTGCTGCGGGGGGCTCGGAGCAAGGGAGGTCGCAGGCTTGTTAGGATCAGCTGGATAAGTGCTTTCTTGCCCATGCCTGTCCTGGAGCTGCCTGAACTTTAGGCCTAACCCGTTTCAGGGCTAGGTTCTAGGAGGCCTCCCACAATTTTTTTTTTTTTTGGTGATTACAGTACTAGGATTTGTTCATATCACCATAAGTAGATGCGAGAACTAGAGCTTTTCACCTACACAAGCTGATCCCAGCGCTCTTTGAACTAGCTGCACTATCCCTGCTTGTTTCCTTAGGGCAGATTGAGAATTTGGAGGAGAGCTAACAAGTTTATTTTAAGTCTTTGCCATTCCACAGCACCTGGAGAGTCTCAACATAATTACTTGACTTTTCTTAGTCTGTCCAAAAATTAAATCAAGGCAAGCTCAGATTTTAACGCTAAAGTTTGTTTTGCTCTTGCTATGTGTAACGCATGCCTGTATAGTGATGGAAGAGCAGGCTTGTAAATCTGCCCCCTGCAAAGGAACTTCAAAGTGATGGTGCTAGACAAGTAATACTGGAGCCCCTTTTCACTACTCCATTTGAAAAAAAATAAATTAGCATATATAAAAGAGGGAAAAAATAGCAACAAAATAAATCATGATATGCTTGCCTGTGGAACATAGTGATTGGTATAAAGTTGGTCCATCAGGCACTTACTTCCCCTCCCATCCTACAGAAAAATGGCATGCAGAGAAGTGTTTAGCCTGTGGCACTCATTGCCACACGTTGTCATTTGGATAAGACCTTAGTGCCATCCTGAGAGAATTACACATCTAGTTACTTTTTTTAAAGGAATGTAAGCCATCATGCTTCAGATCATGGGCTAGCCCTGCTGACAGGATACTGAGGCGGTGGAGCACAAGGGTGATCAGAGATGACCCTTCCAATCTGAACTCCTGTGGGATGTTTCTTGATTTACAACCCCCCTGTGTTTTTGTTTATTTACACATAGGTTAATTAAACTATTGCTATAACAACAAAGGGAAGCATTTCAAAGGAAAGATCAGGCATGCTGTACCATAGTAGACTGAGGCAAGATACAAATGAAAACATTGAAATAAAACCCACACAGGAAACACTGCTTCAAAACTTCTATATTATTTACTTTTAAGCAACAGTCCAGCTTTGTGAAGTTACAACACACATTTTAAAAGGATGAGATTTTCACCTCATGGTCAAGCACCAGCATGATCATGCACAGCATTGAGTCATTTATAATAAAATGCCCTTGTAATTTTTACTTGAACAACCACTCTTGTATGATCCACACCTCATTCCACCTTTACTGGCTTAAGGTTCGGCTGTCCCAATATTAGGACAGGAATCTCAGCCCTAAATATGGCACATGCCCCATTTCATAATGGTCCAACTCTAAGATACTCCTTGTTAAAGGCAGCATGGCATACTAGATCACACTTCTGTACTGTTCTGAGACATTTACCACATGGAAGTCAATTAAGTTTTGGTTAACCAACAGTTGTGTGCGGTGAAGGGGACTGCTCTCATTGACTGTTTGCTGGCCTGGTCAACTAGAATTCTAAACCCTTGTAAAGCTGACTATAAGAGGTTCTAAAAATCTCTGTACAAAAACCTTCTAAGCACACTTAGAACCAATCTAGTCTCCTTTGAAATACATCACTATCCCTCCATGCTTTCCCTCATGTTTACTACTAGAAAACATTCATGTAACTTCCAGTAGATCCAGGGGAGACCAAACAGAAATGGAAAAAACTTGTTCTTTTTTAAAAAAGAAAGAATGGCAGTACATAAAGTGCTTCTTTTTAATGAAAGAAATTCGAGATGTACAGTCAGGCTCAAGTTGTGCAGTTCACAAGCATGGGGGGAAAAGAAACAGACACGAGTTCAAAACAGTCAGAAAGGAACACGTTTAACCGAGGACTAGGCTGGACTTTCCACCAGGTGGATTTCTCCTGGATGGTGCAGGTACTGGTGCTACTGGACTAGGAACAGGTGCAGCAGGCAGGGTTTTTTCTTCACTCTGGCCTGGAGCAGCTTCTATGTCAGCCTCAATGTTTTCTAGAAGAAAAGATTTTAGGGTGTTTGATATGAAAAAGAAGAAAGGGAAATCTCCAACTCTCTCAGGTACTCCCCCCTCCCCCAAGTTCTGCTTCAACATCTGCTGGCAAGACAGCATTAACTTTTTGGTGAGTAACAAATACGTTTCCTCGAGAGACTATCACATCTTACACTTGGTTATAGTCCAGGGGTAGGCAACCTGTGGCACGCGAGCTGATTTTCAGTGGCACTCACACTGCCCGGGTCCTGGCCACCGGTCCGGGAGGGCTCTGCATTTTAGTTTAATTTTAAATGAAGCTCCTTAAACATTTTAAAAACTTTATTTACTTTACATACAATAGTTTAGTTTATATTATAGACTTATAGAAAGACCTTCTAAAAACATTAAAATGTATTACTGGCACACGAAACCTTAAATTAGAGTGAATAAATGAAGACTCAGCACACCACTTCTGAAAGGTTGCCGGTCCCTGCTATAGTCATTTAGGGACCAATTTAGTTCAATTACCATCAAAACTGCACTTGCCAGCAATTCATGGCAAGAAGTAACCTCAATTAGTATGATCATGCATAGGTGCTGTAACTAGGGGTGCTGCTGCACCCCTGGCTTGAAGTGGATTCCATCAGATATGGGCTTTACAGTTTGTTTCAATGAACCTCAGCACCCCCACTATACAAATTGTTCCAGCACCCCTGTGGTCATGCATGTTATGGATCATCAAACCTGTTAATGGCTCCTAGTGAAAAGTCTCAGCATGCGTTGAATACTAAGCCACTACAATGCAGGTCTGAACGGGAGTTCTGCATTTAACAGTTTTAAATGCTACATTCACAGCATAATACACAAACTGGAGCCACAGACTCTAGGCTGACTGAGATAAAATGCCTAATCCCTTCCTAAACCTCTGTGGTCTTTGTTTACAGTTTGTCTACAAGCCTTCAATAGATTCACATTAAAGTGTGTGGGCCTGCTTGAAGCTTACATCTCTTGAAAAGAGTGCACCATTTCATCTAGTTCTAATGCTGTTAAAAGACCCTAAATAAAAAACAAACATGCCCACACATGCAGGAACTGTACACACGTAGCACATTCAATAAAATTTTGCTTGCTAGGGATTCAACTCTATTGAGTTTTCTATTCATTACAGTCAGTTATCCAGCTTGTCTCATTCATAGCCATTGACATTTCTGGGAAAGGAGTTTTAATTAAGTGAATCTTTGTGCAAGGAGTGAGGCACCTCAATTAGCTTCTGCTGCAGCTTGTGACAGCTTCCATATAGTTGGCCCAGAACAGCAGACCCTCTGCTTTCTTAAGACAATCCAGGTAGTTAATCCACTATTTGTGGGAAAATTTATTGGAATTTCAGGGGAAGGGTGTCACATGTTTACTCAAAATCCAGCGTATGCGTGCTGTGAAGTTCAAGAAAATGCACCACTTCCCCCCAAATTCTCAGCTATTCAGAGGTCTAGTCTTGATTACTTAAGTTTATTTCAGAATTTTGGGAAGTATGAAGAGGACTGTGGGCTTTGCTGTAACTAAATAGAATAGGTCACGGTTAAGTGGCAATAAGCATCAGTGGTAGCAAAAAAACAAAACAAAAAACACCACACACACACCCAACTCCTTTTGACAAGTCAACCGAGTCTTGTTTTGATGAAAGATTCCTTTTGGACAAAGTTTATTATTCAGGTTTGTAGACTAAATGAAAGGTATTTGATCAGCAAACTTTAATCAAGAACAACTTTGAGCAGGGCATTTTAAACATCTTGAAGCAAACTTCACCTATGTGAGACCAATGGAAGAGAATTAGTTCTTATGTTGATGCATCAGAAATACATAAAATTCCCAATGATCCAGCAAAGAGATTAAGCTTTTTATATAGTAAAATCTGAAGTAACAATGCATGATTAGAAACTGACTGGATAAATGGATCCTACACTCAGGGCCGGCTCTAGACACCAGCAAACCAAGCACGTGCTTGGGGCGGTACATTTTCAAGGGCGGCATTCTGGCTTTTTTTTTTTTTTTTGGTGCTTTGCTTCCAGCAGCAAAAGCCTAGAGCCGGCCCTGGCAGCAGCATGTTGTGCATGGGGGCGCCCTGGGGCTGCTGCGGTTCGCACCGTGGGGGAGCAGCACCGCACCTTGTGGCGTGGCTGGGCAGGCTCCAAGCGGGGGACACTCGGGCTGGGGGCCGCCTGCAGGTGCCGCAGGGCGGCCACGCCCCAGCGCCGCAGCCGGGGCTGGGTGAAGCAGCCCGAGCCGCCCAGGGACTGCGGCCAGAAGCAGCAGCAGTGGGGCCATAGAGGGCGGGGGCCATGTCCCGCTCTCTGGGGCTCCGCTCCCTCTGGGGCTACCCTGCCCCGGCTCCTCAGCCCCCTGCCTCAGCCGTCCTCAGCTCTGCCCTCCCGGGTCACGGCTGGTCCTGGAGGCAGGAGCCCAGGCTGGAGGGACCCTGGGCTGAGGCGTGGCCTGGGAGCCCTGCTGCTTACCCCGACCCTGCCAGCGCCGGACCGGCTGGAGGTGAGGGGGGAGCGGGTGGGGTGCCTAGGGCTGGGGTGGCAGAGGGTGCGGGTGAGGGGGGAGGGTGAGAGCCCACGGCTGGGGTGACGGGCAGCCAAAAATGTTTTTGCTTGGGGCGGCAAAAAAACCTAGAGCCGGCCCTGCCTACACTTTACAGAATGCATCCATATTCCTTTGAAGCAACAGAAGCTTGAAAACAAACAGATTAGAAAACCACTGTTTCAGACCAATGCACTACATACAATAGTACAGGGGTCGGCAATGTTCAGCACGCGGCTCGCCAGGGTAAGCACCCTAGCGGGCCGGACCAGTTTATTTACCTGCTGACGCGGCAGGTTCGGCCGATCGTAGCCCCCAATGGGGGCGGCGAGAAGCCGCAGCCAGCACATCCCTCGGCCCGCGCCGCTTCCCGCCGCCCCCATTGGCCTGGGACGGCAAATCGCGGCGAGTGGGGGCTGCGATCGGCCAAGCCTGCTGCGTCAGCAGGTAAATAAACTGGCCCGGCCCGCTAGGGTGCTTACCCTGGCGAGCCGTGTACTGAACGTTGCTGACCCCTGCAATAGTATGTACAGTTAAGTCAAGTGCTGTTTATTGCAATTGTGTTCTCAAGCTTTTCCAGTCTTGATCATATCTTAGATATAGCCTCATCAACACCCCTATGGCAGCTGGAGCCACTGCTTGTGGATAAGCGGTTTACACTGATGTATCAGCTGGAAGTGAGATCCAGCAGCTCTCCAGGTCACTGATAAGCCAATGGCTCCAAACTGGTCAATGAACTAAGTAGACACTGACAGTTTCTTCCTGAAAGTGTCAGAAAATAGCCCTAGTTAAAATACTAATGACATTTATTTGAAAGAGCAAATCTGGATGTTAAAGTGGAGAGAGACTCTAGAATATAATGATTTACTACCAGAACCATTAGCTCATAGGCACATTGAAACCAGGCAGCAGACTTCTAAATCCTATGGAAGCCTCAGGCTGACACCATTCTTAACTCATGCACACCAACCAACCTGCCAGCCTACTCAGCAGAACTGAGAAATATTATGGTACAGACTGCGGATTCATATTGAGAACTGAATGCTCTATTGTCTGCACTTTACGTGAACAGTAAATGAATCCTATGAACCCAGTTCTGGGAGCCATAATGCAGACAGATTATACCCTTTTGAAAACATGTATTTCCTTGAGAACCCAATGAGATTTTATCCTGAAGATGTGTGTACACCTGATCAATTTAAAACCAGCAAAAACCTGAAGATTTACTAAGCACTCAAAGCACCATTGTTCGTCATAAAGCAGCTTGTCTTAATTCAGAAGAGTGAACAGAATTGTTCTGGGATGGGGATGGACTAGATTTGAATACGATCCATTTTAGAGAGAGTATCCTTTGAGAAGACACTTACCCATTAGGATTTAGTGCCTGTAACACCACCCCAAACTGAGATAGTGAACTTTAAATGCAGAAAGCTTTCCCCTTCAGAGGTGTCTAAACTCACTCCTCCATGAACCATTCAAAAACCAAAGACACATTATACAATAAATATCAGAACAAGACTGGAAATATGAGCAACATGGGACATGGAACATTCACCTACATGACTGATGTAACATTTCACAGGATAGGAGTATCAAGAGACATTGTGCTGTGCAGTTCTGACCATACTCTATTTGCCTGGGGGTATCCACAGCAGATTGGGGGGGGAGGGGAGAGGAGAGAAAAGAGGAGAAATTCAGTGATTTGCCAGGGTTCACAAGGGACTTTTCACACTCAGGAGGTGCCTTCCTAGCATTTCTGCTCTTGAGTTGTAAAGTATTCTTACACTCTCTTCCAAAGCATGTTAATGGCATTAGGTTTAAGTCTGAGTGGTTTGCTTGTGGCTGGTCAGAATAAGTTGTGAAGACAACAATTTATTAAAACCAAAACACTTTCCAGTAATGTTGTGTCAGGAAAACCAACTCCAGTTCACTTGCTGCTTAAATGGCTGTTTACTTCACTGACATGGCCATCTACAGGAAGCAAACCAAGAAGTGAGAAATTGGTTGACTGACTATCCAGTGCAGTTGGAAGTAACTATTCCAGTAGCCCTGGGGTTTCAATTATAAGCAGAGCTACAACATGAATATTTTGTACCAGTCACATTTGCTGCTAGTAATGGTGTTGGCAAAATAGAGAAAAAGTTCATTCCTAAAAATATTGAAACTCATGCTCTTGCCTCAATAGTTTCTAACCCTAGTCTCAGAGCCCAGCACTGCAATGCTAATTAAGCCACATTAGTAATAGCTCACAGGAAAAACATTAAGGAAAGCTGCATAGTTGAGTCAGGGGCATTAGATACTCTTCCCACACCAACACTTGCTGCTTGGCTACCAGATGTCAAGCCCAGCCCATAGCTGCTACTTGGAGGAAAGATTTTTCTCCTTCTTAAAACCTTTAAGGAGAAGTCCTTTCAGGAAATGTAGCTGTTAACAGCTTTGCTGATCTTCATCCGGAAGCTAAAGCTTACAGGTGTGGAAAGTAGCACTGAGGGAAGTACTGGGGTAAAAAGAAATGAATATTTGTTCTAATCAGGAAATGGGCTATTTCTAGTGTAAATTTAAGAAGGTGGGAAAGGCATTAGACTTCACCTAGACCCTGGAGGAAAAGACTATTCATGATCGAAGGTATGAATGCTTTTCCATATTTACATGGATTATTTTGCTAATAAACTCCTGCTCAGCAAAACTAGTTGGTAAAGACATTAAAAAGGACACCATGCACTTGAAATAAAGAGGAGTTAAGAATCACTTTACGACTATACTTGTCCTTGAGTCTCCCTGCCAATTTGTTGTTTTTTGGCAATCGTATCTATTTTTAAAGAACTCTGTTGGTGTGAAAGTTTCCATTTCCATGTGGTCCTAACTATACTGGTATAACCGTGAAAATTACCAAGTGCCATCCAATACACAAAATTTAAAATACAGAAAACTTATCAGGTTATAGAAAACAATCACTTATTACAAGTATTGTTTAATTTGATGGTAATCATTTGTCCTACAAGGAAAGGCAAGTTGTTTCTGACTTGAGTACCATTAGGCTTGCCCAATCCTGAAGAGGTTTTAGGTAAAGCATTTAAGAAGAGGTCCCTGCCAAAAGATCGATTAACAGAGTTGAAGCTAAATCTACTTGGTCACTGAGGAACTAAGACAGATTCAAGCTGCCCGTGCCCCTAATAACAGACCACAAAGCTTTCCGTGACCTCCAGATGGAGAAAAAGCACTGTAACCCAGCTTCTCAGGAGGAAGCATATCCTCAGTGCATGAATAGCAAGGCTATTCAGCTGATAGTCCAATAAAGTTGAGTGCTAGACCAAGAGAAAAACTATTAGCTTAATGAACTTGGAATCAGATTAAAAATGTCATGAATACACATGAAACAAGAATGAGCCTAGGGTTTCCAAGAGGCTTGTCAAAAGATTACATGAATATTAATAAGACTTTCAATTTATAATCAAATACCAATTCCACTTAACAGTCACCCTCCTCAAGGGCCACAATTAAGAGCCTTAATGGGCACAGGGTAGACACCATTGCCCTAAGGAATCGCACACAAATCCCTATGGTTATTGAATATCCATTTGGATTAGTGAAGAAAGCTCAGCTTTGATGAAAATATGAACCTTATGAGTGCTCTGAAAGTCCCTTCTGGAAGCAGGTAACTGACTCATGTTCAAGTGGGGCTCTTTAAAGTGTTCAGTTTCAAGTGTGCAAATCCTGTCTGACCAGAGGACAGTGTTAGGAGCTGCTTATTCATTCTGGATCAGAGTTGCAAGTGCCACATTTTGCAGGTAGTCATTGACTATTAACACATGGATTTTGCTTCTTGTGATTGCTGCCAACTCGGGATACTCTGGCAATTACCTTCACTCTGAGACAAAGTCTATCCATTTATTGTGCACTTGGCTCAACAGCTAAAAGACCATTTTTGCCTGTTTAACGGCATATATTGGATAAATAGCTACAAAGATCAGCAAGACTTAGTCACATTTCATCTCACTTTATTTTGAATTTACTCTAAACAAAACTAAACCCACAACTTAATATTTACATGGTGTTTGAACTCAGTCTCTTTGAAGTGTCAGCAAAATGTTCAGAAACTAAAGTCACTTACAAAGCTTCATCTACATTGATTTTAAAATCCTAGTACTAATGATCCATTGTGGCATCCCCGATAATTAAGGATGCTAATAAGAAGTCTTAGAAAACTTCATAACTCCCATAGTCACACATTAAGATTTATTTGATTTAGGTTAAATAAAATGCAGGTATTAAACTTAAAATGGTGCAGTTGTCCCTCCCCCAACTCCATTTCCCTTGTAACATGGGTTTCGAGTTAATCCATTAGTCCCAAATGCAGACTTCTTGGCACTAACTCTACTGCTGGCAAAGAAACAGGCTGTGACCCCAAATTCACTGGGTTAAAAACAAAAACAGAGGCATTCTACAATTAGACTCCATCTACATCTAACCGAATATTGGAAATATTCAAGTCACCACCCTTTTGATCTAAAAGGTAACCACAGGCTGGATTATATTCAATATCTCCTTTCAACACCTCAAATACACCAGAACTTCATTTGTTCCTGAAAGACTTCTTACAGGTTAGACACCAGAAAGGGAGAGTTACTCACCAAAAGTTTCACCGCTTTCCCCGTCCTAGAAGAGAGAACACACATTATTTCCTGTACTTTGCAATGGATTTTCAATATTAGATACAGTGTGCAGCACTGAACACTAGGCCCCACCTAGCAACGACTGCTAAACAAAGCTAATCTAGCATGCTTCTCTATGCCAACAGAGCCCTCTGAGTTGGGGAATGCAGAAACAGGAAGTAATCTTGGGATGCTGGATTTTCCAGATCAGATGTCAAGGCGGGACTGTGGACAATGCATGTATTCTGCTGATCAGAAGAAACATTGCAAGTCACACCTATGGAGGTGGTCTATTCAACCAACCAAATTTCTACAATGACATTTTGCCAACTGATCAGAGAAATGAGTTAGACATGTCCATTTATAAGAACATAGTGGTAAGAACTGAATGGGCATAGACCAGGGGTGGGCAAACTTTTTGGCCTAAGGGCCACATTGGGGTTGTAAAACTGTATGGAGAGCCGGGTAGGGAAGGCTGTGTCTCCCCAAACAGCCTCCCCTGCCCCGACAGGCCCCCTGGGACTCCCACGTTTATCCAAGCCCCCCACCCCCCCATCCCCTGACCGCCCCCCTCCCCCCGAGCCTCCACCCCATCCAACCGCCGCCCCCAGCTCCCTGTCCCCTGACTGCCCCCCAGGACCCCTACCCCTTAATCAAACCCCCCGCTCCCACCCCCTCGCCATGCCGCTCAGAGCAGCATGTCTGGCAGCTGTGCCACCTGGCTGGAGCCAGACACGCTGCCGCACTGCCCTGCAGGAGTGCGCAACCCCACCACCCAGACTGCTGCCTGCGCGGCGGAAAGGCTGCAGGGGGGGGCCGGGGGTTAGCCTCCCCGGCCAGGAGCTCAAGGGCTGGGCAGGATGATCCCCCGGGCCGGATGTGGCCCACGGGCTGTAGTTTGCCCACCTCTGGCATAGATGCTACTCTCACTCTAGAGGCCAGAATTACAATGACATGGAAACTTGTCTTTAGCCATCTGGTTCCTGCACATATGGGCACGAGCACTAGTCCAACACTGTTCATCTAGCATTTCATTAGAAAGAGTTCACTTTGATAACTTTACACGAGCTACATTTTACAGCCATGAAGTGATGAAGTCAGTTTTTAATATATTGTAGGTAATTATTTTCAGTTTGTCCCCCTCTGCTCTAGGAAGCTTACCCACCCCCCTGACACTGGCTCTCTCAAAAGGTGGCTCACCTTCCACTCAGCCCCAATTACATTTTCTGTAACAGCATTGAAAATTTCTTTACTTAAGCAGATAGATAGTTTAACACCAGGTTGGGGCCGAAAATGAAACTCTTGCTGGCAATCGATACAGTACTAGGTCATTTCCCTGATGCAGATCAGCCCTTTAACAGTGAGCTAATGAATCTTAACAGAATTGTGTGCCTGTTGCTCAGGTGTAAGCTGACAGCTCCATTGACGTCAATAGAATTACATGAGTCAGGCTGAAGCATGTATATGTACCTCTTAAATTCTGGACTGGACTACACTATACTAGTTTAAACTGCTTGCAGATACAGCTACTGTGCAAGTGAAGCATTCTGTGGGATAGGAATTATGTTCACAAAGTCAGCCTCTGCAGGCTACAGAATATGTAATACAATTAAACAGTTAACAGAATTAGACCAAACAGCTTACTTTGGTTTTCTGCTGTAACCACCAGATGAAATTGACAGCCACTACGTTCCAATTCAGCAAACAAAACATTTCCTACACTCAAGTCTTGTTGTCGATCAAAAAAGTCAACTTTAATCTGTCTTTGTGACTTAGATGCCATTTAAATATGAGTAACAGTAGGTCTCCAGACACTTATCTGTTGCCCTGTCATCATACCTGGGGGCTATACTTTGCCCAGTTTATCTTTTCTTGAAAATTACTGAATTTTAGATTGAGAGATGACTAGTTTTCAGAATTTAATCACAGATGTGAAGTTTGCTTTAGCCTCCCCAATTTTGCTATGTGCAGAGAAGCTACTATTCTATATCTTATTTCTCCAGCATTTGGAATCACATACTAAGCAAAAACCTGTGCTAATAGCATGGGTCTTTGTCCCATCCCCCCAAGAAGCTAGACCACGTACAGAGGTTAATGCATCTGCTGCCCCCTGTAGATGACAGCCAGGGAACTCCTTACACAAGTATCCAGGCTACTTGTTTTACACTCCAGCACAAAGCTGGCATCCCCAACGCTTTCCCCCCCCCCTTGATTAAAGAGCACTGCAGCTTGAACTTTACAAGCAAATGCTGGTAATGATATTGAACTTGTGGCTAAGGCATGGGATTTCCTCACCATTACCAGACTTTTGCAATGGGACAAGCCAGAAAATGTTACTGAACACCCAGTTTAAAAATCTATAACTCAGTGTTTAGTTTGATTGCCCACAGCATGTTAGAGGTGCAGGGAGATTTCATACTTTCTCCAGGTAGAAAGTAAGAGGCCACAATAAAGCCACCTACCTGCCTTTAGGCCCTTTTCCTACCATACAATCTTACTAGCAGTGGTTAAGCAGCCACAAGCACAGCACAAGCTTTTGATAGTCACTAACCTTTGGATCTACAAAGTCCCCACAGTTTGCATCAGAAGCGTTTATCCTTTGTGGTCCAGATGGTTCAGAATCTTCTCTGACACCTCCGGGCATGGCCCCTGAAAGCAAAAGTTTGTCTTAGTTAGGATGTAAAGTCAGCCTACAAGAAAGCAGACTCGCACAGTTATCCAAAGCTTTATTTCTGATGAACTAGCAAAATCCTAGCAGGACAAGATTTCATCCTAGGCATCTAGGCTTCTCATCACTGCCATATTAAAATGGCTCACAAACCTTAGTGAATCTATCCTCACAGTCTCACCGCTGAGGCAGAAGTACTGCTTTTTCTGATTTACACAGAGAAACTAAGGTCCGTGGTCACATAGAAAATGTGTGGCGGAGATTAGTCCCCATTGCCCAAATCCCAGTCCAGTGCCTTAACTACGAAACCATCTTTCCTCTGTACTATGAAGTCATCAGCTGCATCCACTACAGGATGCTAATGATTCTGCTCCACAATTCAAGGGGTCACTCACAGCCTTTTCCATAAAGCATTACAAAATTAGAATAGTCACTAGACATTAGAATAGACACTGAAACCAGAGTGAAGCTTTACCTGTTGAGCCAGCCCTAGAAATTGGATTCTCTTCAGGAAGACCAAAGATGTTGGATGCCATTTTGTTCCTTCGCACCGGCTGCTCTTTTGGCAAATCAAAGCTCAAGTTGAAATTGGAACCTCCACCTGGAGGGCGCAGTACCCTGCAGAAAGATTCAATGTGACAATCTTATATTTCAAGAATTTTACCACCAGTGTTACTGAAATATTATACAAAAGGTGGTTGGGTAAGCAAAGGGATTGATGTCTCTGGGAACTGTAATATAATAGAATTACATGGGTTAAACAATGGGTTAAATTGAGCCCAGTTTCATAGTGTTCTAAAGCTACTCATAAGGCAATTAGATTTCACAATCAATTCACAGTAAACAGGTGAATAACACTGACCAGCACTGTACTTGTTGGCACTCAGAAGTCAAGCACTAGATGGGCACCAAGAATGGGTTACACTTGTAATTCACTCCTGGACCTACAACATACTTCAGGACAGCACAAAGACATTTGTTCGGTCACTGCTATTCATATTTTTGGTGGCTAATCGGAGGACTGTAGAGAGACTACAATTCACAACACTAAATATTAAAGACAGCCAAACAAGGAAAAATAGAACAGTCAGTTCCATTTATCCTTGTGTCCCGGATCAATGAAAGATGCTACATTTTTCAAACTCAGAGCCAAAAAAGCCTTCTATTTATCTCAGAGTCCAATCTTTCAACTACTAAACAGCCAAATTCATTAAAACACCCCAGCAAAATTAATCTTGAAATGAGCAATGTGGTGAAGACCAACATTTGGCTCATGAACCACTGTACTATTTGTACCACTGATCATGTCTAGGTTCCAGACTATTTGGAACTGTTCCAATGTTTTTAAAACCCAAACATGCAGCAGGTTCCTGAATTAAGAGATGAGCCAAAAAGCTTTAAAGTAAAAATTGCTTGAGTGCCATCTGTATTGAGCAGGGATTATTAAGGGGCAGAGTTTAGCTGCAAAGCAAAAGAGTCCTGGGCATGTCTATAGAGCTCCAAAAAAGCATATATATATATAGCAGTGAGATCTTGATCAGGAAGTCACATGAAGAAGCCTGTTTGGTACCTCCTCCTGAAAGTCAAGTGAAAGCAAGAAAGCGCAACACTTATGGCTGAAGGAATTAAAAGCTTATTTTCTTCAGCATAGCATCCCTTTAGCTCATCAAAAGTGACAGCTGAGAAAACCAAAGAAATCTCAGAAGAGTCTCATCTAGTCTCATAAGTGGTGGTAAACATGAACAGTGCTCAGCCGAAGTTCAAAATACTGACAAAGTTGTCAATTCAGATTATCAAATGAAGTTGCTTTCATATAAAGTTCAGATTCAAGCTATGAAAGATAGACAGTCCTATGATTCTATAGGAGTGAAGTGGACAGCATCCCAATCCTTTTTAGTGCAGTTTCACAAACTTTTGGTCCTTAGCCTACAGTTCATAGTAGAAAGGTCTGTAGAGTCTCACTACGCAAAAATTCAAACACAAATACAGCAGAGCTGGAATAGTGAGCCTTTGACTCATATGGATGACCACTGCTAGGAATTAATTCTGATCTTTCCAGACCTTAAGCCTACTATACTAAAGGCAGAACACAAGACATCAATCACTTCTTTACCCTGCTAACCTCAAATGCAGCATAATGGCAAGCAACACAACACCTATATAGGTGTGAATTCATTTGTTTAATATCCTAGAACTGAACTGAGTTTTTAAAACTTATTTATAAGAAATCTTTAGAGAGGAATACTTAACAATTGCACTGCTCCTTAGTGTATGGTGGGGATTCTGTATAGAATCCTATTCTCCCCTACAAATTGAACATACAGTAGGGGAATCCAGACTACCAAGTAGATTAAAAGTAACAGCTTTTAAGAATCCACATATACCTTTATGATTTCCTACTCCCCCTTTCTGAGGTATGTAGTTCGGTATAACTGTTCAGATAGTCAATTAAAAATAATCTATTTAATCTTATATTTGATAGAGAGAAATTATCCTTCTAGGGAAAGTGTTCAAATGTGGAAACTTTATTATTGTTTTACATATCATCAGTTGCCACATTTATTAGTTCTTAGAGCAGAGTGTTCAAACAAGGGCTTGCAACTACAACCCATATCTCCCCCTACTTGACAGGGCAGTGACAACCAGACTGATGTCAAACAGACTTAAGACATCCTGGTGAATCAAGCAGAAATACAAAAGGGTAGCCAAGCAAACTGCTAAGAGTAGCTTCAACATAAGGTCTGATATTCTATTCAGTCACCCAGCTAAGAGTGAACTGAAAAGCTTTTTAGTCATCACCCAACCCCAGGATTTTGCATTCGCCCTGCAACAGCTGACAGCCACACTTTCAGAAAGGCACTGCTCTTTGCATGAAATCCAGTGAAATGTGTAGCAGGCTGAGAAACCAACCTCACCTCCATGAAGAAAATGCTCTTGCAACAGAGAGACACCTTTTAAATTCCCAAATGCTCAATAGGAAATTTCTGCGTGTTTAAAACAATGGCTTACCAAAAAACAAAACAAAAAAATCTGCCTCAGTTCCACCCTGCCCAGAAGAGCATGATTTATACACTGCCTAGTCTTACACTGCAGGACTGAAATACATGAGTTCAATTTAGTTTGAGACGATTCTTAAGAAATGCTATGCATTACGTTCTTTGTTTCTAGACAAACCGTGCTCTTTCTTGTTCCCTCATCCCTTTTTCTACCCCTTATCTACAACAGTCTCACAGACCTTGTTTCCTGCCCCCTCAAAATGGCTCCCTATGTGGGGAACCCCCCTCCAAGAATAGCCAATGCAACACTGCGGGTTTTGATCAGCGGAGAAAGGATGTTCAGTGAAGTAGTGCCTTCACTTTCCCCCAGCACTGGAGCATGCTCTTTGAGATCTAGCTGCCTGTAATCCATTTGAAATAACAGTACACAATGAGCTTAACAATACAGACACCTTAAACCCTAGCAGGATCAAATCTTCCATAAAGTTACAGCAATTGTCTCCGAATAGGAGCAGCCTCTTAGATGAATGCGTGATGAGTTACAAGTGTACCACTGCTCCCTGCTAAGGTTAACAGGTAGAGAGGCTACAGACAAGAGACAATAGAGCCTGCTCCAGCCCCACCCAGTATGGGAAACCCTCCCGGGGCAGCACCGCTAGAGTAAGGAACTAGATACTACTAGAGAAGCCAAGCGGCACAAGGGACCGCAGCGAGGACGGTGCCGGGCTTTTGGGGAGGGACTGAGAGGAGAATCCGGCTGCGTGGCTGGGCAGCGAGCTTCCTTCCTTTGTTCGGAGAGCAGTCACAGCCGCCCGCAGAAGCCCGGGGCGGGTCTGCCGCGATCCCAGCCCTGCTGCTGCTCATCCCCAGGCAACTGCGTCAGGGCTTCGCAGCGAGAAAAAGCGAATCCCACGGGCAGCACATGCCGGCTGGGTGCGGCCGCATCCCCGCCGCCTGCCAACCCCCGGAGAGCAGTCAAGGCACCGCACGGCTGGACCGGAGCCCCCCACCCCAGGGACGGGGTAAAGCGCCCTGCCTCCCCCTGAACCCCGGATACCCCCTCATCTTTCGGGAGAGGGAGCCCCTCACCATAACCCCAGGGAGGGGGATCCCTCAGCGCCCGGCCCCCCGCCGC
>NW_020664543.1:14394723-14434676 GCF_002925995.2 Terrapene triunguis
TGTGGCTCCAGATATAGAAATATGTGCAGCAAAGAGCAATTTAATCTCCACAGGACAGTGTAGATCAGAAGTGCAGTCCAGAACAAGTGCATGCTGAGGAAGGAAATACTCTGCTTACTAGGATTGGGGATTCCTTAAAATTAACTGAAGTGGCCTACAACCAGAGACTAATACTCCCAATAGTTATTTGAAAATTACCACAAAGCACAGGCATGTTCAGTAGTTTATTCTTCCCAGATGTTTATGAGTCCTCTGAAGGTGGGTAACAATGTGTTACCAGGGATGTGAGAAAACACCATTCAATCAACTAACTTTTCTAAAGCGTAGAGGCTATTTCATTCTACCATGCATGGAATCATTGTGAGTGAAATTATTTTGTTTGCTAGGGCAGCGGGCAAAGGGATCACTCACACAATGATCAACTCTTGGGGCTATTTGTCTTCTCGCAAAAGCTGGTCATCAAGGAGCAGGGCTTTACTTCCTACTTCCTTTATGAATAAAGTACCTATGACTAGCTGAAAGCCTTAGGAGATTCCTGGTGAAGTAGAACAGACCTAAAGCCAAACAGGAACATTCTATAGGGACAGTGAAGGGAGGAAGTAATAAGAGATCTCAGTGGTCTTTCATTAAATCTTGGATTACAGCCCCACTCCACTGTAGCCCTCATGTTTTGTACTCTCCTTGATATATGACTGAGTGCTTAAATGGGGCCTGAACTTTTCCTCTTTCACCCAGTAACACAGCATAGTGCTGAAGCAGGGTTTGGAACCTTCTTTACAATAACCGAATGCACCCATGAACAGAGATCAAGTTTCTGATCTATCTTCTATACTTCTTGGATTCTCACGTTGGTATTCCAAACATATCACCCCTAATCCAAATTCATGTAAACTGAACACACTTCCTATCTCAGTTTCCCCATCTGTAAAACGGGGACTATACTTATTTGCTTACCACATAGGGTATGTCTGCACTACAGCTGGAAGCAAACCTCACAGTGTGGATAGACAGACTTGCACTAGCAAACCTCAAGTTGGGCGCTTCAAAATAGCAGTGTGGACGTTGCGTCTCAAGATGACCCCTTAGTCTGAGCTCTGGTGGCTAGCCTGAGCCTCTGCCAGGGCTGCAACAGCCAAGCTGCTATTTTGCACTAGCGGGGCTTGAGCTAGTAGTGTCTACCTGGGCTGGGAGGCTGGCTCCCAGCTGCAGTGTAGACATACCCATACAGGTGTAGGTGTTTGAGGATTAAAGTCTGTAAATTGTTGTGGAAATATAAAAAGCTACAAGTGCTAAGTATTATCACTATGCAGAAAAATAAAGAAAACTGATTATTTTAAACAAGAAGTTTATTTAAACAACAAGACGCTTTACTTGAAGGGAAAACTATCTAGGATCAATGTTTTTTGGAGTAATTTACCCTTACCTAGACAGAGATTGCTCTACATGTAACAGCTACGTACAAAAAAGTTATAAAATCGTCCTTGGTTTTACAATGATAAAAGAAAAACATTGAAATTATCCAATCAAACAAAGTATGCAATGTTTTTGTTTGTCAACAGTGAGAGCAAAATAACTTACTGGAATATAAAGATAAAAGTTGAAGGAGCATGCCACGATGGAGAAAAGGGGTATTTTCACAGAACCAGTTTTTTTTCCCCACCCCATCTCCATTCCATGTTGATCAAAACATACCATTGGCCATTTAGTTAAAAAAAATATGCATTGTGTCTGTGCACATACACCAGTTACTTTATGTACAATAGAAGGAAGAGGAAAAAAAGAGAGAAGAGAAAACTATACTGCAGTAGTCAGGATGTGGCTGAACCAAGTCTCATTTTTCTAATTGTGAAGGTGTCGTCTGTGGGAGCACAGTTCTGGAGAGGAAAGTAGCAGGTTCTCTTTTTAGTAGACTCCTCCTGTCTGCTGCTGGAACACATCAATTGTATCTTCATCCTCCATTTCCAACTGCATCAGAAAGAAAGAACTGGTTTCAAATCAGCTGATTAAATATTAGACATATTTGAAATGTTCTTAGTTTCACATCTTCGCGTATACCTCTTACCACAACTTAAAATCAGAACAAATTCCCAACTTAACACATTCACCCTGCTTCATGGGAACGTGAAACTTAAAAGAGTGATATAAAGAATGGTGGATAATTGACTATTTAAAATAAAGTAAGATCCACGAGAGTATACTGATCTGCTCCTCTCTAAGGGCCTCACAGACATTACGTTTTAATCTTCTTGCCTGCTCCTTCAGACCACTTCATCCCCGCTATTTCCCTTAGAACACCACCTCTGTCCCACTTTGCGGTTGTTTAAATGCACAGCATCTAAGTGGTTTAATCTACAGTACTATAAAAAGCAAATTATGGCCAAAGCCCCTACATCCAATAAGTAACAACAAAAAAAGAAAATGGGATACCAGTCACTAAGAATGTGATGATAGAGACTGTTTCTAGACATGTTGTATGGTAAACAAACAAACAAACAAGTACCAGAGAACTGAACTGCAGGCCATATTACTATAGTAGTCTTTTTTATAATACAAGTCTCGCAACTGGCACTCTGGGGCCCTTACAGGTATGCTTACACTGCAAAAAAGGCCCATCAGAGCAAGTCTAAGAGATCAGGTCTACAGTACATCAGAGCCGCTGCAGCACTTCTAGTGTAGTTCTAAGGGCCAGATTCTGCATCTATCGGAAGTCCACAGTGTTTGCTGTTTTCAGTAAACTGATTTAGCTTTAACATAGCATTCATGGAGAGGATTACAAACTGCATAGGATTTTAATTCTCAGCATTTCAGGTTCAACCAAAAGTTTAAAGTTAAACAGATAGGGTGGCATATTCTTTGAAGCAAAAGTCTGGAAACAACAATCCTATGACAACATTGGCAAAATTGTGAAGTCCCTTATTTACCATGAGATGGCATGCTGAAAGCATGAACTTTAAACAGCATGCAATTCAGGGGTAACTGCTTGTATGCAACTATGCAGAACACTCCCGAAAGACATTCTTGGGCATCACCACCAATTACTGCCAGAGTGAACCAACATCCTACATTATTGGGTCTGATTTTTGTTTTGAACTTACATATTTCAACCAGCCCAACTGCACAACATTTGGTAACTGTATATTACTGAGATACGAACAAACTAGAGATACTGGACAATAATTTTCACATTGCAGCATACAGTTCTACAATACAGAACTGTCACCTGCCAGGCCTGTCAATATGCTAACAAACACTACAATTATTATTGGAAGGAGAACTCCAATACCTACCTGCCAGGACTATTAATCCACCACAATCACTGTAATCCATAAAGTAATATCCTTACAGGGCTTAGCATCAGTAGAAGCTGTAAATCAACTTATCTGGCACTGTGATGGTATAAATCTAATATTCTAGATGCAGAATATAGTGTTATTCTATTCCCAACAGTTCTGAACTAGTTACTGTAAAAGTCTGAAGTTAGATCTTGACCATTGGTATATTACTTAAGCATCAATAGTTACATAGCTGTTTCTCTTTAGCAATAGTGTTATACACAACTATTAACTCCTGCAACAAGCTTTAAATATAATTTTTACCTGTGCAGGTGTATCTGTTTCATTGATTGGCTGCCCATCGAACCGGAATCTGATTTGCCTCATTGACAAACCCTGGCGCAAAGAGAAATAAGTGACATGTTAAAACACTGTTCAGTCCTCACTTTGACTTGTAACTGGAGCTATGTTTTGATTATGACCTGCTTTGAATGACAAATTGCAACATGTTTAGTTTCTAAAAGATGCATCATTGTCCCTACTAACTAGACATTAAATAAAGTGTACTAGAAATCCCAAATCAAGTCCTGAAGGCCAGAAGCCACTGAAAAAAACATTTTTTTTTTTTATTTTTTTTTACAAGAATTTTAAATAATTCAATTGGAGGAAAGTTAGGAATAGCACTTTGGGTGGCAAGTGTCACAAGGGGAATAACATCCCTGCTCAAATGTTAGCACAGCTCGATTTCACCTTCTCTAAAAGCAGCAACATTCTATTTTTGACTCCTTTTCTTCTCCTCATGGAAAGCCCACATCAATCTGTTAGTCTGAAGTGACTCAATAAGTAGCTGATTAATCCTGAATAGTTACTTTTTGAATTAATTTAAACTTCCAGCATCTAATGCTGATATCAAGTCTAACCTCCTTATTGAATTTAAGGGACACATGAGATGAAATTACAGAATCTGGATTATTTAGAACACACACAAGATAAGAAACCAGCAGAATGAACCATTTCAGAGAGCAAATGAAGTTTTAAGGAAGTCATCTACCTTCAGAGGGAGACTACCCAGATAATAGAAATTTCTTAATTAAAATTATCTTATCACTCTCACTAAAATCATTTGGTAACCCTTTCCATCCCCCAAAATACTCTCTCATTCTCATGTGGGCCGATAGCTAGTTTGTTTTCAGTCTAAGTAGTAATCACCACTCTGCACTTTGTTTTCAAAGAGCTTTACAAACTAAATTTAACAGCACCCTTCAGCTGGTCTATCCTCATTCTACACATAGGGAAAGATTAAGGGTTGGTCTTCATTTAAAACTTACAGCAGCATGACTATGTCGGTCAGGGTGTGAAAAAAACCACACCTCCGAGCAACATAGCTATGCTGACAAAACTCCTTGTGAAGATGCAACTATGCCAAGAGAAGAGGGCTTCTGTTGGTATAGCCAACATTGTTTGGGGAATTGGTGTACCTACAATAACCTATAACTCCTTCTGTCAGTGTCCACTATGTCTATGTAGAGACAACATAGCCCAAATGAGTGAGGAAAGGATACAGTCAATGGCAGAGCTCTGTTGTCTCTGCCTCCCAGTTCTGATCTCCATTTAATATATACTGTCTAGTTTTCCTGGAGGAGTCCTAGACATTCATCAAGATAATTTGTTTTTCAAGTGAGGTTAATGTGGTGGAAGGTGCTGGACTGACAGCCCTGATGAATTAAGTCCTCAGTTAGCCCTGGAACAGATATAGGAGAGGAAACAGAAATCTGTTTTATTAATTACTTGTTATGGGGGGGATTGTGTTGCCAGGAAAGATGTTTTAGCAAGAATATTCAGATTAGTAAAATCTTACCAACTATAGTTCACAATGAAGGAATCTCCCCACTAGGGCAACATCTCATCTTGAAGGACTGAAATAAGTCTTCAGATTCTGGTATTGTTCATCCATAAACTCATCTAAATTTAAGATATATGCCTGTGGCTGACCAAACAGCAAAGTGGCTCCAGAACCCTCTGCTGCACAAAGGAATTTGGTTCAAGCTCCAGTGTCAAAGGAGAGTGCTGCATATAGGCAGCTTACTCAGCCCTTGGGATGAAGCAACTGATGTTGCTGGTCTCTTTAGGAAACTATGTCTAGTTACTAAAATAGAGTATTTGAGGGGAAGGACTAACAAGATGTGGAATCTGGGGGCTCCCCCCCAAGAGAAAAATAACATACTACTTTCTCTGATGTTGTGGATCTTATATGTTGCATTCTGAAAATGTTAAGTTATTTTGTAGTGGTTCTTGGCAATTTTGTACGGGTCCCAAGTGAGACTTAACAGAAAAGTGCACATTTGGGAACTACAATCTCACAAAGATATGGATTTTTCTGCACTTCAATATATTGGAACAATTTCCAGTAATACATTCTTCCCAGAAACAATGATCCTCAACAGTCTTGATCTTCTGAACCTATATCTGAAGACTATTATATACACTACATGACTTCTACTCTTTAAAGTTACCTAGTCCTCTGCATTGACTAGTTTGTGTGTCTCCTCAATATGCAAGAGTTTTTTTGCTTCAACTTTATGTTTCTTAGCCAAAATTTTCAAGTTTGGGAGTCTACAGATAGGCACATAAGTTTTGATTTTTAGAAGTGCTAAGCATTCACAGTCCTCAATGACTTCAGATGTAAGTTGTGGGATCTATGAAAGCACCTATGAAAAATCTGCCCACCTGTTTAGATGCTTAAATATTTAAATGGGTATTTATTTTTAGGCCTTCAAGTTTGAAAATCATTGTCCTTGACTTGTGAACCTTTTAAAATAGTTGCTTACCTCATTTCCTACTTTAACAGGATTTTGGATGTTAGTTTATTCAAAATCTGGTTTCTGCTCATTGCAAAAATTGCCTAAATCCTAGTACTCATCCTGCCTCAGAGTGAGGGATGGGCTAGATAACAACTTAAGGTTCCTTCCAGCCCTATATTTCTAGGATTCTGATGGATTTTTTTCTACGGGAAAGCCAGAGTTTCTTGCATGAAATTTTAATTAAAGAAATATAAACTCAGCAAGGATTTTATACTGACTAATTTGGATATGAATGATACTTTCTAGACATAATTAATACTACCTTTCATCCAGAATTCTCAACACACTTTACAGCAGTTTGATATACCTCACAACACACCATGAAGGAGGTGATATCCATATTTTACAATGGGGAAAACTGAGGTCAGATAACTTACCTAAGATAACAATAAGCCATTGACAGGGCTAGAAAAAAAAGACACAGACTCAACCATTCACTAATTTATCCTCATAACACCTAGCGGGGTAAGGAAGGTGTATGGACGGCACTCCTTCCCTTACATACTAAGACAGGGTGCTTATAGTGCAGTAGTATTCCTAAGTGAAAGTATTCATCATTCAAAATAATCTCTGATTCTGACTGTCAAGTGCAGTTGTCACTCAAACCAAATCCACTCTCACCATTAAGCAAGTCTGATGAACTCCTCCTGCATAATACCTAGGTTTCCTGAGGCTCCCAAGAGTAGCTCAAATCCAGACATGGAGAAAAGTACATTATAAGCACCTTTGATCATATGTTATACATTGAAATCATACAACTAAAGCAGAATAATTTAAATGAGACAATAGCTTTCATTTGATCTTATTGTATAAATCCCTTGAAATAATCCCATCTCAGCATGAGAATGACAGAATTGCTAGTTTTAGGCCTGGCCTAAACAGTGCTTGTATCAATGTATCTATTTCGGGCAGGAGTCTGATTTTTACTGAAATAGTTATACTGGCACAACACGCAATGCGCAGAGGGGTATAAAGATGTTTTTACTATACCAATATTGTTAAAGCAGTACAGCTTGTGTGTACAGATTAACTTAATGTTGAAAACAAGCCTTTTAGAGAAGGGACTTCCTAAAATAAGATGATCTTTCAAGCTCTAGGCATTCAACTCATCAAAAAAATAGCTTCTCTGGCATCATTCTTATTTCTGCAACCACTGTTTGAAAACTCCTTTCTTCCAATATCTATTTGCAAGTTAGAGGAAGGCTCAGTTGTTTGCATGATATCAGAAGACTTGTTTACTCAGATGAGTTACTTAATCCACTAGACAACTAATCCACTAGAGCAGAGGTTCTCAAACAGTGGTCCACGAGCTCCAGTCAGGTGGTCCACGGATAGTTCCCTCTAAGGTGCATGACTGGGCGACCGTACATGAAAGAATGAAGGGCCACCCACCTAATTAGTGGAGCCATGCAGGCGTAGCTCCACTAATTAGGTGCCTGGATCCTGGAGAAGATGCACATGCAAGGTGAGGTGGTGGCCTTGGGGTGGAATAGGAGGTAGGCAGGAGGGGGAAGTGGGGTGAGGGGAATTTGGGACGTGCAGGGCTGCGGCAGACAGAGAAAGAGGTGACTTTCCCCAGCTCCAGGGCTGCAGCTGCCAGGGAGAGACTCCTCCTCTTTCCCAGCCCCAGCTCAGGGGCTGCTGCGGCGGGGGAGAAAGGGCACATCCATTGCATTAGAAAGGTAAGACTACTGATATTAAAATATGAGTTGTGTGCTTTTATTTGTAGAACAAAAAATGTTTATTATTAAGGTTTTTTTTAATATAACGCTTTTATCCAAAGCGCTTTACAAAGGTTAGCTAATGGTACAAACAACATTTGGAAAGATCATTAAGTGGTCCGCTGAAACCCTCAGCAATTTTCAAGTGGTCCACACACAAAAAAAGTTTGAGAACCACTGCACTAGAGAAAATGAAACAGAAAATGTGGACTTCATGATCACTCTCGGCCCACCCCCATAGAGTTTTACATTTCAAAGAAATCTATGACCAGCCATTGGCACTTTCTATCTCAGTACAGTAAAACTAAGGCCATAAATCAGAAGTCTGAGATAAGATCAAGAAACAAACAAACAACTGTTATAAAGGTACCATTATTACTGTTCAACTGCCTAGCCACACTTCCTTCTACCACACCCTCTCCATGTTTTGGGAGATAGCAATATTAAAGCTGCCTTCCAACAGGAGGGGGCTGTAAAGGAGACTTTACAAAGATAATAATTTAACTTTATTTATCCATTTCTTGAAAACGTTCTCCCAGTCTATTTAGCAACAGACCCTTGAAGCAGTACATATTCTGCAACATGATGAGTTTTGTTAAATATGCAATAGTGTGATAAGACATTTACTGTCCTCATCCACCTTAATGAAGATGACCCCTCTTATGGGCATTGCTTCCTTTAGTGTTCACACAAGCACCTCACCTGTCGTTCACAATAGGCTTTCATTAGTTTACTAAGTGGCGTGTGCCTCTTAATCTTAAACTGAACCACAGACCCATCTTGCCCTGCCACCTTCAGATTAATGTGGTCATTGTTTTCAGTCTTCACTCCTTCCTGTTGAGGAGAAAAGAAAGAAAGGAGAGGTATGATTTAAAAAAAGTATGAAATAAGTTAACATTTTACCATGTGGCAACAGGCCATTACAGAGGAGCAAAAGTACTTTACAAGCTTCACACTTTGACTTATAAAATAATGTTAGTGTCTTTCAATTTTCCTAGTGTGAAACTTCCTAATTTGGAAAAGCAAATACCCAACGGTATTGAAATTAACAAATTCTGTCAAGGGCTACTGAAATTAATTAGTACAAACAATGGTGATGGAAGATAAACCTGAAAGGAAGACAGACACATACTAGTTGTTTAATTGTAAAAATTATTCAAAGCTAAAGAAATAAGAATATTGTTGTCACATGCTCATATACAACAGTACATTTTATCCTTTTAAAGAAAACTAAATTTACATTTAGCATTGTAATCTCAAATATCCTATAAAATCTCTTTCTCACTTTATTTCAACTAAGACAGTGAAGCTATTTCTCCAATTTACAGATTACAGGAAAGTTTAAGTTTAACTTCAATACCACAGCTCTCAAAAGGAAACAAGTTCAGACCTTGCATCTTGTTAGACTTCCATGAGAGTCCTTTAAAGTGATTAAGTCGTGAAACTAGCAGCTTTACCCTTTTTTAAACAAGTTGAAATAAACAATTTAAACCTTCCACTTCGATAAAAACATGACACACAAGTAATGCAAAAACTACTTTAGGGTTTTTATTTTCATACATTGATAGATTCTAAAGGTCAGAGGGGTCCATTGTGATCATCTAGTTTGGCCTCCACAGGCCATAGAATTTCCCCAAAATAACTGCTAGAGCTTATCTTTTAGAAAAAACACCCAATCTTGAGTTAACAATTGTCAATGATGGAGACTCCACCATGACCCTTGGGAATTTGTTCCAATGGCTAATTACTCTCAGTTAAAAATGTATGCCTTATTTCCAAATAATTTGGGGGCGGAATGGGAGGGGCGCTCTTTAATGCCGAAGATAAAAAGCTACCCAGTGTAATAACACAACACTAGTCAGCTCAAACGAAGCATCTGTCCTTTGGCTATAGACAGCTCTTTGAGGCCTTTGCCGTTAATAAAAAGGCGATACCTGAGACACTGAGCACAGGGAGCTGTTTCCAGCTTCACCTCATACCACACTATTGGGCCAAGTCCTCTCAATTCCAGCCTCGCATAAGATTTCAGAAGACAACAATGTGCAAACAGGGGGTCAGGTCTACATGTGACAGATACTCCAGCAAAAGGGGTGGGGGGTGGCAGGGAGAGAGAGAGAACCACCGCCTGCTGCCTAGGAAGAGCCACAGTCGGAGCCCCGGAGGGGAGGGAGGATGGGTCCTTTAAATGGGAGAGGCTTTTGGCGCCTTCAAACTCCATTTAAAATGAAAACCCAGCAGCAGGGACTCACAGGCTGCTCCATGCTGCTCCCATCCCCCCCGCCAGGCCACTCAGAGCCTCAAGAGACCCGCCCAGGGCAGGGGGCGCTGGGCAGCAGGAGGCACAAAAGAGCAGGGCTGGGACCGTCGCGCAATTTCAGGGTCCCTCCTCCCCAGGGGAGGCCAGGGCCGGGCTGAGCTGCCCCGCTATCAGAGGGGGAGGGCTGGGAACTGCCTCAGCTCAGGGTAGGTGAGGGATGCTGCAGCCCTTCTCCCCCTGCAAAGCCAGACCCGGGCCCACATGGGCGGGGATCCAGCCCCTCGGGGAGGTGGGGGCCGCAGCCGCGCTTGGGCCTGCCTCCCGGGGCAGGGGAGGAAGCACAGCTCCGGTTCGCCCCGCTGCGGCCCCCAGGGCTCCGCCTGGAACGGAGCCAGGTCCTCCACCAGGGGAAACAGCGGGGCCGGGGCGGGCGGCCCCACGGGGGCTGGAGAACGGAGCGCGAAGGCGGCCGGGCCTGCTGCGGAGGGGGGAGGAAAATGGCGCGCAGAGCCGGCGCGGCAGAGTCGGGGCTGCTCCCGCGCCAGGCCGGGGCCGGGCCCGGCCTCTCCTTGCCCCCGCCCGGGGGTTCCTCCCTCACCTTGGGCTTTTCGTCGGCCATGGCAAGGCAGCAGGGTCCGGGCCGCTCCGAGCGCTTCACAAAGGGGGGAGAAAGACCGAGCGAGGCGAAGAGAGAGAGAGGGGGAGGCTAGGGTGAGCGCGCACGCACTGCCGCGGGACCGCGCTTTACCCTGCGTGCGCGCGCCCGCGCCGCCCCCCAGCCCAAGCCCCATTGGGTCCGGCCGCCGGGAGCGCGCTGATCCGTTACATAACACGGCCGAGAGAAGGAGCGTGCGCGCGCACGGGCATCTCCCAGCCCTGCGTGCGCGTCCCCCGCCCCGCCGGGCGCAATGGGCTGTGCCGTGCCCGTGCGGAGTGTATTGTCCTCTCAAAATGGCCGCCGGTCTGCGGCTACGGCCTCCATTTGCCCAGGTGCCCCACCACACACCCCTCCACCCTCCCATAGCAGCCTTCTTCAGCCTTGGGCACTGTGCATGTCTGGACCTAGGTGGGCCCCCTGAACTCCCCTAGATCTGTGCCAAGGGGGCCCCAGACCTGACACAAGTCACTCCAAGGGTCACCACACTCCCCTCATAGACTTCCCCTTCTGGGCCCACACACAGCCCCTGCTTCAACTGTATCCCCAGCCGGCATCCTATCCCCATTTCTACTGTGGCCCTCATACACTGCCATGTGTCCCATACCCCCTTATTCACCCCCCTTTGCACAGCACCGTGTAGGTTCTCAATTCTCCTCCACCCTCCCCCATCTTTGCTACACAGTCCTCTGTATGCCCCCTTGTAAAGCCATCCTCGGACCACTATGCCCCTCAGGTATACCTGCATCCCCATACATAGGTATGTACACCCTTACCTGCATTTTCCTATATGCCACCCTGTACCCACATCTGGAGCACCACACAGTCCTTGGCCTTTAGAGATATCATCACCCCCCCATCATTGCTGCCCCCAGCCACCCCCTTGTGCCTCTTCCATATAACTCTCACTTAGGCCTTGTCTACACTAAAACACTACAACTGCACCCGCTGTAGTCCTCCTCCCCAAGAGCCATTAACACTTAACAGAAGAATTCTTCCATCGAACTGGTGCTGGCTACAGCCGGGGTTAGGTTGGTATAGCTACATTTCTCAAGAGGTGTGGATTTTTCACACCCCTAAGAGACATAGCTATACCGATGTAAATTCTAATGTAGACCAGGCCTTGTACACCACTTTGTGGTTGTAATGCTATAATTCTTCCCATTTACTCCTATATTATTCCCCCACACTCTCACAATATTACCACCTAGGGCAGCAAAGTCCCTATGTAGTATCATTACACTGATCCTCTTCAAACCTTCTAGTCCAATGATTCTCAAACTTTTTTTCCGTAAACCACTTGAAAATTGCTGAGGGTCTCAGCAGACCACTTAATGATCTTTCCAAATGTTGTTTGTACTGTTAGCTAACTATTTTAAAGCACTTTGGATAAAAGCCCTCTATACAAAAATCCCCAAATTAACTTTTTTTGTTCTACAAATAAAAGCACACAACTCATATTTTAATATCAGTAGTCTTACCTTTCTAATGCGATGGATGTGCCCGCTCCCCCCTGCTGCGGCAGCCCCAAGCTGAGTCTGGGAAGGAGGGCTGTCTCTCCCCGGCAGCCGCAGCCCTGGAGCTGGGGAAAGTCATTTCTTTCTCTGGTCGCCACAGCCCTGCACATCCCAAGTTCTCCCCACCCCCTCTTCTCACCCCACTGTCCCCTATTCCTCCCAAGGTCACCACCTCACCTTACATGTGTGTCTTCTCAAAGGTCCAGGCACCTAATCAGTGGAGCCACACCTGTATGCCTCCACTAATTAGGTGGGTGGCCCTTCATTCTCTCATGTGCGGCCACCCAGACACGAACCTTAGAGGGAACTATCCACAGACCACCTGGATGGAGCTTGCAGACCAGTGGTGGTCGGCTGACAATGTTTGAGAACCTCTATTCTAGTCTCACCCTATCCCATTGCTAGTGAAGGGACCAGTACATTATATAAAATGTTTATAAGGGGCTAGTTCAATTGTGAAGGACAGAACTCTCCTACCTGAAGGAATTCTGTGCTGGCTTTCCTCTCAAGAATTTGTAGGCATAAATCAAATCTGGTGAGGTTAATTCTTTCAAATTTAGTAGCTTCCGCTATAGTCATCGGGCCTATCCTGCCTGTACACCCCAGGCAGAATCTGACTCAATTTCAAAGAGTTTATTTTTCAGATCCTTGAACTGGGGAAGAATGTGATATGATATTTGGCAAAATCACTTAACAGATCTACTGGGACTAACGCAAAGTATTCTATTGTGAATCCTATTGATTATTTGACCCTTTCAAGTCATTGTTGCCATGTTTAAAAATATCCAGGGATATTCAGGTGTTTCAAATCCAGGTACACATCAAAGAACCAATGTCGTCTCAGTATATTTTGCTGGATCCAAAGGGCTCACAGTGACCGTTGTCACAGATGCCATATGGAAATTCATCCAAGAATTTATCGAGGTGATGGGGGACACCCATGGCATTGATGTTAGCACGTGAGAGACCTACAGCTGATAGTCTCAGGCTGTTGGATAGGTTCCATTAAAGCTGTTCTTGAGTCTTTACAGTTTAGGTATTGCTAATACAAGTGTTTTCATCATATCCAGCTGTTTTCAACACATACTTGGGCTATGAAGCAAAAAAAAAAGTGTACATTTTTAATACATAAAGTTTGTGGGAGGTGCATTTTAGGAGCAGATACATAATGACAAAAATTGCACAGACTAAAACATTAAAAGTTGTGTAATGTCAAATAAGAGAACTTTGATTCACCAGCAAAACTCAACCTTCCTTTCAGATTGTCCCAGTATTCTTTCACCATAGATACTGCTTTCCTTTTTCCTGGTCTTTTGCCATGGATTTTTCTTCTATAATATTAGTCCCCTTCTCAAAGCCCATCTAACTTAGCCTACACAAGGTTGGCTGGAAACTGAATCCTCACACCCACTTGTCACAGGTTGTCTAGAAATTGAATCTTCACACTGACCTGGGTCCAAGAGTTTGAGGTCATCACAGGGCATCAGACCTACAAGAGGGGCTTGGCCTATTGATTCACATACTATGTGGACTGACCAACCACTACCTGCTTTCAGCAGAAGGAACATAAATTTGCCTTGTGGAGCTGCATTATAGCCTGGCCTCCCATGCACTAACATTTCCACTCTATATTACAGCACTGATAGTTGGAATCTAATGTCATATACCATGCAACCTTCTGGTCTCAACATTCTACCCCTTTTCATGTTCAAGGAGCCCAACATGGTGCCTCCATAACATGATTATAACTTGGCTCGGATACAAACACAAGAAAGACCAAACTATTTGAACACTACCAATGTACTATTCATGCTGTATCCTGCTATGGAACACTGCATTCAGTTCTGGGCAACACATTCTATCAGAAAGATACTGGCTAACTGGAGGGAGTCAGAGGTTGAATTGGGAAGGGAATGGAAGTGAGACACTCTTCCAAGCCGTATCTGCTTGAGGCACAAACACTCCACTCACAATAGATTGGGCAGATCTTCCTACAATAACTGTTCTTTATGTGTTTTGATCAGAAGTTAGTTAATCTTTTTTGTTCCACGTTTGTATATAGCAACAAGCACAATGGGATCCTGGTCCATGACTGGGCCTCTTAAGTGAGGGGGAGGGGGGCTCTACAATACAAATAAACAAAGTAATCCTTATGCTTCAGTCTATACTCTATTGAGATGACAAGAGGAAGTTCATATCTCAACTATTGTTCCAGGCTGTCAAATAGTTAACAGTTTGAAGATTATCTTAGTATTCAAGCACACCAGACTTGTAGGGTTTTTTTGTTTTTATTAAACAAAAGATTAAATTCTGGAACACAAGATGACCAGGTCCACAAAAGGTACAGTTTGCAAAGATGCTACAAGCTGATGCAATTCAACTGCCAGAGACAGTTGAGTTTCAGGATGCCAGAAGGGTTAACATGCAAGGAATAATTTAGAGATAAAAGGGAAGGCATAATAAGAGTCCACAAATTCTCAAAGGATACCAACACTAAGGAGGGAACAGAATTCTTTAGTGATGTACAAAAGTGCATCTACCATAGAACCTCTATGAACAGAAATTCCATGCTTGAATAAAAAGAGTAGAGCACTAGGAGAATACTACCAACCACCTGACCAAGATGGCGATGATGTGACCGTGAAATACGCAGGGAGATTAGAGAGGCTACAAAAACAGAAAACCCAGTAATAGGAGATTTCAGCTATCCCTATAGTGACTAGGTACGTGTCACCTCAGGACCGGATGCAGAGATACAATTTCTAGACTACTGTTATATTAATGACTGCTTCTTGGAAGAGCTAGTCCTGGAATCCACAAAGGGAGAAGCAATTCTTGATTTGTCCTAAATGAAGCATAGGATCTGATCCAAGAGGTGAATATAACTGAACCACTCAGCAATAGCAACCATAATACAATTAAATTTAACATCCTTGTAGAGGGGGAAATACCAAATAAACCCACCACAGTAGACTTTTACTTCAAAAAGGGGAACTACACAAAAATGAGGAAGCTAGTTAAATAGAAATTAAAAGGAACAGTCACTAGTGTGAAATACAAGACACATGGAAACTATTTAAAAACACCACAATAAAGGCTCAGACTAAAGGTATACCTAGATTTACCTGTAATCTAGATTTTCAGAGCCCAGGATGAATTTGCAACGTTGGTAGTTATTAAAAACTAGTATGTACTTGTAAATTAATCAAATTTGACCTAGAAGTCAGAGACAATAAGTGAGAGTCCTCACAATGGTATTTTTATAGGGTCACATTTCAGATGGAACCGTACTTTAATGCTTCATGTGATTAGCCAAAGTGCAGCCATATTAACTTTGTAATAAGGAAATTTGAAACACTAAATAGAGACCTCTTCACAACCAGATCTCAGGATCTCTATGCCGTCCTCAGTTTCCCTGACCTCTCAGCTGCTTTTGACACAGTCTACCCTGCCTTCCTCCTCCAAATCTTCTCTTCCTACCTCTCTGGTTGTACCTTCAGTGGCCCCTCTTACCACCCTGCTCCCCTAACTCCTTCCTACTCTCCATTTGGACACCACAGTTTTCATGATCCCTTCTCTTTACATGCCTTGGGTGACCTCTTCTACCCATACAGCTCCAATTATGTTGATGACTTGAAATTCTATTTTTCCATTTCTGACCTGACTCCCTCAATCCAATCCACACCTGTGTCTCTCTGATAGCTCTTCCTGGGTATTTCATTACAACTTAAATCCACCCCGGTTAAAAGTGAACACATTTTTTAATCACCACCTCTGTCACTATGAAAACACAACCACCCTCAAATCAGTAACTTTGGAGAGAGGGGCAGGAGAGATGCATTTTTTATCTCCTTTGCTATCCCTTGACCCACACGTCCATGCTGTGCTTAAATATGGCCACTTCTTCCATAACATTTCTAATATCCTTTCTGTCCACACAGCCAAGACTCTTGTTCAGGCTCTCATCTCCAAACTTGATTCCTCCTTTCTGACCTCCCCAAAACCATCACCTCATTTCTGTCCATACAAAACACAGTTGCTAAGATCTTCCTTACCATGGGACCTCCCCCCCACCCCCATTCCACTGATTAAGGTCAAGCTTCTTGTTCTCATCAAAACTATTCACATCTTTGCCTCTCCCTACTTATCTGCCCTTCTGCTCTGGCAATGCTGCCTTAACCTGCTCCTTGTTTGTTTCTCCTACAAACAATTTTTGCACTTTCTTCCATACCACCCCCTAGCAATGAAAGAACTTGCCTGAACTGTGATGCTAGTGGTACTTGTTCTGGTGTAGCGGCGGAATCTGCTCTTGAAAGTTATTTAAAGACTGATGCAAAGTTGATACCACAAATCATTAGAAACATTACATGCTCATATTCTCTTTGGGTTTCTTGCTCATGGATGACAAACAATTTTTAAAAATCAAGGACATTCAGAGACAAAAAATAATGTTAGAGTTTAACTTGAGAGAACATAGTAGTAGTTTAAGGGTAAAATATATTAGAGGGATGTGCTGTAATGGTCCCCAAATCAAGTGTTATAAACTCAGGAAATCAACCTAGAGCTCTAGAGCATGGGCTGCCAACGAACTAGGCAAGCTGCTGAGGGGTCAAGAAGTCCAGGCTCCTTTGCAGCCCAACCAGATGGGCTACTGAGTAGCCAGGTGGGTGAGCTGGTAGGAAGTCAGTCAGGTTTTTCTATCAGAACTTTGTTGGAATTGAACCACCTCCATGGAATGTTTTGTTTTTGATGAATCAGCAAATTCTGATGAAAAGATGTTTTGTCAGAATTTTTACGACCAGCTCTGTTAAGGTGCGGAAATATACAATTAAGGCACCCAAACAACCTTAATTCTGCTCTCTGTTGACACCACAAAAGGAAAAATTCTAACGTCTTTAAAAAAAATCAGTTTAATCTAATCTGGGACCACAAACAAAATACCTTAATCATAATTGTAGTTATTGCATAATGTCACTACAAGACCGAGTTAAGTTTGTTCATTTCCATACGTGGATTGTTTAGAAATTAAATGCTCTAATTTCAGTAAGGGCCATAGATATCACTGTCACATGCCCTTTACAAATGTGCTGTACAAGCATATGCTCATCTCATCAACATCGGAGAAAGATGTTATTTTGTTCTAAAGGGCAACAAAAATACCCTTATCTTTCCTTAAGTGTGGTGCCCATACACTCTTGTTAATATACCTCAATGATTTTAGCCCTTTTTTTGCACCTGCATCACATTATTGACTCATTCAATTTGTGATCCACTATAACCCCCAGCTTTCACTTTGCATTAATTCTAGTTCTGTGCATAGAGTAGAAAATGCCACACCAAACCTTCATTCACAATCAGCTCCCCCCCCCCCCCAGCCCCAAACTTTATGAGATTGGTTTAGAAAGTATGAGATTTAAAAACTAATAAATCACTTCATTTTTCAACAAGCTTCCAATTTTCCAAGACACAATGCTTTTTTGCTTCTTGGCTAGGCAAGTGGTGAGTTCAAGAAAGGGTTTGTTGTTTGCCAAGTACCCAGATAGCTTGAAAAGCTTCGAAGTCCCAAAAAGGGCAAGATGAAGTTACATGCGGACCTCACAACTCCCTGGCTTGGCCTAGGTAGGCATAAAGGCTAGGACCAGCACCCTCTGGTCCTGGCCAGATAGTGCATGAAAGGCAAGGCCCCTCTGGGTATCTGGGGCTCTTAGAGAAGTTCAGCTTAATGATCCCAAGTCAGCCTGGTGAGGTGGATGGAGGCTAGTAAGATTTCAAAGCACCCAGCCATCTGCTGTCCCATTTGTCATCATTCAAGAGCACCCGTGTAGGCACTGCAACCATGTAAGAAGTTTCTCTGAGCCCCCTCACAAGAAGTAAAATTATAACAACGCTGATCATAAACAGGGAGGCATATGGCAACTCAAGATCCCTTGGTGGCAAGAGATGGATGACTACACTCTCTACACCTCAACTCATGCAGACGCGGATATCCATCTGTGTGCAGAACAGACCACCAGCAGCACCGCCCGGGGTGTGGCGCCCTACAGCCGTCAGAGGAGACAGCTACAGCACGGGGCAACGCCCCCCTACGAGCAGCTGAGCTGCCTGCCAGCGCTAGGGAGGGACAACCAGAGGCCTGACCTAAGGACAAGCACGGGATCCCGAAGAAACCCCAGCAGCTGACCCAGGAAATGGGTAAAGACCGCCGCCGACAACACCCCCCATCCACACACAACAGGAACCCCACGACACACTGACTGACTAGAGCGCCTCAGCCGCCGCTCCCGCCTATATACCTTCGCGGGGTCCTTCCAGAGTCGGTCGCGCCACCGGACTGACCTGTTCAGGGCCTGCCCCCAAATTCAACATAAAGCCCACAAAGGGAGGACTTATCCCCCCTTTCTAACACACACTATTTCTCACCCCGTCCCAGGGAGCTGATCGAGAGGGGAGGCTGCGGCAATGTGGGCCCGGAGGAGTAGAGTTCTGCAGGCATCGCAGAGGGCAGCCCCGAACCAGGGGCCTCTGTCTCTGCCCGGCGCCCGGCCCGGCCCGGCCCGGGGTTGGGCGGGGCTCTCTGGGTGCAGGCCATCTGTTGTGGCGGCGGAGCTGGTTCTTTTTTGCTGCCTGTCGCCGTCCCCCGGCGAGCCCGCTGCTGACATGGATGAGCTGGACGTGGAGCCGCCGCTTACTGTAGGACAGAGCGAGCCCTCGTCTGCGGGGGGGCTGGGCACCCTCTGCCGGGAGCACTGGGGTGGGGGGGGCTACGGGCGGGGGGCACGCGGGGTAGGGGAAGCGGCTGTGGGGGGCAGGGAGCCGTTGTGGCTCACTTCAGCTTTTCGCCCTCGTGCCTGTGCATTACTGACTGTCTCCCTTCGTTAGCACAAATAAGCCCGCCGCCAAAAAGATACAGTGATAATCAGAGCAGCACCCAGCGCCCTTCTGCAGTAATCAAAGTGCTGTATGAGGGAAGGTGGTATCATTATCGCCGTTTTACAGATGGGAAAACTGAGGGCATGTCTACCGCATCTGAGAGCAAGCTCCCAGCCAGTGTAGAAGGACTTGTGCTAGTGGGGCTTGCCCTAGTGTGCTAAATATTGCTGTGTAGATGAGCCTGTGGACCCAAGCTGGGAGGCTCACTCCCAGATGCAGGGGAAACATACCCTAAAAGGGGAAGAGGAATCGTGTTTGCCTGTTCTATTCTCCTAGAGAGCAGCTGCATGCTTGACAATCCCTGTGCCCTATCTCCTAACAGCTGATTCCTGGGGTGGACTCCAACAGGAAGCAAATGTGTTTTGCCTGGGGACCTGGAGAGATGCTGGTGTATGAAACTTTGTTCCCAAAAGGTGGATAACTTCTCTTTCATTCTTGAGTGTTTATCTTGGTGGATTTTACTAAATACTAATGCAGAGCGAACAGGGATACTCCTAACCTCAAATGTTCAGAAACTGTGAATTAGGCCCCAAAATAAATTGGCTTAAAATGAGATATTTGAAAATAAATTTGGGGTTCTTTTTACTTGCCTTTCCAAGAGTTTGGAGTACACTCAGATCATGTTTTTTCAAGTTTTATTCTGCAACATGAGACCTAGAAACTTCTTGAGCAGTCATTTGACTCCAGGAGTTGAGGCTTCAAGAACACCACCAAATGGTGAGAGAGTTGAGAATTCAGTCACATTAGAGATTATAAGGTGATCAGACTTAGGAATTAATATATTGAAGAGATTTGTATTTTCATTATCACACAAATTATTAGTGGGTTTTTTTTTTTGGAATTGAGTTTTACAGAGTGTTTGATATTTTATCAGTAGTTTTGTGCCTCTTGCCCTATTTTTGTGCTGATTCTTAGACTTCTTACCAAATGAATTCCCAGTTAATATTTTAAGAACCATTACTGTAGGCTTTAACTTTTGAAGTGCAGAGTATATTACTATCCCATAGGGCTGAGATGGATTATCTGCATTAAACACTGCAGAGTAGTAGCATTCTTTTGGCTATTTTATGGTTTACATGCTTCATTTCAGAATGTGCAGAGAAAAGGCCAGGCTGCCCCAACATTTTCATTGTTCGCAAAGATCAAGATGTGTACTCTCAGACCTTACGCAAACTCTTCAATGAATCCCATGGGATCTTTGTTGGACTCCAGAGGAGTGAGGAAGAACTGGCTGGGAAGTCAAGGAAAGCACAGTGAGTAAATAGAAATGCTAGATAGTTTTGAAACAAAAAGAGAACATGTCAGCTTCCCTGTCCCCTATGGAGAACATGTCAGTAGTGAGGTACAATTCAGATAGACTGTTCTGTGCCACTTAATAGTGGAGGCAGGTGTGGTGTCTGTGCATCTCCTTAGGTTGGCAACCTTGTGAGAGTTATTAAAGGTACAGTACATACAATACATACTTGTTGTTCATTGACTGAATTTATTAAAGAAACATATCTTATCTTGATTGTTCCCTTTATTTGTGCCCAGTCTCCTTCACTGCTGATGGATACTGCCTCATCTGTAGACATGAGGTAGGAGAGCAACCCCCCTCTGATTGGTGTGTTTGCCGCTTACAGAATGTCTTGTTAGGAAGCGAGGCAAGGTGATACAATAATAATTTTGCGGTGCAGGAAAGGACCAATATGTTGCTCCCCTTCTTCCACCAAACATATGAATCTATATCCAGTGAGGGAGATAATGAAACTGAAATTCTCTCAGCTGCTGACCCTCTGTAATATTGTATAACTAATTTTTCCAATATCCATTTTACAAAATTAGGACCCTGTCCCGCAAGCAGTCACCTCTCTGGCAGTGTGGAGCCCCACTGACTTCAGTACAGTGCAGAAGGGGTCTGCCTCTGCAGAGAAACTTGCAGAATCGGGGCCCTACTAGCCTACAGGCACAAGCTAACAATAAATAAATCTCTCTAAAGAAAGCCTTTGTATTCTTGGCAGATTGGTTCGAGTGAGTAAAAACTACCGTTCAGTCATAAGAGCCTGTATGGAGGAGATGCACCAGTTGGCTAGTAAGTTCTTCTCCGTTTAAGAAGAGACAATATTCGAGACCATAAAAATAACATTTGCAATTGTAATTTGTTATAACTGCTGTAAAAGTGTTTCCAGATTTTAGTAACTATTGAGACTGCAGTTCTACCCCCTCGATGCAATGTCAATTTGTAAACCTAGGGAGAGAGTTTTTTCTTTATTTTTTAATTGAATTTTCAGAATTTACTCTGCACTCTTTAAAATTCTTATTCTTCCTAATCTATTTCTCTGCTCTTTGATTCCCTCCTTGATCTTTTTGATTGCTTCACAAGTCTGAGGTTTTTCTTTTCTCAAGATACTTTGTAATCTCCCACTTCCAACGGCCTCAAACAGTCATTCTTATGGTCCCAGGCTTCTCATTATTTATTTGTCACTCCATTAATTTGGGATTCCCTCTCATCTTCTCTGCTGGGAAATGCAGCTTCTAACTCTTAAAGAATCAGAAGAGTAGGTAACCATACTGGATCGTTATTACAAGTGTAATGTCCCTGTTTTGTTGTCACTTCTAGGCAGAGTCTGATGATGGTTGGTGCCATCCTTGTTCTGTTTAGTTAATAGGCTTTCTTTTGCATGTGGAACCTCTATCTATTACTTCGCTCTTTTCCTTACTTCTACTCCTCTTGTACCGGTGAGCATCGTATATCATATATGTAATAATGACATTTAGCAGGACAGTTACAACAAACAATCAATGTTGAAATACAGTCCAGCAACCAAAATTGTTTCCAGATATAACATCATAGAAAGTCAGGTCAGGCTATGTTTGCTACCGTAATGAGAGTAGATGGTCTATCTCATCAAACCCACTGCCTTGTGGGTAGCCCAGGAGGGTGTAAGGCTAAGGGAGTGTGGAAGCCCTGACAGAAAAGCCCCACTGCCTTGTGGGGGAATTTGGGAGAATGCAGGGCTATGAGAGTAAACTCGGACAGAAAATCTGGAGTGGAGCCCCAAAGGCGGTCAGGTACTAATATTTTAGTATCTTTCCGGCAACTCCTGCAGCAGATTGGGTACCAGATGTATTGGTTCTTCCTCTCCTCTGGATTTACCGGTGACGTCGAGAGCGGGGTCCTGGTGCATGGGCAACTCAGGGCCTCCATATCATCTGCCTAGGCTTGCGCCCTGAAGAGGAACTCCAGCTTTGCCTTGAGCATCGACACAACACGGGAGGCAGCAGTCACCAGTTCTAAGCTCTTACTTGATTGGCATAGAGTTGAGCACCGGGGCAGTCTCCGACAGTGGGAGAGATCATCATATCTCACTGGACAACCACTGCCTGCCATAAAACTGGGCAGCCCCCAGACAATAGGGTCCCGCCACAGTCTGCCTGCTTCAGTGAGTGCTCGGAGCTTAGCAAAACATCATCTTTAAATTTGACCGATATGGCAAAGATTGTCTCTCTCGAGTGGGTCTCTTCAGCCACATTTGCGGCTGCCATAAAGCCAACTTTATGTAAATTCTTTACCTCTCAGGGGTGCATACCCATGGTCTCTTGAGACTGAAAGATGCCTACGACTATAACGTTTTATGAATTTATTATCTTTTCACAGAGCTATCAGAATGATGTTATGCATTCTATCACACTTATAAAAGAGATCAGAACTTGTACAAAATTAATAAAAGGTGCTAAGTAACTAAGGAAATACCTAGTAACATTTAAAAGTCTATGATAACGAGACTGGAGAATGCCCAGGCATATCATTGGATCCAAACATGAAACTGCTTCATTTCTGAGCAGTGTCACCAGAGGGCTGGAAAAATGTTTTTGAGGTGTTTTGCCTTCTTTCTCTCTCTCCCCTCAGTTTCTACCCGGGACCCTGAGCTGCAGTGCCAGCACAGCACCCAGGTAATTTACAAACATTGTATTGTGAAATCTAGTCACAACTGAAAAAAACGATTGCCGGCAAATACACCAGGCAAGTGTGTTGTGACAATGATACGTTCTAAATCTGCTTTATTAGTCGTTTGCATTGGTGGAATAGGCAGCAGTGTGCTGCTTATGTTGTAAGAGACTCAAGTTGTAGGAGTTATCTGAAAGCTCTGGGTGCTCTGATGTAATCTATATATTGATCCACTTTTATAGACCTCAGATACTCTCACCCTCTAACAAAATCCAACCATGAACTAATACCCCAGCCCCCCCTTAGAGCCTACCTCTCTGATGTCCCACCCCAAAACTGGTGAGGCTTGTAGCGAGCCTTGAAATCATGCACTTGAAGCAATAATGAAACTATCTTCCAGGAAGAGTAAAGAATACAAGCTGTGGTATTATCTTGTCAGCATTAATATTGCCGTATTGGCGTTTTCCCACTGTCATGACTTTTCCTTGGGTTATAAATTCAGATCTAAGTTATCTTTATAGAACCAAAATAAACATTGTAACCTTCAATTGAGGTCTCACTGAGAACCAAAATAAACATTGTAACCTTCAATTGAAGTCTCATTGAGAACCAAATTAAACATTGTAACTTTCAATTGAGGTCTCTTAGATTCCTGAGCTTTAATGTCAGAAAGAATTCCTGTTCTATCTTAGTGGTGACCACAGATGGGAGATGTTTTTTGTATTTTAATGTGCAAGCAGCTTTGAAACTTCCTAAATCAAATATGTGGCCCAGTGTCTCATTTTACTACTGATCTCCTCTGAAATGTTAGCAAAACGCTTCTCCTGTCCAAAGAAGTAAACTTATCAGAGGAGTGGATAAGGAGGAAAGCTGCTATTTGACATGTTGTGGTTCAAATGTCTTTCTTTGGTTGCTGTGTTAGGAAACTCGGGAGTGATTGTTGCATATGAAACCTGTACCTGTTGCTCCTCAGGTCTCTATTCTGTCCGCGATGGAGCTGATCTGGAACTTGTGTGAGATCCTTTTTGTTGAAGTAGCGCCAGGTGAGAATTGGCGTATAATGATGTTAATAGGTATTTCTGTTTGCAGAGGTATTTGTTCTAGAAATGTACAACGTGCCCATCAGAACATATCTTGGCATGTCTCCAAAAGTCATACGAATATTGCCAGGTAGTGGCAACAAACCCTACCCCTAATGCTTCCTGTCGTGGACAAGAATTGTCTTCTCTGTCTTGCACTGTGCCCCTAAACTAATAGACCTCTTTCCCTTTTCCCTCCTGTTCCAGTTTTCTCCTTCCTCTGTACTACAGTGGAACTGGAGTTGGCTCATAGTACATGAAATTAATAGAGAGGTGTGATATCAAACAGAATTTTTTTCTCAGGTTGTTGAATTTCAAGCATAAACAACCTCTAAGTACAAAATACTATTAAATTCATAAGCATAGACTATATATAAATGCTAAGTATCACTTACCCATTAGGGTCCACATTCTTTGGTGCAGCTCCACTGACTTTAGAGTGTCTTCACTGACGTCAGTTGAATTACACCAGGAGAGGATTTGGCCTAGGATTTCAATCCAAGTTACTTTTTAGGCAGTCAAAATATGTAAACATATGCTGCCTATTCAATCATATTATCCAGAAGAGAGGTTCTCAAACTGGACCGTTTGTTGAGAGCAAATGAGTTACCTGGTGCTAGTTTCCCTCCTCATTTCCAGTGAAAACAGATTTGAGAGGAAAATAAAATGAAGAGTAAAACTATGTGCATCATGTGGGCAATATAAGATGTATGATAATTATTCATCATCTTGTTTTTGAAGTGCCTGTGATAAGTGACAACTATGTTGTTAGCTAGCAACCTTAGCTAGCTTTATTTTGTCTCTCTGTGTCATGGAGCAGGTTAATAGACAAAGGAGCAAATCCCCTTTCAGTTTGTAAAATTCTGAGTTTGTTAATTTGGCAGCAGCCTGCTGTTCTTCCATGGCCTTTGGTGGATTGAGCCTTGCAGATAAAAATCCTATGAATGAGTCAGAGGACTAGGCAGACTTGTCCTCTGCTTTTGGTTGTGGGAAATATATTATGAAACTAATAATGTTAGAATCTTAAAACAGCAGGGATCTGATGGAGAGATGTATTCTCTGCCTACAGCTGGTCATCTCCTGCTTCACCTCCTCGACTGGGTTCGTCTTCATGTGTGTGAGGTAGACAGCATGGTCCGTGAAGTTCTGAGCAGTGAAAATCCATCGAAGCATAAAGACTTCTGGAATGCTGTGAGTAAAGAAATTGGTGCTCTCTCCATCAAAGAAGTTTATACATTTGCATGTGTGCTCTGTCCCTCCTTCCTCATGAGTGGCTTTGTTCGCTAGATTGCATCTCAGAAACTGACATTTGGCATAGTTGCTAGTATCTGCTTGGAGGGATTCCTGCATGAAGCCATCATGAAGACGGTTACCCTTACCCCTAGAGAGGATTTCAGATCAAAATAGAGGCCAGGGCCAGCACGGTATAGGGGGATGTTATAGGGACACCCCACCTGGGGCGCCCTCTTGCAGCAGGGTCTGGCATGACAGGTCCGTCCATAAAAGGAACAGTCTCTCCCAGTGTCTGATTCAAAAGCCCACCTTTAGGCATAATTAATTCCTGCACATATACAATAGTCTACAGCATAAAATAGTTCTCCCTGAAATCCCAGAGTACTGCAGAGTACAACAGTTTTTCATGCCCTCTCCTGGGACATCATTTCCAGCTCACCCTCTTGAGGGAGAGTCCATCTCCAATCTTCTCTGTCTTTTCATCTTTATCCCAGGGTATCACTCTCTAGGCTTCCACCTGAGAGCTCCCAGTGTCACTTTTCCCCCATGATGCTTCTCTGATAGCCCCAAGTAAGATCTCCTCTGAGAGAACTCCCTGCAGTGTTCCTCCCATGCAGGCCTCCCTACCTGAGAGTCCTACACATGCTCAAGGAATGTCTCTGCAGGACCAATCCCTTGTTCTTGGTGTGGTTTCCCACAGTTCTCCATTCGGGAGTGTTGCAGGGGGTATTCCTGTAGTTTCATTCACCCCAGTCCCTCTGCCTGTGAGTCCTGCCCTTGCTCCTGGGATCCATCCTCCAGCATCAACCTTCTTGTTTTGGGTTTGGTTTCCCCTAACCAGGGCTGGTTCTTCCCCTGGTTCCTAGAGGCCTCTGCATGAACTGTCCTGTAACTCTGCTGGGGTTCCCCAGCTTTGGCCAGTCCTCACCAACAACATGCTTCACCTTCTTCCCGCTGGCTCTGTATACTAGCTCTCCTGTGCTACTCCTGTTTCTGTCTGGGTCTCTCCTTTCCTCCCCAGGCAGTTCTCATCTTCCCCTTTCTTGTCTCTCTCAGGCCCTTTTCCTGACTGATTCCTCCACTGTCTGTCTCTCTCCATTAATATGATCCAGGTGCATTTAAAATCAACTGGGAAGCAGCTGAGGAGTCATAGACTCTCCTCCCTCTTAAAGGGGCCCTTCACCCTGTGGCAGGAGGCTTGTGCTGTGTGAGCATTTGAGTTAACAGGATCTGTAGTTGAAGCACTTTTGGTTCCTTTAGCTTTTCGAATTAAAATTCACCTTTGGTCTGATTCTGCATGAAGGTGGTGTCTCAGCATTGCTTCTGCTTGGTGCTCACGGACTGTGGTGGTTTTTGCAGGTGGACAGCTTCGTGCTGCAGGGCCGGATGGATGATGCACGGCATTTACTCTCTAAGGAAGCCAGTGCCAACCCCACATCGATGGGCATGTGCAAAATTCTGGATGACTTGATGAAGAAGATGCCCATTCTTAGTGTATGTATGCAGCAGCCGTCTCATACAGTTCCATTGGGGAATAATGCATGCAGTGGTCTGTAATGGGGGTGGCATTTGTAGTCCAGTCTGTATCATCTCACCTGTGGGCCACTATAACATAACATCCTGGCCTACTGACTACTAAAATGTCTGAATTCTGATGTCCTCTGGCTGTAACATACATGTTCTACAACAGGGGTAGGCAACCTATGGCACGTGTGCCAAAGGCGGCATGCGAGCTGATTTTCAGTGGCATTCACACTGCCCGGGTCCTGGCCATCGGTCCGGGGGGCTCTGCATTTTAATTTAATTTTAAATGAAGCATCTTAAACATTTTAAAAACCTTATTTACTTTACATACATACGTTTAGTTGTATATTATAGACTTATAGAAAGAGACCTTCTAAAAACATTAAAATGTATTACTGGCACGCGGAACCTTAAATTAGAGTGAATAAACGAAGACTCGGCACACCACTTCTGAAAGGTTGCCGACCCCTGTTCTATAACAACCCAAAAGACCCATATGCAGGGAGAAGAGCATATTATGTTAAAAGGCAACATGGCCTTGGTGGTGATTCCTGTTCTTACTCAACGCTGTGGAGGGGGACACATTTTTCCAGTTCTTCAAAATGTTCTGATTGACAGCTCTTACACAACCTCCCAGAGAACTTTCCTTGTAGACTTCATCCGCACATCTCCACCTCCGCACATACTGCAGTGGTCTTTTCATGGTGAAAAGGCTTCAGATGCTGCATTGTGGTCCCCTGTGGGTTCCTGTACACTCTGTCACTTCGATATTTAAATGGCTGAAGTGATGGAGAAGCTTGGTAGCAGCATACATCAAAATCCTTGCCGTGGGCCAGTGTTTTGTTTTTGCCCATGAAAGGCTTGTTTGAGAGTCATGCTGAATGACAGTTGTAGAGGCTGGACTTTGAATTTGCCTTATTGTGTGTATGTATCTTCCCGGTTCAGATTGGCAACACCCAGACACTGACTGAGATGGAACTGAAATGGCAGCATTGGCATGAAGAATGTCAGCGGTACCTCCAGGATGGGACCTTTGCTTCTAATTTCCACATGGAGTCCATCTGCAAGGTGAGTTGTGGCTGGGAAGGAAGGAGGTTATGTTCACAGATTTGAAGGCACCAGTAGCCATCCATTGGGGATTGGGAGTGCTGTGTGGACACAGGTAATGTTGGTCTGCTGGTTAAAGCAGGAAATTTAGAGTGGTGGACTCTGCGTGACTTTGGACAAATGGTTTCCCCTTACTTCACCTCTCCATAAGTCAGGCAGTAATGCTGGTTATAGAATTGAGCTCACAGGCATGTTTTGGGGCCTGATTAACTGTTTGTGAAACACTTTGAGGCTCTTTGCTGAACTCTGCTATCATAAGTGCAAGTTTGATACCATCAGCTCAGACTGTCCCCTCAGTACAATGCTTTGGTCAATGGCGTGCCCAAGAGCTGCTGTTCTTTTACTCTTAGTTATTTGGTTTTAATTAAGTTGTTGGTGATTGCATGCCCTGTTAGTGGGTGTGATACCAAGAGAAGCAGAGCTGAGGGATTTAAAGAAAGGAAGCTAGTAATGAAGATGTGAGTCTTTGAGGGCTTACGGCGGCGTTTCTCTTTCGTGCTAGATCCTGCTGGGAGATGAGAACGCCATACTGGAGAAGAAGGAGCTCATGACTACTTGGTACCACTTTCTGGTCACCCGACTTGTCTACTCCCATCCAACTGTGAAGCCAGTGGAACTTCGCTTCTATGCACAAGTAAGTCTGGGGTTACTGCATTCAAACCACATTGGGAGGGCTGAAGTTTTATAGGGTCCAGATATTTGTGTGATTTTTCCCCCCCCCCCCGAGTTTGAAAGTGGATCAGCAACCTACAGGGAGTTCCAAACATGTGCTATGAGTGAAAAATTTGCAGCTGACCAAGAGTTTTCAGTGTGTCATGTAACTGGTTCAGTTTCTACTTGAATGTGGCAAACTGCAAATACCTGCGCTAATTTTCTTAAGTCATAGTGTTCAATCTGTTCTAGGAAAACAGAGATGAATCCTGTTTGACCCTTTCAATCATTTTTTTTTGTTTTGTTTATCTCCCCCCATCACCCCAGTTTCCCCCCCAAAAAGTTCTAAATAAGGCTGATGCAACCAAATCTCTTCTCCTGCACTGTCCCCATGGCCCTTTGCATTGAATGTGTCTTGTCTTTTTGGGGCTTCCACAGTCTAGCCTGGACCTGTTCCTGGGAGGAGAGAGCAGCCCTGAACCTCTAGACAGCATCTTAATGGCCGCCTTTGAGTTCGAGATCCATCAAGTGATTAAAGAATGCAGGTTGAGTTTTAGTAAGACTTTGACTTCTTAGTTATACAGCACTGCTTCTCTGTGCCCTGAGTCCAGCAGCAAGCTGGCATCTCTTATGGAGAGGAGTCTGCCTGCATGTAGAGATATGTGCACATAATAAGGATGATTGAGCCTCTCTGATCTGTATTTTAAAGACTTTGTCAAGAACACGTAAGGCAGACAGCAATTAAAATGCCATTCCACTAGGTCTGTGACATAGTGTCACTTGTCTGCAAGTCTGCTGGGTTAGGGCAGTGTATTGCTTCTCTGACAGTCGGAAATGTCGCCAGAAAACATAACGAGTCACTTGTCAGTTACAGGCTGATATTTTCTTCCTTTGCTTTTTGAAAATGCAGCATCGCCCTGAGCAACTGGTGGTTTGTGGCTCATCTGACTGACCTGCTGGATCATTGCAAACTCCTGCAGTCTCACAATCTCTAGTAAGTGCCTCTGCATTGTTTACTCAAGTGTCCAGAGGCCAGAGATAGGAACTATTAAGGAGTGGCGATAGAAGGATAACGTGGTATTTTCTTGGTGAAGAGCTACATTTCAGAGATTCAGAGAGAGGGGATGTGCTGTATATTCCAGTGAAACCTGTGGAATGAAAAGGAAAATCCACGTGCTGCAAGAAGTGATGTTGCAGGAGAGAATGCCAACCTGCCACACCTCTGAGTTGATACTGAACCAGCACCTCAGAGTGATGTTAGGGTCTTCACTGCCGTCAGCACAGAAGTTTTCCCAGATGAAATAGAACTGAATGGTTATTAGAGATCCCATGGTACATTTTGAATGAAGTAGGAGTATGAATCCTCTTGCCTTTGCTAAATTCCAACTTCAGTAATTGCATGCTATCTACATTTCGCTTGCAGTTTCAGTTGGCTAAAGGATCTTCTAAATTATTTTTTAGCTGTGGAATGCTAGTAAACAGCTGTGATGTCCCTCCCAAGAGGTGGCTGATTTTCAGTGGAGTTTGTAAACCACACTGAGATACTCTAGGATGAAATGTATTGTGTAAGTGAAAAGTCTTTATCAACAATAGTTTCAGCAGAGTCTTTTCATTGAGATACAACCTTGCAGCTGTTAATGGGTGTGTACGAGGGATCCCACTGCAATAAAAAACCTTGATGTGCATGTGATGTAGAAAAATGGACTAGTTTAGAGATTTCTTAAAAAAATAAAAACAACTTGTAGCCTGGACTGTGTGAGACACTTAATAAATTAGGTAATCGCATGGTAATCTGAGTATATGTTAGGATTAAAATGTATTACTTTTCTGTTTCAGTTTTGGTTCCAATATGCGTGAATTCCTCCTGTTGGAGTATGCCTCCGGGCTCTTTTCCCATCACAGGTAACAACTCCTTCCCTGCTTTCAGATACCAGACTGACATTGGGCAACAAAAGAGAAACCTTCATGTTAATGATGTGAAAGGCAGCACAATTAAGTGGCTCTTGTTATGGGAAGGGATATTGATCAAGCTGTTTGACAAAGCCTTTGGGGTTCTTCTGCTAGAACCATGAGTTAAAGAGAGAAGAGATCTATTAGAGCCCATCAAGTCCCTACACCATAGTTTTAGTGCTTTGTCTTTTCTAGTTATAAATGTCACAAGTTAAACATGTTATCGCTGCAACCCCAAGTGTGCAGAACAGCTGGTGCAGGTGGTGGTATTCCAGAGCGGTCACTATAGGTATCAGTACTAGATAAAAAGTAAAAGCTAATTTAAGTCTCAAAGATGAGTGACTTAACCAGGGGTCTCCTACAGTGTGTTACTGTTCTTAATCCTGACTCAAATCCCTCTTGTGGCTATAATAAAGTGCTTAATTGAGAGTTCTCCTTAGAAGGAACATTTGACCTTTCTCTCCCCTCTTTTGTAGCCTGTGGCAGCTAGGGGTAGATTATTTTGATCATTGTCCAGAGTATGGCAAGGTTTACCTGGAGCTTCATATTGAGCGAATCCCCCTCAACACAGAGCAAAAAGCCCTCAAGGTGCTGAGGATCTGTGAGCAGAGACAGATGCATGAACAAGGTGATTGACTCTTGATGACATTTCATTGCCTTATAGTGACCTGGGTGTAACTAAAAACTGACTCTCCATTTCTCTCTTCTCCCCACTTCATCCCAAAGTTCGCAGCATCTGTAAAATCATGGCCATGAAAGCTGTGCGGAACAATCGTTTAGGCTCAGCACTGTCCTGGAGCATCCGAGCCAAGGACGCAGCGTTTGCTACACTCATATCGGACAGGTGGGTCTTTGTTACTCTCTAGACTGAGCAGAACCTTTTGGGGAGGGGAGCACTGTCCTGAGAAGGCTCTTCTGAAGGCTAGTTGAGATAATCTGTTAGAATAGAACCTTCCTCCCCTTAGGACAAACTAGTGCAGCATCTGTGCTAGTGAATTAAATCCTTGACCCCTTTCAGAGACAAAGGATTGTGCAATACTTGCAACATCCTTCTTCCTTAGCCATTTCCCTTTTCCTTACCACTCTCCTCCCCACCTTCTGCAATCCTCAGAGGACAAGAATAGGGAGATAACAGACCTACAGATCAACTTAATCTTAGGTAGCAGCGGAAGTTAACCTTATTTCACGGAGATCCTAGTTTTGAACTGAATAAACTGTTCAGTACTTAATCTTGTGGGCAGTGAGGGGGCTGTACGGGAGGAGGAATGCCCTACTAGTTTGAACACATGAGATCTGGTTTCTGTTTCTGACCTGCTCTAGGCTTCCTGTGTGATCTTTTGACAAGTCATATCATATATCTGCTTCATTTTTTTACAGCTGGGGGAAATGGGGAAAGTACCTGTGTCTCAGCTAGGATTAGATTGTAACTTTGAGATCAGTGGGTAGAAGATGCTCTAGAACAACAGTTCCCAAATGTTTTGCTAAGATGACCCACAAACTGCATTTTGTGGTTTTTTTTGTTTGTTTGTTTTTTGTAATCCACCATTACCTATATGCACATTCTGCCCTGCCGTCACAATCCTAATCCTGGGCAGCTGGGTGGCACTGCAACCCTGTGTGCCAGGTCACAATGCCCCGGAGCAAGGAGCTGGGACAGGAGTTGTCACTGTTGGGCGAGCACGGGGCAGGCTTGATTTCCAACCCACATTCCCTGTGGGCCACCCTGCTCACGGGGCTAGGAGAAGTGTATGTTTGCCTAGCGCCCTGCGACCCATCTAGAATCTTCCCACAACCCCCAGGACCCATTTGTTTGGGGGGAAAACTGCCGTAGAAGCGCAAGGTATTATTTCACATTTGAGGGTTGAGTAACCTGAGAAAGGAGTGCTATTTTTGTCTTGTTGTAGGAGTGGGAGGGACTATATTTGCTTGAACGGAATGTGGAAGAAGACCACCACAGGAAGCAGGCACTGAAAGCAGCAGCATAATAAAGGCTCGACTGAAAAAACTCTTAGGACTTAATTTGCTCCTGCTGCTTATCAGCTCTTCTGTGCAGTAGAAAAACAAAGTCTTTGTTATGACCTAGCAGAGCTGTTTAGGCATCTGTTTGCCTCAGGACTGCTTGCTGTGCTGCTATTCTTCCACCTTTGCTTTTAAAAACAAATCCTGGTGACTGCAAATATCCTGAACAACAACAAAAATAAAGGGTGCGGAGACGGGTGTATTAAACATACACCGTAATATCTGAATGGACCCCACCTCCAGGGAATGGTTTTGGCTCTTTAGGAGGGTGATTAAAACAGAATGACATTGGGTAATAAAGCTTCTCTGAAGAGTGGGAAGCGTAGGCTGAACCTGGTGGACACAAGTCTCTGACCTCCAGCGTGTGCCACTTCCCTGTAGATTCCTGAAGGATTATTGTGAGAGAGGCAGCTTCTCAGACCTGGACCTTATCGATAACTTGGGACCCTCCATGCTGCTCAGTGATCGGCTGACGTTTCTTGGTGAGAATCTGCTGCCTACAGACCCTTCCTAGAACTGCTTTAAAGTGTTGTTCACCCTAAAACCATTTCTCTGGAGCTGCTACTGGTTCTCTTAATTTCTTCTCCCCTGTACATCCTGAGTCCATTACAGATGTCAGAGGGAGAGCAAATTACTATGTGGTTTGGGATGTCATCCTCTTGCTGTTTGTTGGCAGACTGTTTTACCTCAAACTGCATTCACAGAAGGTCTCTGATGTTCCACCTCAGTTTGTGCAGGGCAGTCTGGGGCTCTGGGATTTATAAATCTAAACTAAAATCTAACTAAATAAGCATTTATTTTCCCCATCTGTTTCCCTATCTAGTGGTGCTTCCTGTGAGGAGTTAGTGATCAGAACCTGGAAAAACGTGTGTGCGGATTTTCCTAGATCCCTACAAAGGCAACCCCCTTGCACTAGTTATCTTGCCCATATGGTAGTTTTGCCCACTGCTTAGAGCTCTCCAAAGTACATCTCCGCAGCTCCATTTGTTCAGCATGGAAACGCCAAGCTCACAGTGAGGAGGACTTGACTCCATACAGGAACTAGGGGGCTGGCCCTCTGCCAAATAACACAGGAAAGGCTCCATCCGCTTCCTTTGTATATGCACAACTTCTTTCCCCTAGCGGCCCCAAACCTTACGCTGCTGATACCTGCCTGTCTTTTGGTGAAATCCCTTCCCTCCTCAATTAACCACTTCACTTCCTAGATGTCAGATCTCATCCTAACCAGGTCCTGGGGGTTCAGAGACTTACAGGTTAACAAAGATCTAAATTTCCAGTATAAGCAATCAGAAAAATCAATGCTTTACGGAAAGCCTTTCAAACCCTGTTACGTTCTAACGCAAATATACAGGGCAGAGGCCCACTTCTTCCCTTGCAGGCCACCTTTAAAGGAAATGGTGACTTGCAGAATGTGTTTGCTTTAAAACCATTCTCTGAGCTATTCTGGAAGATGCTGCACAGATGCTCACTGTATTGCCCTGAACAAAACTGAGGTGTTGTCCTTTAAGCAGGTTCAAGTGGTAAACAGCAAAAAAGGGCAGATTTCCTTCTGTCCCCACCCTGTATTTATTAAGCTATTTTGATGTATAAATTGTACAAGATTCCAACTTCCCTCTTTAACCCAGACCTGCCAAAGGGCCCAATCCTCCCCCCATTTAAGTTCTGGGAGTTTTACCACAGACTTCATAGTAGCAGGATTAGCCTTAGTTTTTTGTAACCAAAGCCTAGGATCTTCTGACAGTAGCTAACATTTTACTCCCCTCGCCCACCACACACACAGGGAAGTACCGAGAATTCCATCGGCTGTATGGTGAGAAGTGGTTCTCTGAAGCTGCCAAGCTGCTCCTGATGCTGATGACGGCTCGTATTGCTCCGTGTTCCTTCTGGATGACCCTGTTGACTGATGCTCTTCCCCTCCTGGAGCAGAAAGAGGTGAATGTGGGGTTCTGATGCAACACCACAACCACCATACTTTGTTGACCCACAGGCACCCCTCTTATTCCTGACTGGAAGTAGGTGTACACAAATATGACAGGGTATCCCAGAACTACCTGTCCCCCCCTCATGACTGACACAAGGTACACTAGCGATTCTCCATACTTCTCATGTAAATGAGTTAGATTTGGCTGTTCAAGAAATGTGTGGCCATGTGAAAGTCATGGCCAGTGGTGGCATGGAGGATGCAGAGGCACTTAGGACAAAATTAATCTCTGATGTACATCCTGTGAAATCCTTATGTTTACACTAAGATTGCAAGTATTAGGGGGATAAGGGTGTAATTCAGCCCTCTCCTTTCAAAGTAGCAGACTCAATGCACTGTTGAGGATTTAGGCTTGTTACAGACTTGCCCAGTTGTTTTGGGGGGTTTGAATTTGAGATTTTCCAGTGTGCATCCCTCTGGCTTACGGTCCATCCAGAAAATTACAGCCTCACAAGTGCAAGACCCATGACTTACCAGGTGTTAAGTGGTCCAAATAGAGTCATGGGCATGCAGAAGCATTCTCCTCTTGTTGACCTATCCCTCAGGAGCCACTCATTCTGGATCCCCTAGATAAGTGGTTAATGTTTTAAGCAAACAGTCTCTTTCTCACAGGTAATATTTTCAGCAGAGCAGACATATGAATTAATGCGCTGCTTGGAGGACCTGACAGCTGGAAAGACAGATAACCAGAAACTCCAGGTAATCTTGCCTGAGGTCAACTGGATGATTCAACTGGGGTAGCATGGGAAAGAGGAAGCAAGTCTCCATAACACTATTCTTGTTTCTAGGTTGATGACGTTGAGACTACCAAGGTGGAAATCCTGAGACTTGCTCTTGCACGAAACCTTGCCCGGGCTATTGTCAAGGAGGGCACGTTGGAAGGATCATGAGAATGGGCTACTGAAGTAACTGTGGCATACTGTACATAAAACTGACTGCTTTTCTAAGAATAAATGTCTTGTTTTGCATATTTCTAGCTGTTCTTGTGCCAGTGTTTTGTCGTCTCAAATGAGACAATGAACATGTAGGAAGTCTCCCCCCAACATTCATTCTATGCCCCTAGATTCCTATGAAGGATTTGGTTGCTATAAGGCAGCTTGCAGGGGGATGCTTGCTGGGCTTACCTACATGGTTAGTCAGGTAGCTAAACGTGTAACATTTGCCTCTGTTACCATTTCAGTTGTCGTCTCCTGTAACTAGAACGGAATTTGAATAGCCGACCTTTCAAACCTGATAGATTTGACACCACCTCCTTTTGGTTGGTGGATTGAATCTTGTGGCTTCCATAAACAGCAGCCTGCTCCTCACTGTGTCACAAAGGGTCGCACACAGAGCAAAGTAGGGAAAACAGTTTATTTAACATGCAGCAAAACAAATGCATTGGAGACATATTTACAATATGACGGCTCAGTATGAAGCTGCAACCTCAACCTCTGAACAAGTAACATTCATAAATAGTTTAATTTCCAAAGCTTGTACAATACTTTTCCCCACAGTGAGACTATGGTGCCTTGCCCTTTGACTGTACAGCATGGGCACTGCAGTGCCGTTAACGAGGAGAATGAAGCTATTCTGCTCTTCTGATTTCCTCACAGCCACCATGAGAGTCACTTCTAGGCATCTAAAGCAGTGAAACCTGCTTCCTAACAATACGTTACAGCACCTGGGCAGACTTAAAGAGCTAAGCGAAGCCCCTAGATGTATTGTCTACAATGCCAGTGAGGCCCATGTTGAAAGCAGAAAGAAAGTTCCTTGCTCACCACCTCTTTCCATCCGTTTAAGAACACAGCTGCTGCTTTTTTTCAGGATCCAAGAGCATCTTCCAGTCACTTAAAGACAACTGAGGAGGCCACCCGCCTTGGTCCTGAGTGCCAAACCAGCGTTGACACTTAGCAAGCTGAGTTTGGATTTTTACTTCTACACTTACCTTTCAATGGCTAGTGCCCCCTTCGCATCAGGGCGTCTGCTGTGTCTTTCACTTCTCCTTGCGGTTCGTATTTCTCACTACTCTGAAGAAAAACATTGAGCCACAGGGGAAAGTATAAGATGGCTAGAAAGAATTCCGAGCTCTACTGAGCGTAATGGGTTTTATAACCACCTCTAAATCCAGCAGCACTTCCTCATTTTAGTTTTATTCCTATAATAGGCTGGAATATCTTCCTGCTGTACTGAGACTGTGGACAGTCAGGCTGACCATTCCCTTCACAATTTAAGAGCTGTTTGCCTGTACCTTGCACTGCTGGAAATACTTCTAGTATAATTAAGTTTCCATACAGCCACCCCACATGCTGTCTTCACAGGAGTGTAAGGTTACAGATTTAAAACAAGAAAAAAATGCTTCATTAAAACAATTTGCTAAAAGGTCCCTGAAGGATTGTTTAGGTTTGAAATTAAGAATGGGGGGAGGGACTACTAGAATCAAACTTTCAGTGTATTGAACTAAGTCTCCTCATTCATGTAGATACACGTGCGTGAGCCCCACAATTTAAAATACAGTTCGTTTTCCCCTTGTGGAGAGAATTGCACTTAGCCACTTAATACTGGGAACAAATAAAACAGGGTTCTAAACCCAGCAGTGCACCATCACAGCCAAATGGATTCTGCCTTACTTTCATCAATCTGCTCACTTATAATTCAATGTCCTATAGCTCTACTATTTACATCTTGTATTCCTAGTCTTTTCAAGAGAACACAGTATTCAACTTTACTAATAATACTGCCTGCAGAAGGGGAACTGAGAGGCTTTTCTCCTTACCCCTGGTCCAGCCTCTGCACCTGATTAGTGGTTGCACTGAGGCTGCTGCACTGTAGTTGCCATCCTTTATTAGTGTAACCTGTGCTGTCCACTCAAAGACAACTGGAGCCCTTTGGCCCTGTTGGTTTTACCTCCTCGCTACACCCATTTCCTCTCCCCCATACTATGGAATGTGATGAAGGCAGAAGAATACTCAGCACAGGCATGGGAGGACAAAAATTAGCATGAGCTGCCTGGAAGAGAGAGAGTGCAGAGGCAGCTGGGAGTATAAAATAAAAGAAAGCAACTAAAGAGAGTGTCACACAATGTGCAGTTACTGTCTGAATGGGCAGCACTGGCTTAGGCTGCCCAGTGGAGAGGAGAACAGAGGGGGCGTGAAGTGTTATTTTACTGTAAAAAACCCTCCCGTCTTGGAGCCAGTGGTTACTGCACAGCATGCCTAGAAGGTTCAGTTCTGGCATCAAGGAGGCAAAAGCCTGAGGCCAGGCACAGACATTAGGGCTCTGCACCGAGGAAACTCGGGATGGCATCATGACCCTACCAGCCTGTAGGCATCTCTGGACAACAACAAGGGAGGAAGCCGACCAATCCCCTTCTGGCTATAGGTCTCCCTTCCAGAACACCATCATTTCAAGTTTAATAACAAAGTGGAAGATAGAACCAGATTCACCCAGAGGCCAAGATAAAGCAGCCAGCAAAGCCTCCCACTGGCTGCCACTCAGTTCATTCTTGGCATAGATGCCCCGGGCCCACTTCAACCCGAGGTAAAACATTCCAGACTAAAGCTACAAGCGGAGTGGTCAGGACATGTAAACAAAGCTAAACATCACCAGTGGATAGCATGTGTGCCCCTTCCACGTCACATTCATTCCAGTCCCTTTGGGATCCCTGCCTGGTCCTGTCATGGAGACTGTGGCAGACTCGCTGGGTCATAGATTACCCCACTGATCTACTGGGGGAAACTGATCCACTTCCCCAACCTCTGTGCTGGGCTGGTCTCCCAAAGTGAAAGTCAGTCTGTACCTCAGCCTCACCTTCTCCTGCAAGGAAGAAGAAAAACAAGATGTTAAAGTAACAGCCTCCCCTGGAGCAGGAAGGCCATGGAACCAGTAGCAGCAGGAGAACAACGGCAGTGCTCCCTGATGACACTCCACTGTAATAACATTTTAGATCCCAAAACGGCTCTGTCCAGATACCCCATATGGGGTAAGAGGCCAGCTTATGTTAATGGAGCATTTCTGGATACTTAATAAGGCTGATTTATTTATTCTTTAGTTTGTAAATATGAGAGGTCCGTCTCTTGGAGTGAAACAGCAGGAGAAAAGCATTTACATTGCAATATAGATTCATTGTATACACTGACCAGCATTCGTAGTTCAGCTGCTTCCCAGTGATCCTACTAAACACATGCTTTAGTAGTGCTAGAAGAGTATGAAGTCTCAAAACGAAACAGTACTGCAGGATGTAGAGGAAGGAGAAAACCTGACAGATGCCTATTCCTTAGAGAATGACTACGGGAAAAAGAAATCTGCCTTCCCCTGCTTACATGGCTTTTCTAGATGTTCCACAAAGTGAGTTTATAGAAATCCCACAAAACCCCATTATCTTTGTACCTTGGGATCTAACACTTTTTAACTGATGCTGTAAATGCCACTTTTACCATAATCTTCAAAAACAGTAAGTAGCAAATGTCCAGGTTATCTGAACAATCAAAAGACTACTTGAGTTCAGACTCTGAACTTTATATACTTTAGCAATGTAGGGCTGGAAGGGGCCTCACGAGGTCATCAAATCCAGCACCCTGCACTGAGGAAGGACCTAGTAAACCTAGACCATCCCTGACAGGCGTTTCTTCCAACCTGTTCTTAAAAACCTCCATTGATGGGGATTTCACTGCTTAGAAGCCTATTCCAAGACTTAGCTACCCTTATAGTTAGAAAGTTTTTCCTAATATCTGACCTAAATCTCTTACTGCAGATTAAGCCCATTACTTCTTATCCTACCTTCAATGGATGTGGAGAACATTTGATCACTGTCCTCTTTATAACAGCCCTTAACATATCTGAATACTGTTATCAGGTCTCCCCTTGAGTTTTCTTTTCTCAAAACTAAACATGCCCAGTTTTTTTAACATTTCCTCATAGATTGGGTTTACTAAATTTTTCATCATTTTATTGTTTTCCTCTGGATTCTTTCCAATTTGTCCACATCTTTCCTGAAGTGTGGCACCCAGAACTGGACGCAGTACTCCAGCCGAGATCTCACCAGTGCTGAGTAGAGAGAAAAAATTACCTCCTGTGTCTTACATACGACAGTCCTGTTAATATACCCCAGAATAATAATAGCTTTTTTTCACAATGGCATCACATAGTTGGCTCATATTCAAAATGAGATCCACTATAACCCCCAGATCCTTTTCAGCAGTACTATCACCTAGCCCAGGGGTAGGCAACCTTTCAGAAGTGGTGTGCCGAGTCTTCATTTATTCACTCTAATTTAAGGTTTCGCGTGCC
>NW_020664543.1:14435076-14462709 GCF_002925995.2 Terrapene triunguis
GGGGGAAGCTTGGCTACCGCGGAACCAAGCTTCTGCCTCCTGCCCCCGCAGGGGAGAGCGGTGGGCGGGGGGGCTGAGTGGGACTGGGGGACGGGACCACGGCAGGGAGCTGCATGCCGCTCAGAATCGGCTCGCGTGCCATCTTTGGCATGCGTGCCGTAGGTTGCCGACCCCTGACCTAGACAGTTATTCCCCATTTTGTAGCTGTGCATTTGATTTTTGCTTCTTAAGTGTAGTACTTTGCACTTGTCTTTATTAAATTTAATCTTGTTCATTTCAGACACTCTCTAATTTGTCAAGATCTTTTTGAATTCTAAGCCTGTCCTCCAAAGTACTGGCAACCCCTCCCAGTTTGGTGTCATCTGCCAATTCTATAAGCATACTCTCCACTCCATTATCCAAGTTATTAATTAAAATATTGAATAGTAATGGACCCAGAACTGACCCTTGTAGGACCCCATTAGCTATACCCCACCAGTTTGACAACAAACCATTAATAACTACTGTTTGAATATGGTCTTTCAAGCAGTTGTGCACCCACCTCACAGTAATTTAATCTAGACCACATTTCCCCAGCTTGCTCATGAGAATGTCATGTGGGACTGTGTCAAAAGCCTTACTAAAATTAAGATATATCATGACTACTGCTCCCCCCCCCCAATCCACTAGGCTAGTAACCCTGTCACCGAAGGAAATTAGGTTGGTTTGGCATGATTTGTTCTTGATAAATCCATGCTGGCTATTCCTTATAACCTTATTCAGGGCTGGCTCCAGGCACCAGCGCAGCAAGCAGGTGGTTGGGGCGGCCAACGGAAAGGGGCGGCACGTCCGGCTCTTCGGCGGCAATTCAGCGGCGGGTCCCTCAGTCCCTCTTGGAGGAAAGGACCTGCTGCCGAATTGCCGCTGAAGAATGAAGCGGCGGCGGTAGAGCTGCCGCCGATCGTGGCTTTTTCTTTTCTTTCTTTTCCGCCGCTTGGGGCGGCAAAAATGCTAGAGCCGGCCCTGACCCTATTGCCTTCTTGGTAATTACAATCTGACTGTTTAATACTTGGAAAGATACTGGAACAAATTATCAAATTTAGGCTGACTGGGCTATAATTCCTTGGGGCCTTTTTGTTCCCCTTTCTAAAGGTATTATGTTTCCCTTCTCCAGTCCTCTGGGACCTCACCCTTCTTCCATGAGTGCTCAAAGAGAATCACTAATGGCTCCAAAATTCTTCAGCTAGTTCCTTAAGAGCCCTAGAATACATTTCATAAGGCCCTGCTGACTTGAATACATCCAACTTATCTAAATATTCTTTAACCTATTATTTCCCTACTGTGGCTTGTTCCTTCCCCCTGGTTGTTAATATTAGTTGTGTTGAGTATCTGGTTTTGGAACATCTTATTCAAATGGCTAGCACACAACAGGGATAGCAAGGTGCTCCAGGTAAACATGATAGCTGAATGCTTCTAATATGATGATCAGAAGAGAGGGGGTTAACTATGTTATTTAAGTGGTCATAATTAAACTTCAGAATTAATATCCCGAAGGTACTATTAGGTCAACTTAGTCTGGCTACAGACTCAATAAAGCAATAATATTTCTATTATACATGCTCACTTCTTACAGTTCATGTCACCCTGTAAACTATCACCATATTTAGTCATGTGAATGTTATCCCATAAGGGGTGTGGGAAGAGTCCCTGGTGGAGCCCTAACTGTTCCTTTCCACTGAAGTGTTAACATTATGGGGAACTGTACAGGAACTGATCTAGAAGGATTGCTGTGGAGTGAGGCAAAAGCCCTCCCCTGACTCCCTGTCCCTGGGGTGAGATACTGCTAATATGCCAACATACTCCTCTGCGATGATTAACCTCACTCTGCCTCAAGACAGCACTCCAGGGTAATTCATCTTTGGGGACAGACAATCACGCTCGTACAAATGTGTAGTCTAAACCCACATGGAATTTGAGCCTCATCAGATTCATAAAACAACAAGAGAAGTCACTTTTGCTGAAGTTTTGAGCCCCTCTCACCTTCACAGGATTTGCCAGCAGCATGACTTGGGTGATGGCAGCGGGTGCCTGGATGGGGTTGAATGGAGAAAGTTCTGTACCCGAGGGTGGCTGCAACTTCACTTTCATGGACTGCAAATGTGAAACAAAAGGAACCCTCAGGTACCGTGACCTGCACTGGGGTAACAAAGGATTTACGCACAGGCTGTGCGCCCAAGCTGTGTACATGAGCAAGTGTCCATTTGGGACGAGCAGGTGACACAGATAAGCTCGGTCTATACTGAGCATATAGTCATAGGCACATACCAAAATAAATCAACATGGAGATAATGCACTGGCCCGGAAAACCATGACAGCACCTTTCTAACACAGGGGCTCCTTGGAAAAATTTTAATACAGATTCCCTAGCCTAGCCAATGCAGATAGGACATAACCAAGCTCCAAGCTATAATCAGTCATCCAAAACTAGAGAGGGGAAAAGATCAAAAGCTCACATTGAAACCTCTCCCAGAGCACAGGGGAAAATATTAGCCCCTGAAACTGTCTCATTTTGTCCCTTCCCCTTTCTAACAACATGACCAGGAGCTACTTCCATTGGGGCTCTATGTCTTTCAATCCCCTTCTATAAACTGGACCCTCCCACTTGCTTTGTGTCTGCATTTTAGAAGCCAGCTTTCCTATTCTGTTGAACGACACCCTCTGATGTTGGTGGAGGAGAGATTTCAGAACATGGGATCATTGCCCCAGTGTGATCAGAAAAGACAAGAGGAAAAGCCTTGTTAGATCTTCTAGTTCAGGGGTGGGCAAACTTTTTGGCCCGAGGGCCACATTGGGTTTGCAAAACTGTATGGAGGGCTGGGTAGGAAAGGCTGTGCCTCCCCAAACAGCCTGGCCCCTGCCCCCTATCTCCCACCCCCTGACTGCCCCCCTCAGAATCCCCGACCCATCCAATCCCCCTGCTCCTTGTCCCCTAACCACCCCTTCCTGGGACCCCCTGCCCCTGACTGCCCCCCAGAACCCCACCCCCTATCCAACCCCCCCTGCTCTCTGTCCCCTGACTGCCCCGGCCCCTATCCACACCCCTGCCCCCTGACAGGCCTCCCACGCTTATCCAATCCTCTCCCCCCCATTCCCTGTCCCCTGACCGCCTCCCCCAGAAGCTCCGCTCCCATCCAACCGCCCCCTCCTTCCCATCCCCGGGGACCCTATGCCCCTTATCCAACCCTCCGGCCCCCTTACCATGCTGCTCAGAGCAGCATGTCTGGCCACCACGCCGCCCAGCTGGAGCCAGACACGCTGCCGCACTGCCCTGCAGGAGAGTGCGGTGTGGCACTCCAGAGTGCTGCCCGCTCGGCGGTGTGGCTGCTGGGAAGGGGTGACAGCAGGGGAGGGACCGGGGACTAGCCTCCCGGGCCGGGAGCTCAGGGGCCAGGCAGGATGGTCCCGCGGGTCGGATGTGGCCCGTGGGCCATAGTTTGCCCACCTCTGTTCTAGTTCATTTCTTGGCCAGGACAGGATTATTCCCTATTGTATATTTTCTGGTCGAATGCCCAGTTTAGTTTTAAATGTCCCTTTCAATGGAGTTTAAACCCACCATTTGGGAGTTTATTCCATTTGTTGATCACGTTGTCCGGAAGCTGAGGCTTTAACCCAATTACAGGGACATGGGTAGGTCCCAGCTACACCACAACCGTTAGCCAAGTTTTAGCAGTGTCCCTGACGCTGCTATGGTCGTGTAGGCGAGGCCAGAATAGAACCTTTTTCCAGGTGGTGTCAATAGGCCTTTTAAAGCTCAAACCCCTGAAGACTGAAGGATGAAGCTTAGCATGTGTGAACAGTCCTGCCACTGAGTTAACCCCAGCCCAGTGCATACACCAACATAAAGCTGAGCTGACCTTACCCTGCAGGGGGAACATGCTCTCTACCAGCAGTTTCTGTTGCTATGTGTTATTTAGGATATAGAGAGTCCATCTGTCCTCCCTTTCAGGGCTCTTTGGAAGCAGAAGGAGTAGAGGCCCAAGAAAAGCTCACACTGTAATGTCATGTCCGAGTCCCAGAGCTCACACCCATTGTTTCAAAGCAGAATCCCCATCTACCTTCAGGTCTGCGTGTCCCTACCTTTGGTACTGCAGCCTGCAGTACAATGTTCTTCACAGGAAGAGGTGCTGTGTTTAACATGGACACCACCACAACCAGCACGTCTGACCGCCCCGGTGGGCACTCCTTGGCAAAGTGTAAGAGGATCCTGAACCCGTTCTTGTCGTAGGCTGTCACAGGAAGAGCACGGCCTGGGGGTGGAGAGAAGGGGAAGAGAAACACAAGACTACATCTGTACTAGCATGATGCAGTTCAACACTGGAATCTCACTCCCTGGCATTTCTCTCCATGGCAGGAGCTTTCTCAGAGAACCAACAAGCTTTCCCCGGTTTCAGTCCCACTTCAGGAGCAAAATGTTTTGTGCTCTGAATGCAACAGAGCTGACAGAACAACCTACTTTATCCAAAGGCCAATCGCCTCCTCATCAGAACAGACACCCTGCGTGTCGCTCTCCTGCTTAGCCAGGGCTGGACTGGGCTTTGACATAGCCGGATGGTTTTTAGGTAAAACACAGTGGAGGTGTGTAAGGGCAGTAGCGCAGGCAAGAAGCACAGTTGGGTGTGTGTCAAGATGACAGCACTGCTACACAGTAGGGACCCTGGCTCAAAGCTAACCATGGTTTGCAGTGTCAGGAGTGAGGCTCTTAGCACCTGGGTTGAGTGGCATGTTGCAGTGTGGTGTTTCAGAGCACTCCAGCACTGTAAGTGGCAGCTCAGTCTCAGAGGCAACTGTCAGCTCAATTGTACACGTGCGGCAGTGTACAGAGAACACAGGAAGGGGATTCCAAGGAGAAACAGTAGTTTCAAATTAAGGGACTTAAAGACCTCTTAATTCTCTTGCTGGCTGGAAGAAGATGGCCATAAAACCCTGGCCTGAGACCCTACAATTTTTTGCACATATTGTGCTGTGGGGGCAGGTCCGGTCCAAATGAAAGAAAGTCCATTCCATGCTTAACTGCCAACAGCCCCATCCTTGGGAACCCGAAAGCTACAACCAGAACTAGTTGCATAGCCTCCCTAAATGCAATCTGTGCTAAGGGCTGGATTCTCCTCTCGGTTCCATCCCTGCAACCCCATAGACATGCTTCAGTGTTGTCTGGGTGCTACAGAGAGAATTTGGCCCTGTACCGCTAACTGACAGCGTCTGAGAGTAGGAGTATTGGAACAGCGACAGTCCAGGGTTGGGAGCAGGCTGAAAAGGGTCTGAGATACTTACTGGGTTTAATGGATTCCAGTGGAACATGGACATTGGCCAAAGAAGCGTCAGGCCCTTTCAGAGGGCTGCCCTGCTGTTGGAATGAAGCTGGCTGGTAGAGAGGGCTTCCTGAACCAGCCGTGCAGCTGCTTGGAAAAGGAACAGTAGAGGCCACTGGAGCAGCAACTGGCAATCCTGTGGTGGATATTAAAGGGGCAGAGGTGACAGTGGCTGGCAAGGTAACCCCAGGGTGGAATACCGAGGGCGCTGACTTCACTTGGGCTGAAGTCCTAGGAGGGAGACAAAAACAGAAGTGGCAAATTAAGAACTATATTGGCTAGCAGAAGTGGCAGTGACAGCACTGAGCGTGAAGCAGGCTTTCACTCCATCTCCCGCACTACTAGAAACAATGGCAAATCACTAAGAATATAAGAACGGCCGCACTGGGTCAGACCAAAGGTCCATCCAGCCCAGTATCCTGTCTGCCGACAGTGGCCAATGCCAGGTGCCCCAGAGGGAGTGAACCTAACAGGTAATGATCAAATGATCTCTCTCCATCAAGTGATCTAGAGTGAAAGCAGTGGCCTGCAATCGTACCGTGGTGTCATGACACTGTAAAGTTTTGTGTGCTGAGCAGTGTTGAGCTGGGTGAGTACTACACAGAAAACCACAATGTTTCAGGGAGTGGTGGTGATTTGGGAGGTGTCACTCCTCTCCAAATCAGCAATGAGCCAGTGCCTCAGCATTGTGCTGGGACCCAGTACTGCTGGAGGATGAGATGAAAACGAGGGTCCTGGTCACTTATGGTCATTTAAGGATCTCAGGGCACTTTTCACAAGAGTAGGCCCTGTTAGCCCCAGTGTTCTGGCCAACTTACCAATCTGCCTACCTAAACCATTGTGTAGTGTAGCTGTGCAGTGCAAAGCAGCTGCTGTGCTTCACCACCAAGCTGGCTGCATGTCAGTGGTGGGTCAGTGACCTTTGGGTATAGTTTGTATATCAGTTTGTAAAGTGCTTTGAGATCCTTCAAGAGGAGAGATGGTAAATAAATGTAAGACCATCACTATCCAACAGTAAACTTCCATCAAACGAGAGTGAGAAACAGGACATCCTTCTTGCAAACCTGATAGCTGTAGCAAGGGTAACTTTCAAACGGGAGAGAGGAAGCAAAATCCAGGACTATTACCCTTTGGCCTCTTCAAGAAGATGTCCCAGTGCATCCATATTATGCAAAGCACTGCCTCCCATGGCTGAACTGAGGTACCGGGGGGTAGCTGGCATAGCCTTCGGCGGGCCCAGAGGGGCTGCTGGTACAGCAGAGAACAAGAACGGGGCTGTATTAGGTGCAGGGATATTAGAAACAGTCTGAGAGGCTGTGAAAGTGGAAGGCAGAGGCGCTGATGTTCCACACACAGACTGTGACGTGTGATGAAGAAGAGGGTTCACTGCAGTATTGCAGGCGACAGTCACCAGGTTCGGACTAAAGAAGTCCAGGTCCATCTGGTCATTCTGCAACAGAGGGGACAGGTGCATGCTATTAATTCCTGCCATGCCTTAGATACCACTATAACTCATTGAGATAAGCCTCACCCATTAGGACATGAGGGGGAGGAAGCTAATGGCAAGCAGGAGAGTATGTTGCATCTGTTGGACTACATCCAATTTGTAGTTTACTTGACAGCATATGGTGCTGTGCTGGACTGGATACTACTAGTGGACAGGAGCTAGGTGGGGAGGCAGAAGTTGAGGTGGCCATGTTTATTATGGGCATTTGGATGGGGATTCCTAAGGGCAGTATCCTAACAGAGCAGAGAAACTTACAATAGCCTATTCCTGGGGGAATTCTGTGCCACCGCGCATGCGCAGAAATGATGTCCCCTGCAGATTAATTTGCTTCCATGCAGAAAAATGACTTTCTGACAGGGAAACAAAGGGAAGCCACAAGAGCGGTCATGCGACCTTCCCCAGCAGTATGTTTTGGGTGCCCAGGGCAGCCAGCAGAGAGGTAAATCACATTGGGCAGGGAGCGGGACTGGGGAAGACCTGGCTGGTGGCTCCTACCCTGCGCTGGGCTCAGCTGCTAGTCCTGGCTGGGCTGGGAAGGATGGGACTTCCTCTTCCCCTGCACAGCATCCAGGGCCGTGTCAGACCCACCCCCATATTTCTCCCCCAGCTGTAGGAAGCTCTGCAAACTCCCCCTCCACCCCCTACCCCGTGCTTCCAGCACCCATCGCTCCTCAGCTGCAGGGGGAGGGATCCCTGTACAGGGAGCTGCTCCCCCATCTGCCCAACCCCCGTGCATTCAGACCCTCTCATACCCTGACCCTCCTGCTAAGCCTCACCACCCCCTGCCCCTAGGACCCCCCCGATGAGCCCCACTCCCCCTGCACCTGGACCACCCCAACCCGGATCCCCACTCTACCGAACCCCAACCAGCTGCACCAGGACCCCCCTCCCACTGAGCCCCTCACACCCAGACCCCTCTGCTGAGCTCTATCCCCCCCACACCAAACCCCCACCCCGCTGAGCCCCAACCACCTTCACCTGGACCCCCCTGCAGAGTCCCATTACCGTTGCACCCAAAATCACCAACAAGACCCTGTGCATCCAGATCCCCCCCCGCACCCGGATCCCTCACTGAGCCGCCCACACCCAGATTGCCCCACACAGAATCCTCTCAAACCGCACCTGGATCCCCGCACACTAAGCCCCTCCACACTTGGATCCTGCCTTGCTGAGTCTCCCTGTGCACACCTGGTGCACCTGGCACCAAGGGACAGGGCCCTGGGGTGTTTCTGTGGCAGGCCCGGTCCTTGCGCTGTGTCAGGGTTGAGTGCAGCCTCACTGCTGAGTCCGTGTCCCAGCGGTGGGGGGGAGAGGGGGAGCCGGAGCTGCACAGTGATCTCCCACCTCTGGGCAGCCAGTGGCCTGTGCTCCCCAATGCCACGCTGGAGCCTCCACATTTATTTGACAAATAAAATTTGCAGAATTTTGCAGAATTTTAAAATATTGTATGCAGAATTTTTATCTTTTTGGCGCAAAATTTTTAATTTTTTGGCAGAGAATGCCCTCAGGAGTAAATAGCCAGAGCAGAGGAGAGAGAAGATGGACAGTACATTTCAGTGCAGCAACAACTGAAAGGTGCTACCTCTTCATTCAGTAGTCCCAGTGTCCTGGGACGATGGACTCTGCCTTTGGCCTCCGAGTGTATTCAGTCCAGAATACAACTATTCCTTTGCAAACTGGGTGCATCCCTTGTGGTTCTATTCAGTCTAGACTTACTGACATCCTCCCCATGTGAGAGGGTAGCTTTGGTATCAAGCTTTGTTGAGATACACACCAAAAAGCAGCACATACAAAGAAGGAAAGTGAAAGCAGAGATATCTTCTCTGTACTGGTTCAGATATCCCAGTTACACAAGGCCAGAGGCAAGAACACAGGTCTTCACGTCTGGAACAGTTATCGTCTCTGGCCTGCGTCTGAGCACTCCCCCAGGATATGGCAAAAGCACCACCACTGCAACATCGAGAGTGCTCAGAGACCTCACGCAACGACAGTCTCTCTCTCAACAAATCCCTCTCTTCATACCTGGAACATATTCCACTGGTTGTTTTCAATTGACTCTTTCACTGCACTGGGGGCTGGGTCATTCAAGCCTGAATGCAGAAGAAAAGATATGGAAACTGGAGTAAAAATTCTCAACATTAAAGTCAAGAGGCAATAAGAAGGGGAGCTAGATGGCTAGTTTTCCTAACCCCCTCCTACCTACTATAGGGTGTTTGACCACTGTGGTAAAACTACTCAGTTCAACTCTGTAACAGTTTGAAAGCCTGATGAAAGAGACATGCATGTTCCATGGCAATGATCAGCCACAGGCTCATAGATCTCATGCAGAAATGTCCTGCACACGCAGGCAAGCTTCTCCATGCAGCACTTCCAATGTTCCTCTTTCCTGACCTGTAGCATCCCCTGTTATTCAGTAACAGAGTCCCAAAGGCATGTACTGTGCAGGCTGCTGTAGGCAGATTTGCTAATGCACTTTCTCCTAACCACAGCACCCACTGCTATTTCAGTCCTGAAACTTGTAACGAAGTGTGGTGGTGGTTCTCTGATGTGGACAAGCATCTGTAGGGATTAGACTGGGATTACAGCAAACTCACTGCATTTGTGACCTACCCCTGATTTCAGGAGGAGCCTCCAGAGGTTTTAACTTTAGCCTACTGCCAAATTCCCATTTGCAGGGCCACTCAGTGGAGGGAGCTCTTTAGGTGTCCATTGGATGACGACATCCAAAACAAACCAGAATAATAAACTACAGAATTGGCAATCTATGGCTAGTACTAATACATTGTTCTCTGCTGCCCAGCTCTAGAACCAAGCTCCATGATAAAACCCTTTCCCCAGAACACACCCTAGCCACACCAGCCTCTTACCTAAACACAGCAGCTCCTCATCCAGCAAGAAGAGGGAATTAGCCGTGCTGCTCTGATGAGTCAGAGGAGCTTCTACTTGGCTGGAGGACCGGCTCCGTGAGTGACCAAACTTTTGAGGAGGAGGTGGGAGGATGGGGATTTCTGATGAAGCTTGTGTCGGCACTAGCGCTGGTGCTGGCGTTAGTGTTGCAAGTGGCATTGGTGGTGGTGGGGTGCTGGAGACGTCCATGCCAGCAAGGTCAATGAGCGCACTGAGATTACTGGTGGGATCGCTCCCTGCAGAGATGGGGAGAAAAGTTATAAGAGGGACTGCAGTCAGCTGGAGCAAAGGCTCTGAACAATGTGAAGACAATATCCAGGGCCAAGTTACCGCAGATGATGCTTTGGGTAAGGGGGTTTCTCTTTTAATCAGAATTTCTGACTCTTCAGAAGAGAGGGAACCTAGATGCTTTCCACTGGAGTATTTGCTGTTAAACTGCTATTGAGCTGGACACGATATAGTTAGGAAACTTCTGTATAAAAAGATGAGCCCAATCCAGCCACTGCTCTCTCCACTGCATGTACTATGTGTAGTGTAGTTGGCAATCCTTTCCAGGCCTGCATAGCTCTGGCTAGAACTTGGGAGACCCAGTGTGGTGACAATAGGCAGCACAGGTTGCAGTCAATCAAGGCGTTACTAGCGAGCCAAAGAGAACTACAGGCTTTCTCTGTGTCCAGAGCCCCCTTCAATTTCATCACAACCAAATTCTGGCTCTTCCCTATGACAAGGGACACCATTCTGTACAACGATCGTTTCCCTCATGTTTTTCATCCAAGAATCTTAAAAGTGTTTTCCAAACAATAATTATGCCTCATGGCACCCCAGAGAAGTGGGTAGTGTTAGTCCCATTTTCCAGATGGGGAAACTGAGGCAGGTAGTGGATGCTAAGGGACTTGCCTAAATTCACACACTGAGTTGCTGGCAGAGCCAGAAACAGAACCCACATCCCTTGACTCGCAGGCCCCTGCTCCAATCCCTTAGATAATGCTCCCAACCTTACATTTAAGCACAGAGAACAAGATAAACATTAAATGTATGTTAACTTCTCCCCTGCTGGTATTTAACCCTTCAGGTGGGGCCAGGACGGTTGAATAATCTAACTAAAATGTTGCATTCCACATCAACTGTTAGTAATCCAGACAGGAAAGCCCAGCTCAGATGCAGGTCTGCTTAGTCAGAACGTCACAAGTCATAAGGTTTCATTATTAAAAAGCCAGCAGTGGAAATGGCGGAGCCTTCCAAGTCAAAGCATTGTCACCGGTCGCCAGAATTATAAACTCATCCATGTGTCCATCAATGGCTGCTGTTTGGGAGATGATTTGTCATTCCTACCTGGACGGGTTTTAGCCCAAACAGCTGATAATACTGTCCTTTACTGCAATTACTTGGACACCCTTCACAAGAGGAAATTCAAAATGACAGGATTCAAAACTGAACAGAACAGATGGCTACTCACCTTCTGTTGCAGACAGTGTCGGGATATCCACTTCACCATTGATGACTTGACCCTCGATTATTTTTTTATAGGAATTTATTATCCGGGATAAATTGTCACTGGCCTGCAGAATATCCCCTAGATGTGGGAGAGAGGGAAAAACTCCAGTAGAGATTTCAGTCACTTGGCTCTCTCTACTGCTTTGGACGCTCAATAATCATCATCAACAACAATCCATTATTTAGACTGCAAGCTCTTTAGGGCAGGGCCTGTCTGTGCAGCGCCTCACACAACGGGGCCCCATTCTCAACTGGCCCTGAGGCACTGCCGTAATAAATAATAACTCCTCAGCGATTAGCTCCCATAGGGACATCTCCCCTCCTCTGAGAGCCGTATCCCCCTACTTTGTGTTCCCTGAGATTGTTTCCCACACAGCCTCCCTCCCTACCAATTCTTACTGCCAGGGCCCTGCTCTAATTTAGATCATAAGCTTTAAGGGCCTTGGGTTTTTATCAGCCTGTTAGAGGCCGGACACATCCATGGAGGCACAGAAAGAAGTAACGTAACATTAATAGCCCTCTTGCTGTATCCCTGCACAGCTGCTGGCCACACCAGCCTGGCTGCAATCTCCTTCTTAAGCCATATACCCTCCCCACCAAAAAGGGGAAATGGTTGTTTTACCCAAACTGCTGTCGTTATCCTCTGTTTCACTGGCCAGTTTGAATAACGTCCGTCTTTTGGTTTCACACCTTTCGTAGAGCTCCTGGGAAGAGAGATCAGGAGAAAGGGTCTTATCAGCCAAAAGCCATCGACAGCAACAAACCCTGCTCTTGCAGTCAGCATGAAATGATTCATCTGCATGGAAGTCCCAGTATGAAGGGAGACCCAGAGTCTTTTCTTGATGCGAGTGCTGGTCCAACTGGGTGTCCAAATTCCCCTTTCCCAGCTCTATAGGGAGCTATTCACCTTTTTATCAGCATAAGGAGACCAAGTCCGATCTCCATTCTCATTATACTAAAGATGAATATCAGCCAGTGGTATGCTATGTACACAAGGCGCGCACTACATGCCCAGCTGGCTGTGCGTTGTCCAACTGGTGGCCCACAGGACGATTCTGTCCAGCCCCGAAGGGGGATGCCATTTTGTAAATCTTGCTGTACTTGGAAGGTCATGCTGCATGGAAGACACCATTTTGGACCACGTAAGGCATGCAAGTGAGTTGTTGCATGTCTTACTACAAATGTCACGGCCTGCCACTGATACCATCAGTCCTCCATGCTATCGCCATTGATGCTTAATTCTCTTTATACTCCACATGCTGGACTATTTTTATCATCATCTCTGTTACAGTAGCTCCTTACGACCCCAAATGAGGATGGGGTCCCATTGTGCTAGGTCCTGTACACTCCCTGCCCCAAAGAGCCTCCGATCTAATTGGGAGAACGGAAGTATCGTCATCCCCATTTTACAGATGGGGAACTGGGCACAAGGAAACCACATGACTTGCTCAAAGTCAGAGCTGGGAACTGAATCCAGATCTCCTTAGTCCCAGTTCAGTGCCATAACCAAAATTCCTGTCTTCAGTCCAGGGAATGGTCCATGAGCACACAGGTCACTACCTCCACTCTGGTGGAGATGGGTTCAAGGAAGGGCAAGTTTCTGAATTAGTTGTTGTTTTTTATCATCACCTCAGGTGCTCGATTGGTCCCTTTTGGTTATTATTTTCTTGGTGCTCTCTCCATTAAATACAGTGTCTACAAGCTCTTCCCCTGAAGGGAAGGAAACCTTTGTTGTTTGGATAAAAGATTTTAAGTTTATTTGAATATGGTGCTTTGGGAGATGACTATTTCCACCACAAGCAGCATGGCCAGTGGCACTGGGAATCAGAAAATGTGGCTTCCTGATTCTGCCACTGACACACTGTGTGATCTCAGCAAGTCATGCATTCCTGGTGCCCTCACTTTCACCACCTGTAAATAGAGATAGTGCCTGCTTCTTTACAAGGAATTTTGAGTCCTTCAGCTGAAAAGTGTTAAGTGCATAGTATTATCACCTCCAGCTGATCGTTCCCATAGATTGCTCTCAGCTCTGATCGCTGCTCTTTATATCATTGATCACTTTGTTCTGCATATTTGCAACTTTGTGCAAAGGTAAAGCTCCATAAAGTCTGGAAGAAGGAAATGCTGAAGGACTCCTATGCAGAGGAATGAGCTTGTACTCACCTTCATGAGCTCCTTATCAGCCTCTGACGAGTCCTCTTTGCTGTAGTGAACCAGCATCTCATTCAGCAGCTTCACGTTGTTATTCACTTCCTCTAGAGTGTGCATGCGTTTTGTCACCTTCTGGATCCGAGCCTCATCCTTCAAGGTTTGAAACAAAAAGAGAAGAGTATCAGAGGGGTAGTTGTGTTAGTCTGGATCTGTAAAAAGCAACAGAGAGTCCTGTGGCACCTTTAAGACTAACAGATGTATCGGAGCATAAGCTTTCGTGGGTGAATGTCCACTCCATCCGACGAAGTGGGCATTCACCGAAAAAGAGAAGAGTGAGTCTTCCCACAGATCTCAACAGCAGGAGCTCAGCTGTGAGTTACATCAGATGAAATGCTGATGTGTTTTTGAAATAGAGCTGGGCAGGAACTAGATTTTCTATTTTGCTGGAAATTCTGAAATTTCAAAAAAAAAAACTTCCATTCTGACACAGAACAAAACCAAAAAAGTTCAAAACTTCTCGTGAAAGAAATTTAAAAACAAAATTGTTTTGGGTGAACTGAAATGCTTTGTTCCAATAAAATTGAAATGTTTTGTTCTAATTTTAACTTTTTAAAATGTTATATTACACAATATAAAATTTTTAAAAAGTAAACAAAAAGGCATTTCAAAATAGAAAATCAAATCATTCTGTTCTGAAGAGTTAGAACTGGAATATTGGAATGCTCCGTTCTGTTTTTTCCCTAAACAAAATTTTGTTGAAATCAACACGTTTCCGCAAAAGGATTCACTTTCAACAAAAGGACATTTTCCATTCCAAAAACATTCTGTCAGAAAATTTCTAACCCATTCTAATTAGGCATCCATGCTCTCCACCAAAGATAAGGGAGACCCCCCTCCAATGTGATGCCTAGAGTTGCATGGAGGCAGGGCTAATTTATATAGAAAAGAGATTCCAGTGACTTGTATTCTCTCCAAATTAGAAACTGTATTTCTCCTTGCCAGAACAACACTGGGTCACTTGAACCCCATGACACCTGAATACTGGAGTGGATGGACACATCACAATTTCATTAATAGGTAGGGTGGGATATATATGTGCATGTAGACAACTTGCGATAAGTGCCAGATTGACAACCCTAGAGACAGTCCTCTATATCCACAGATCAGATCCTACAAAGACAGCAGCACTTCAAGCTTCTCCCTCACCAATCCCTGATGCAGAGTGCCCACTTGAGGGGTGAGAAGGTAGTTCATTCCCCATGGTCCATTTGATCCTTGCCCTTTCTGCTATATCTTCCAACTAGGGAACCAACTATAGAGGTTTTGTGATGCAAACACCTGTTAACTGGGACCCAGAGTGAGACTCACCAACAAATTCATTTCACACAGCCCACCCAACAGCCACTGGATGATATCAACTTTCAGTTACTACAGACTGGATGTGAACTGGCAACCCTAAAGGTGAAAGGTTCTAGACCTCATTGCTAATTCCCTTGAGTCATTCAGTCCCTAAAGCTTCAAGCACAGATGAGCAGGCCGGTTTAAATAGTTGAACTAGTGCAATACTAATGGAGAGTGAAAGAACAAATCCAGCGATTCCGCCATTCACGAGTCACTAAAGCTATGTACCAGCTAGTGTTAAAAAGTTTACAAATGACAAAGCAAGCCCCTGATAATGATAATTCCTACAGGGGTTTCCTTAAATAATTCTATTGCTTTTTCTTACCTCTTTTACCATTGATTTAATAAGCTTGTTCGCCTCTTGTAAGTCATCTGGGTTTTTGCTTTTTAACAGTTTGGCTAAAAGCTGTAAGAAGAGAAGAGAACTTTTTAGGAAAAAGTACTCTCTTATTAAAGGGAGGCAGAAAGATCATGTATCCAATGGTTGCTGCACTGGAGAAAGGGAAGTGGACAGTTCAGAGAAAGCAGACTTAGGTCAAAGCAGCTTACTTTGCTTTTTCAGCAACAGTAACTTCCGTAGGAGTCATTCATGGATTTGCTAGTTTGTTTTTTGTTAAATTGCCAGATTTTCATTCACATACAGTACAAGCACACTGGGATCTTGGAGACTTTCTGATACTAGACAAGAGTTCCTCCCGGTGCAGAAAGGTGAAAAGCTTTTCCTTTCCTCCATTACAGCAGTTGGAGAGCGACTTAACTAGAAATGGCCAGATAGTGACAACACTGAGATGGTCTCTCACTCAGGATTTCAACTCTGAGTCTCCAGGTGGTAAGAATCAAACCCACAGTCCGAGTGAAATCAGGCCCACATACCAGCAGATTAGAGCTGAGTCAGAACACTTCCTGTTACTTAAAGTTGTTTTGTTTTGTTGGTGGGTATTAAGATTCCAGCCTTCACTTTACCTTGGATTTCTCCTCATCATCAAACACAGGGTTTTTGGGGCGAGGTGGTGGAGAGGGGATCAGGGTTCTATCCACTGGAATTACAGGGTCACACATAACAATACCTGAGAGAAGAGAAAACAAAGAAGGTTTGTACCGGCAGTCACTCAGGACAGTGCTACTATCTGCATACAGGCAGCACAGAGAGGGTGCAGCGCTGCTGTTCGCATACTGGGTTCAGAGGGAACATGCAGCCCAGCTCTTTGAACACTGGGATGGAAGGATATTTCAGTGAGGATTAATACAGCAGCAAAATCCCTGTGCATGTTATCTGGTGAACTGAGGGATGTTTTCCTTAGGGAAAGGCCAACACTCCAAGGGTTAGTTTGCCACATCCTTACAGTTTCTGTACCCGACAAGTATAATCAATAGCGCTCCACTCTGGGTCTTTCTCCTTTCACATTGGCCTGGGAACCCCAATGTAAGGTCCCATGTAATCCTGCTTTGTGCAAACCCAAAGCCATGTATATCTTCAGCATGGGAGGCAGAGCAGACAAGCGGAGAACAATAATGCAGAATGTGGTATCCACAGACTCCTAGCCAATAGTTGGAGAAAGGATCAAGTTTCATGGCCAGGCCCCACCACAAAATCCTTAACTTTGCATTATACTCATAGAGGCTTCTGAAGGCAGACTCTCTGTGCTGAAGCTATGAGCGTCTCTTCTGAGCACTTTAGGCCTTGCCTATGTGAAAAAGTTGCACCAGTTTAAAGTGCAATTTTAAAGCAATTTAGTTATGCTGGTGCATGAGGCTGTGCGGATGTTCTCATTTTGGTTTAAACCAGGCTTGTTTAGTTTAAATTGATTAGGAATCAGCTTAAGCTAAATCAAGATAAGCCACTCAAACTAAAATAAAAGTGTCTACACAGGGGTTTGCACTAACTAAATCAGCTTAAAAACCAATTTAAGTTAAACCAGTGTAAAATTCTCATGTAGACAAGGTCTTTTCTACCATCTGATTGAACAAGTCCTGCCCCCAAATAGAGGCTGCCTTCTTGAGTGTCCCCTCTTTGTGACATTCCTGCTTAAACATGTAGGGTGCAAGAATGAGAAGCTGCTTCCCACCTTGTCTCTTCAGCATGTAGTAGGCATCTTTGATTTTGGATTCCTCTGGCAGTGCTACTGTCCAGCTGTACAGCAACTCAATAACTTTGGTTTTCACCTTCTCTGAGACTCTGTCTCCCAGGTACTGGGGGGGGGGGGGGGGGGGGAGAGAGAAAGGAAAACATGTCAATCTCTCTCTCGCTCTCTTTTCTTTGTAAAAAAAATAAATAAATAAACCAACACTCAATATGGGAATTCATTGGGTGCTCATTAAAGTCTGTTTTCACATTAGATCGGACTATGAATATCCTGTCTGTGCTGATCTGGGATACAGTTTCATAACACAGATGGCCAGGAGCACTCATCATTAACTACATTGATACAAGATGCAGTTCACCAAGACAAAAACTTCCCTCACCTCTTTAAAGTAACATTTACATTGTGTTTCATGATAAAACATCATCTTATCTCTATCTGCCTGAGACAACATGAGCCAAATTCAGTTTGGAGTTATACCACGGCTAAACGGGATGCTCTGGGCCCAATCCTCCCCACAGTGAAATCAGTAGGTGCTTTGCCAGTGACTTCAATGGAAGAAGGATCAAACTTCCTGTTAGTGTCCAGTTGCTTTTGTCTTAAGAAAATGATGGTGATGATAATACTTTGCACTGACATCATCTTTCACCAAAGAATCTCAAAATGCTTTCCAAACATGAATCAAGCCCCATAATATCCCTATAAGGTACATAAGTATTATCTGCCTGCCATACTGATGCACAGAGAGATTAAGCGACTTGTCTAAGACAACACAGCAAGTCAGTAGCAGACCCAGGAACCAAATCCAGGGGCCCCAACTTCTAGTCCCTTGCTCTAACCATTGAATCACAATTCCTCCCTGCTGATGATCATGTTTCAACAAAATGAGTAACACAAGGTCTAAAAGTCCTTGCACCACATTAAGGAAATGAGCAATGCTAAGTATTGCACAAGCAATGGGAAAACAACTGCTGCTTGCTGAGAGAACTAGTAATCAGAGTGCAAACACCCAGCAAACAAAAGCTACAGACTAATTCACACAGTGAGCCAGATACTGTGCTGCACGCTTTGGGAGCTACTTGTGGTTTTAGAAAGGCCAGACTGTTACACAGAGGTATAGAAAATAGCTTAAAGACTGACCTTTGGAGACACAACTTTTATTAACTCGTTTAAAAACCGAAACTTCCCTACTTCATTATGAAATCTTCTCCCACAGTTCTTCATACAAGCTTCCAGCACCTGTGTTCAAGCAATAGAAACAGGTGGTGAAATCAACACACCCCAAACCCAGAGAAATAACACAGCTGCTTTCCTTTAAGGGAGGCCCCAACTAGAACAGGTGACAGGTAAGGGTCACATTTCATTGAGATAGAGGAACTTCCGCCCAAGGACACAAGGCTTGAACCCCACTTCTTTGACTGTGAAGTTATCAAAACAGGCAGCTTCCCCAATCTCGACAGAGCACGCTGAGGAGCCATCTCCTGGAAAGTGGCAGAGGTGGGGGAAAAAAAACCTCCCTGAAGGTAACAAATAAAAGGATCTAGAGTGAAACTGAGATTTTCTGGCTCCAGTGCCATTAGTAAACTAACTCCATGCTTCAGTTACATGAGTCAAATATCCTTCTTTCTCAGTCTTCATCCCCTTGCAGAGAAGGAGAATTAAGGAGTTGACTGTGTCAGTTTCAGTGAGCATGGGAATGATGGTACTCGATAACCCCACTGAACAGTAGGTATCGCCCCCCCCTTAAATTCCACACTGAAGAGCCCAGCTTGGCTCTGGGCTTTGAGAGAGGAGGTAAGGACTACCTACTGTCAAGGCCTGGACTGCCTCCCATTCCTGAGGTGACTGGATTTTATGAGCCAGTAGTCTCACAGCTATCTGTGGACTGAAACAAACCAAGGTGCCACATTATAAATAAAACAGACACAGGGATTTTAGGACTTTCTAGACTTTCACAAAATCTTCTGATTAGACAAGTAGGGTATCACAAAATTAAAAGGAAATGTCACTTTGCCCTTCTATAGTTTGACATCTTCAAAGCACTTTAACAAAATAATCCTCACAGCATCTATGTAAACTGGGGTGTTTACACATTTAAAAAGGGAATATGGTCTAGTGCATATGGGCTGTGCACGGGACTGGTAACCAGGAATTCCTGAGATCTAATCCTGCTTCAATGAATGTTTCATGGTGTGGCCTTGAACCTTCTCTGTGCCTCATTTTGCTTCGTCTGCGGTAGAATAATACTTCCCTACTTTGCAGGAGTGCCATGACTCATGAGGGTTCGTTAGTTATTGTTTATAAAGTTTTTTAAAGATGTAACGCCTTATATCAACTTGTGAATGGCTTAGTCAGAATGGAGATCACTCAATATATACAAATTGCAGCAAGGGAGGTGTAGGTTGGACATTAGGAAAAACTTCCTAACTATCATGGTAGTTAAACACTGGAATAAATTGCCTTGGGAGGTTGTGGACTCTCTATCATTGGAGGTTAAGAGCAGGTTAGACAAACACCTGTCAGGGAGGGCCTAGATAAATACTTAGTCTTGCCCTGAGTGCAGGGGACTGAACTAGAACAACTCTTGAGGTCCCTTCCAGTCCTATGATTCTATGAAACAGTCTATGAAAATAAATGATAAGGATTATTATCCCCATTTTACAGACTGAGAAATTGAGGCAGAGAGGTTAGGAAAGATTACCAAGGCCAGAGAAGCAGTCAGTGTCAGAGGCAGGTTTAGAACTCATGTTTTCCTGGCACCCAATCCTGTGCTCAGATCATGTTGCTTTTCAAAGAAAAGAGGAAGAGCTTTGCTATATGCTTCCACATTACCCTGCTTCCTTTATGTTCATGTTTTCCTTGTAATATCAGCATACTTTACAAATATAAAACATCAACACCTGGACATAAATTTTTTTTTCAATTGAGAATGTTAAAATACGACACTAAGTCTGACGGACTTGGACACACACCCTTCAAGTTCTTTGTTGATCTGGTCACAGAACCCAATGATGTACTCCCAATCTTCTTGCCTGTTAGACGGGTTGGTGGCTTTATCTTTAGTAAAAAGAATAAAAATAGAGAACACACATTATCAAAACACAACAAGAAGCAGATTAATTGGCCTTTCCGAGGGAGAAGTGTCAATTGCCGCCCATCAAAACTGAGAAATGAGTTCACAGTTTCCATTCCCATATATCTGTGGGTGCTTAGTCAGGAAGGAGTGTCAAAGTCAAATCAGGCCACTCCAAAATTAGCAAAACACCTAACACAGTTCTTTGCAGAACCAGGCAATGAAGCTCAAGTACTTACAGATTCAGTATTTTCTAGTTACTGAACAGAAGAGAACAACCTCACAGTCTTACCCCAGCTAGGCAGGCTTGCAATGTTGTCTCTCTCCCCTTTGTCCATTTATAATATTGAACTACTTAGGGCCAGAGCCTTCAGTCCTGTTGTATGCAAATCTCCCTTTGCAGTCACTGGGAGTTTTGCATGTGTACAAATTGCAGGATCTGGGGTTTAACACAGTACATAGATCCTTTACCTTTGATGCCTTGTTCTTGGAACACCACAGAATTTATTAGCTGCCTTTGCATTTCTTACTGGAAATGAGATTCACAATCCAGTTTGCCAAACCCTTATTTTGGGATACTCCCTAGCTCACAGAGAAGCAGATTGCAGAATACTGAAGCTACTGAGATCTATTTTTGTTAAGAATGTATCTGCTCCAGATAGGTCAACTCAGAGACAGCAATGGGTTTTCAGTGGCAGAGGCTCCCGCTTCAACCTAATTCTACAGCAGAGCCAACTGAGGCATGATGTAGTAGAGCGGAAATTTGTTTGTTGCAGTTTTGCATGACCAATCCGGACTCTCTCCTTCTCCCAGTGACTAAGTTATCAACAGCAGGAATCAATACCAAGGGGAAAAAAATATGTTACAAATCCAGCTGAACTACAGCAAATCAAACCATAGTGAAAGGAGGTAAACGTGCATGTACCGTAGTCTTAAATGTAAATGTACAAGAATAAATTTAAGTGCACACTACACTACAAACTGTCATTAAATATCAGCATTAATTTCAAACACATCCTTCCACCGGGCCACTGGCATAAATACAACAATTGTCAAACGACTGCACTGAAACTTCTGTTTTGAAGTGCAGCCGAACCCTCTTGCTGTTGTATTCCTACAGTGTTTGCTTGGCTTTGCTTTCCCCAGAAAAATGCTCCCATAATCTCACAGGCCCCAATCTTGTGAGATGCTTCACATATGTGGACCCCTGTGCCCAGGTTGAGCCCCAGTGGCTTCTATGGGACACTGGGCGAGCAAAAGGGCACATACCACAAAGCTGCTTCCCTTGGTCTTTAAATTAAGCTACTGAGCTGTGTTTTAAACTCAAGAAAGTTTAGTTAAAAATGTAGTTGCTGCAGTGACACGTATTTGTTAAAAACACTAAAACCTTATTACCATGCCCTTAATTTCTAAATACCATGACAGCAGCATGAAAAACCGGGCTTACAAGACAGCCTGCTATCTTCATGCAAGCAAATCAGCATTCCGTATGGCTGAGTACCAAAGCACCCTTCCACTGCTAATGCCACCAGTTTGTGCTGCTCTTTGCACAATGCAGACTTAAGAAATATACAATGGGATGTTCCATTATTACAAAAAAACCAACTAATTCCGTTCAACCAATGGACATTTGGGTGGCAGCGCATTCTGACACCAGGAGGGAGATCTGGTGTGGGCAATGAAACATAAATGACATTTCCACGGTAGTCACTAATTTTAAAGCTGCTCTGCTTTTTAACTTGAATGACTTCTCCCAACATGTCTTGGAATCTCAGAGGGTTGAATATTCTCAGTTTAGGCTTGGAGACACCTCACAAGCCTTGTTGTTTTACATTCAGAACTCTCATGATAGTCCATTCCAACAAGAAGAGAGACGTCATTAGGGGGAGTTTACATTCCACATAAGGAAATCACCCTCTATAAATATCAATGTGATACCTGTATGATATCCTATTTCATAGATGTCAACATGCTCTATCAGAAATTCTGTCCTGGCCTGGAGAGTGAAGTCCTCTGTTTACAAAGCAGGTAAAGTGCAGGCAGCAGCAGAACAAGCTTCCTCACTTTGCCTCATTAATGTGCCTCAACCGTGATCTGGAAGGATCACCTCTAGGAGGAGAGATTTACCCCTCAGTGTTCTCAGTCCTTGGCCTCTCTGTTAATACTGCCAAACAAGGATCCAGATAGCACCTGTTGTGGAAGCAGGTTTCATGTGAACACTTGGTCTACTAGGACACAAACTAAAACTTATCAACTGATTACACATAGGGCCCTGAACAGCCCTCGGTAGATCTGAACCAGCACCTAGAGGAAAGGGCTCTATAACACTACCACAATCCCATCACCATCCAGTCCCGTGGCTTTTAGACACTGAAACATTTGGGTCACATCTGATGGTATAATAATGTTGTCTCATACCTGATCTGAGTGTCAAAGCCACTCAACATTCCTTTGCTGTTCTAAATCCTGAAACACTAATGAGGTGACACTCAGCTGTAAACCAAGGGTGCCTATTTCATTTATATAACAATGCTTTGGAACCCTGGGGAACAGAGAATTTTAATTGTCTAATAAATTATTCATATTTTCACTGTTTTACTTCTCTGCTGAAAGAAGGAAAATTTACAAGCCAACATTCTAGATGCCCATTACCAGATTGAGGGCTTGAATTGGGATCCTCAGCTCCTAGCAGCTATGTGTCTGGTGTTCTCACTCTCTCTGTATCCCAGGTAGAATAAGCAGAATGCTAACTGGTGATAACATGGAAATAGTTGATAGTATTTACACACACACAGATATAGTAGGCTTTATCTCTCTTCCCCCTCCCTCTTCTTAGATTATGAGCTCTCTGGGGCAGTACACTATATATTTACTATATGTGTGGACAGTGTCTAGCACATCATGGAGGTAACTATAATATAAATAAGCTACCTTGTATGTGAGCATCAGACTGAGCAGGGAGTGTTAAGCAAAAGGATCCAGCTGTATGGGAGCAACTGAGATTCATTTATTAACCTCCCCTTCCCATTTCAGCTAAGGCTGGAGGTGGAACCGCATGCAGGGAGAGGAAGAGCGCTGTCATCCCAGCAGCCAAAAGTGGGAGGGGAGAGAGGATAAATATGCTGGGTCATCACATATTGAAGCACATCTCCCGCTGCAGTGTGAGGACTGGAGGCTGCGACTCCCATCTGATGACAGAATGGCTCTGCTGCTCAGTTGAAGGGCAAGTGCCATTGATTCAGAAAATTCCTGGTAACACAAGTCATGTTCTGTCCTTTACTTGATGTGGGAGGTTGGTCCATACTGCTGTATGGATTTTGCCCCTTCCTTCAGTGAGGACACAATGGGTACATCCTCTAGCTTAGCATCTGACACAACACTCCTTTTTTTGATAGAAAGTTATCAGAAAAACAGTCTAAGTAATTCAGCTTCCTAGCCAAGTTTCCCACTCCCATAATCACACAATTACCACGAAGTAATGAAGAGTTATACAATGGCACACATTCCCCTCACCTTTATCCAACAGAACGGCCACAAGGCAACAGGTACCTCTCCTGTATATCTCCATTGTGACCTTTTCCTCCCAAAACTCCGCTTCCCTGAGGGAGGGAGTGTCATTTGGCAAAGACACCCGGACTCCCCCCACTAGCCCACATACATTTCTTCAATGGCCAATGGAAAACAAATTATGCTCCTCTACAATGGGAGGATTCTATAATCAGCCCAGCATGAGTCACTGTACCAGTGATCAAGCATAAACTTATTTTTTTAAATTAGGAAGCAACATTCAAGTCTCATATCTAGGCTTGACATATTCCATTTTCATTTTTGTTGATAATTTAGACGGATAATATTGATGTTCATTTTTAAGCTTTTCTATTTTTACTGATTTAAATGTGCACACCTATGGGAAATTATGGGGAGGATCAGACAATATGGGTCATCAGACAATAATTATTAAAAGACAGTAGACACTGCCATTCAAAAAGATAAAGCTTTAGAACTATTAAAATGCAAATTTTAAATATTACATGTCAAAATATACAAAGTAAATATCCTTAAATCAAACTCTATTCTGTTCTCAAGCAGTGTTTTTCTTACTTTGCCTCTCTGTACATTTCAATTACCATCCATGGAAATATTTTTGTCAGTTTATGCATGTGAGGTGAAATCGACATTTACCGATAAAAAAATGATCCTTTCAAGCGCACTTATGTCCCATGAAAAATGTGCCCTCCCCTCAGCCCCCAATCAGGCTCACCGAAGTTAGTGATATCCCTATCTAGTTGTAAGTGACCAAGCCATAGGACATCCACTCCCTCAACTTTTACAGTCTGAAAATTCAAACTGTTGGGAAGCTTTTCCTGCTACTCAACCTAAAATTTCCTTCATATTAGACATATTTTCATACATGATCTGTATTCCATTAATCAGTTCTCTTTGGGGAGAGAAAAAAAGAGAGACTGGGTGTTTCTGAGTATGTCACTGGCTACAATTAATACATTGCCAGAAAGATACTGACACATTGTGAGGAACTCACAAGATCAGCCAAAATGATCAGCAGGCAGGAAGAAATGATTTACAAGGAAAGACGAATAGCTAAAACAACTGACATAATTACAGAGATAGATGATAACATTCTACACCTATTTGAATAGTGTAAACACCATGGTGGAAGAGGAATTATTTAAGCTAATATATGGCGATACAACTAGGAGTAATAGATTTTAGATTGTAAACTCTATAGGGTAGGGACTATGTTCTGTTCTACATTTGTACAGTACTGGACCCTGGTTGGGGCTTTTAGGCCCACTGTAACACAAATAAATAAAGAAGTGGGATGGGATGAAATAAAGAAAGGGAAAAATCTAGGCAGTAAGATCTAGTAGCTTGTGGAGTAGTCTCCCTAAGGGAAGTGGTGCAAGCCCCAGACCTTGGAACATTTAAAAACAAATGATTACCATTATTATTATTTATTTATATTGCAGTAGCACCTAAGAGCCTCAGTCATGGAGCAGGACCGCATTGTGCTAGACGCCGTACAAACATGGGACAAAAAAAAAGTCAGATTGGACAGAATAACGTACAATTGGGAACTGTTCAGCACTCGCTGGGAGATGGACTAACCAAGACTTTTTCTACCTTAAACTTCCAGGATTCTGTGAATAGAGTGACTTGCCCTTAAAAATATGATTCCAAATATTGAAGCCTGTAACAGTTCCTGTTCTAAAATCTTTTTAAAAGACAAACTCTATTTATTTCATCTGAAGCCTGTAACTCCGACTGTGAAATGATAGCTCTGAATAAGGCAGGGGTTTCCCCCTGGTGTAACATGACTGCATAACATATCAGAGAGACAGGGTGGGTGAGGTTGTAGCTGTTGTAGCTCGAAAGCTTGTCTCTTTCACTAACAGAAGTTGGTCCAATAAAAGATATTACCTCACCCACCTTTTTTCTCGGATATCCTGGGACCAACATGGCTACAACAATACGTATTAGGTATGACTGATTTAATGGAGAAATTCCTATAGGTGTGGACTATGACAAATAGCACATTGTAATTGGCCAAGCGAAGAGAGGTCTGACATTCAATTTGATGGCATTTCTCTGTCATCTATCTATTACAATAACTTTGAATGGTGCACCTGATCTAGTCCAAAATTTCAGGGAATGTTCTAGGCATCAGTGGGCAGAATCCTATTGTTTCAGGTGAAAATCGGAAAACTGGAAGGAGGAAATGGTAGGCACATGGAGCTCCTTCCAGCTAGTCAAGAGACCCAGCTGCTTCAACCACCTCTGTCATTGTCTATAGATCCAAGAACTAGTTGATGACACCAATTAACACTTTCCAGAAAAACTATTTCCCCCATCTCATCTCTGTCCATCCTCCCAATAGAGTTTAACATGTTGACACCCTGAATGACTTCCCGTTCCCTCCCAGACAGAAATAATAATGGTGTGCGGAAGGGCAGTATAAAGGAACACACAGAGCTCCTCACATGGACGAGTAGGGGGAGCACACAGAGCATTTAGTATGGGAGGGCAGAATGGGGGAAGGGGACATAAAGACCATGGAAATTGGAGGGCCCACAGAATCCCTGCTACAGTGGAGAAAAATGGGGGACAATGGTCTGGGGGGAGTTGGGACAGACAGAGCTCCTGGCATGTGGCTGAGGGGGCAATGAGGGGGGACACAGAGCTTCTTGCATTGGAGAAGAAGGGGGCCCCAGTCATGGGGGGCAGAGGGAGCATGGGGATCTCTGGCATAGGAAGAATGGGGGAGCATGGGGGATCACACAGAACCCCTGGCAAGAGGAGGTTGCAGAGAATCCCTGAAATAGAGGCGGGTGGGAAAGCAGCACACAGGAAACCTGTGGAAGGGAATGGAGGAATGCAAGAAGCTCAGCCTACAAAAGCTACAAAGTGTGTGACCACCTAGTACAGTATACTTTGCAAATGAGACTCCAAAGCACAGGAAAATTTAGAGAAGAAGGGAATACTGACCTTTTATAGCCAAAGAACTGATCGTTTGGAGGAGGTGGGGAATGAGTAAAGAATTTCCCGGGTTCACAAATGAATCACCAAATAACAGGCCAGACCTGCTGTTGTGCCCACTGCAATTGCAGCTCTGGATTTCTGCTTCACTCATACAGTCACAATGAGCACATTGAACACTCATTTGGACAAGTTATTGGTGGGGATATTTTTGAGGGGAGAATTATTCCTCCAGTGTGAATACATAACAACCCATCTCCCCTTCCCCTCCCCCCCCAGCTCTGGCAGAGAGCCAGTCTACAGAGTAAGTTCCTCCTTGGTATTACCCCATAAGCAGGCAATCCCCTTCAGTGACAGGGATGGACTGCACAGTTGAGCAGAGAAGCGACAGGAAGTCAGTGGCAGGAAAGGGACAGGGAGTGAGTGACAGGGAGGCAGACAGAGAATGGGGAAGAAAGCCAGGCAGTGAGAGAGAGAACAAGCCAAAACTGAGTGGGGCGAGTAGGTGGAATAGCCGGCAGGCACTGGGAGAAGAGGGGACAGGCACAAGACAGGTCAAGTACATACTCAGAAATGATTAGAGACTTTTGATTTAAAAGCAATGAGGAAACACTGTGCATGACTCTAGGTGGGGGCAGGAAGGGGGGAAAAGGCAGCAGAGACAACATCAGGCTATTAGATAACCTGACAGGGACTCAGAAATGGGCAGTAAGGACAAACAGACACATGGGATAAAACCCCAAATGCACTAGAAAGCCCTATTCCAGGCAGATGCTTGGTACATTATTTATAAAACAACTAGCATGATAATACCTGCATAAATAATCATTTCCTTCTGCGAGAGATCAGAAGGCTCTGTCCATCTACACACAGAGAAAACACCTGTATAGCCAGCCCATCATGCTGCTAAGAGTTTTTTTTCATGCAAGTTGGTGGTGATGACAGAAAGTGGGTGCCAGGGGCACGGGCACAGAAGGGGAGAGGGAACTGGATAGGGAGTGGGAGGGCATGGAGTGGGCATGGGAGCATTAGACAGAGGAGGAGACATGAGCAGAGAAGCAGGGAATCATGGATATGGGGCAACAGGAACATGGCTAGGACGGGGGCCATAGAGAGGGGCACACAGGACCATGGATAGGACGGGGGGCCATAGATAGGACGGGGGACATAGAGAGG
>NW_020664543.1:14462809-14463080 GCF_002925995.2 Terrapene triunguis
TTTTCATGCAAGTTGGTGGTGATGACAGAAAGTGGGTGCCAGGGGCATGGGCACAGAAGGGGAGAGGGAACTGGATAGGGAGTGGGAGGGCATGGAGTGGGCATGGGAGCACTAGACAGAGGAGGAGACCCGAGCAGAGAAGCAGGGAATCATGGATATGGGGCAACACAAACATGGATAGGATGGGGGACATGGATAGCAGGACACAGGGGCATGGATAGGATGGGGGGGGACATGGACAGGAGGACACACGGGCATGGCTAGGACGGGG
>NW_020664543.1:14463180-14688725 GCF_002925995.2 Terrapene triunguis
GCCATAGATAGGATGGGGGACATAGAGAGAGGGACACAGGGGCATGGCTAGGACAGGGGGCATAGAGAGGGGGACACAGGCGCATGGATAGGACGTGGGACCATAGATAGGACGGGGGACATAGAGAGGGGGACACAGGGGCATGGTTAGGACGGGGGACATAGAGAGGGGCACACAGGAGCATGGATAGGACGGGGGACATAGAGAGGGGCACACAGGAGCATGGATAGGACGGGGGGCCATAGAGAGGGGGACACAGGGGCATGGCTAGGACGGGGGGCACAGAGAGGGGGACACAGGGGCATGGATAGGACGGGGGACATAGAGAGGGGGACACAGGGGCATGGATAGGACGGGGGACATAGAGAGGGGGACACAGGGGCAAGGCTGGGGCAGTGGGAGGCAGACAGGAAGACACAGGATGAAGGGGTATTGATGAGCTGGAGGGAGGTAGACGGGGGCACTGATGGGGTAGAGAGGGAACATGGGCAGGGGGACGGGCTCAGAGAGCAGCAGAAGGTGGGTACAGGGGCATGGAGGGGGCGGAGAGCAGCAGACGGGGGGCACAGGGACGGTAGGGAGGGGACATGGACCAGGGGACACGGGCACGGAGGGCGGCCGGCGGGGGGGGCGGGGGGGGTGCTGACGGGACAGGGGCTGGGGGCGCGGACGGAGGACGGGGGGGGGTCACTCACTGAGCCAGGACTCCAGACTCTCCCCTTCCGCCTCCGCCATGTTGCCGGCCGGGCCCGAGACTCCGCCCCAGCCGCGCGAGAGCCGAGCCGGGCCGGGCTGGGGGAGGGGCGGCAGTTCTGTGGTGGAGAGGAGACTGCAGGGCGGGGGACTGGACCCCTCCCCGCTGTGGCCCCTCTAGTGCTGGGGCTGTTCACAGTGGGATTCCTGAGCCTCCTGCAGCAGGCTGGGGGCATCCTAACCCCCAAGAACAAATGGCTGGTAAAAGCCCCCCCAACTCCTCACCCCAGTGGGCCTGGGGCTCAGACATCCCCGGTCACTGTGTGCGCACAGCGCCCCAGGCTGAGCCGGGACTGTTCTGATTTACTCACAGTACCCGGAGCTCCCTCTACAATAGGCCCCAAAGCGTGGCAGAGATTTTGCCATGCCACTGCGTGTGCGCCCTTGCAGCGGAGCTGACCCCTGAACTGGGTGGCAGAGCGTTTGGCATGGGGAGCCGGCCCCAGAACTCAGGCCCCAGGGTCTAGTTTCACCTGGGTTCTCTTATCCACAACACTAGCCTAAAGGGACAGTACTCAGCTATGTCTGAAATGGAGCCCGGGGCCCCTTACGTGGCTTGCTTTTATTTATTTTGTCAACCTTAACTAGCAAACTGAGGCCCCTTCCTGAGAGGAAGATCCGCATCGGTGGACTTTGCCCCTGTATGGCTCCAGTTGCAGGATCAGAGCCTGAGTTGTTACCCAATTTTGGCTCAAAATCCAGTAGATGGAAACTCCATGCACATGGAAAATGCATATTTTGGACTTGAAATCTAAACTGTGTCGTGGTACAATGACAGTAATGTAAACAGTGATCATAAGACAGGCTTACACTTCATCCTACCAAGACATCACACAGGACTAAAAGCCCAGATACTGGCCCTTTGGGTGACATTTTCAAAAAGCCCAAGTGACTCATGGGACTTAGGCGCCTAAATCGTTTTTGAAAATGAGATTTAAGCTCCTACTTCACTTTGGTATTTTTTAAAATGTTACCCTTTGCTCCTTAATGTGCAGAGCTGGTGCTGAGATATCCTGAGTGCTCCAGTGTGTCTCCAGGGAGCACTATGCAGGGGGCAGGGCCCACGGAGATGATTGCAGTGTCAATGCTTAGCCTATTCATTGCTCTGCATCCCCTTGCTGACAACAAAGTAACTACATGACCCCGGGACGGGGGACGGAGATCCTCCGCCCGAGTGGGGGGAAGAGGGAGCTGCAGCTGGAGCCCAGCCATCCTGGGTGGGGGTGGAACTCAGGCTTCAGCCCTGGGTCCCAGCAAGTCTAATGCTGGCCCTCCTGGCCACCCCATTAAAATGGGGTCCCGACCCACTTTGAGGTCGTGACCCATAGTTTGAGAACTGCTGCCAGAGGCTGCCTGAGATCAGCTGTCAGTATTTGAAAGCTGTGAAGAGGGAGAACCAGAGTCACCATGCCTGATTCTGATTGCACGCTGGTGTAAATCAGGATGCACACACTCCACCCAAGTCAATGGAGTTGCATTGGAGTCAAACTGCTGTGAGAGGAGAATGAGGCCCACATTTCACTCCGCTGCAATACACATGGCGGGGGGAGGGGGAGTGACAGAGTGGGGAAAACAATATCCTGCTGCAACAGGAAAGCGGCCTGCCCCTAGTCAGCAGGCAGGCGCGCCCCGACCTGCTCTGCACACGCAAGTGGCAACCAGGCGGGCGAGAGATAGGAACGCAGGCTGCGGCCGGGGCAGCCTGACGGGGTCCTGGAGCCCGGATGCAAGATGGCGGCTCCCATGGCAGGGCGGCTTGCGGCGCTGGGCCGTCGGCTGGCCGCTCCCGCGCGGGCCTGGCTGCCCGGGTAAGGTGCTGGCGGCGGAGGCGGGGGGCTCTTGGGCAGAGTCACGCGCTGATGGAGGAGAGTTGCTGCCGGGGCAGGTGGTCAGGGAGCCCCCCCCCCCCCCCCTCCCGCCTGGGCCCTGTTCTCGGGGCGGGGACAGGCCGCTCTCCCCCTCCCCGAGCTTCGGCCCCGCTGCCGGGGGAAGAGTGGGCAGCGCGACTGGCCCCCCCGCCCTGAACCAGGGGAGGAGAATGGGACATTCAGGGGCGCTGGAACAATTTGTATAGTGGGGATGTGCAGCCACTGAACCAAACTAAACCCTGTATATCCGAGTACCCCAAACTGTGGGGTGCGCTCCTCTTGGGGGATGCAGAGGAACGTGGGGGGGGCGTGGCTGGGGCCTAGGCCAGCCCCCATGGGGGTCAGGGAGGGAGTGCCACCCAGCTCTGCTCCTGGCCTTATGCCCTTTCCTGTCCCAGGGCCCCCGGCTGTGGCCCCAGCCTCGGCCCCCTTACTCCCATCTGTGTCACCCCTGGAGCTGTGACACAGGGGTGGGGCACAGACTGGGGTAAGGGGGGGTGACCCTGAAAAGTTTGGGGACCACTGCTGTATATCATAGAAACCACTTTAAGCCAGTATGTGTAAGGCCAGCCTCGCACCCTGGGATCCTTTGTGGGGGAAAGATTCATTCTAGTGATGCTTAGTAAGGCAATGGCGCTTCCTATCTTCAAAGCTTTGTGCATGCACTAGCCGCTCCTTGCAGCACCCTGGGGAGGATGGCAAGTGAGTGTGTTCTGGTGGTGCTGCCCCACTGCAGTGTAAGTGCCACTGTAGATTTTGGTCTCTTGAGTTGCCAAGTGTCACTCATTATGGATTATTTTAAAATCCTTTTTAGAGCATCCAGGGAGGATTTTGCTGGGTGTTTCAAGAAAATGCTTGAAATCTCACTTATTGACATTGACCTAGCTTTGCCTGTTACTCCAGTGGAGTGATTTTTCTCAACGTTTGCTCTGCTTTCAAAGTCTTTCTGCTCTTCGTCTGTGCTGCCTCTCAGGCCTGGAACCAATCTCTCCTCTCCTCATTCAAATCCTTTCTTGGAACTTGCTTCTCTTTTAAAGCCCTTCCATTGCTATTCCACCAGTGAAAGATGTGGGCCGGTATAAGAGCGGCTCAGATGTATCGTTGTCCCTATACTGCTAACAGCTTTAAAAAAAAGTTTCACTGTTAATGTGGCAGGGGCGTGTGCTTTTGGAGCAGGAAGATCTAAGTTCTAGCCCTACTGTTGCTATGACGTTCTGAGCAGTCACGTTAGGCTGCACAATGACAACCAGGAAGTCCTAGATATTTGTTTCTTTTGTGAAAAATGGTGCTCCCAAAAACATGTTTATTTCCCACTCCCTCTTGTGGATAGCATTCCCCTTACCATACCCTGTGGTCTGTTCTTTCACTATGTTTTTGGTCTGACTTTAGTCTCCCATCCTGCAACTGGTTTTATACAGGTGGAAATTTGCACCCATGCAGATCCAGTTGCAGGATTGGGACCTTTGATTTCAAAGGGTAACCAGGATCTTTGCTCCTGAGGATAGGTACCTTGTCTCTGTATTTGTCTGTAAAGCACTGTGCCCTCTTGTGTACCTCTATTAATAAAGTGGCAGACAACTGCAGGATAATTGTGATCAAAGCAATATTGCTGAACTGGAGACTCCAATTTGAATGTTAAAGCTCAGGACTGCCACTTCTGTTTTCTTCCTTGAACTTCAGTTGTATTTTTTGCTATTGCTATTCTTGTATGTACTTTTAATTACTATAATAATGTTTGCAAGTGTACCCCACTTTAAATAATGAGCCGGATCCCATTTCCATTGAAGTTAAAAGGGACCAGGATTGGGACCAGAATTTTAAATTGCTCCTAGAATTGAACCCTTTTGCATTTATTATTGTGTGGATTGTATCCTGGATACATTATTAATGTTACATTATTTGGAGAGGCTTTGGTGGTAGGATCCAGAGGTAACCGTATTCTTCCCCTATCCCTCCAAAAAAAACCCATAGTTCCCTGTTAACAGTAACTAAAGGGAAAGCAGCACCCTATTTAGGACCCCAGAACAAAGTACATCTATATAACTTTTACAAAGGAGCTGTTTATAAGAAATGCTCCCTCCCCCCCCCATCTGTCAAAAGTATTAAAATAACATTACTCTTTGACCAAGATTTGTTTGTATTGATACCAGTGAGAGGTGATGGCACTTGGAACCTCACAGTTTCAGGCCTTTAACTTTTTTCAGACTTTAGGGCTTGTGGGATTAGCATCCCTAGTGCTTGCAGAGAAAGTGGTTGGCAGCCTCTCAGGAGTTTTCTGTATATCCTCAGGGGGAGGGGGAGAGAGGGCACCATTGCTGTTTGGGAGTAGCTCAGGTGAGTGGTTGGCAGAGAGGGAGAGACGGCATGCTGCTATCCAGGCACTATATTCTTATTGGTTTTATATTAATTATTAACTTTAACATTCAGCAGCTTACGGGTGACCAGAAGTTCATTATTTGCCGTGTGGGAATTTTTAGACCCTATTGATATTGCAGTCTCTTTCAGGAAGGGACTCTATTACAGTGTGTTTGTACAGCACCCAGCACAATGGGCCCTGATCCTGACTGGGGCCCCAGAGCAGTACTAGAATACAAATCATGCTAATAAAGGTGGAAGGGTGCATATCCCCAGTACCAGTCTCTTTCCCTATCTGTTCTGGGACTTGTTCCATAACACTGGAGATGGACTTGGTGAGCCAGACTGAGGAATGCTGTATACAGCGATGTCAATTTACAGACCCCTTCATCCCTTCTTACTCTTTGCAGGTTGACCCAGGTGAGATGGAGCCGGTATGGCCCCAGTTACCTCGAACCAGAAGTGAACAAGGAGGTGAACCGCAAACCCCTGGAGGAGCTGTCCGAGGAGGAGAAAACACAACGGGAGCTCAAGGCCCTCCAGCCCATAAAAGCTACAGCTTCTAATGTCACCAGCTCTGTGTTCAGTGACCCTACAATCAGGTCAGAAAGCACAGTCTCCTTTGTTACAACACCAGCTGTCTCCCAAGGATCAAGGACAGTTTATCCTGCTCCCACTGAAGTCACTGGGAGTTTTGCCATTGACTTCAATGGGAGCAGGACTGAGTTCGTTGCTCAGAAGGGCTGAGCAGCCACAACCCCGGTGGACGGCTAGAGGTCAGCTCCTAACAGGATCATGTCCACAGAATTCTCTTCCCCTCTCCAGAATGAGGGCGGCAGATGAGTTGGATGCAGAGGTTTGTTAGTGAACTCTCTCTACCTGGATAGGGATTTGCTGTTTAAATTTGAATAAATAGCTCTTATTATGAAACAATGTAATGGATGGAGTAATTGAGGGTTCTGCTTCTGAGCCCACTACTGCTGAGAAGTAAAGCCATTGCAGTGCCCTCCCCCCCATGCCTTTGTCTACCGGGCTGCCCATTGCCTTCCTGTTACTCTGTGTAATCCAGGGGTCAGCAACCTTTGGCCCGCGGCCCGCCAGGGTAAGCACCCTGGCAGGCCAGGCCGGTTTGTTTACCTGCCATGTCTGCAGGTTCGGCCGATTGCGGCTCCCACTGGCCGCGGTTCGCCGCTCCAGGCCAATGGGGACTGCGTGAAGCTGCGTGGGCCAAGATATGTGCTGGCCGCTGCTTCCTGCCGCCCCCATTGGCCTGGAGCGGCGAACTGCGGCCAGTGGGAGCTGTGATCGGCCGAACCTGTCGATGCGGCAGGTAAACAAACCAGCCCCGCCCGCCAGGGTGCTTACCCCAGCAGGCCGCGTGCCAAAGATTGCCGATCCTTGGTGTAATCCCTTTATTTGGGTTAATCTCTTCCCAGGAGGAAGATCCGTTGAATAATAGTGGTTAAAGATGAGCACAGCCACCCAAATCCTAGCAGGGATAGGATTTAATCACAGGAACAACACAATTAGGGACCTCTGGTGATGGAACCAAAGTTCCAATTATATCATGTTTGGTTTTGTGCTTGCAGTAAATTCACCAACATGATGATGAAGGGAGGAAACAAAGTGCTGGCCAGATCCATCGTTACACAGGTGAGGGGACTGGAATCTCTCGTGTTTAAATATTACATGCCAAAAAAATGCATTAAAATAACCTTATTAAGCTTGCCAAGGGAATCACTCAGAAGTTATGAAATGCCAGAAGTAAGGTTGCCTGTGCAGAGTTTGTCCCCTCTGCAATCAAATCAGGTCGCTTTCTCCATGCTGCCTGGGCCAAGTAGGAGGGTCATTGAGAATACAGGAGAGACAGGCTCCCTGCTTTCAGTTCCAATGCCCAGCACTGGCACAGACCGCAGCAGCACAGAGCTGCAATTGCAGTGAAAGTCTTACTCAGCCTTGGGATGGAGCATGCCTAGTGCACATGGAATATAGCTGCTAAGCTCTCGCTAGTATCTACTGAGCATGTGCAAACTGCAGTTTTCTTCAGTGGTTTATAAACTGGCCACATTTGGGTGAATTTTCACAGGGATGGCAAAAGGCACATCCCTGACACACAGACCACCCACCTTCCAAATTTGAAGTCCCTGTTCCAAAGCAAGGGAGCACTAGAGCTTAAAGAAAAGGTTGCAATAATTTTTTAACATGTACAAAATGTTTTTTCCCTAGCCTCATTTTCGGAACTGTTCTGGATAAAATTTTCCCCCAAAAATTCATGCCAAGGCAGACACCCAGCATGGAAAATGTCAGCCCAAAGAGTTGAAATTTGGCCGAGTTATAAGCAACTGAAAATAGTGGTTTTATGAGAAGTGTTGGGCAACACTAATAACAGGTGGATACTTCCTTTCTATAATATTAATACTTAGCACTCTTTATCTGAGGATCGTTAGTCTCTTCACAAAGAAGGGGGGTATCATTATCCAGATTTTACAGGTGGTAGCTGTGATACAGAAAAGTCTAGTGACTTGCCTAAAATCAAAGAAGACAACTGTGGCAAAGCCAGGCATCAGAACCAGGTCTCCTGCCTCTCAGGGCATCCCTGACTGTTCACTGAACCAGGCTGCCTCCCTTTGGGCATTAGTTGATGTGGAGCTGAAGTCTAGAAGACTTCTAATTTCTTCAGTACAGACCTGCCCCAACTTAATGGGCTTCAGGATTCCTGATTTAGGGGGCATCCACTAGTGCTGTAAAGGATAGTGTGTGTTGCACGGTCAGTATGTGTTGGATGATGGGTATAAGTTGACCAGAAAAGTGGTGACTGCAGCATAGTAGTATGATATGTAAACTGGTGTAACTGATACGCTGAGGAGGTGGAAGTGCATCTTGGGAAAATCTCATAGGCAGTTGTAAGGTGAGAGTGGGGTCAGTATTGCTTTATCTCTTCTCTGCTTCCCCCCATTTGTTGGTGATCACTGCTACACTTCACACCTACCAATGGGCTATAAGAGGGAAAACCAGTGAGGACTGGACTCCAGCAGAGGAATATGTCTGAGTGTGGAAATCTGGGGTAAGGAGGTGAGGACTGAGTAAAACCTGTAGTTGCTCAAGAGCACCCCCCTACTGGCCTACTTAAGGTGTAGTAGGGTGGAATCCTCCATGGCCCAGATTTCTCAAACGAAGGGGAGAGTGTGTCTGAAATTGTCTTGATTCTAACTTCACTCTGGAGTGGAGTAAATCCTGTAGGGAAGGCAACTGTACACTGAGGAGCATGGGCATGTTTCCTTGTGTTTGTATTTAGACCCTAGAAGTCATTAAGAGGAAGCAGATTGAGAAATACCATCAAGCCTCTGAGGAGGAGAGGGACAGCATTGAATGCAACCCTTACATCATCTTCCATCAGGCACTGAAAAACTGCCAGCCCGTCATTGGGCTCTGCAACGTCCAAAAAGGAGGCAAAACCTACCAGGTAAACAGAAAAGGGATCTGAAGGCCAGCCTAGGCTAGAAAGAATTGGACAGGGGGAAAACTACCAGTGTCTTTCCCACCTCTCCCAAAACCTGTTTGCATTTCCCTTGGAAGTACCATTTATTATCATCTGTATTATAATGGCAGGGGTCTGTAAGTGCGGAGTGCTGTACTTACCCATAATTAGAGAGAGTTCCTGCCCCAAATCACTTGCAATCTGAATGGATAAAGTGTGGGAGGGGAAACTGAGGTACAGGGAGGTGAAGTGACTTGTCCAAGGTGACACAACCTATCAGTAGCAGAGCCAAGAAACCCCCCCCCCCAGGTCTCTGGAATCTCAATCTGATGTCTTATGGCTAGACCATGCTGCCTGTGTGTAGAACCAGCAGAGCAGTTCAGCCCCTGCAGAAGGCAGGTTAGCACATAGAAAAGGTTCATATAGAGACCTTTGGTTTATTTAAAGCCTTGACAAAGGCTGTCTCTTCAGCTCTCCTAATTAGGTAAATGCACCTAGATAACTCATGGGATTGTTAATTAAATATGGAGTGCTTCACCAACCTCCTATGCAGCCAATAAATTACTGCCCTCTGCTGGTTGATCAGAGACCTGCGGGAAATAGCTTAGTCAAGTTCCCATAGACAAGAGTCTACATCCCAAAAACCAGTCTGTAAGTGGCAGTGTCTGCAATGAGGCCAAGAACCAAATGGAACATCCCTCTAGTCCCAACAGGTGGCTACCGCTCTTGGGCAGGTTTGAGGCTGCCAACGTGGGAAATCTTGCACTGCTGTGCCTGATCTGTGGATTGATAGAGGCAGACAGTTTGCTGCTGCTGCTGGAGTTGGCGTGGAAGGTTTCACCAATGCTAAACTCACTCATGCTTGGCTAGAGTTAATTTCTTCCCACCCCCTCAGCACCAATCACTTTTTAATCACCTGGGAGTGTTAAACAATTGAAAAAAGTTATTTCAGTATATGGTCCTATTGTGGGGTAAGGCATTTTAACCGTGCTACTGCTTGAATGTCTGCTAGGTCCCAAGCCCTCTGAAGGACAATCGGAAACGCTTCCTCGCCATGAAGTGGTTAATTACTGAGTGCAGGGAACATAAGCATCATCGGACATTCATGCCTGAAAAACTATCCCAGGAACTGCTGCAGGCCTTCAACAATGAGGGCCCTGTGATCAAGAGAAAGCATGACATGCACAAGATGGCCGAGGCTAACCGGGCATATGCCCATTATCGCTGGTGGTAGGGGACCCCCTGAGAGCAAGAGAGACCTTGCCTTATGACAAGAACATTTCCTCACACCCCTATACTTGTGGAGCCCAGACCTGTGAAGAAGCAGCCTCTGTCTACTTTCTGCAGAGATGATGTATAGGGGAGGTTGCCTGCCAGCTTCTGTTAACTGCTTCTAGGCTGGGTCCTTAAGCAGAGAAAAATCAAGATGAAAAATGCATCCACAAAAGCTTCATTCCCTTAGATGTTTTTCTGAGCAACACTATAAAATATCCTCTTTCCTCCACCTACCTGCTTTCTGAGGGCAGGGGAGGGGATGTCTTCAAGTCAGTCTACTAACATGATAAACAAGTTTTTGCTCGTTAGCATCCAAGCTGGAATGTATTCTACATTGTGAATGTTCTTTGTGTGTGTCAATGCCAGAGACAGAAAAGCACCTAGTTTGAATTTTAGATTGTTGCAATACTGTCTGTTAGCAGAATCATTGTTTGACTGAGCACATGTGATCTGGATGTTAATGAGAAAATAAAAATGGAACCTCTCTATCATCCTCAGACTGACTGTCACCACATCCTAGTGCTGGCTGTCTGCCTTAGGGTTTTGTACTGATGCCCATCACTCTACCAGAGCAGCGGTATTTCTCAGTCCTCTAGTGGGTCAGCTAAAGGAAGGGTTATTCTCTAGGAGATGCCTTCCCACCTACACTCGGCTAGACAGAGTTGAAATCCTTCTCTTGTCCTGTAAAAGAGCTGCTAGCACTTCTGTACCTGTTGTGCTTTGCTGGAAAGCACAGAGCACTTTTGCTCACTGCAAAGAAAAAGACTGATAGTTTGAGGAGGATGGGGAAGAATTCAATACCACAAACCTTGGCCTCTGTTTTGATTTAAAAATCTAAATTCCGTGCTCACAAGCAACTCTGCCACCCTGTACCAGAGGAAAACTAACCCATGGCAATCTTACAGAAGAGATCTTCGTGTCCTGTTTGTAGCTACCTCCATAGTAGCCCAACACCCTAGAAATGTTACAAAGCAAGAGCTCTGTGGAGAGAGAAAACATGGTGTTCATTAGTGGAAAACTTTTATTAGAAAAAACCTCAATAGAACATTTTTGTCCTTTGCTTGTCCCTTTTGTCAACAGAAATGTACAATATTGAAATTCATTAAATTTTTTTTTTTTTTTGAAAAAATTCCATAGTGGTTACTATATAAAACTCATAAAAACAGTTTCTAGCTACATGTGCTCAAGGAAATTGCTGCTATGATGTACACTAGCTGGCTTCTCCTTTCTCCAGAAGCAGGTGTTACTTCTGCTGTCCATAGGCACCCAGCCTGCCAGAGGGCAGGGTTGGGAGAAATAACAACTGATTGCCCATGTAAAGGGCTCAATCATTCTCCCATTGATTTCACAGGGAGCAAGATGAGACTCATCCTGGAGGACTGTTTTTAAAGCTTGGTTTGTGTGTTATGGGCACGGATTCCATGTGGCAGTAAGCAGCAAAGAGGGCAGTTTTCCAAATAAGCTGCGAAAGCTTTTCCTTCCACTTGTCTCAACTCTGTTGGTGGCTGACGAAGTTGGCACATAAGAGCTGATCTCAGTATAAACCATTGGCTGTGCTTTCCTGACTGCTACTGTAAAATGCTGTTTTGAGCTGGAAGCTGTGGATACAGTTAATCAACAGTTTGAGAGGCATTAATTAACCTGAACCATAGATAAAGAGAATGGAAGCTCTGGCTAGGTTAAAACTGCCCTTGCCCCCCAATCAAACTGTCCCCCGTTGCAGTCCAGCAAAGACACAGTACGAAGGGTCTATTGGGAGTAAACAATATAAATCCTATTTAGAAAAAGCATTAGAAAAATGTTAACTTAAAAATATCTGAAACATATTTGTGTGACGTTTGCTCGTGAAAGTGCCAGGGTGAAACTTTGAGCCTCTGAGTGAGTTAGTTCTGGCTATGGAAGGTTTAATCTGTGACTTCACTGTAATAGTATTTTTGAGCCGCATCTGTCATCTTCCAGTCTGCAGCCCGGAACTCTATGATCTCCAGCAACAGGAGCTGAGAGAGTGAGCTGAGCCCCTCCTCCAGGAGAAAACCATCTCGGAGAAGGGAGAAGAGCTCATCCATTGGCTGGGAGTTCATCTTCTCCAGCTGTTCACCAATGCGGTGCAACTGCAGCACCAGGCAGTCCACCTTAAAAGAGGAAAGGGAAAAAGCCACCTTAAGATGGTGTGGGGGCCGATGGTGTTTCTAAATAGAGCTCCTGCCCCATCACCTCTAAATTAATCCAGGCTGGTTCTCCCCACCTTGTTCCCCTGTATTTCTTTCTACTACATCCACTTTCCTTAGGAAACTGTTAGTTGCCATCAATCTCTGGTAGTGGCTAGGAACCTGGATGTTGATAGCTGCTCGGAGGGGGCTCTCTGGGAAGGAGGGGTGTCCATGAGATCCCACAGCTTCACACATGAAATTGCTGAAGAAACATGCTGGCAGCAATTCACACCATTAGACCTGCATCAATTTATGTTGAGGCTCCCAGCAAGTGGCAAAAGCTGGATCAACATGTCCATAGAGCGCCTTCAATGGGTGCAGTATAAACACCTGAACAGACAGAACTGTCTGAACCATGCTCTGTTTCCAGGGTGACTTGGATTCTTTTGACCATATGCTGGTTGCTCTCACATAAACTAACAAGGAACAGCAGCACCTGCGCTACGAGCAGGAGGCTCGTAGGGCTGAGTGCTTGAAGGGTATGTTGTGGTAGGATGCCAATGACTTATGAACTTTATAACAGCCCTTGGGTTGTTTCAGTGCCTTTGGCATTCAGAGGCTCTGATCACTGCACAGCTACATCAGCCACGGTCAGATCTGGAGCGTGAACTAAAACTGTTTGGAATGGGGGAAGAATGGAACTGTGGTTGCAACATAAGTATGGATGCACCAGCACCTCCATAATTCCTCCATTCGGGGCTGCGGGGAACTTCCCATCTTACAAGCCTCCCTTGTTCCCTGCCCCCACTCCACTTACAATAGGTACGAGGGAAAATAAGTTCTGTTCAGCTCTGTGCCTCCCTTTTGGTTCCAGACATTGGTTCAAACCATTCTCAGCAGCCCTTACAGGACAGTATTTTTGCCAGTCACTTGGCTGTACAAACTCTCCTTGCATGTTAGCATCTCACCAGCGCTCACCTCCTCCTCCTTCTTCAGGCTATCAGGTTGCGCCAGTCGGAACAGGCATTCATAAACTGGGTTCACCAGCGCCATCATGGGCATGTTGTTCACCTGTTAATGGGCCAGATGCACATATCAGCTCATGGGTAGAGGAGGCAGAGTTTTATTTTTAAAGAATTGTTCCCTCACTGTTCTCAAATGGGAGGGGAACTGCTCCCCTGGAAACGAGTTATGGTGGCACTCTGGCTCAGGCTCCTGTTGGCAGGATTTGCCTAAGAGACCATATAGAAACATCTCCCTTGGTCAGAGGACCAGGGATCTTTGCATGGGGCAATGGTACCAACAGAGATGGGAAAGTGATGCAAAAATATACATTTTCCAGAAATATTTGATTATATTTTAAAATTAATTAGCTACACCCATGCTTTCCCCCCACATTTCAACTGTGTTCACAATCCTTTCGCCTTCACTGCCTGCCAGCATCTGAACCCATGAGTTCTACGAGCGCAAAGCTCCCAGAAAGCTAATTTCAGTATGCATGCTGAGAGGGCTTTAGCACTCGTCGTCAGGGAACAGGAAAGAATACCATGCAATTTCCCCAACCAATCGCAATTAAGCAATGGGACTTGAATTTAGTACACTCGAGATCAGTCGGAGCAAAGACTCCAAAAAGTGTGTGCCAAACGACCAATAAAGGCATGTGCACCAGTTCCAGGAGCTGTGAGGGATGCTACATTTGTTCAAGGTTTGTTTGTTAAGAATTATTTGCTCAGCTCTACATACCGACAACTCTTCCCTCATCCCCTACTTTATTGATAAGGGGAACAGCAAGCAATGGCCTTCAATATGCAGAGGGGAACATAACAAGTAGTGAAGAGCCTGAACGGTAATGTTTGAATGCAGATCCCCAGCCCACACAAAGTGTAAGGGGTTCAGAACCAAGATTTTTGGGTTTAGCCACAAAATTCAGAATTCGCTCCAAGTTCCAAACCCCTGCCCCTAACTCAGGAGGGGTTTGGTTCAGTTCCTCTTTAGGCACAAGGCAGCAGATAGGGATGTCCTCTGCATAGGCACCTTACCCTCAGGTAGTCAAAGATGTTACAGATGAAGGTGACGTAACAGATCCATGCCTGGGGCGAGCGGGCTCGCAGCTCTTCCCGGTCCTTATACTCCTGCTGCAGTCGGTTAAGCAGACTCCGTCGGAAAATGCTCTGGCCCACCTGCTTGCTCTCTGCCTAGGACCCCAGAACAGCGAGGAAAGGGGAGGACAACAATGTGGGTACCCACATTACTAGGGTCTTTACATAACATTCATCATCAGACTCCCATTGTTGCACAATGAAAGATGATTGGTGGGAGTCTAACTGCATGTGGAGTTGAGGCTACTGTCATGGCCTGCACATCCCTTTCCATTCTCTTCCTCTATTTCAATGCTTCGCTGGAGCTAGAGAATCTCCTCCCAGCATGCAGAATTCCTCAGGCCAGCCTCACTCCTGATCTTATGGGAAGAAACCATTTCAATATGCTGGATAAGTTCCTCTGCCATGAAGGCCACTGCCCCAAGACTAGGGAACCTCTTCCAGTTCAGCCTGAGAAACTGTACTCACACACATGGGGGCAGGTTTGGATTTCTGCATATCTCTGGCAGATGGGGCAAGCGGTGGAAATATTGGTAGCCTCTGTTAAAACGTTTACAAAGACAGAGAGGAGCTGGTCTGGTGGTCAGAACGCAGGACTGGGAGAAAGGAGGTGCTGGGTTGTATTCCCTGCATGACCTTTTGCAAGTCTTTCCTTCTGTGTGCCTGAATTTCCCCTTTCTTTGAAAAGGGGATGATACTCCTCTAGAGGGTGGCATTGGAAGGCTCGGTAGTGCTAGTAAAGTGCTTTGCAGATTAAAAGTTCTCTGTAAATGCTGTAGGACTGAGGCAGGCCCAGCTGAGACGCCAGGATACCCACTAGCACTAGCTGTGATCCGGAAGGGCAGGCTGTGTGACTCACTAAGGATTTGTTGTCAGCATGCTGACATCTTCTCACCTGGATGATGGTGTAGCAGATGCGCCCAGCCTCCTTACTGAACACACAGTCTTTGAGGGACTGGTCCACGATGATATTAGCCACTTTCTCCAGATCCACACTGCTGGGGTCTGCAGGGAAAGAGATGATACCGTGAGTGCCGCACACTCACTTCCCAACACTGCACAGATTCCCCACTTCACACCCTCCCTGCTCGTGCTTCAGAACACCAGGAAAGCAGCTAAGGTGGGAGTGTGTTGTGCTACCATGCTGCAAGAACTCAGGCTCACTCCCAGGCTGGCAGGGACCAGAGGCAGCTATCTCATCTGCTGTAGCCCCCCTACAGACTGCATCAGGGATGGCATCTTCAGAGGGTACTTAGCCCTTTTTGACAGAGACAGTCATCACAAGGGGAGGGGAAGAGGATAAGAGTGAGAGTAGGGGGCTAGTTTAAACTTGAGCTGAATGGGCAACTTTTCATTGTGCTTTGAATATAGATGCTATAGCTGAGAAGCAGGGCTGGCTTTTCCCTATGAGGCCGCCAACCCCAACCCCTCCTACCTGGGCTTTTCCTTAAGAGACCAAACTTCCAGAAAGTAAAAAAATTGCTGAAAAAAAGACAAATGAATATGGCAGTGTCTGTTAAGTGTGTGGCGGTGTCTGTTAAGCCCCTGATGAGAGGAGAATGCTGGTAACAGGCTGAGGAGTGACCGGAGCAAGGGTACAAGAGTCAGGACATTTGCACTTTATTCCTGCTTCTGCCACCAACTATCTGTGAGACCTTGGGCAAGTCACTTACCCTCTCCGTGCCTAAATTTCCACACCTGAAAATCAGGCAATGATTCTATACTGCTCTAATTCACAGGGGGCTGCAAGGGTTAACTAGTTAATGCCTATAAAACCCCTGGAAGACACAATGGAACTTCACAGTTGTCACTGTGCTACACCAGCAGGGCCAACTGAAACTACATGGTGACAATGGAGACAGAATTGAGATCCTTCTGCTCAAAAGCAGAAGCCCTAGCCACTTGAGCTACAGGAGAATTTGTTAGTGGCATAGGGCCTAAAACACAAAAGACCAGTTCTAATTCCACCCAGTTGGGAGCAGTAGTATGTATATACACAAACACATTCTACAGTTATTGTAGGCAGAGCTCTCAGCGTTGCCTATAGTTAAGGTTGCCCTACACCAGTGGTATCCAACGTTTTTACGCCCCAAATCACTTTTTGAATTTAAGGGCAACCCACGATCTGCCCCACTGCTTCCCCAAGGCCCCAACCCTTCCCCAAAGCCCCGCTCTGCTTACTCCACCCCCCCCCACCCTCACTCACTTTCACCGGGCTAGGGTAGGGGTTCAGGAGGGGGGGCAGGCTCTGGCCTGGGGCCAAGGGGTTCGCAGTGTGGGAGGGGGCTCTGGGCTGAGCCTGGGGCAGGAGTGCGGGGGGGGGGGTTGAGAGGTGCAAGCTCTGGGAGGGAGTTTGGGTGCAGGAGGGGGCTCTGGGCTGGGGCAGAGTGTTGGGGTGCAGGAGGGGGTACAGGGTGCTGGCTCTGTGAGGGGGTCAGGGCTGCAGCAGAGGGTTGGGGTGCAGGAGGGGCTATGGGGTGCTTGCTCAGAGAGGGCTCAGGGCTGGGGTGCAGGAGGGGTTTTTTCGGTTCTGGCTCTGGGTGGGGCCTCAAGTCTGGGGCTAGGGGTTTAGGAGGGGGTTCAGGGTGCAGAAGGGGGCATGGGGTACTGGCTCCAGGAGGGGCTCAGGAGTGGGGGTTGTGGTGTGGCCTTCCGCCAGGCAGCACTTACCTCTGGCGGCTCCCGATCTGTGGTGTAGCATGGCTGCCGCTAAGGCAGGCTCCCTGCCTACCCTGGCCCCATGCTGCCCCCAGAAGGGGCCCACGTGCCCCTGCAGCCCCTGGGGACGGGGACGTGGCTCTGCGTGCTGCCCCTCTCTGCAAGCACCGCCCCCGCAGCTCCCATTGGCCATAGCTCCCCGTTCCCAGCCAATGGGAGCTTCAGGGGCAGCGCTTGCAGGCAGGAGCAGCGCGTGGAGGGAGACCCCTGCCCCCCCCCTCGGGGACGCGCTGGCCATTTCCGGGAGCGGCGTGGGGCCGGGGCAGGCAGGGAGCCTGCCTTAGTGGCAGCCCTGCTGCACCACCGGAGATCGTGATCGACCAGTTGGTGACCACTGCACTACACTTTCCATTATAAGACCTAGTTTTCAGCTGCTAACTTTGCCAAACTCAAGATGTTTGGCATGACATTTTCTATATTGGATGCCTGCCTCAGGCTGACGTTTTTGAAATATTTCAGCTAAAATGGTTCAGCTGTTTCTAAGAATGAAATTAGGGGAAAACATGTTTACTCATGTTAAAAAATGTCCTACAACTGTTTAGTTGAGATGCTGTAGTGCAGGGTCTCCATGCTTTGAGGCGCAGACTCACACATTTGGCAAGGGAGGTGGCCCTGGTGCTGGGGAGTAACATGCCACCCAAATTTGGCCAAATTATAAACTCCAAAAAAACCCTGAGTTTACACATGTTCCATTTGTACACAGTCCCACATGACATTCTCATAAGCAAACGAGGGAAACATGGTCTAGCTTAAAATTATTATAAAATGGATGCAAAATTGGTAGAAGGACCGTAGCCAAAGAGTAGTTATCAATGGTTTGCTGTCAACTGTGGGGATGTAACACTGCAGGGGTCAGTCCAGGGTCCAGTACTATTCAATATTTTAATTAATGACTTGGATAATGGAGTGGAGAGTATGCTTATAAGTTAAAATTTGTGGATAACACCAAAATGGGTGGGGTTGCTAGAACTTCGGAAGACAGGATTAGAATTCAGAATGATCTTGAAAAATTAGAAATTGGTTCTGAAATCAACCAGATGAAATTCACTAAAGACAAGAGCAAATCAAATGCACAACTACAACATGGGGAATAACTAGCTAGGCAAGAATACTGCAGAAAAGGACTTGGGGGTTATAGCGGATCACAAATTGAATAAGAGTCAACAATGTGATGCAGCTGCAAAAAAGGCTAATATTCTGGGCTGTATTAACAACCGTATCATATGTTGGACGTGGGAAGCAACTGTCTTGCTCTACTTGGCACTGGTGAGGCCTTAGCTGCAGTGCTGTGTCCAGTTCTGGTTTCCACACGTTAAGAAAGATGTGGACAAACTGGAGAAAGTCCAGAGAACAGCTACAAAAATGGTAGAAGGTTTAGAAAACCGACCTCTGAGGAAAGGTTAAAAAAAAATAGGCTTGTTTAGTTTTGAGAAAAGAAGACTAATGGAAGACCTGCTAACAGACTTCAAATATGTAAAGGGCTGCTACAAAGAGAACTGTGATCAATTGTTCTCCATGTCCAGTGAAGACAGGACAAGAAGTAATGGGCTTAATCTGCAGCAAAGGAGATTTAGGTTAGCTGTTAGGAATTACTTTCTAACTATAAGGATAGTTAAGTGGAATCTAGGGGTGGATGTGGAATCCCCACCATTGGAGGTTTTTAAGAACAGGCTGGACAAACACCTATTGGGGATGGTCTAGGTTTACTTGGTCCAGCCTGAGCGCAGGGGGCTGGACTAGATGACCTCTCGAGGTTCTCCAAGTCCTACAGTTCTATGATTTTATGCTTATTAGAAACTTGTTAGAGACTGGTGGAGAAATTGTCTGCCAATTCTGGATGTACTGAGCATGCGTCAACCTAGGTCTGCAGGAGCTGGTCAGGACTTTCCTTGCAACTGCTTCTCCTGGCTGTCAGAGGCCACTGTGGTAGCAGGCACCAGAACTGAGAGCAGGGAGACACTCTCCCTTGTGCTCTCAATGCTCCCCCTGCTGGTGGGCCCAGGAGAAGGAGGAAGCTCCCTGACTGCAATGCAAAGGAGCAAGGAATGGGGTGGCAGGGGCGAAAAGGGAGATTGCAGGAGCAAGAGGTGGGAGAAGCAGAGGGGGAGCCATTGCCAGAGGCTGAGAGAAGTACAGAGGGCAGTGGAGGAAGGTGGGAGAATATATAGGCACAAAGGTGGAGGGGCAGAAGGCAAGGTAGGGGCATTGGATAGGAGCAAAGGGAAGTGGGGCAGGAGGAGGAGTGAGAGTGCAGAATGTTGATTATTTGCTGAGGGGGATGAGGAAGTAGGTAGGGATGACTCGGAGCACGGGGGAGACAGACAGCAGATGGGGGGACCGGGCAGGATCAGAGGTTGGGGTAGGAGTAGGGGGATAGTAGCAGGGTGGGAGAGCAGAATCTGGGATTGGGGGAGAATAGATAGAGAGATGGCCAGTGGATTGGAACAGAGACCGTTTGAGGGCACAGGAGCAGAAAGATTATAACCACTAGAGGACATGCCCTTCCAGAATCTGGAATTGAACTCAGACAACTGTGCCTTAAATCTCAGGGAGGAGGTGGCAGGGAGTAGAGATTGTGCGTTCCAGCACTAGCTCACCCATGGTGGGGAAAAGGCCTTGGGGGCCAAGCAGCAGCCTAGTGGCATTTCTGACATAGCTCTCCTATTCGGAGCCATCAGTGTTAACAAGACAAAATGGAATCTGGTTGTTCAGGCATGATCTGCCAGCCAGCCTGGGCATGGAAGCCATGCCATGGGGGCTGGAAAGACAGGTGCTTGCTGACCTTTGAGAGCAGTTTTCAGTAACTGCTGCGTCTCGGTATCGAACGACTGTATTTTATACTCTTCTTTGCCCGTGTCTCCCATGTCTGGCCTGCTCCGACAGCGCAGTTAGGGAAGTGGCTGTTAGTGGCAAACCCTGGAGAAGAGATCAAACACGGCTTAGTTAAGCAGGGAGATGGGCGAGGGTAAGTGTAGGTGTTTGTGTTGCCATTTGGGGAAACGCTGGAGCACTGTATGGTTTAACCAATTCACTAATGTAAAGAGCACTCAGTTATTTTGGGGTTGTAAGATTTTTCCAAACTCCAACCCCCAATCCTGCGAAACCATCATTATTATTTTTTAATAATCCCTGCCCTCTGCCACACTTTAACAAGGGGTCTTTGGCCAGTTGGCTCTCTTTGGTAGCCCATATATTTTCTGATATAATAACCCATTTAAACTGTTGATCTGCAGCTTCAGAAACAAACAGCCCATCCAGAGGCAACAAAAACACGTATTTTAAAGGGAGAAACAGCCTGAGCCTGTCACAGGGAAATGCACACAAGAGCACGGCATGGGTCTGTTGATTCATTTGCTCGCATGTGGCTTTGAACCTACAATTCAGCTGATTTTGCTCAAAGACACAGGGAAGATTCAAAACATACGGATGATCATCCAGTCCACCTCCCCCCTGCACTGTCAGTTAATAGCAGAGCTGCTTTCACACAGTGCCATTCCAAACTCATTGCCTTCAGAGGGGCTGTGCCAGAGATGAATCTTGCTCAGAGTGGCAAACAGAGATAGCGAGCAAATTCTACAGCCAACAACATTATTAAGTCTCTAGTCTCCTTTAGAGCTCACATTATTCTCCCTTGTACGAAATGATCTTAGAAACTCCTGGGTTTTCCTCTGCCTAGTTATTTTGGGGGAGTCGTCATTTCACATACGCACCCAGTCTTACCTAATATGAGACCAGCCACTGGTCGGTGCGGCACCAAACGTTTGCTGCAGGGCTGCAGTGGCCTGTGTCACAAACACTGGGAGGGCAAATGTCCAAGTGGAGCATTCAATGGGTTTTGCCAGCTCATCAGAATTCCACAGTCACTGTGCAAACAGCCTAGGAAGCAGCTATCAGGGATTAGCGAGATGAAGGCCATTGTCCTTAGAGGGACAAGGCACATATCTAAGTTGCTGTGATCATATAATACCTGCAATACTTCTTTGGCACTGCTCTGGGAGGCGGGGGGACCACACCCTTCTGTAAACCTGCAGCTGCCACCTACTCTCTCCCTGTTTCCCGTAAGATGTCTGAGATGGAATCTTTTCTAATGCACCACACAACATGTTACCTGGCTTGGAGCAGTCAGATCTATAAAATTAGAGGGTTGCACATACTGCTTAGGTAGGTCAAGCTGAACACCCAGCTGGGCCCTCACCCCCATCTGGGCAGCACCCCCCCTATAAGAGGGGGTTGCCAGAATTAAGAGGGTATAGCCCTGCAACCCAAAAGCAGCCTGCAACAGGCTGCTGTAAGTTAGAGCAACCCGTAAATGCTCTAACTTAGACAAGGGCCATTTTGGTTCCTGGAGCTGCCCAGAATCTGGAGAGTGCAGAGGTGGGGTAAAGCCACCTTTGCTCCCCGCACGGCTGCACCCGAAGCACAGCACAGAATCAGACCCAGTCATTGCAAGTTTCCTGTTTTCAAACACAGTAGAGACCTTCTAGCTCTCTCACAACTCTGTGCCTGACTATATTCTGGACAGCGGAACACACTCCTAGTCGAATATGTTGCCTGCCTAGAGACTTGGGTTTAGATATAGTTTATGCCCTCTAATGCATTTATAAGAAGATAGGAGCTTCCTTTTGATTTTACAGCAATGTTTAATTAGCAAACATTTTCTGGTTCTAAGTTACGGAAATTCACACAAGTTACAATCTCTTGCTCCCTGTCCACAAGGTGTGTCTCTTCCAGGTAAACTCCCCCTGGGTCTTATAACATGTACTTACTCAGAGCTCTGTGCGTATTCTCAATTAAATCATCTCCGTGCCAGAACTAGAGTAATATCATCAACAATAACTGAACTTCAGTATGCACATGATTGTGCTGTAGTTGCACCCTCAAAGAAGGATCTACAAACAGCCCTTAATTGCTTCTGTGAAGCTTACAAAAGCCTAGGACTAACTCCGAACATCAGCAAAGCAAAAAGTTCTACACCGGCCAGTCCCCGGTCAATCATCAGACCCAGCAAGGAAGATCTACATTGAAAAAGAAGAACTGGAAAATGTAGAATACTTTGCCTATCTTGGCAGCCATTTCTCACAGAGAGCAGAATGATGACTCACACAGAGCTCTGTGTGCAGTCTCCATTAAACTTCTCTTTCCTAATGAGGATGTGATGTCATTCCACTGCCTCAGGCAGAGCTTCATGAATGGTTGGCAGGGTAAGCGGTAGTTGTAGTCCACTTTCTGATTGCTGAGTCTGGGCTGGCATTTTGACACACCCTGCATGGTAACACTGTGCAGCACTTCCATCTTAGGCTGCAAGCTAGAGCGCTAGGAGGCTACAGGATCTGGTTCTCCCCTAGCCTTTTTCCCCTGAAGCATCACACCATTGCTAACACTGACAGAGCTCCCCACCAGTGGTCGCCTTAGTGTAAAGAGTGCATGGCTGCTGGCCTTTTTAACCACTGCATCAACTAACCCTGCTCAAAGCAAAGGCGGATGGCCAGATAGACACAGCACTGGCATTTTTACTATCGAATGATCCTACTGTGGCTAGCACTGGTGGAGCTGCACTGTGGCTAGCACGGGTGGGATGTTTGGGGAGAAAAGGCCCTGTGAAGACCAGCCATGAATGCTCAGCATAATAAACAACAAATCCCAGTTGTGTTCACTACTCCTGAGTCCCATCACTTCTCTGTTCCAAGGGACACCGCAGCATCAATGACTCTCAGTGCAATGAAGATCACAGAACAAAGAGGAGCAGGGAATGCAACACCCAAGTCTTTAAATAAGATTGGGCATCTTTCTAAAAACAAGATCGCCTAGCTCAGCCACAATATATGGCAGCAGTTGTCCAACTTTTTGACCTGAGCCCCTCTTTGAGTTACAATTTTTGGTTGCACTCCCTCAGATTTTCAGGGCGGGGGAAGGCGCATGCGATGGTCTCTTGGGGCAGAGCCATTGCTGGGCACCGAAGTGTTGACACTGACTCACAGGCTGGGTGGCCTGCTAAGGTGAGTCAGGGGGTGCAGGTGGTGCTCTCTCCTCAAGCCCCATCACCCACAGACAAAGCCTGAGCCACTTGGCATCACCACTCGCACCCCCGAACCCATGCCCCACAGTGTGAAAACCTCTGACATATGGGCTCTATGCAGGAACCAGTGGGTGGGGGTCTCTGGCCTCTGCGATGGAGGGGGTCAGACTAGATCAAGGGTTTTCAAACTGGGTGTCAGGACCGCTCAGGGGGTCACGAGGTCATTACATGGGGGGGTCACGAGCTGCCAACCTCCACCCCAAACCCCGCTTGCCTCCAGCATTTATAATGGTGTTAAATATATGAAAAAGTGTGTTTAATTTATTATGGGGGTCACACTCGGAGGCTTGCGATGTGAAAGGGATGGCCAGTAAAAAAGTTGGAGACCCACTGGACTAGATGATCATAATGGTCCCCTCTGGCCTTAAAATCTATGACTGCATTCAAGTATCTGCCACCTAGTCCCAATACCCCTCCCGCTTGTTAACGGCAGCATTTGGCAGCCAGTTCAGTAGTGGCCAGCTATGCAGCATGACTCCAGTTCCTTGCACAATGCAGATGGGCAAGAACAGAATACAGGGGCTGGGGCAGACACATAATTTGTGGATACGAAGAATGGAGCTTCTATTGACTGACAACCAAACACCCCCATTGGCCTCTCAGGAATTTCAGGCCACACCATGAGACTTCACTTCTTTTATTAAATCCTCTAAAGACTCAGTCACGTTTCTCCTCTTGGTCCTCTCTCCCTGTCTCCCACCACAGACATCTGGGCCGGAGCACGGTTGCTGCTCATTCTCCATAAAGAAGAGGATGAGAGTGTTTCAGAGGATGTGGTGAGAGCACCCAGAAGTCAAGTGGGTTGGCTGGAGAGAAGGCTCAGCACTCTTACTAACTGGGCAAGCACTCAGCTTCGTCTGAGCCTGCTCAGGTTTCTGGGGAATAGGAGGGTCTCACCCCTCCAAATGGGGATGAGCTGCCAACTGAGTGCAGAGTGAAGCCACTTACCAGCCCCAGCATGTGGGATGCTGCCATGGCTAGAAGCACATCACTCTACACAATGCACCTTCATAGGTTTAATGCTGCCACAAGGAGGTGGGGGGATGAGCTCCAGGAATTACCCCTGCTGCCTACCTTCCACACCCAAACACTGAGCTTCCCAGGCCTGGATCAGAGATCCTCAGAAGCCCAGGAGAAAATAACTCAACCTAAGAAGATAACAAGTGATCCCACCAGTAAATGTTTCATCCGTCCCTGAAGATCCTTTACCCACCACAGAAGAGTCATTACATGGCTGCTGGGGAGGAGCAGGATAAAACACAGGACTTGGTACATATGAAACTGTCCCGAGCAACTCAGTTGGCTGCTGGTTCCTTGACATATTTTATAACACTGCTGTGGGAGCCCCACCTCCACTACTCCCAACTATATCCTGTCAGTCTGATACCAGCCTCCCCACATTAGAGCTCAGCAAAGGCTCCATACAAACAGTAAGAGTGAGCAACAGGACTGAAGTTCCCTCACTCAAGTGACTGACTATTAATACCTTCCCCAAATCTTGGGGCTCATCTCCTGACATGTGGGCAGGGAAAGCAGTAGGGCAGTATAACAGGGCTCTCCCAACATTAAAATCTCTGATTCCAACTAAAACCACTACAAAAGAGAGTAAGGATAGTCCCACTGCTTTGGATACTAGGCTGGGACGTGGGAGACCCTGGGTTCAAGTCCCTTCTCTACTACAGACTCCCTGTGTGAGCTCAGGCAAGTCACAGTCTCTCTGTGCCTCAGTTCCCCATCTGTAAACTGTCCTGCCTCATAGTGTTGAGGATAAAAACATTAAAATTGTAAGGTGTTTAGATACTTTGGTAATGAGAGCCATGAATACCCAAGATAGACCAGGGAGTCAAGATTTTCCTCTTGCCAGGACTAGGTTATCTATAATGTGTGTGGGTGTGGCTGGTGATAGTGGGGTTGAAGGTCCACCCTGAGGGGGGGGAGGGTTAAATACCCAGAACTTGCTGTGGGGTGGTTGATATACTTTACAACACAATTTTAGGGGCATGTCTCTCTATCCATTTACGTTTTAAGAAGGAACCCCATCACGATAGTACGTAAACAGCCACCTATATATTAATTTACAGCAGGGGAACACTTTCCCATTGTTTGTCAGCAGGAGGGGGGAAAGATCAGGATATCAATGTAAATTTCAAGCATAAAACAATTATGAAAGTGCCTGCCCTCTCACCTGTTTTTAGGAATTTATCTATCTAGGTTAGCTGGTTAAGAGAAAAGTGATTTTAGGCCTCAAAAACTACAGAAAAATTGCCTCAAATTATGGCCACCATTAAATTACAAACTCTCTCCCTGGATAAGGAAAAATAATAAACAAAAAAGTTACTGAAAAAGCCTAGAACGGGACCAAGGAATTAGGTGTTTGGTTTGCTTTAAAATCACGATAGCAGTCGAGAAAATAAGCAGAGAAATGTCCCGGCTTGAAAAATAATTGCTGCTCCACCCAAGAGAGGCAAAAGTTTGTTTCTGAAACTAACCAGAGCAGCCCAGCGCAGCCCAGCCCAGCCAGATTTGCAAATGTCACCAACCTGCTCCGGCTTTTCTCTTCGCTCTCCCGGAGAGTTTTCTTTTCAGGACTCGAGCGCTCGCATCTTTGGTGCCTTATTTGCATAGAGAAGAACCGCCCCTACCCCTAATTCTTCTTGCTTTCTGGTTCGGGTTTTTGGAGATAGATCAGGAAAAAACCTAGCGCCAAGAACAGCAGCAGCAGAAGCAGGAAAGGCAGGAGCTCAAGCATGGAATGCAAATGCAAGATGGGCATCCTTCTTGCACTCGCCCCTCCACCAGGAAAGCGCCCTGCGAGACCCCAGCTGGCAGGATCAGGCGGAAAATCCCAGCTGCTGCTCTTACTTTTCAGCTTCTTTGGGGTCAGTGATTGCCACCAGGCAGATTCTTTCCATTGCAAACCTGCGGGTTTCCTCTTAGGTCATTTCCTAGCAGCCGGAGCCAAGGGGAGGAGGGACTTGGGAGTGCTGAAACAGCAGCGCCACCGCCTGGAAGCACCAGGATTTACGCAACCTTCTGCATTCACCTATCCATCTCTTTCGTTGCATCCCCCTGCTCTTTTTCATCATCCTACGACTTGGGGGAGTGGGGTGGGAGTGGGGGTTACAGTGTGCGCGTTTCCCTCTGACTCAGACTGTTGTCTCCCAGTCAGAAGAGCTCTTCGTTCACAGCTGTATTTTAATGCTAGGTTTTGACCGTACAATCTTTTGACTTTTCTGTGTTAACTTAGCCCTAGCGAAAGGCTGCAGCCCTCTGTTTAAACGCAGGACAGGTACAGCACAGCAAAAGAAGCTGCCTTGCAGATTCCCCACACTGTCCTGCAAACATGCCCCACTCCTGCCCTGTAGGAATCTACTTTCTAGGCATGTGAGTCCTTCCCACTCCGTGGTCCATTCAATCTTTGGCCTTTGTTGGCACTACCAGCATAGGGAGAGGGGGCGCACAATTTTCACTAGTGGTTATGGTGATTAATGAAAAACTACTCACTGGGAACTGGGCATGCCTATATCCAACAGGCCTCATGTGCCTCCAAGCAGACACCACATGGTGGTAACTTTCTGATCAGTTCATGTGCTTGAAGCTGATGGTTACACTTTTCCTCTTTTCAGGTTATTCCTTTTGTACAGTAGTAGTCCACGGCTTCACATTCTCCTCTGTTAGCTTGGAAGTCTGGGGTTTGCTCATAAGCAAATAACTCAACCTCTTATTCTTGCTTTCGTATTTTCCTTCACAGTTTATAAGTGAACTTCAGAAGCTTGAAACTGAAATCTATTTACTCTTCTATTTTTCCCTCCCTCTCTAAGATAGGAAACCCGATGAGTATGTTGGAGCAGAACTGCTCAGGTCTTGGCACTAGGGTTTTACTTGCAAGGTAGGAAAAAACATTTGAAGAATTTAAGAAGGGGAAAAATATATGAGCTCTAACAAAAAATAAAAATAAAGAGCAAGAGGGAACAGGCCAGCTCCCTTTAACAACGTCTCAAAAGAGCAGGTGCTGTAGAACACACTTTATGCTCCAAAGTTACCATGTGCTTAATGTGTGATGAGTGCTGGTCATTACTCCTTAGCATTAGCATATTTATACAAAGTAGAACAAGCCTACTCTTGAAGCTAGAAAGCAGCTTTAGTGAATGAAGAATGAGCAGCTTTTGATAACATTCTGCAACACTGTGTTACGGATACATATAAACTAAGTCTGAACTTGTCTACCACAGATTGGCGAAGTAGGTCAAACATCTGCTGCTTTAATACTCACACAGTGGAATGACCAAGCTTGTGCAAATCCATTTGGACAATCATTAGTTATTGTGCAGTAATGGATATCTAAGCACTGAAGCCATCTCCTGCTTTGCGGTTGGGGCAACGGTGCCCTCTAGTGACCAAGCCCAGGAACTTTGGAATTCCAATAACAAATATGGTTGCATCTGCAGTATAATTCATGAGCCTTGATCTCACTGCAGTCAACAGGAGCAAGATCAGGCCCTTGTTAGAGAGTGTTTGTCCAAAATGATCTAACTGCATCACCCCATCATGTACATGGTTTGAGTGTTTGCAAAGAGATGAAAGGAAAAGCCAGACAGGAACATAATAAATATTTAATGTTTTCTTTCCTCTCTTTAGAGACAGGCACACATTAAACATATATTGTGAAAAAACACAGCTGATCAGAAGCCTTAAGTCTACTGAATTCACAAAAGGTCCATTCAGATGATCGCTAGAAATGCTGCAGAGGATTAAGGCTCTGCATAACAATGGAGGCTTAAAATCAAAAGGGAAAATAACCCACTTCAGTAACCAATCCTAGAACATTTGTTTTTTTCACTGAAGCACCCAATCCAGCTCTGTGCAAACATCCCGAGAGATGAATGTTACTGTACATGAGTTAAGGTAATCAGTGCTATTGGAAATAATACACATGCTATTGGAAAGTATTTGTTGCAGTATTTGCACATAGAGGATCCAATGGCCAAGGCTAGGTGGCAACTGTTGTGGATTCCATAACAGCTACTGTATTATTAGTATGTTGTACTTTGCTTAGTAAAGTGTTTTGCTTTACCCAAATGATAAAAGGCACTAGGATAAAAACAAATGCAATTGCTGAGCAGCTTGTGGGGTGAATTTCAGGCAAAGCAAATCCTCACTGATAGGATTACATTAGAATAAAATTCCAACAATCGCCACCAGTTAGACTGTGGCACAGTCTCATGGGGGAAGTAGTGCAAGCCCTATTGATTGAGTCACTGAAAATTGGACTGAAGACAGGTATACAGTCAAAAACAACAACCCTGCCCTTGCAGGTGGGAGGAACAAGGTAACCTAATAGATCTTTTCCATCTCTTAATTTATCTGATTCTAGGAAATATAACCCCAATATACTAATCTGCAAAATTCAACAGTAGCAAAATAAGACCCATCTTGCTAATTCTTTGTATTAAACCAGTATCTCTCTCCTTTACCTAAGGGGAATCAATGCTCTCGTTTTTAGCCACTTCCCCTCCTTGTGATGTGACTCATGTTTAGAGACTAGTGATGGGCACATTAGAAATACTTTAAAGACACAGACATCGAGGGTGGGAGGTGAAATGACTATCATGGTTTGTCTTTTCATTCTACTACAGAAGTCACTAAATCCCTTCCCCACCAGCTAAATGATCATATAAAGACCCATCACATGTATGATCAACAGCCCAGTGTGCAACAAACCAGGATCAGGGTGGAGGCTCTCTGCCCATTCATTCCCTCCTAGTGCACATGGAGGCTCACCAGGCTGCTTCAGAAAAATTAAAAACAAACACAAACTATACACAAACAATTCCAAACTCCTCAAGCTTCTTTGCCCTTCAGTCCAGAGAAGGGACTATGACAGGTTTAGAAGATCGTTTAATCCACAATAGAGAGGGTTTGGAAATATTTCCAAGGAGGAAGATCTGCTCCAATGCCCTCCACAGAGCAACCATGTCATTTCTCTCAGTGTATCTGGCAGTTCTCAGGTCTTTCTCAAGCCCCCACAAGAGATTCAAAGAATTAATCTCCCAACTACACCAGGTGCTCAGCAATTCCTTGACTCTATGATGATCAAAGAGTCACTAGTTTCCACAGGACTGTCTTCGTTATTTTAAGGTAGATTAAAAAAAAATCTTTATAGCATCTGTTTAATCATGACAAAATAGCAAAGCAGAGCCCCAACATGTCAGTGCGAAGCAAAAATGGGTTTTGTGCATTTAGAGAGCTTCCTGAGAGCAAACAGCATTAGCGCTGCAGACCTGTTTGTAAGAGCATTACACTAGCAAAGTAGAACCCTAAGAGGCCCACAGCAGAACTCTCAGGCAGAATAAGGAACACTTGTAAAACAAAAGTAAGCTTGCCACTTGTAGCGAGAAAGCAAATCGGCGTTGGCATAAACGTTGCTAGATGATGCTATGTTTAAAGTGGCGGAGGATGTGGAGCTGGTAAATGTTCATGGCAAAGAGAAGACAGGTGTCTATGCAGAATAAGGAAGGGGTTACCTGTACAGCAAGGAGATGAGAATATGCAGCAAATGGACAGGCCCCAAGCAGAGGGCTGAAGCTTTGCAGATGTGGCATCATTTGACACTAGTTGAGTGGCACTAGCTAAGCCAGATGGGTCCCTGTGCTTGAAGGATTTCACACATTTGATCAGATGCCTCTTCAGAGCATGTTGCCAGATGGGTAGTAGAATTAGGTTTTTATAAAACCTCTTCTCCCAAAGTGAATGCTGATACTATAGGAGATATGATGGAAGATGCTCAGTGTACCCCAGGGCTCAGTGTCCTCAACTGAAGCTGCAGTCACCTGCTCCTTTGGTTTTGTTCCAAACAGATCTTTCCTCCAAAGCTAGTGGGCATGTGTTTTCAGAGCCCTGGCAGGGAGGAGCCATTCCCCACCCCACTCCATGTGACAATGAGGCCACTAGTCTTACTCTTCCACAGAGTAATTGCAGCTGATGAGTCCTGCCTCTTCAGCCTTCCTGTCCCTTAGTGCTGCCAGTGTCCTTCAGGGCATATAGCAGGTTGCAGAAGAACTCATACCAGAAGAAGGTGAAGCCAGTAGAGAGAGCAGCCTTCAGCAAGCTGGGGGAGAGACCCTTAAACAATCCAACAGGCCCCTCCTCTCGCACAATCTGCCCAGCACAGTCCATTAAACCCTTGTACGTCCGCACCTGGGGGAGAAGAGTTGAGAGAGTAAAGACAACAACAGCACAAGCTCAGCTCACCTGGGCAGGATTCTCTCAGAAACCTCTGTATCATATTCCACACATCCAGGAAAGGGACTCAGAGGACTTGAAAGAAACCCAAAGGCTGTATCAAAAATGTATTCTAGATACATACAATGGAGATTCTACGGATATTCACTATGACTAACTGGCAGCATCAGAGAATCAATCTGAGTGCACACTGATTTGTAGATGCAGGCACCACAAATTACATTTACCATTATCAGCAACAGCTTACACGCCAACTGAATGACAAGAAATCCTTTATACCACACCTCATGCAGTGTTCATGCTACAGTTTGCAGAGCAACTGCTTCAGAATGTGCTGGTATTATTTTCCATATAGATTCATACACTTTTAGGCCAGAAGGGACCATCATGATTATCCAAGTCTGACCTCCTGCACATTGCAAGCCATAGAACTTTACCCACCCACTCCTTAATAGACCCATAACCTCTGGCTGAGTTACTGATGTCCTCAAAACATGATTTAAAGACTTCAAGGTGCAGAGAATCCACCATTTACACTAGTTTAAACCTGCAAATGATCCCTGCTCCATGCTGCAGAGGAAGGCAACCCTCCCTTTCTCAAGCTCAGTCGTGAAGCCAGTAAGGTTTTTTGCCCCCACTGCTCCCCGTGGAAGGCTGTTCAGAACTTCACTCCTCTGATGGTGAGAAACCTTCATCTAATTTCAAGCCTAAACTCGTTGATAGTCAGTTTATATCCATTTGTTCTTGTGTCAGCATTGGTGCTTAACTTAAATAACTCCTCTCCCTCCCTAGTATTTACATCCTTCCCTCTCAGACCATATATCTGTCATTGCTTCAAAGATTGGGTACTACCCAATTTGCATGTCAGGCCAATATAAACTGGAAGGGACATTTTCATATTTGGGGGAGAAAGGAAATATTTCTCTAATACAATTTTTTAAATGGGTGTCTATTTCAAGGTGGTAAGGAATGCTAGAAGTATTTAATTTGTTTAGATTTATACAAGTCTCTTTAGGTACCCACCATGAATTCTGAGTGCCTATTCCATAAACTAAAATACACAATATAGTAGCAAGAACTGCCCATCTCATCTTGACATACAAATATCCATCAGCAAATAGAAAAATAAAATAAATCCAAACTCCTCCAAACTTTCATTCAACCCCTCTCCAAGAGCACAGTGCAAGTGAGTCAGGGCCAGATTTTTAAAAGGTATTTGGGCACCTAATTCCCATTGATATCAATGTGAGATAGGCACCTAAATACCTTTAAAAATCTGACCCTCAGTCAATAGTACAAGATAAATGCAATTTATTATATGGCCATGACTATTGTCAATCCCCTAGGCCCCTTTGAGTCTCCCAGCCTAGATCTATACATACAGACGTAGTATACACCACTCAGTTGAGTCATCTTTCCGAAAGGCAATTTATTCCACTAGTGAACTGCAGTAACTGCTGATTATTTAGAACAGTACTAGCAAAAATTCTGCATTTGGTTAAGGAGATAAAATATCAGAGTTCAGAACGTCAACATCAGTTTAACACAGAAATTACAAAATTAGGAAGACAGGTGATTTTTAAAAATTCATGGTTATTTTTACTCATTACAGTATTTTATTTAATTTCAGGTCTTTTCAGAAATTTTTGTTTCTAGAAGGAAAAATAATCTCCTAATCTGTTTATCTGGGATGACTGGTCCACCCCAAATGACTGCCTATTAAGAAGATTCTCTCATATATAGTATATTGTGAACAAGTCAACCAACAATGCTTTGGTAGGCCCAGAGAGGAAATAAACAGAACCCTGTTCAAAATCAGATGTTATAGCTGAGTTTTCTGGGTAATGTTTTATTTCTTGGTCTACATTTAAACATATGAAAACCAGTTGATCAAAACATCTCTCACCTGCCCAAAGGCTGCCCGGGCCTGCTCAAAGCCTCCCACCTGCAACCGCTTTTTAAACAGGTCGAAAGGGTAAGTAAGAGTTTTGCTGATAACTCCGGCACAGCTGCCACACACAAGGTTTTTAACATTACCTGAAAAGCAGAGAAGTGGAAAGAAGAGTGTATGGAAGAAATGGAGGATTAGAATGGATTTCTGATTTAAAAACGCATAATGGAAAGTAAATCAGAACCATTTATTCATAGACTGTAAGGCCAGGAAGGACCATTATGATCATCTGGTCTCACCTTCTGCATAAAACAGGCCATGGAACCTCACCCAAGATTTTTTGCATCAAGTCCACAACTTCTTTGAGTGAGGGAATATCTTTTAGAAACATATCCAGTCTTAATCTAAAGACTGATTTATTCTGCAGCTCTGTCAAATGGCAATACACAAAAGAAACAATAACAGAAGGGTTTATCATCAATAACCATGCAAGCTTTCACATTGCTAGGAATAAAAAATACTGGAGATTGGTAATAGGGTATGGAACCTTGTGCCTCCAGTTGAGGGTTCAAATCAGAATGGGTTGGTAGAGATCATAAATTGGTACCATCTGATGGCTGTACAGAGGCCAATGGGAAAGGAGTTTGGTAGTCTTAGTTCAGGTCCTAATTGGCAGGTGTCCACAACACAAAACTACCATCACAATCTGCTGTCTAAGACTGAATGAACATTGAGGATGAGCTGCTCTCACACATAGGAGGTAATCTCTCTACTTAAGAACACTCTGATGGAGCAGTAACGTGCAGTGATGCTACCCATGCTGTATGTGCTCTGGTGGATGGAGGTCCCATCTCCAGGGCTGTCAACGTGCCACTTTTCATGAAATTCTCTTAAAAACTCAGAATAGCCAAAGAGCAGGAGATCAATATTAGAACAACTTGGGAGCTTTAACCTGCACCAGATGAATCCTCCTGTACAAGCTGAAGGGGGAAGCAACTTTAGAACACACAGCTGTTCAGAGATCCTGTACTCACTGACAGTCCTATCCCCACAATATTACTGAAATTGAAAGAAATAAAGGCTGTCTCAGCAAGATCTTTCCACTGCACAAGCAACATGACCCAATTTGAGAAATAATATACTGGACTGGAGAGTTCATCTTCCTGTCGATGGTACTTCTATGGGCCTCATTACCACAATATCTGAGTGCCTCACAGTCTAATGTATTTATCTTCACAACACTGCTATGAGGTAAAGTATTTAGGCATTTTACAGGTGGGGAAATTAGGCATAGAGAAATTAAGTTACTGGCCCAGGGTCACACAGTAAGTCTGTGACAGGAGAAGAAATTGAACTCAGATCCAAGTTCTAGACTAGTGCCCTAACCACTGGGCCACCCTTCTTCTTCCTCCATGACTGAATATTTCACAGTCCCAAGCACCCACCTGCATTCATTCCTTCAGATGGCATCACCCGTTTATACAATTGTTGCAGGAGATTGTAAAAGGAGAACTGGAGACCAGCGTATGGAAAGACAGCAATGATAGTGGGGGTCAAACCCCTGTAGAAGGTCAGAGGCCCTTCTGTTTGGTACATGGTCACCACAGCATGACGAAGATTTCGGTAAACCTAAACAACAAGGAATAGTAAAGTTCTCCTGTTAGATACACTTACAATCAGCTATTCAGAAATCGGTTACATTCCGGATACAGATCATGCGGATTCCCATCTCCCAACATATAACAGGTTGATTTTTAGCACAAACAGATTAACAAAACCATTTCACGTATCGTCACATGAACACTCACTGCTGAGTCTTTGAAATCCTGATAATAATTAAAACAAACTGACAGAATAAACATGGATCTCTTCCACGTGAGACTAACTGAACCAACAAACCCTCTGTTCTGCTTGACAGCAATATCCCACTGAAAGGCATGGCTGGACATTGTATCCTGAAGTTGCCTGAACTTTGGCTCTGGTGGGAAGCAAGCCCCAGAGATGGGTCCCCATGACTGAGAACACCTTGATATGAATAGCTTCAGAAAGTAACAGTAAAGGGAGGCTGGCAGATCAGGACAGCTATTGTGGGGCAGGGGGAAAGCTCTGGGTAACTGTGCAAAACACAGCTGAATTCACAGATTGAGTGTCCTTCAACGATTCTTAATTTACAAGAGTGATGTCAAATATGCCAGTCACAGCTCTTTACTCAAGAAGCTGAGAACATTTCTTGTCCAGTCTTCTTTGACTGGTAGCTAGAAAACACATTACTCAAAGACTTACTGTACTAAGAAATCTAGCTACTTCTCATATTTTTGGTAATTTTCCCAATGGCTTAAGCTCACCAGCACTTGTATTTGTATCAGAGGTGTGTTTTCTTCCTCACAGCCTAGTTTCACCATTTACTCCTGCAGTGAAGCCCTGACACTGAATACATGGGAATGGATTGCGATTCCATTACAAGTCAAGCAGAAATACAGTAAGAAAATGGCTCCGATTCAAAATTAAGTGTCTCCAGTAAGAACAGAGGGGAGACAGAACTTGGTTGGGGGAGACAGATCCTTGAATAAACTAGGATATAAAACTGGATTAGCAGAGGACTGCTTTAAAAACTTCATACCTGTAAGAACCTGCACGACTCTTCATACACTTTGCATATTTATGAGCCAACAATGTGACGCAGTTGTGAAAAAGGATATCATCATTTTGGGGGTGTATTAACAGCAGTGATGTATGTAAGACAAAGGAAGTAATTATCCCACTGTACTTGGCACTGGTGAGGCCCCAGCTGGACACTGTGTCCAGTTCTGGGCACCACACTTTAAGAAAGATGAGGACAAACTGGAGAGAGTCCAGAGGAGGACTATAAAAATGATGTAAGATTTAGAAACCTGACCTATGAGGAAAGGTTAAAAAAATCCTGAAGATATTTAGTCTTGAGAAAAGAAGACTGAGGGGGAATCTGGTAACAGTCGTCAAATATCTTAAGGGTTGTTGTAAAGAGGATGGTGATAGATTGTTCTCCATGTAGACTGAAGGTAGGACAAGAAGTAATGGGCTTAATCTGCAATAAGGGAGATTTAGATTAGATATTAGGAAAAACTTTCTAACTATATAGATAACTAAGCACCAGAATAGGCTCCTAAAGGGAGGTTGTGGAATCCCCATCACAGAAGGTTTTTAACAACAGGTTAGACAAACAGCTGGTAGGGATGGTCTAGGTATACTTGGTCCTGCCTCAGTTCAGAGGGTTGGACTAGATGACCTCTCAAGGTCCTTTCCGGCCCTACATTTCTATGATTCTTTGTTTGAGACATGTCCCTTCAAGAAAGGCAGAGGAATAACTCCCTTGTGCGGCCGAGTACCAAATGAGAGCCAAATCAGCCACACCAAAAAGAACAGTTCCTCCTTCTCGCTGCCAGGACAAAGCACGTGTGTCAATGGACTAAAGGATAACTTGGCATTAATGGCATTACCACCCATTAAGGGCTCCAGTCTTACCAGATCACCTGCTGGAAGTTGTGCAGTTTTCCCCCACACTAATCTGAATGAAACATGGCTATCAACAAATATAACAAAGCTAAAATTCTTCCCTAACTCATACCTTAGGCTCGCCCTGAGCAGCAAAGCGGGTGCGCAGTGTGTCAAGAGGCTGAACTGTCATGGTGGCAGTGCAAGCAGCCAGGCCGCCACACACAAAGTGCACAATGAAGTTGCGGGTGTCGTATGGTGTGGCATTGTGCACCAATTCCGTCAGGCACTCAAAGGTCACAAACTTACAGAGAAACAGAAACATATGTCACAGAGAAAACTCTTATCACCCACAACCCTCCTGGTTCTACCACATTCAAACAAAAATAAATAAATCCATCATTTGCAACCTCCTGGAGGGTATGCTCCAAGGATGCAGCTAGTAAATTGGGTAATACTCTTGGCATTCAGAATCTTCAGTTCTCCCTTTAGGAGAATATAGTCTGGGATTTAAAACAAAAAGGCCTCCTAGGAAGATCCCATTTTAACTCTCTCTCCTCTCCATAAATTATTTATTAAATAATACATATTTGGCTCTTATACATCACCTTTCAATAGATGGTCTCAAAAGGTTTTAGAAACATTAATGAATTAAGCTTCACAACAACCTATGAATCAGTATTATCAACACTGTCATCCTCAATCAACAAAGGCACTAAGTGAACCAGAAAGATAAGTGACACACCCAAGGACTCACAGCATGTAAGGAACTCATCTGAGACTAGAGCCCACAACTGTCCTCTTGGTCCGCTGCTCTACCATCACCTAATCACACTACCAGAGTCTCCCCTTTGGCATACAAAGTACCCTACAAATGGACTAGCCCTACAGACAGCTGGGTAAGCGATGGGTAGCTATGACAGGATGAGGCTGCTGACAAAGCCACTATAGGAACTAAAAACTTCAGAACAAAGCTAGCCCTGGATGATTTCCTGACACCTTACCTGGACAGCTCCATAGCTGACTGAGAGGAGCTGAGCAGGCACATGCCCCTTCCAGAATGCTGTCAGCCCTTCCTCATGAAGGATCCGGTGTGCAGTTTGCAAGATGCCATAATATTTAGCCAGTGGGTTTCTGGGGGAGAGTTGTTCAATCTGAAGCTGAAAAAGAACAAATAAATTACACCTCTACCTCGATATAATGCTGTCCTCGGGAGCCAAAAAAATCTTAGCGCATTATAGGTGAAACCGTGTTATATCGAACTTGCTTTGATCCACCGGAGTGCGCAGCCCCGCCCCCCCGGAGCACTGCTTTAACACGTTATATCCAAATTCGTGTTATATCGGGGTAGAGGTGTACTTTACTCTGTGATCTGCTTCAAGGTCCTGAACCTGATCTTTGAAACATTCAGTGGCCTACATTAACTCAGACCCCACTCCTTGTGTGCCCTCATGGCAGCTACAGCTGGCTCAGATACCACTGCTGCTGGTCCTTAAGAGTTGGGGGCAGAAGAAGAGGTACGTGCAACGCTAAAGAGCTATGACATTCAGCAAAAATGTTAATAAATCTAAATTAGGACAGTTAGATAGGAAGGAAAAAAAGAAGGAAGAACAAGAAAAACACAAGTATCAGGGGGTAGCCGTGTTAGTCTGTATCTACAAAAACAACAAGGAGTCTGGTGGCACCTTAAAGACTAACAGATTTATTTGGGCATAAGCTTTCGTGAGTAAAAACCTCACTTCTTCGGATGTAAAAACACAAGAGCTATGTACAAGAAAATAAGACAGAGCAGTAAAAATACATTAATTTGTTACCAGAAAGCAGAAATGGCCCCCAAAGAGAAATATATCTGTCTACCTTGTATAATCTGTATTTAACTCACACACAGAAGTTTAATCAGCTATGTAATAGCTTCTAGGTGTATTTGTGACACTGGCAACGATTTATTTAAATACTATAAAAGGTTAAAAGAAAAAGCGTAGCTTCTTTTTATTCTCTGTACGTTCCTCTTCCAGGTGTGCCATGAGGGCTGTTGGGAAAGGTACCTGAAAGCGAATCTTGATGACATCCACAGGGCTGATTAGAGTCCGAGTGACAAACCCAGATGCGGATCCTGCCACAGCCACCTCCACGGCTGAGATGGACTTCACTTCAGATTTGGGGTCATAGCCGACCATCACTGCCTGGTCCACGGGCAGCCTCCACCTGCATCAACCTCCAAGAGTGCTACAGTCCAAAGACAGAAGAGAATAAGGAGTTTTTGGTGACAGGTCTACTTCTGACCTCTCGCCGAGGAGCAAAGAGGTCACTATCACACGACAAGCTAGCCTCAGGCCTATGAATATTTTTGATCCCCAAAAGGAACCCCCGACTCCTAAAACGGCTCCCACCACTGGGACACATGGCCTATTTAAACAGGAACAATCATAAAGCAAAATAAAAGGTTTTCGGCCAGCCTAACAAGGGCAACAATAATACACCTGGGCTTGGGAAGGGGAGGATGACCTCTGGAACAGACGTGCCGGCACCAGCCCTACTAGAGGGGATGGTTGCTGGTGTGGGGCTCGGGTGGATGGGGGCAGAAGTGAGGGTCACTGGCCGGGACCTGCAGAAGGGGCAGTTACTGCGTTGGACAGGGCCAGGCTGGGGACGCGCCGGGAGCCCAACGGCCGGTCGCGGGGACGCGCCGAGGGGGCCGGTCGCTGGTGTGGACGGGGACGCGCTGGGGCCGAGGCTGCCCTGGGTCACCGCACCTCAGCAATTCCCCCTCGGGCCTCCCCCCGCCAGAGGAGACATTCACCGCCACGGCGCTCACCCCGTTGCCACCCAGGGCGGCTCCCGGACGCTGTCGCCTCCTCACGGCACTGCTCAGAGCCGCTCCCCGAACGCTGGCATCGGCCCAGGCTGGGCCTGGCCAATCCAGCCAGCGGCCTGTTCTGGTCCGGGAGGACAGATAACAGACTGCGCATGCTCAGGATCATCACAGGCCCGAGGCTTGCTGGGAGATGTAGTCCCGCCAGACCTCGCAGCGTAATACAGGGCAGGGCTGGGAGAGGTGCCTCTCCATCCCCTCCTCCCAAGCTGACATAGGAAAGCATTTGGGGTGATAGGATAGTGTGACCAGACAGCAAGCGTGAAAAATTGGGACAGGGGGTGGGGGTAATAGGAGCCTATATAAGAAAAAGACCCCCAAATCGGGATATCTGGTCACCCTATAGGAGGAAAAGGTCCCACACTCATCTTGGTCTTTGCAACAGAGAAGAAAAAGGAGAGGGACAGTGTAACAGGGTCATCTGCCCCTTTAAGGACCCGGAGCCAGCCAATCCTGGTCTCAGGCAGATCCCCCCTTTCAGAACAGGTGCTTGGACCTCCAGAGGTAGAGTGACCAGATGTCCCATTTTTAGGGACTTTTTCTTATATAGGCACCTATTACCCCCCCACCCTGCCCCATTTTTTCACAGTTGCTATCTGGTCACCCTTTCCAGAGGCAATTATCACACCTAGCTTAGAAGGGGCCAGGCATTTGCTATAGAGGATCAAATCACTCAACTGAGGGAAGTCTCAAGTAGACGGCCTGTAGAACAATGGGGAAATACATTTGTTTTGTGTTGGGTTTGTGTTCAAACCCAAGATTCACAAGGATTGTGTGCCCTTCCCCCCCCCCCAGCACACCTACCATCTGCTAGCCACCATACAGACAGGCAAGAGATAGTAAACCATTACCGCAGGCACAGACCAACTGTGTAAACAATTCCCAGATTATTATGTGGATGTTAGAGCACAGAAGCATATTAGTCTAGCCCTACGATTACTTTCTTTCTACCTTTTCTCCCAATGGTATTTTATTACCCAACACTAATCAGTCCAGGAGAGCCACTCCAACCAAGCAGAGCATAGAATAGAGCACTGGCCCACCAGCACCTGACAACGCAACACCATTTCATTAAAAGACAGGATTCTCTAACCCACCCCCTAACTCCTTCTGCCCAGCTGGTTTTCCATGAGCTTGTGGTTTTAGTTTTCTAAATTAATGGTAAGAGTGATAGAGCAAATGTATTCACTGTGCACATTGTACTTTAAATAGTCTTCAACCCTTGAAGATGGGTTATTCCCAATTCACAGATGGAGAAATGGAAGCAGATTAAAATGACTCTCACAGGGCCATTTAGGAGTCCATGGCAGAACTAGTATTAAAATAAGAGTTTCTGGCACTTAATTCTGCACATACTACCATGAGAAAGGGAGGAGCTATGTTCAGTCACATAATTCACTCACCTTCTAGCATGGCCAGCTCATAATTTTTTTTTTTTAAACTTGTGTTAAAAGAAAGGGAAATACTGAAATCAGACTTTCCGAGGCTTGAGAGAAGTGCTAGTTTTTTTTAAAATGCAGAATTAGGATCATTGTGGTTTTATTTAGAAGCTGATCATTTCTCCAAGGAGTCAAAAAGTGTAAAATATATTGCTAAATATAACACGCATCAGCTGCATTTTTAATGTATGCCCCCATCACATTACTTTGTTCTGTGCCTACAACTCCTGTTCAAACAATCCTTACATATAGCATCAGCAGCCGAAGCAGTTGCTTGGTTGCTGTGATGGCAGTAGATATTCAAAGGCCTTTTATATATAAGCTGGCTGACTGCCAGGTCTGGAAATTTTGGCCATATTGCTTTTGCTTTGCTAGTATCAGGTAGGATGACAGTCAGGTATGTAGAGATTTTTAAGCTTTTTTTTTTTTTCTCTCTCTCTCTCAGGAGTGGCGGGTGGGAAAGAGGAGAAAGGGGAAGGAGACCTTTAATCTTAATTTTGACATTTGCATTGTCAGGAGAAGGGGGTGTATGTGTGCACCCATGGTGGTGGTTGTATGTGCATGTGGGAGAGAGAACCTTAAAGAGATACATGACTTACTCAGAAGGGATTTTGGCCAAAAACAAGAACCAAGCACCATCATTAATATTACACAACCATACAAAATGGCAACAAATGTGTTTTGCTTCCTTTACAAGCCATAAGGAATTTTTCCTAAACTTTCAATAGAAGATAAAGACCACTGAGAATGTGAAGATGTCCCAGTTCAACATTATAAACGATGTCCAACTCAAACCCACAAGGCAAATCATTGCAAGTTTGGTTGGGGTACTGACTTGGCACAACTCAGGAAAAACAATGAAAAAATTCTCACTGGATAATTTAGATATTGCCAGAGACAGCAGGCTCCAGAACAGATGTGGTGAAAAAATTCCTAACCAAACAAGAATTATCTTTGACAATTCAAAGAAGCTTATATGTCAGTCAGCCTTTCAATTATTATGCTTTAAATCCTACTATGGAGGGACATAATCTACACAGAGCAAAGGGTTGGAGAGAAGTCATACAATTGATATTGATGCAGACAGGTTTTCAAGGACCATTTCCACCATTGAATTAATACAGCTTATTATCGTGATCCAGGCAAGCCATTCTGGTCCCATTTGAAAGTGCTTTTGGAACCAACTCATACCATTGGATGTAATCCATAAAGGCAGCTAGGCCAAGGTGCAAATCGAGCAGGAAAATAAATAAATAATCACTCATTTGTCAGTTGGAAATACAGTTGCTGTTCTCACAAGTCAGATTCCAGCATCCCCCCCGACTCTGTCCTTCAGTAAAAGAGCAATAAACTACTTGGAGACTATCAGTCAGAAGTCAGATCGGATACACCAAAGGATCTTCCACAACCGGTTCCTTACTATGTGTCAGCAATTCATGCCCATTTGTGGAGATCAATAAAAAGTTTTGAGCAAGGAACAAGGAAACAACTAGGCTCCACCTACCGTTCAGATAATGGACAAAGGATCTTTACTGTCTGCAAGCAGCAGACAGGATTTTTATCTGAACCCAGAAGGCCATGCATGCTAACCTATGCAGTTCTCAATTTATCTGTCTTGGTAGGATGAAGGACTAACTTATCTCCTCCATCCCACTGAGTTACATGTTATAAATTAGTTTGACTGGCTGATGTTTTGCTCAGTTAATGGAAATAACAGACAGATGCTAAGGTGAAGAATTCATTGTATATTTATTATTCACAGTTAATTACTATCTACCAAATGCTGCTGCAGAGTTAAAGGATTAAGTACATAGGCCTTTTTATTTAAACACTGATTTTTTTTAATATATGTACACACAAGACATAAGGCTGTATGATATACACCAATTTCAAAATAAGGAAACAATCAAATGGTCCAGGTGTAGAATGCCATAGATTCCTTTTCCAATCATTTTTAGAAAGAAGACAAAGTGAATGACAGCTAGCAAGGACAGGGAGAGAAAGTAATACTCTACAGGGTAGCTCTCTCTTTCATCTGCTGGAGAAATGAAGTGTAAGGCAGAGTCCATCTCAGGAATAAAACATTTGTAACACTTAGTACAAAAAAGGCACCCGCCAATACAGGAACGTCTCCGCTTGGTCAGGAGATCTCTGTTGCAGTTTTGGGGTTCATCGTTGGGGTGAAGGGTTCAGCCACAGGGCTGCCAAGAGGAAACAATATAACTGAAGATTGGCACAAAGCTCTGCAGTTTGATTTGTCTCCTTTTTGTCCAAATCAATGTCAAACTGCTCTGGCAGAGGGGCTGATGGCATTAACGAATGCCACTGTGGTGAGGGAAGGGGGAATGCAGTCACCACACAGCCTGCTGTGAACCGAGATTGAAAAGTAAGAATCAACTTCTTAAATTGTGTAACACTGGCATGAGGAGGAGGGGGTAGGGAGAAAGTGGAGAACAGTGATGCCACCCCCTCTTTTCAAGAACAAGACATGATTGCAAATATTCCCTACCCCAGCCTAAAGGGAGCCAGACTCTTGATTACATGGGTATGTATGGACATTCACTAATACCTTGAAGTGTACTCAAGTACTATTTCTTGAGGTTTCCCTGTAATATAAAGCTTCCTGTCAAGAGGAATGTACATTTCGTCGGACACCTCAGCACTATTCTCTCCTACCATGGTACTTTGATAGAACATCGCCCACCTTCACCCCCAAATACGTTTGCCCGTTTCCCATAATACTTAGTCCTGGCTCAGTGCAGGGGACTGGACTAGATGACCTATTGACGTCCTTTCCAATCCTACATTTCTATGATTCTATGAGGCAATCCTTCTCTCCCCTTTTTCCTGAGGCTCCTGGCTGCAGCTCCCCACCTCTGAGCAGCCTGTGCTGCCACTTACAACACTGTATATGCCTTGTATTTTTCCTTGGAATAAAGAAAGTCAGACGGTAATACAAATATTAAAGCTCCATCTTTTTTGTAGATGTCTTTTTATATTCATTGATAAAACTACCCCTTCTCCCCCCCTAAAAATATTTACACGTATAAAGAAAAAAAACCTCTGGACTGTCCTTTTAACTTAAAAATAATAAAAAAAAAGGAAATAAGGGAAAAGGCACTATGGAAAAAAATTACAGACTGTGCTCAACCGTACACCTTGAAGAAAAAAAGCTGTCACCAAAATAAAAGAGAACAGACTGATTGTAGTTTGGAATTTCTCAGAGCAGCTCTGTGACTTGTGAAAAAAAGTTTGTCTCCTTCACTCTGCTATGAAGCTGCTGAGCCTCAGAGGGGAGAGTGGCTAAGGAGAAGGAAAAATAAAGAAAACACCATCTTTTCCCAACCAAAAAGAGCTGAATGTTGAAGGCAAAAAGCAGTTTTGTTTTTTTAAAGGCAGGACAGTGGATTTGGTTCTTCTCTCAAGTCCCTCCATGTCAAATGAAGATTGTTTGCATAGAGAGAAAATACCAGCAGAGTTTCTCCCTTTTCCTTTATCAGCATGGCTAGGACTTTATATGGCATTAAAACTTCATGCACTGATGGACAGAGGAGGGGGGGAAAGGAAGAGTGAATGAAAAGGACAACCCAGGAGCAGCTGAGGAAATCTGTTAATTTTTTTAATTTAAAGGTAAATTTTGGCATGTAAGTTGAATTCTCCCTCCCGCCCCCAAAGTTCCATACTGAGTGAAGGAAGATCACTTTGTGGTAAGAAGTGATTCAGGTTTTACCATCTTGTGATTTTAGATCACTGGCTGTAGTTAGACTCTGTATGTGTATTTACTGTTTCTCTGGTTTCTTTAAATAATCTCTAATATTTATCTCTAGATGTTCCGGTTCACTGGGGTCACGTAGTTGCGTGGAAACATGCCCGTCTGTCCGTGACAGGCTCCTTTCCACCAGTTGGGATCAGAATTGTCGAGGACCTGGATCAAGTCTCCACGGCGGAAGCCGAGTTCACCTTCCTCCTGGGGGTCGAAATCGAAAAGGGCCTGAACGTATGTGGGTTGCTGCATGGGGAAAAAACCAAGAGTGAGTGTGTCATTCACAGCATCCAACTCTCCCACTGTCCCTGTTTCACAGGCTGCATTCTAGCTCTGCAACCGAGTTCAGGTGCCACTAGTAAATATTTGGGCTGTTTCATTTCTCTGCAAATTGCCTCTTTCATCAACTGTGACAAGATGCTCAAAGGATAAGTTTAGAATACACAAGGCCTTTGAAAATGATCACATTAATTAAATGAATGAGTTACAGTAAAACTCAACAAGGTGGAGTCTCTTGCGCATTTTTGTGACCATGTCTTATCAGAGGCCCATATTGTATATGCTACTGGGTCTCCACTAGATATTCCCTTCACCTCTGTATCCTTGTCCTTCTCCATTTCCTTTCTGTGTCCTAACAGCTTCATTACTCTTATTCTTCCTCAGTTTGCTTTCCACACAGATCACAACGTTCAGTGAGTATTCTTAACCAACCCTATACCATGATACTTAATTTTTCCCCTAAACAATGACCGTTGGACCACACTGAAATTTTAAATGCTTCCATTTGAAGTTTTCTAACCACCAGTCATTCATGTTGAGTGAATTTTTTTTGGACAGACTTTATCCAATCTCAAGCATCAAAGGGGTAGCCGTGTTAGTCTGGATCTGTAAAAGCAGCAAAGAATCCTGTGGGACCTTACAGACTAACAGACGTATTGGAGCATGAGCTTTCGTAGGTGAATACCCACTTCTTCGGATGCATGTAGTGGAAATTTCCAGAGGCAGGTATAAATATGCAAGCAAGAGTGAGTCAGGCTAGAGATAACGAGGTTAGTTCAATCAGGGAGGATGAGGCCCTCTTCTAGCAGTTGAGGTGTGAACACCAAGGGAGGAGAAACTGCTTTTGAAGTTGGCTAGCCGTTCACAGTCTTTATTTAATCCTGAGCTGATGGTGTCAAATTTGCAGATGAACTGAAGCTCAGCAGTTTCTCTTTGAAGTCTGGTCCTGAAGTTTTTTTGCTGCAGGATGGCTACCTTTAAATCTGCTAGTGTGTGTCCAGGGAGGCTGAAGTGTTCTCCTACAGGTTTTTGTATATTGCCATTCCTAATATCTGATTTGTGTCCATTTATCCTTTTACGTAGGGACTGTCCAGTTTGGCCGATGTACATAGCAGAGAGGCATTGCTGGCATATGATGGCGTATATTACATTGGTGGACGTGCAGGTGAATGAACCGGTGATGGTGTGGCTGATCTGGTTAGGTCCTGTGATGGTGTCGCTGGTGTAGATATGTGGGCAGAGTTGACATCGAGGTTTGTTGCATGGATTGGTTCCTGAGTTAGAGTTACTATGGTGTGGTGTGTAGTTACTGGTGAGAATATGCTTCAGGTTGGCGGGTTGTCTGTGGGCGAGGACTGACCTGCCACCCAAGGCCTGTGCAAGTGAGGGATCGTTGTTCAGGATGGGTTGTAGATCACTGATGATACATTGGAGAGGTTTTAGCTGGGGACTGTACGTGATGGCCAGTGGAGTTCTGTTGGTTTCTTTCTTGGGCTTGTCTTGCAGTAGGCTTCTGGGTACACATCTGGCTCTGTTGATCTGTTTCCTTATTTCCTCATGCGGGTATCGTAGTTTTGAGAATGCTTGGTGAAGATTTTGTAGGTGTTAGTCTCTACATCCGAAGAAGTGGGTATTCACCCACGAAAGCTCATGCTCCAATATGTCTGTTAGTCTATAAAGGTGCCACAGGACTCTTTGCTGCTTTATCCAATCTGTTTTCTGCAAATCTGTATACTGTGTTTATGAAAACTAAAGCTTCATTTTAAAAATGAGCTTATGGTGCTAGGAGGTACTTTTATTTTCATGTTTTCTGTATTTTTCAGCTATGTGTTTTTTGATATGGTTAATTTAATACTGGTCCAATAGCCTTGATGTCCTGTTTATCTATAGACTAGGTACAGCATGGACAGAGCAGCATAAGGGTATGACTGCACTAGGGCTGGAAGGTATAAATGCCAGCTTGAGGAGACATACCCACACTAGCTCTGATTGCGCCAGCATGCTAAAAATAGATGTGTACCCACGGTAGGACAAGCTGCGAGAGGGGCTAGCTGCCCCAAGTCCATACCTCTGGACTCAGACAGGATCATACTTGGGGCAGCAAGCCCCTCCTGCTGCTTGTGCCACTGCAGCTTTATTTCCATTTTTAGAACGCTAGGTAATCAGAGCTAGTGGGAGTATATCGCCTTGAGCTAGAATTTATGACTTCACGCTCTAGTTTAGACATACCCTAAGTTTCCCCCTCAGCCTTTCCAGCATGTCTCAAGCCTGGACTGGAGGGGCCACATCTAATGGTCAGATGGTCTTCCTGCAGAGCCCAACAGACACCAATTGCCAACTGTGATGGTATTTTGGTGTGCCTGGGAGCTGAACTAAAACCAATAACTTCCATTAGACCATAACTTTAGTCGCTACCAGTTTGGACTAGATTCAAACCAGCAACCTAGAGGAGAGAAGTTCCATATGCCAATATCCTTAACCATTCTCTACAGTGTGCCTCTGAAGAGAAATGTGCATTAAGATATTGATGGTATGCAGTGTATTGCTGAGGGCACTGCTGGCTAAAAATGAATTCAAACAGAAATCAAAATCCCATGAAAGTAGCAGGGGGAAGGGAATGTAACATATGATTAAGACCATGTCTACTGGTGGGAACGAACAGATGGACTCATTATGGTGCTTTATGTATTGAAGGCTAGGCATAATCCCAAATCATTCTTAAAGATGTGAACTGGATGATCAAAAAGTCATAGGGACATCCTTTGCCAGAACAGAAGGGGATTTACAAGTTTTTTATAGTGGTACAAAGCCCATCCAAAAGAAGGCACATGGGCTGCATTTATTTTTCAGTACAATTAGTCTGCAGAATCCAGGGCTCAGAATTGTAGAATCAGATAATTCTACATCAGAGAGGGAAAGTTAAAGGGTTAACTTCTCTCTCCCCATATCTTCCTACTTAAAATTCAAGCAATCCTTCAGACCCTGGGCTGCTGTCAGAGCTCTCCATTTTGGTTATAGTGGCAATGCTCCTCTCTCCCACCATCTTACCTGTGGCACCTGCTCAATGTCCCGAAGGAATATCTGCTGGTTCCTGGAGACAGAAGTGGATCTGTGATAATCTACCAGCTCGTTCAGAGAATTGAACTTCACCACCCAGAGGAAATACTTGCCAGCCCCATCTCGGAGCACCTTGAAGTGCTGCACATCATTTCCAAACCTGGGATGTGGGAGAGGGAGAGAAGACAGATTGTATGTATCAGTCATACAGAGTCTCTCTTCCTAGAAGGACATGAATGGAAGCCGATTAAATCTAGGAAGACAATTACAAACATAAATAGCATAAAAAAGGTCTCCTTTCTTAATCGCTGTGAATCTAGGTCTCAAATGATTCTGGAGATACACTAACCCACTGTCATCTGTGCAGGCTAAGGATTGGTGGAAAGTAGCTTTTGCACTTCCTCGGACCTTGCACAGGGAAGAAGGGATCAGAGAGATGATCAGTGTCTGGAGTGTGTTTTGAAAGTATAAATACTATAAAAAACAAAGCTTGTGACGATAGCATTCATGAAAGAGGGAATTAAAATACTGGCTGGAGAGGCAAATAGAGTGGCAGGTGGAATGCAGACTCCTTCCATATAGATAAACCAAGGCACTCAGTCCTGACCTATAGCAATGGCTGCTATCCCACCTGAACAAAGATAGTTAACTTAGAAAGTGTATGGGGCTGGAAGAATGTCATCTTGGAACCAGAATCAATCCACTCACAATATGAGCCAAATTGAACCCACGTTTATAGAAATAAAGTGCCACCTCATCCTTTCCAGAACATCCCCTAAGCATATTACAGGCAGGAGTGAAAGAACTGAACATTAAGACAGCAGAAGATTTAGGTTTTACTGCTAGGGACAGGAATGAAAAACTGGTTCTTTCAAAATGATTCCAGATAAATAGCGGATAATGGTCTCTTTTTAGCAGCACAGCTAAGACTGTAGAAGGTATTACCATTTTATGCACTGACAGAGAAGGGTGAAAAAGAAGCTACAAAAGACAGGACCTGTTAAAGGAATACTATGGAGTTACTAGATACTCCATACTTAAGGTTGCAACAAAGTTTTGCTTTAAAGCCAAATTTTCAAATCTCTCTAAAATCCATCAAGATGTGTGGTGCAAATTTGGTCAAGAGGTTCCTAAGATACAGCTCCCCACCAACGATGGCATTTCATGTGCATGCACATTATATATTTATGTGCATCGTACATATGTACACCATAGTCACCTGTAGTCCTGGGGAGATCCCGTGGGATGTTTGGGTTGTAGAGGCCTTGGGTCCATGTTGTGCATGGTGTAACTTCCTTTTTTTTTTTTTTTTTTAATCAGTAGTGATTAGGCATTTTGTCAAAGTAAAGAGATGACTTGAGAACTGCCATGCATGCAGGCTTTTTCTGGTGCTGGCTGTTTCTGAAGCACCTGAGTTGAACTCCTCAAGACTCAAAGAATGTCTAACATTGTCTACTAAGGCTTGATATCCCAGCCATGAGAGAGTAAACCCATTCTGTTGATAGAGATGTGAATGAGCCAGGCTGGCTGGAGGTTCTCACAGGTTTAAAAACAAAAGAAACGTACTTATAAAATACTTTGTTAAGAGGGAGTTAAGGTTGCTGCTGCACAACAGCACCTTCTGTTTCCCATCCCTTCTGGGTGATGTGCTTCAAAATCCCAAACTCAAACTTCAGAACAAAGTGCTCAATTAAAATCTCCCCACACAAAGCCTGTTAGTGCAACAAGAAAAAACAAAACAACCCAAACACTTCTATAGACTTACACAGCAGCATCCTTAACTCAACTTTAACTACATCTTTTGGTATGCAAATAGACAGAAGTTTTGATATTTAATAAAAACCTCTGTCTCTTGCTTCCAATACATTTTCTTCTGAAGGAAGGGGAGATCAAAACAGGCTACCAGTAGAGAGGTATATGTAGACAGAATTATAACATTTTCCCTTTATAGCTCCAAGAAATGAAAAATGCAAGCAGCAGTTCTCATTTGGTGTTTACAGTCTTTCAATACCTGTAGATGTACAGTCTACTGTTGCTATGAGCAAATGTCAAATCTGCAGCAAGTATTTAATGGCTAATGCTTCAAGTCTCCCTTTCTCAGTCAGTTTCTTTCCACTTCAGATCCTGCAGATAAGGTTTTAGTAAGCCCTTTCAGAAGAGCTAATCAGCAGAAAAATCCCAAAACTGAGAAATATATTAGTAGGTGAGCTATCACTGAGCTACTAGGCAGGCAGAGATTATCTGTGGTTTCCCAGTATTTAGACTCAATTTGTTAGTTTTGTAAAGAATAAGCTTCCAGGAATAAAGGTTCCATTTACATCTTGTTTCTGGTCATTCATATATCCTTTTGTGTATTCCAGCGTATCTGATTATTGTGCCAAAGGCAGAATATAAATGCACTGCTAAAACAAGCCAGCATGATGGAAGAATTCTATGCTGCCATATATGAGGTCCAGAATTTAATCACAGAAGGAAAGAGCTGGAAACACTGCTGAGGTACTGTGCTTGATGGGCATGGAAAACTCTGTATTCTGTAGCAACCTCAGCTGGATAATCAAAATATGATGCTTAGATTCCAAAGGATATCTTGCTCAGCTCTGCCAGGCAAAGGGTGTGCGACTGTAAGTGGAGGGGAAGAAGGGTGTCAACTGCTAAAGGACAAGAGTTTGTTCATTTAAGTACATATCCCATATTGTTAAAGCTTGTAACATTTCCATTCTATTTCACAGCAGCCTCTTGGGGCTCTCACAGCTTGTGAGGGAATATGCAAGACTGACACTGACATAGGAGCTACTGTTAAAGCGATTTAAATAAGCATCTCTAGATGCTACTGTAATAAAAATATTAAGTAATAATAGCTCATTGCAACCCAGCTACATTTCCAAAATGAAATCGTGAGGTCTGTGCCAACATGGAATCTACTGACAAGAGATGGGAAGCAGGCTCCGTTTTTACAACTCCACATCTCTATGCTGGAGAACAAGGATATTCCCAAAATATGTGCCTCCCACAGAGTTATGAAAAACTGCATATTTGAAAGTGTCTCTCAACCAGCCAGATAGCGAGAGCAGAAGGTGGAAAGAATTAGAGCTTCAGAATAGTAAATGAGAAGAGCAGGAAGAGGGAAAAACAGTACATGATCATCATCATTCTTCAGAATCCATTGAGTCATGGTGTCCCATTCCCCTGCTCTCACCACTGAACCATTACATCGTTTCACACAGAACAGGACAATATCTTGTTACCATCAGCTCAGCAATGTGACTCTTAGTAGGATAGAGCACCCATATTTATTGTTACAAAAGATAGTACAGGTGCACGTCACTGGAAGAGAGAATTGCTACTACACATGTGGGAAATAGTGTCAGAGGTGAAAAATAGGAATAATCATTTGTACTTTTATCACACAAGGGGTGTCCTAATTAGCCCACTGGATGCTACAGAGCAATACTCACTTGACTGAGAGAGAGAAGTCCCCAGGAGCACTCTCACTTTCCCTGATGAGAAAGGCACCATCGTGTCTCTGTTTGCCTAACATCTCCTCAGCCTTTGCTCGGGGGATTTTCCCAAAAAACCATCTGTGGAAGAAGAAAGATGAGAATTAAAGTCAGTTCCCTCCCCATGGAAAAATCAGGATTGGACATGTACATAGCTGTGAAGTGATTTCAAAAGAATGGTAATGAATTGAGCTGCACCCTGATACTACTCTACAGAACCTTTACCGGCACAAGCACCATGCCCCCTCATCTTGAGAGCAATGGCCACCATGGTGCCACCATGGTTCCACCAGGAGGGGCTTTGCACTAACCTTTTTCTACTATACTGGGATGACTCGGTATGTCTGTAAATGAAATCACTGAAATTGCAGAATTTACAATAAGAGCAGAAAGAGAAACTACGGTAGGAAAAAGTATAGCACGGTGCCCCACCTGGATGATGTTGAATATGTCCAGTTGCTTGGATAAATCTAAAGGCTACAGAATGGTTCCGGAGATTATTTTAGTAACCAGGTCCCATAGCTTTAACAAAAACCAAACAAAAACAATAGACTAAACAGCTCCCCTTTTTGGGCCAGTCAAATGCTAATAGAAATCTTCCTCTACAACTCCAGGTGTAGAGGCCTGTGTTTCTGAAGCAGAAGATACAAAGTTCTACTTCTCCATGTTGCACATACACAGTTTAACCAATGACTGCCAAGAAATCTGCATGTATGTGGCCCATCATTATGGAACTTTGTTCATGTACAGCTGGATTTGTTTCACTATTGGCAACTGAAGATGGTTAATGGAAAGTAATTATACACGCTCTTTTATTACTTGAGTTTGCTAAGAAAAAATGCAGTGCCTCTGTACTGACTTGCAAAGCAGACACTTTGGAAGACAGATGTGATGGTTCTTGGGGTTCCAAGGACAGGTGAGTCACCTTGTCACTCCCTGCCACCAGTGAGGAGGAGTCTTGCTTGTGCTTAGGTTGCTATCAGCTCAAACACCACCACCCTGTCAGCCCCTCAAGCACACTCTTCTGGGCAATGCCAGCCCTTCCTTTGCCTTGCAGGTTAACAATAGATGTACCCCAGACCCCAAGTCCCTTTGAAGCATTCCCTTGTGATATCCACCGACGTTGGCTACTCACAGAACTACCAGGCTTCCTGTTTCCAAAGGAACAGTATATACATCAGTTTAAAATTCAGCTCAAGACCAGCACTTAGCTTAAAACCACCACACTGAGATATATTTATGTGAAAACAAAAATAAGTTTATCATCAAAGCCTAGAGACTCAGGAGACAGTGAATAAGAATATTGGAAACAAATGGTTACACATAAAACAAAATTGTAACATGCTCTCTAGAGACAAAACTTCCAGGTTACCCTACTGTCAAAAAGAATTTCTCTCACCCAAACTCTTTAGAAGTGTTTTCAGCCAAGGCTATCTGAGATCCTGTTTTCATGAATGGCAACGCACTGCCCATCTTTTTCTATGTGCAGGATGAGGTGTCTTCTTCATTTCTGACATATACCCACCCTCCCAAGTTCATTGTCTGTACTCAAAGAGGATAACCACCCATGGCTTGCTTTTCCTGTGTGCTGCTTACCTGTTGACTTCACATCTCTTCACTAACATCTCACATTGTATATCAATGGGCATCCATTGCATTGGTTTACAATGCTTAATTTACATTCCAGAGATACATTTCTTACCTCCTGTCTGAAGGAAGGCCTGTTTTTCACCTCTGCCTTGATACAGACTTTAAAACATATTTTCAGTATCTATATCCTGAGTATCTGTACATACATTTCACAACGCTATTAATGATCAATGTGAGTCCGGCTGTCATTTAAGACTTTACATGACATTCTTTGGTGAACCAGAACATACCCACCAGAATCAGTGTATTCCTGTAACTCCCTTGCCAGTTGGCATTAAGGGGGTCTTGGGTCACAATAGATTATACTGGATTAAGCAAAGAAATTTTATGATTTTTAACAGGAAGGAACAACAACTGTCACTTTAGTAGCACTTAAGGGAAAGCAACAAGATTTCTTCCGCTATTAAATACATTGAAATGCAGACTTCACCCACAAGTTTCTTCAAAGGCTACACTTCACATTATAGCTGTGAATAGTTGAATCAGGAGCTTTTCACGCCTTAATAGGGGCTCCGCATCACTACTGCACAAATGGAAAAATGCATTTTTTGCCAAAGAACAATTTCCAGCCTGTTCTGGATCAGGTGATTATGAATAATTCATACAGAACTGCAGTGAGCAAAGTGACTACATTCAGTCAGTAGCTGGCTGTTCCTGTGCCAGGGTGAAATTAAATCACAGGCCTAGTCTGTTAGGTGCTGCCCACAGCTCATCGATCACAGGTTTCTAATCCAGACTCCAGTCCAAGAATAGCAAAAACAAACTGGGTTTGGGATGTCGGGCACGTGCTGTGTTGGGAAAACCAGAGCTATCTTCAGTTAGAGACAGAATGGCTAAAATGCTGAGTGATAGGTTTTCTCAAACTGGGTCAAGAGACACTCATTGCCACAATCCATGAGCATAAGGGCGTTCCTGTTGGGGGCCCATTTCATGGCTAAACAGCAAGGGCTCCATTCCAAAGAACTTCCTTTCCATTACCATACCGAGGGCTCCTTTTGCAGGGAGGACACAGAGATCTGGAAGACTGGCCTTTATTTAGTGGATTTTTTTTGTGAAATTCTCAGAGATGGAACAATAGTTTCTGCTCTCCAGGATCAGGCATGATCTAGAGGAAGAGAGACTTCACCACACCATGAGCAGATTCTTCTATAACTGGCAGCCCCAGCTCCTCTCACCATCTGCCTATGGTGTCTGTCTGATACAATGCACAGTATATAAATGACATCATTGATGTAAAGGACACCTAATATGTTTACAGGGATATTTTTGCTATAGGCAGCGTGTCTGAAAATTGTTTCCACCACTGAAACCTTGTGAAGAAAATATTAACTTCGCTCCACGTAGTTCCATTTATGGAGAGTTTTCAGATTGGAGGAAACATTCTCTATTACAAATCCCAGACATCACTCATCAACTACATGTATATTACTTTATTGTAAGTTGTGTGTGTTACAGCTTTTTTCCAAACAGAAAGGACAGGCTAATTCCCACCCCCACCCTGTATCCAATAGCAAAGGAGCTACCAGAACTGAATACTTCCTTGTTTTTGCAATAACCTCATTGAAATCAGCACTTCATTGCCACAGAGCCAGCAGAGGGAGCTCCTATCACCATCACATCAGTGTGTTGTATTTTTTTCAAAATCAATTGTGAGAAACCGTTATCTGGGACTCCTTCAGAACTCACTGTGTCAAGATATTGATACGGGGGTTCGGTTTCCCACATTTTTGCTTTTTGGTCATAGTAAAGATGAATAAGCATTACATTTTACTTTATCCTAATACTGCATTTTGCAAGTTTTATATTAAGAATTTGAGGATTCTTTCCATAGTTTCTGCTTATGATTTTCGCTATTGTTTGATTGCTTTGTTCTAATTCTGAATTACTCAGGTATGATTGACATTTTATCACCATGTTAAAGTTGACCTGCAAAAGGTAAAAAATGTTTTTGTGCATTTTTTTTGCACCTCTGTGGTGCATAAAGGAAACCGGAAAGATTTTCCCAGGGAGGGGTTTTTTTGTTGTTTTTTTTTTTTTGCTGGTTTGAATCAGAAATATCAAGATTAGTTTTCCCTGGTTTTGCTGGCTCATTAGAGATTTCAAATGTACATTAAGAAATATCTCCGATTATTGAAGAGGAACAATTTTGAATCCTCAGCACAGACATTTTCTAATAATTTCCCAGGCATTTGAGTTAAATGGGGGGTGGGGGTGGGGGATTTATTAAAAATCCTCTTTGCAATGGCTCAGCTTTGTCTCTTGTGAGCAGGGCCGGCTCCAGGCACCAGCTTCTCAAGCAGGTGCTTGGGGCGGCCGTTCCGGACAGGGGCGGCAGTTCCAGGTATTCGGCGGCAATTCGGCGGACGGTCCCTCACTCCGCCTGGGAGTGAAGGACCTCCCGTCTAATTGCCGCCGCAGATCGCAGCTTTTTTTTTTTTTTTTGGTTTTGGCTGCTTGGGGTGGCCAAAACCCTGGAGCCGGCCCTGCTTGTGAGGTCATAATTCTACTAGCTCTCTAGTCATCATAGAGTTCTCAGGATAGAGAAGACCTGAATTTTTAATGTAAAAACAAATCAGAAAAACACAAACTTTTCAGGCATTCTTCACATATAAAAAATAAGAGGAAATTTGTGTTTAAGGAAACATATCAGACTGCTCAGGAGCACACAATCAAGGCAACATACATTTTCTGGCTTTATGGAATATTGCACACAAATCTTTTCCATAGGTTGGGTCAAAAACTAGCAAAATCCTCAGAATACCCAAACATTTTAAACCAAAGAAAGCAGCCACACTATTCCAATGGTTTCCACTATTTCCTTCTGAATGGTTAGATCTGTTAATTACAAAGCTAGTTGGAGACAAATGTTATGTTGGGTGAAGTTGTCCAGTCAGGACTGCAAAAACAAATCCAGAATTTACTGCTGATGTTGCAAGGCTGGAGGTGGATGCACTGATAGGTAAAATACCAAGTTCACCAGGCATACAGACTAGTTTCTTGGTTGGGCAAGCAGCAATTTGGCAGTTCTTCTGGCCTCACTCATTGCAATCATTTAGCTTGGCTGTGTTTCCTCCACACATAAAAGTCACAATGTTTATGAAGAGATATTCTGTGAACAACCCAGTATGCATGCACAAGCACTTAAGACGTACAGGCCAAAAGTCTAATACAAACCACACCATGAAAGCAACCCCAAAAAGCAAGCCTTGCCAATGAAATGCAGAGCTGAGCTTAGCAGGAAGTCTCCCTCCCAGAGCTTCCTGCTGCTCTTCACTGAGTATCTCACTTCTCTCTATTGTATTAATTGGTGTGAATTACAGATTAACTCTTTGTTTTAAAAGGGTTTCTGAATTTTGCAACTGGAGGACTAATTCTTTTCTTTCAGGCTTCATTTGTTAATTGTTAAGCAAATTGGAAGTTTTGCACCATGTGATCTGGGGAAAACACCACATTATATTTGAAGGCTAGCTATTGGACTTACGATTTAAAGCCCACCCCCTATGACAGGTCTTAAATTGAAAATTATTCCAAGTTCTATAGATAGCTCCTTAGTTTCCAACCCCTCTTGACTGAAGTAGTCTCCACACTGCTCACTCACAACATTGCCTTTGAGATGCTGGTCCTACAAAAGAACCTAGCACTTTCAAGTCCCTGTTCAGTTGCCTGCAACTTGCTGTTTATATGAACTGCTAATTAGGGGTGCTGGAACAATTTTTATAGTAGGGGTGATGAGAGCCATTGAACCAAACTATAAATCCTGTATATAAAGGAAACCACTTCAAGCCAGGGTGGCGGCAGCACCTCCTGCACCCCTAATTCCAGCACCTATGCTGCTAATCTATTTACACTTGCAGCCCTGTACCACAGTTAAGTCTGCACTACACTAGGGAAATTATGGGAAAGTTTTCCAGGATCGCGAATACTTGTTTAGCTCCATGCATAAGCAATGATGGGAGCCCATGGGGCACTGGCTTCTGTCAGCAATTTAAATATTCATCTAAACTTGCTCAGAGGAAATATAATTGACAGTGCTTAAAATCACTAGCAGACCAGCTACTTCAGGGCTCCCAACACTACTGACACCAGCAGAGCTGAACAAGCATTAACAGTGGAAAATTTCTACAAAATTCCCCCAGTGTAGACGAGGCTTTAAACAGTTTTAGAGACCCCTCACAGGTCTTGACTGACCTCTTGCCATGTTTCCTACCTAGATGAATCTACCACTAATGCTATGTTCCTCGCCACATTCTTAGCGCACTGCCTGGGAGAATCTTCATCCTTCTGTTTGGAAGGCAGGCCTCACAGAAATAATTCCTGTTCAATATTTAATTGCAACTTCTTCTTTATTATTTAAATACTGAAGCCAACTATTGACAAAAGTAGTACCAACAGTATTTGTAAACTGCAGCGTTACAGTTACGGATAGAAACCCCGGTGACAGCTTTTATTGGACTGCCCAGAAGATTCTTTACTCTTCAGAGTTGCACTGCACAGAGCTGCTGCTTTCTTGTCACGCACTTCAACTAGCTAGAATTTCAGTATAACCCGAGAACGAGATGCGATGCAAAAGTGTCTGAAAAGAAATGATCAAGAGGCCAGCCAGAGTCATGGAACAGTACTGTTCCCATGTTCTTGTTCTTCAGTATTTGAGGAAGGACACGTGTTGAGAGGCTACTTCACTTCAATTTTCACTCTTACTCTGTTAAAATCTATGTTGCAAAGTATCAAACACATATAGGGCAGAGTTAAGGTCAAACACATGGCATTTCTGATTTTCGCAGTGCTTAACCATACAACTTTGACAGTCTCTTAATATAGGGTTGTTTTTTAAATAGTCTCCTATTTTACCAAAAAATATAGAACAATACATAAGGAGCTACGCGAAGACTCTGAAGCTCTTCTGGCTGCCAGATTTGACAAAATCGTGAAATTTATTTAGTTGGATTCCACCAGGACACCCTTTCCCCTTGCTCCTCAAGAGGTGTGCAGGAGAAAGTCCCACTACTGCAAACTGTAGGAGCTGTGCAATTAAGATTCATCACAATAGGGCTGTTCTGGGTGCAGCAGCCAGTAGTAACCCCTTTATAAGTCCATAGGACTGTGCCAGTGACTAAGGTCCTACACTCATTACAATGTGCTCAGCAGCCCTCCCTATTACTTCAAGGGGAAATGAAAACAAGGCAGAGTGAGGGAAGGGGATCAGTGATGCTCCACTTACGGATGTGGTTTCATTTCTATGTAGTTCTTGGGAATGAAGCCATCCTTCCCATTGAGTTCTGCCTTGTACCAGTTCTGATCGCATTCTTCATTCAAAACCTGCAGGAAACAAAAACAACAAAACCATTTACCATATTTCAGTATATAGCAGAACAGACAGAATTGTGCTTAGGAAGCCAGGATGCTCTTATGATGCACATTTCTTGAAATGTGTATCTGATGTTCTGCTCCACTACACCCCATGCACTTTGAAAGCTATGACAGGCAGGGTGAAGGGAAAAAAGTCACTTGAAATCATTTGAAACTTCAATGTTGAAGTTGGGTGGTTTAGTAGGAAAGTCATAGGGTATGGCTACAATACAGCTTAAGTAGACATAAGTTCTGTCGCTCAGGGGTGTGAATTAACCACCTCTCTGTGACATAACTTATGCCGATTTAAGCGCCGAAGTGGACAGTGCTATGTCAGCGGGAGAACTCTTCTCACTGACATAGCTGCCACTGCTCGTTGGGGGTGGATTAACTCAACGGGAGAACTCTCTCTCGTTGTCTTAGAGCGGCTACACTAGACAGCTTGCAGAAGCTCAGCTGCATGGGTGCAGCTGCACCGCTTTATGCTCTCTAGTGTAGCCAGAGCCATAGTCTGTAGGTTCCATATTTACTCTCAGCAACTTCTAAATTCAGTTTATAAATCCAGAGAGTATTTGGTTAATTGCCACCACTGCAAATTCAACCTGAGATCTGAGAAACAAGCTGTATTCTTCCTTTTACCACTGATAATTATTCATTCAGAATTTACTTGGCAATTCTGATGATAGTCTCTCTCTCCTGTGGTTGTACTGGAGCCACAGGGTTTTAAGTAGTGCTTATATTAGGGAATTTTTAAAAAAATTCCCTAATTGTAGCACTGTTGGGAGCCCAAGTATAAACAAGACTGGCAGCTTCAGGTGTTTTTACCATTAATTAAACCCAGATGAACAGGGAGCAGCACTGGTGAATTTTTTTGGCAAAGTTCACTAGTGCAGACAAGGCATACATCAATAAAGTGAGTCAATGGAACTCTGGCACATTACAAGCAGATGTAGGAACATGAAGGTACCCATTTTTAATATGCACTTTTCTGACTATGACGACACTTTAAAATGAGTACAAGATCAGAAAGTCATAAGGGATGAAGCTGTATTAATGAAGGACAGTAGAGAGCACAAGGGACATCTTTATTTTTGTTGTAAAGGTGTGCTTTTTGGCCAACATCCCACAAGCTTATTTATTCCCTCCCAAGACACCACTCTAGAGATATTTTCCCTTGGATGAGTGAGTAACAAAAAGCTGTCAATCTAGAAGATTAAAAATTCAGAGATGGCTTTGGCCCTTTGTAACAAAAGCACCTAGGGACCAGCAGGCTGCCTTGGTAGATGAAGATGAGGAAAGGCAAAAGAAGGAACAGGACCATGCTACTATTAGACTCTAAATGTGTGAAAAATAAGGTCTATTGCTGCACCCACAAAGCAGTTACACAGTTCACAAGAAAAAAGAACGAGTGCTTGTGGCACCTTAGAGACTAACGAATTTATTTAAGCATAAGCTTTCGTGGGCTGGGTTTTAGCCCTTGTGGCACCTTAGAGACTAACACATAAGCTTTTGTGGGCTGGGTTTTAGCCCACGAAATCTTATGCTTAAATAAATTTGTTAGTCTCTAAGGTGCCACAAGTACTCCTTGAAGTACTCCTCGTTCTTTTTGCTGATACAGACTAACACGGCTACCGCTCTGAAACAGTTCACAAGTTACATCTGTGTTGATTTACAGCCATCTCTATAATGGAGAAATCCTCTCAGGAAAAACCTGTTTTCACTAGCAATTATTTCCACTTCTGAAGTTTTGGCCATCTAATCACTTTATTTATTTATTTTGAGGGGTGGGAGGAAAAGGGGGAAGCAGAATTACACAAAGTAAAGCTATTAGCACATGCCTCAACAAGGCCCTTGTAGCGGATGACTGTGTGGCATTTTAATATCATAACCTACGCCACTCCGATAGCTAGATCTGGATAAGAAGGAAACCCCACTCTGGATTGAACTGGGCCCTAGTAAAGTAGACAACAGTAAAATCTGAATAACTATGACTGATTTTAGCAAATTAATAACAGTTCTCTAATAATAATGGATGATCATCTAACGGCCATTTCTTCCTTAATGCCAACACTACAACCCAGACCAAACTACTCATTAGATAGGCATCGAGCAGCCATGGAGCGTCTGCCCTCTCCAAGAGTATCACAGAAAGGGCTGTACCTTCTATGACGCAGACTCAAGAAAAATAAAAAAATATAATGAAAGTGCATTCAGACCATTTAATTTTAAAGGATCTTTCTTTTGACTAACTTTTGTGCAGCTACTCCTTTGTTTTGCAAGTATTGTGTTTTAGTGTTTGTTAGGCTCCAGTTGCTATATATCTTGGCAGTCATCAGCAGGTTGACTTGCAGCATGTTTGCATTTGATTATATTGGTGTATTTGATAGCATTCTGCACATGCTGAATGCCATGAGTGAATATTTACTTTCTGGGAATGTGCCGTTTCTTCTTTTACCATAGAATATCTATCACACAGATCAAACCTTTGAGAAGCTCCTGCATTAAGATCCCTTTACGCTGGATTTTTTGAAGTTTTATTGTGTGTAGCTGAGGGAACATAACTGACTCCTCTTCCCTCCTCTAGAATAAAAGTGAAGACTTATAGGTGGATCATAGCTCAGTATTAAGAAATACTTCCAAAACTGTAAGGATGCATTAAAAATTTGAAATTCTAATACTCAAACATACATGATTTGAATGAGCTTGATCTTGGCTCTAGAGATATGCTTAGATATGGAGATCCAAACTCTATATGCCTGTGGGTACTCATTAACATTTGGCCCAGAGCCAAATGCCAGGATGGAGGCATTGCTAAGGGATGCATTAGTGATAGCAATCAAAGGAAACTGGGCTTTGACTTCAAAAGGATGGGAGACCTGTCGATCCTTAGTCTATGCAGTGATAGGACTCCAAAGGCCATGAGATGCAATGAAAAACGCAAAGCAGGAGTTAAATAAAGGAATATTTTAAAAATGATTTAGTAGATGGCAGTGGAACTGTCAAAGAGAGCCAGAAGCCACATAATTAGTCCAACGGATAACAGCTCTTTTAGCTAGGCCCAATTTATCCCACAATTCTGAAGCCATGGAATCTACCCCTTACTACAGAAGCATGCTGCAAAATTTCAGCTTTTATCTAAAAAACCCCCACACTTTTAATATTCATGGATGTGAATACAACAATAAAAATGTAAACTAAAAGAGTGTTGTCTCTCCTGAGACCGCAGACAGCCTGAAACAACGGCTCTGAGGAGTAGGAACAGGCCCAATCTCAATGGGGTGAACTTTGAAACCAAATGGTAACTATTAAAGCGTCAGTTACCTATTCTGCTGCTGAAAATTTTAGGAGAAAAATCTGACAAACCTACTTATCCCATAATCCCAAGCATTATTTTTATATCCCATTTATTAAAAAAACCTTAATTTTTTAAATTTCACTGAAGCTGCCACAAAATTTTCAGACTATTTCACCAGAATGCTGTAAAGTACAGTAACAGTGCTTCCCAACTTCAACCAATTGTACAAGCTAGTAATCTGAAGGGCATACAGAAAGAGCTAAATCCTCCAAATGAAAGTGTTAAACAAAATTTCGTAAGCTTTGCTGCTCTAGACGAAGATGGTTTTGTGAGCTTGCAGAAATGTGGAAGCCCAAACCCTGTAATCCTCATTGAAATGCATTGAGAATTCCTGCTCTCTGTATGGGTTAAACATGAATTTGAGTTTCTTTTGCAGCCAAATCCCAAATCTGCTATTGATGTAGTCAAATGAGAAATTAAAAACCGTGTTCCTTTTACATTGGAGCATTTGTGCTTAAGAGGAAGGAAGAGGAGGGATATTTTTAGCCATTACATTTGAATACAAAATACTGCCATGTGATGGTCTGAGTCCTAGTCAGCCCTGTGTTACAGTAATAGTGGCTCAACTACTACCTGTCACTTTCCTAGTTCCATAATAGATCACTTATCAGCAAAAGCCCATCTGTACCCATGGAAACAGAGAAGAGGCATTGCTGAATGGCTGCTCAGCAAGGCAGCATTGACGAAGCTTTTGCTGCAACAGCTTGAAGAAAATATTCAAGATATTCCCAGTCCTACACCCTGTGAATATTTCCAATAATTTAAGAAATTGTAGAAAGGAACCTGTGATACTTTGTACCCCAAAGCAACACCCTGGTACCCCCATATTCACCACTGTTATATACTCACAACAAATCTTGTACAAAATAGGTCATGTGAGGGGTCAAGGGAAAAGTTATGGTTTACTGAATACAATTATCGTATTTGTATGCATCTATCATTTTTATATTTGACATTATGAATACTGACTATATACCCATATTTCAAATGTGTTTGCTCCTGTGGTAACTCCCACACAAGGTATACATCCAGTCTAGCCAGCACATTGTGAATGGACTATTCAAGTTGATGGCCCATCAATGAACACAATGGGCTATGGAAGAAGCTTATCCCCACCTGATGGACTTTCCTATGGATGTTCTAGCCAGAATATGGGTAATGGCCCCTGGTATGACTCATCGAAGCATGAATGGGCATGTGACTAGCTCATCTGACACTGGATTCCATCTTGTGCCTGTACTTTTCCACTAACTGTGCTGGGGGCTTTGTTTGGGGCAAGAAGGTATAAAAGGGGGAAGTGACATCACTTGGCCTCATTCCCCCCACAACTCAACACCTGGAAACACCTCAGGAACAAAGACTGGACTGGCCAGGTGGTCCCAGGTGGGAAAGGAGGAATTCCAGCCTATATATGGAAGATTGGTGGATTGTTTGTACCATCAGGGTGAGACACTGCTTGATTCAAATCCTGTCTAGTTTATAGAACTTGGATTGCAATTTTGTTTTATTTCTTAGGTAATCTGTACACTTATTGTTAATAATCACTTAAAAATCTATCTTTTGGTAGTTAATAAATCTGTTTTATATTTCACCTAAAAACAGTGGTTTGAGTGAAGTGCATGAAAAAATCGTAGATCAGTTAAAAACTTACATATGTCTTCTCCACGTTGAGGGAGGAGCGGACTGGGTAATAAACTTACACTGATCAGGCTTTTAAGGAGGGCAGGGTGGTATAGCTCTGGGGTCCTACACTGGGGAGCTGTGGGGAGTTGGCTGGAGCCTCTCTATTGTTGGTTCATAAGTGGCTGGTGAAAGCTGGGTGTGTCCCTGCCAGTAAATGGTTGTGTGAGTGCAGGACCTGGAGGGGTCTGCAGCTTGTCACAGCATCACAGTGTGAGAGGGAGCCCAGATCGGGAAGACAGACAGTTCAGCGGTACCAAAGTTCCAGGTTGCACCACAGGAACCCATCACAGAACCTTTCTGGCAAACTGAACATTATCCTCTTCCTGACAGTTTCAAAACACAAGCTATATGTTCTGAGGTGCCTGCAGAAACTGTGAATGGGAGAACTACAACCCTCTAGCAACTGTAAAAACTGGAACGATCTTAATTACCAGACTGACACCCACATTCAGATATGCTGGTTGGGGAGTGGGGATGCCCACAAATGTGACTATTAGAGTACAACTGCAATTTTAGCCATATCGGGGTGGCTTGTACTGATGTACAAAGTGGTGGAGGGGAAGAGTGGTGAGAATGTTTTCGTTGCTAGGTGCCACAAATGTGAAAAAAAAGAGATACCACAAATTGCCATCCTATTCTATTAAGTTAACTACTGTTAAAATAATGTTGGCAGCAACAGGGTGAAAAACCACATCAAGGTTGATCAGTAGGCTCAGGACAAAGCTGTTTATGTACCGAATGTTTTCTGCTTTATGTACATCTTGAGAACTGTATGTTGACTCCCATGACTCATTCTTGTGGCACCACCCCTCTGAAAAGATAGCTCTGCAAAGTGACAGAGAAGAAGACAGCAGCTGCAACTTGAACATTATAATGCACAGTCTTGCAGTATATTGTATTTTTGTGCTATAAACAGCCCTGTGTATTCCACAATTCCATTAGTGTAGAACTTACTCAAAATCCTCCCTAGCTGCAGCTTTTTACTTCAGTATCTCAGCTTCCTTAAAAAAAAAAAAAAAAAAAAAAAGCCTGAGAAGAAAACCTTCCAACCATTAACTGAATGCAATCACTTCCTGAATCTGCAGCCAGCCTGAAACAATTCTGCGTAGTTCATCGTAATGAACTTTGTTACCTCATGAAAATTCCAGTGTCATCATTAACTACTGATAGCTAGAATTTCTATCCAGTTAGAGTCTCTTCGGTGCTGGAAACTCCAGGGCAGTCCCTTGCCCAACTTCTAAAACCCCCAGCTTCCCCTGTCAACTTCTATTACAGGGTTATGAATTTTCAATACAACATTCTGCAGTATACTGAACATTTGTTTAGAGATAGGATAAAATTTAACATAGTTCAGGAAACATTTATTGATTATAGCATTTATTTTTATATTTAATTAACCTAATTTTAAAAACAAAACTTTTGTCGTTCACAGGTGCTTAAAAAAATCCCCTCCCTCCCCCCCGACAAAAGTTTTGCCGTGGCAAGTAGCAGTGTAAACAGCTTGTTGTCGGCAGGAGCGCTCTCCTGTCGACAACGATAACCCCACTCATAGGGGGAGGAAGTACTTTGTCGGCAAAAGTGCCGACAAACAGCGTTTACATTACCTGACTTTTAGCGACATGGCTGTGTAATGTAGACAAAGCCTGAGATTGCTCCTTTTGCTGGCTTTGTATAAGGAGCCTAGACAGACCCTGGGCGGCAATGGAAAACCATTTAAGTATATATCACGGCTGCCCTCCTTGTCCTTCCGTTGAGGATCCTATTGACATAGCAAGGCATGTAGCCTAAACCCTTCACACCAAGTATCTCACACACTCAGCATTTAGGAATGGCAATAAGAGGACACAGCACAGAGGGATATGTTAAGGAAACAGCACCTTATCATAGCGCAGGATAACCTGTACATCAAAATAGCCAGCATTCTAACACGAGCAAGACAAATCAGGCTATAAACCACAGAGCAAGTTCCCCTTCTCTTGGTTTATGTCCTCCATGTCATAATTTCACTCCAGCTCATTCTAACTACACCAGGTCAAATGTTAGACATTAAAGAATACAGTTAAACAGCTGAGAAGAGGAGGCTGGTTCAAGAATACCCAACTTTCTAAATTTCATATTTTTTGGCTTTTCTTTGCATCTCAAACAATTTATCCTCACCACACCCCACGTGTGTGCATGTGAGGGCGAAGATAGGGAAATATCTCCATTTTACAGACCAGGAGCTGATGCACTGAGCTTCTTGGACACAGCTGCGTAACAAGAACAACTGTGTATCTATTATTGTTAGCAAAGCAACATCCAGACAAATGCAGAGGCTGTGAAAAATGCAGGCTTGAAACAGCCATCAAATAATGAGTGTAAATACATTTCCTATCAAGCCGCAGTCAACAATCAAGTAGCATAGCTTAACATCTCAACTCCTTATGTCAAATGACATGAAAAAGGTTTAAAGGTTTGTCATTTTCCACCCCAGATTTCCTGCTGCCCATACCTCTGTATAAATACTTTCCCCATCCTCGTCCCTTTAAAAGAAAAAAAAAAAAAATCAGGCCCATGCAAAAGTAACTAACAGGAGAGGCTCACACAACAACCAAACTGAAAAGTGGGCAGGGGTAGCCCTGTACTTCAACGCTGCTTTCTGCTGGAAGGTTTGGCTGAAGTCTTGACTTATTACTTCAACGTGGCATACACATTGTTGGGTTCTCATCTTGACACCATTCACTGCAGCAAGAGTCAGGAAGTTTAAACCCTTTCAACTAGAGCCAAGGAGAACTGGTTTTGTCCTGTACATTCTCAAGTACTTTTCTTGATTATACTGTGTTATCCATGGACATTTTCCTCTCTCTTCAGAAGGAAACTAGCCGTTTCTCTCAATCTCTGAAGGAGGGCATTATATTGGTCAGCAGCGAAATATAAAACAAAGCTGAAAGTTACCATAAACATACAGAACAGTGGAAGTCACAGAAACCAACCATGCCAGGACCCATGATTCTCTCTTCACACTGCCTAAACAGGAAAAAGGCTCTCCCTGAGCCTGTCACACCAATTCATACCTATCACTACAGTATTGTGCTGTAGGAATGCTTACAGATATGCTAAAATAATATCCCAAACCATCAAAGAAATGATGAGAGGGAAAGATAGCTTTGTAACGTCAATTAGAGACAAGTTGCAAGTACTATTCCATCATTTAAATTGCAAAAATCTGGACAAAAACAGAATAAGAATTATGGTGGACAGGAAACCTTCAGCACAGTGCCTAACATTAGGCAGCGTAAGAAATGCAGTAAGCGTCGAAGAATCAGTCAGGAACATGTCAGGCAATCAGTGCTCAAGGTTCCAGTTCAAAACTACCTTTGTTTTTAAAATCCTACATGAATTTGCCCAAGCTAACCTCCCAAGTCTTCCTACTATGCCCCTCCCTAGCACCAGCCTTCTATCCCTACCATCTGGACTATTTTCTGAACTCATCTAAAAAGATAGAGGATTCTCTTTCTCCCCAACCTACACACCTTGATTGTTCTCTTTGGCTTTTTTCTAACTGTATTTAGCTTTGTAAAGCAAACACCACCATAAAAGCCACTATACTAAATCAAGTTGTATAGTAGTACAAAAGACATACTGAGTAACACTCCACAAGTTTAGCCACAGGCCTCATCTACACCAACTTTTCACTAAAGTTTCCCACTGTTGCTACCATCGACATAGGTAAGCCTAGATCAAGTGCCAACGTTTTTACTGTTGGGTTGTCTAGACTCCTTTTAAAGGGTAGGCACAGTGATAGAAATGTGAGAGACTGCAATAGTTTCATTTTCGCTACTCCTCTCACTGTGACTACTGTAGGTGGAGCTGAACTACTGATAACAAGAAATTGTATGGAAAGGCTAGTGTACATGTAGTCAGAGGGAGTGCTAGCAATACAAGTTAAAATGTCAAACTACTAATAGGCCATAATAAGAATAGCTCTATGGAGTTTGAAGTAGTTGTAGTCAATACATTCTCTCTGGTTGGGCCTCCTTCCACCTTAACGACTCCCAAAAGTACCATTAACATACTGAGGAAATCCAAAAATGAGCTTCAAGACAGGCACCCCAGATAATGTTACCAAGCATAAAAACTCACCATTTTAGTTCCTATGATTTTAGGACCAAAGGAGTAATGACTGTTCAGTAGTTCCAGAGTGCAGTAAACACACTGCACTTTCATTACAGTGATTCAATCTGATATGTGGTATAAAAAGATCTTTATCGTAAATCTAACTCCATAGCTTGGCTCTCATATGTATTAAATCCCATAGCTCTGCTCTCAAGAACAGTTTCTTAAAAAGGGGAAGGGGAACAGTGTTTTCCTCCAAGAGATCGCAAACTAGTTTATTCTGACTGAAGCCCAGAACTAGCTGCCTTTTATAACTAACTACATCGCTCAGGATGCTATTACAGAAAGAGAACACAAAAACATCCTTCCTTAATCTCAAACCCAATCCACATTTAATTGGGAAACTATTGAAGAACGCAGCACTTCTCCAGTTTGCTGTTATGCTGAGTGGATTAATTTACTCAGGTCCTGCTCAGATGGCCATTTGTCTAACACGTTTCCCTATGCTGAAGTTTCATTAACTTGACAGACAAATCACCCCTGTTTAAGCAGGCCCCCTAAAGAGAAACTATCAATGAAGCAATTAAACTGCACCATAAATATAAATTCTTAGACCCTGTAAATATCTCTTCCCTCGTCCCTACTTACTCACTGAAGAGCACGGACAGGCTTCACTGAGTCTGAATAAAGTACAGGACTATTCTAGACCAACACTCAAGAGGACTAGACTGAGGGTTAGTCTACACTACGCAGACTCTGGCAATACAGTATTAGGTATGCCAACAGCAGCACTCCGTTGGCACAGCTGCGTCTGCACTGGGGGTTTTGCTGGCATAGCTATGTCAGCTATAGATAGGCTTGGAAGGATTAGATTTTTATCAATAAATGTCAGTAAATATCGATTTCACCGCGTACACACAAACTGATGACAAAATATTTCCATTGATAATAATAAAAATTTACAGAAAGGCAAAAGTAAGAAAAATGCTGCTTGAGAATTTACTAGACTCAAAATCCAGTGATTTAGACTTTTGAATTAGGCTTGTTACAAGTAGACTATCAAATGAATAGTAAAAACAGGTATGATTTGCTGATTTAAAGGATATTTACTTTGTATATTGACAAGTGATGTTGACAATTTATGTTTTAACGGTTTACAAAGGTTTAACTTTTTGAATCTCAACATTTCCTATAATTAAATAGTCTGACTTCCCCCATAATTTCCTGCAATTGTGAAAATTAATATTGATTGCAAAAATTAAAAATGCTTAAAACCCATAATTTTACATAACTGAAATTTAGGTGAAAAAATCTAAAAAAAAAAAAAATGCTTAAAAACAAACTGATATTAGCCACAGAAATTATTTAAAAAAAAAATCAAATTTGAATTTTTTCATACCCTGGACACAGCTATGCTGACAAAACTTTGTAGTTTAGACTTGGTCTGACTGTGATATACCAACTAATTCTATTCATTTAGATGAGATTCACTTAACTGAACATTTAATAAAATCTACAGTCACTTCTGATGCAATTCAAAAACGTGTCAAAATGAGAAGTAGTGTTATCTAGTGGTCAGGGTAAAGTCAGTTCTCCTGGTTCTATTCCCAGATCTGCCGCTTACATCATAGTCTTAAAAGCTGCTGTCCCTCCCCGTCTGTTCAAGCTGCCTCCAGCTTTCCGTTTAAGTTTAGGAGCACGAAATACACGTTCGCTGTTGTATGTTTTTAGAACATTTAGACAAATACAACTCTGACCATAACTTCTCAGAGCAGCCTTTAATGAAATTGCAAGGCCTTTATAAAAGCTCTTGGCAGAACTTCTGAGGAATGGAGGTTGAAAGTCATTGCCAGAAAATAAAAAAAGAGGCTATCAAACACATTCCAGTGAGAGTGTTTTACAGTTCCTTTTAAGTTCATGGAAGAGACTTTGGAGAAGTCTAACTAACAGTGATCCTGTGGCATTTTGCAAGAATGTGGGATCTTCTCAATTTTGCAATTTCCATTCAGCAAATGTAATCATGCTGGCTCTGTCGCAAGCACCATTACTAAATGATATGTCAGAAATAGGACAGCTGGAAAAAAATAGTGGAGGACAGGGACATGATCAGTACATACTAACTGTTGTGACAATTCAAACTCAGAGCTTGCCCTATTACTACACCACACTACAAATTAAGCAGGTCTGAATTAGGAGAGCTAAAAAACAGATACCCTGTGGAAGAAAAAAACACTATGGTTCACGAGTCACAGCAGGGTTGTGATACTAGATTTATAACCTGGGGAGTCCAGTCCTCATTTTGCCCTAAAAAACTAGGAAGATTTCATTGATTTACCACATTACTGTTGCTCCTCTTTTATGACCCTAGGATTTAGCATTTGTAGTACTTTACAAACAATGTTCCTTAACATCTGTGGTAAATATCTCCATCGTATAAAATGGAGGAAGAAACAAAGGTTAATGATTTGCTCAAAGTCACACAGCAAGTGGAACAGCCAGGATTAGAACTCTGGAGTTCCCAACTGCTGGACGCACACTCCGTTCACTAAACCACACTATTTCATGCACAGAAGTAGTCTTGCGATTAGAGGAAAAATGAAACTTGGCTTCCATTTTAGTGAAGAGGAACAGGATGTTAGCCTCCAAAGCAAACCGCTCCTTCAAAATCTCACCCTTGGTGCCTCAAACCTCTAATGTAACACCCCCAAAAGTCCTCTTCCAAGACTGAAAAGCACAAAGGAACATAGGGACTGAGATACATTTCCTTCTTATTCCAAAGGTGTGATGGACCCAAACTACCTGATACAGGATTGAAATAAAAAGTACATTTCAAATGCATTTATCTCAAATAATTATTAGCCCTTACACACTTCACTCTCCAGGGAAAAGACTGTTACTTACCTGTTTCATAACTGTTGTTTAAGATGTGGATGCACACATGTGTTCTACTCAGGTATGCGCGCACCCAGTGTGCCAAAGCCCGAGAAATTCATCTGGCAGTACCCGCAGGGCTAGCACTCGTGCCTTTTGCCTCTTAAATCGTCCCCTGGCTATACTGACTGATACCGGGATCAGCACTGATAACAGTAGGCACAGAGGCTTGTGGCCTATCCATTGATGCTTTACTCATATCCACGGTGGCCTTGGAATCCACAGGTCACTCCTCATTCCTTTAGCTCCTGATCTTCAACCCACTCTAGGTAAGACCACCTAACCAATCCCTGGCGCAGCCACCCATGCTGCATAGTCAGATGAAGGATGCCACCTCAGCGCAGGTACAGCCTGAGGCACATTCTTTGTGTACAGTGTTGCACAAAGAATATCCAGTGATTCATTGTCCTTCATCCTCCTTGCCACTGGACAATGCCATTGGACCAGATGCTTTCTCTCCAGTGCTGGGGGATTTCTGGGCACATCAAGAACTTTTCACCCAAGGCTGACGCCAACCTTCTATCCAGACTGAAGATATACAGGAAAACACACACAAATTAGTGGCTATTCTCCAGTCCTTGTCCCCAGGGAGAGTAGCTCTCCTGGTCAATGAGGCATTTATTGGAAATAGCCAGAACTCTGTGGAACACCCTAGCTTCTGTGGCACCTGTGGCAAAGCATATGGACAAGCATTACTACATCTCTACTGAGGGATTTGAGTGCTTGTATATGTATCCTACTCCTAACTTGCTTGTCATGACGGTGACCAATGCGAGATTATGTCAAGGGAGGCACAAATCCATGCCCAAGGATAAAGAGGTTGGATCTCATGGGCAGGAATATTTATTTGACCTCCTCCTTACAAATGAGGATAACAAATCAACAGGCATTGCTCTCAAAACATAACTTTCAAAATTGGGGCTCTGTGGCAAAATTCACAGAGCAGTTGCCTAACCTTTCTAGAGAGGAGATCAACAAATTTGTGATGGAGAATCATCTGGTGGCAAAGCCCTGGACTTCGCCATAACTCTGGCAGCTGTGTCAGCTACAGTGATCACAATTAGAAGGGGATCATGGTTACAGAATTCAGCAATGGCAACATCTATACAACAGGCTATAGAGGTCCTTCCTTTTGATGGTTGATCACTCTTTTTGGATAAAACGGACGAGACCTTCCATTCATGGCTAAAAATATTGACGTTCTAAGCATTTGTTCAATGTGATCTGCAGACTCAGGAAGATTCAATGAACCCATCAGTTCAAACTCAGTTCACGTTAACTTAAAAAAAAAAAAAAAAAAAAAAAAAGGCAGAGAGGCTGAAGCACAATTCTGCAGCCCTTAAAATACAAGGGACCCTTGTCTAAGGCTCCAAAAATATCAATTTATGCAATCAACTTAATAGTTCTGCTTTCACAGGAACAGCATAGATTTTGCCCAGGCGGTGAGCTGAATGGGGCAGAGAAGTCTCTGGCTGCTCTGAGGGGAAGGGGAAGCAGCAGAATGGTCCAAAGTGTTGCTGTTCCTCTAACAGAAAAGAGGGAATATGGTGGACGAGGTAGCAATAATTTGTGAGGGAAGGAGCAGGGAAGCAGAACGTCATAGTTGCTATTTTTTCTTCAAGAGAAGGAGAAAAAGGAGGAGAACAGACTACATGAAAGAAAGCTAGGAAGCAGATGGTTTCCTGAATGTCTAGGAGGGTGGCAACAGTGACAGACCCATGCAAAGAGGTAGTGGGAGCCCCAAATTAATTTACTGATGGATGTGGGGGGAAGAATAGAGAATTGTTTTTTACTCTTTGGAGGGGATGGAACTGATTAATCAGGGCTCCCACATACAGTTCCTCTGGGCTGATAGGCTTAGTCCTTGGGTGAATAAATGTCAAGGCAATTTTTCAAACTCTCTATATAGAAAGAGATGTTCAATTCAATTCTGTCACGTTTCTGAAAATCATGACCTCTAATTGCTGAGATAGGAAGAAAAGATACTTCTCAGGTCAGCCAGCCAGGCTGGGCTAAGCTTTAATCCTGATCCTGGAGACAGACACTGAAGGTCTCTAGAGCATGAATGGTGAAAACATTGGCCTCACGCACAGGACAGCTGCAGAGTTCAGGGCCACTAAGTTCATTACAATAATGCCTTTTTTTTTTTTTTGCTTTATAATTTAAGTGACATGCCTGCCCTCAAGTCCTTAGGCAGGTTTGTTTCTCTAATCACCTCCTCATTGGCAGGCACAGTAAATAAGGCCAATCCACTTGATCATGCATTACAGACCCACACAGATGGAGAAAACCAGGGCTATATGTTGAAGTGGTAAAAACTAGACTTTATTAATACCAGTGCATGAACAGTGAGACTCCAGTCAATCAGAGAAGAGGGTTTTGATATAGTCATATAATGACGGACTGCCATATCCTTTCAGGTAACATTTATATACACTAGATCTTTTTGAATTTCTTATACATTTACGTGTATTTTTTGTCAGTCCCTAGAGCATACTGTATGCATGATTACATATGAAAGTAAGGAAAAGCCCATATTTCATTACCTAGAGACAGCTGCCCCAAGTGTTGTCACTAATCAAATTACCCCAGCTGAGAACGCCAATAATTCTGACCAATGAATTGGAAGACTGCCATTTTTTGTAAACACCAAACAGGATTTACAGCTTTAGCACTCCATGAACACAGTTATAACAGCGGAACCTCTCGTTACATCCGATGAAGTGGGTTTTAGCCCACGAAAGCTTATGGTCAAATACATTTGTTAGTCTCTAAGGTGCCACAAGTACTCCTCATTCTTTTTGCTGATACAGACTAACACGGCTACCACTCTGAGAACAGTTAATCACAATTTCAGCTATATTCCTCGAACTGCAGTCTCTCTCTAAAATCCCCCCCCCCCCCATGCATTTTCATCCCCTTCCCAATTAAGGGAAGTAAAAACTGGCTGACATCTCCGTTTTTGACTGAGGCGAGGATGGCAAATAACAATCTCTTCTTTTTCTTAAATAATCAAAAGGGGATTTTACTTGAGATCCCTGCTGAGTGAGATCCATGCACTGAACAGGTAAGAAGTTCCTAAGTCAAGAATTAACACTTTGGACAGAGAACCCATGATTCCCTATTGCTGTCAAGAAGTACAGAAGCAACTGTATCTGCATCCTTTGGGACCACAGGAATAGCTTGGGCATTCAGCCAGAAGATTAACAGGAAAACTAATGGAGAGTAACAGGACACAGATGAGCACTGGGAAGGGGGCAGATCTTTATTAATCTGACCTAATGCACTGGCAGCAGAGACCCGAAGTAACGAGAATTAGACTTTAAACCACAATTAACATACTGCAGAAAAAAAACCTCTGTCTGTTTTATGCAAAATAAATTTCTGAATAAATGACGTGGATCTTCTGGCTGCAAAATTTGTCCTGACTGCTTTAAAATCAAGCAATTCTGAAAATCAGTCATTACTTGCCTCCTGCTTCTTGTAAAATGAACCTCCAAACCTCCTTTTACTAGAATTTGATGGATTACTAAATCCATCATCTGCAGGGACAGCTCCCTATCCAGACTGATTGCAGATCATCTCCTACCTCTGGAAGCAAGGCAAGACACCTGATTAAAAACTCTTCTGCAGTTTTGTATTGACTACAGCATGGGTTTATCACGCTTGTTTAGATTATTTTCTCTTTTTGAGAGGCATGATTTTGACCCACTGATTTTTAGTGACACCTGTCACAGATATGGTAAGGACCTGAAATGTCTTTGGGAGAGCTTGCTGTATTAAGTCTATGTACCATTGTGGGCCAGGGATTGTATGTAATTTCATGGGGGAGGGTGACCACAGCCCTCCAGAACTAAGAAGAGTTGGGAGTGATTAGACAAATTCACTCAGGTTGTAACACTTCCAGAGAACCACTTGGAGAGGCTTGCATATACTAGTTCAAACTAGATTCTCCAGAAACCAACAGACAAAAAAAGTTTGAAGTCAGATTATTTATCCAACAGTCCTAAAATCAGGGCCTCATTTCTGATCCAGCAAACGGACAGAATCTTTGGCCAAGAGCGGGGAGCCCCCAATCCTTAGGGAAGGATTGAAAAGACTGACACCTGCCAGAAGCCCCCTGCTGGAGATGGGGGTGACCTTAATTTTTTTTTTAGTATGTTTTATCTAATGCTTTCATTTCACCTTAATAAATGTGCTTGCTTAGAAAGACCTGTGTGGTAGCTCGTAATTGCTGGCAATTATGTAGTTCATAGCTTTCAAAGAGTAAGCAACAGTTCAGACATGAGCCTTTTAGGCCATCTGGTTTGTTGGAATATCACAGTGTAGGCAGGGAACTTTGCAGCCTGAAAAAACCCCAGTAAGGAGAGACATACACATGGGTCTCCATCCAAGAGGGGCGACAGATGAGGAGCCAGGAGCCTAAAAGTGGGTGCCCTTGTGGACCATGGAGGGAGGAATACTGGTGTAGCTGCCTTGAACTGTGATAACACCAAAGACAATGAACCCCCTGAATTTGTTAGTCTCAGCCATCCTTTATAACTGCTTGCAGACCCAAAAAAAAAAAAAAAATTTGTTGGAGAAGTGTCTCCTGTAAACTCCCCTTCGCTCCATCCCATTTCACCCCCACCCTCCAGGAACCCCCAAGATGGAACAGATATGCTATCACTAGACCAGACCAGACAATGCAATTCTTTAGTCTTTGCAATTTCCTACCATCCATTAAACAAATACTTCACTTATCTAAAAAAAGTATATATTAAAACAACATTGACTGCCACGCAGCTCTCACAAGCAAAACAACCATCACCACCTAGTGTGAATGCACAATTGAGGCAATGTTTTTTGCTAAGGAAACAAACACCAGTTTTGTGTTTCTAAGGGATTATTCTAAACAGTGAGAAAAATAATTTAAGTAATGAAAATAATGGGCTGTCCCAGTGACTACAGGAGAATCCTGTTCTGCTGTGGGGAAAACCCAATTAAATTCTTACTCTCTTGCTCTCTAGGCCAGCAGCAACAGGAATGTAGTGAGGGCAGTCTACTCAGCTGTGTTGATGAATGGCAACAAATCCTAATTAAAGAGTCCCGCAATCAATGTGCTCCAGGCAGATAATGATGTGGGATCAACCTAGGCAAGACCATACTATAGTCTTGCCTTCACTACCATGGGCATGGCCTATGAGAAGTGAGGAGAGAACCAGGAAAAAAAAAAAGGAAGGGGAAAAAAACCTTGTTCTCATCCCTCCTGCCAAGCCTGTGTGTTAAATGCCACAAGGTTGGGAGGGTTGTCCTAAAATTCAACAGTATTTAATATTTCAGATTATATGCCTTCTGTTGGCTGCCCTCATACTGCAATAAGTTACCATGAAAAAGACAAAGGCATTGTTTAAACTCTCTCAAAAGACATGTCCAACATTCATTGATCTGGAAGTCTAGCATTATGGTACCATATAATCTCAAATGCCCCATGCACGTGTTCCAATATAAATTACAGTGAAACGCACTTTTAAAGCCATCAAGGAACCAGACTCTTACTTCTACCCACAACTACCAAGTGTAGCAGCTGCCAGCTAATCCTCATTTTATCATATTACCTTCCTTACGTACACAGGCCCAATCAAGTGAAAGAGTTTGTTTCATAACCTATGTCTGGGATTGTCCAGGAAGAACAGCGCTTCCTTCACAGGTTAGAGACAAAGGCCTCTTGTAAACCTGAGTCCACCTGACAAAGTTTGCACTAGAGAGTGTTTACAGTAAGACATGCTAGTCCAAGGCTTACACTAATCCTTTTTTCGGTCACAAATACAAGCACCATAATTTAACCTTCTGCAGTCAGCTAAAGCAAACCTCCCAGTAATGTCAATGCACTTTTGCACCAGGAATGGAAAAATAGGGACTGCGTGCTCAAACTTCAGCCAATTTTTCCAGAGTATAGAAAGTGTACCTGCATATCTTAAGTGCCAGCAGGAAACATGTCAGGAATTGACAAGTCAGTGGATCAGGTCATATTGAAACGAAACCACAGGCCGCTCCACTTTGAAGTCTACAGGGCCTCAGAATTTTCCTCAATGATTTGGACGAGGATTGGCAAATTAAGTTACCATTCTACCCAAAAAGCTAATCTGAAATTTCTGGTCTACCATGAACTAGTACTGGCATCTCTCCAAACTATAAATCTCTAGGTACATCACTTATTTTAGATCTAAATTTAATATTGTTCCACAGGGATCTGATTTTCAGAAGGGGTCATATTTGATATAAATATTCTGAACATAGAAATTAAAATTATAGAAAAGTGTTAGTATGTTGAAATGTTAATCTATCCCTTTAACATCTCTTAGCGGTTTGCTGCACCATTTTGGGTGACAATACATCTTTTAGAACTCAAATGAGTAAACTGTGAATCACCCTTACACGGCCTGCTGGATAACTAGAATTTGAACAGGTTTTTCACCTCTAAATATGAGTTTGTTTGGAAATTGAAGAGGGGAAGTAACTGCTCACTCCAGGAGAAAACAGCACACCATGCCCCATAATTATTATTTTACACCATTTTTGTTGCTGTTGAAGAAAGGGTTAAATAGAGGGAATTTTCAAATCCAGAAGACTAACTGTAATGAGATCAGAAAAATGAGATTATCCCAATCTGCCTCGCACACATAGCTAGGATCAGTCCTAATCTCTTCATTTCAAGACAGATGGAAAGCATGAAATCAGAGATAACAGGAGGCCAATTTCCTAGAATAGGCAGCTTTTCAAGGTTTACTTCAGAGTAAATCAATATTTTGCTAGATCCTTGCCTATTCTGACCACTTTCAACAGGCTGGTGGAAGCAGGTATCACCAGCACCACACGATACATTTCTTGTTAGTTGTGTCGCAGCAGAATTGGCAATTTCAAATACTGGAGAATGCCAGGGGCATAGGTTGAGATTGTATTCTACTGCAGCTCTACTAGACCTCTTCCTGATGCTTTAATTGGAAACAAACAATCAATAGGAGAAAGACAGACATGACTTTACAAAATTAGAAATTATCTGCTTATCAATTTTCACTACAAAGTAGACATGTAGTAATAGATTACTGGTGATCACTAGTGAATTGTATCCGTGGCCAGCAATGATGTAAAACAGCCAGATAGAGCAGGTATCAATTGGTTTTCTTGCATGAATGAGCCATTTTTAGGGTCTTTGCTCAAGGCAGCAAAATAAAGATAAAGTGGTACGTAACAAACTCAGCCTTTTCCACATGGAAAAGGCTGAAAGTTTTTTCAGCAAAAATCTCGTATAGAATGACCTCAGGATAAAGAGTTAGCTGAGTGATCACTGAAGGTAGCCAGACAACTCCCACAATGGAATAGATCTGGCTGTCAGTTATAGGAGCACGTTATAATAGAGGAAGGAGAAGAAAAGGAAAAGGAAAAGGAAAAGGAAAAGGAAAGAGATTATATTAAAGCTCTAGCTATAATCACTAGGATGGCATAAGACTAAACAAAATTGTTCAGAGAAACCAGTGGTAAATAAGTACTTAAGCTCATTCATTGCTTATGGACTTAAAACAAATGGGACCAAATGGGACAAATGGTTGAATAACACTATTGGAAAAAGTTTTTAACAATGAGTTAACAAGCCATAGCTGCTTCTATGAAAAACCACGTAATATGTAGGTCAGCAAGAGAGCTATAGCCAGCCCACTTTCAATCACAACTTGTGATGTGTGTGACCTTTGTAGTTCACTATAAATTTTATCAACATTTTAAACTAGTTCTACAGAATTTAAAGAGCCCCACAAGATGTAATCTTTCTGATTGGACCAGTAAATGAACATTGCTGTCACCACAATTTAAAACATATTAGCGATTAATATAGATATGCTCTTAGCAAGCAACTGCACAGTATGTCACAAAACTATCTTGGCTGACAAAGCCTGTTCACACTATAGCCATAACCATGATTTTGTAACTGATTGCAGGCATAGCCACAAGTAATACAATTTGGTTTGTATCCATATAGCTGCTTTTCTGCCATCATAACCATATTTGCATGGCCATACCTACTCCACGGCCTCAACATGTTTGCTTCTGCATTCTAGGCCAGTGATGCTCACACCTCAGGAGCCACATTAGGAATCAACATTACCCAAAAGAGCCACCGTAGTGTGAATTGTTTCATTTACTATTTTTATACATATTATTCTCACAGCAGAATGACTTGCCGAGTATTCTACAAATGGTTAACATATTAACCATTCAGGATGTTTTTACTAACTTTAATTGGTTAATTAAAATCACACAGCGCTTTAATATCATGTGTTGCAAAGAGCCACTTGCGGCTCCTGAACCTCAGTCTGAGGAGCACTGTCCTAGGCAGTTATCCCCCACTCCCTCAGTAGCGGAAGACATGCAGAGCAGTAAGTACTGCTCATGAGGCAATGCACTTTGGGATGTTCTACCACAAGGACTGCTGGGAGGAATAAGGACTGGTCAAACCAGTTTCACAGTCTTGGTCAGAAGATCCTGTCCACATACTTTGCTAAACTGACTGGAGGAAGATAGCCATGTACCAAGTTAGGCATCTGGCAGGGGCAACCCATTGCTTGCTGTTATTATTTCCAACAGAGTTTTAACGATGCCATGCGTGAACAAACCCACATTTAGAGCCAGCCATAGAATCATAGAAATGTAGGACTGGAAGAGACCTCATTAGGTTATCCAGTAGTCCCCTGCGCTAAGGCAGGACTAAGTATCTAGACCATCCCTGATAGGGGTTTGTCTAACCTGTTCTTAAAAACCTCCAAATGACGGAGATTCCACAACCTCCCTAGGTAATTTGTTTCACTACTTAACTACGCTTACAGTTAGGAAGTTTTTCCTAACGTCTAACCTAAATCTTCCTTGCTGCAATTTGAGGACAGGACAAGAATTAACAGGCTTAGAAGTTAAAGAGAACGATTTATCACCCTCTTCTTTATAACCATCTTTTACGTAATTGAAGACAGTTATGTCCCACCTCAGTCTTCTCTCCTTCAGACCACAAAGGGAGTTACATGATGTAGTGTGGACAAGGCTCAGAAATAAAATTCATGAAACACTTTTCCTTTGGGTAGCCAGAGTCCTCCTGAAGTAGGACAAGTTCATTCATTTTACTAACACAGCACCCTCTCCGTGTGACATAAGAACTCAGCTTTCCAGTGTGTGCTTGTGTGTAATCCATTTGAGACATACTGAAAGTAGATGTGCCAATGAGAAACTTCAGTTATACTTATCAAATCAGAGCTTCTTGTTTTGTTTCCATTCTGTAAGGTAACCGTTCATAGGAGTTGCCTGAAACAGAAATATTTCAGTTAAAGTAGTTATTTGCTGACTTGGGTCTAGCAATGTCTCAAGTTGGAGAAAAGGAAATGTATAACCACTTTTTCTGACTGTTGTTCAGAATATGCACAACAGTTAAAGCAAAGTTCCTGTCTGTGTTACCTAGTAACTGTCCAGCTATTTGCACTTACTCTTCACCAAGGCATACACTCAAACATGAAGACACTTACAAGTGGGATCAAGTCATAGATCACCAAGTAACTTTTAAGTCCAATGCCACATCTGCATGATGCAGACACAGCACAAGAGATTTCCCAAATCTTTGAAAGCAAATCTAGGGTTGTTTAGAACCCCCTACAAATATTGGCCCTGTAGAACCAGAGTTCTAAGATGACAATCCATTTATCTCATCCTTAGATTACAAACGTAACTAATGATCGCTGTATGCAACTAACAAAACAAGAGAGGACTACAGGTCTCTGCTGGGGAGCTCAAGGGGTATGCATTCATAACCAGCTATAGAACACTGGCTCCACAGATGGAGCATGGGTTGCATATTCAATGAAATGTGTAAGTGGCTACAACCAGGAAGAAGTTAGAAGGTTAACTGTACACTACCTAAATTAGTATCAGTGGCTTTTCTGCCAACGTTATACTGCATGAGGGAGCAACAAAGGGAATAAACAAGTGTTCCAATGGGGAAATATTTTTAAAGGAATCAGATGGCATGTTGCTATATTCTTGTGCCAGGGCTTTAACAGATGGGTGGAGCTACAAAGCAGCAAGCCAGTTAGTCACACTTATTTACAGGATGATGCTGGGGACACGGGAACAGTCTGAAGTTCAATGAAGGTTCACATACAGTCCATTCTTCCACACATCTCAGGCCACCATTAGAGGGTGTCATAAGAGCATGTGCTTCATTTTACTTAGCACATTCAGCCATTTTCACTGGCAACATTCTGCTAACAGAACAAGACCCAGCATGAGGAATACAGACAAAATTCATTTGCAAATTCAACACCATTAATCTGGGCTTGAATAGGGACTGGGAGTGGCTGGCTCATTACAGAAGCAGCTTTTCCTCTCCTGGAATTGACACCTCCTCATCTATTATTGGGAGTGGACTACACATCCACCCTGATTGAACTGGCCCTGTCAACACTGGTTCTCCACTTGCGAAGTAACTCCCTGCTCTCCATGTGTCAGTATATAATGCCTGCATCTGTAACTTTCACTCTATGCATCCGAAGAAGTGAGGTTTTTACTCACGAAAGCTTATGCCCAAATAAATCTGTTAGTCTTTAAGGTGCCACCAGACTCCTTGTTGTTTTTGTAGACTCTAAAATGTAATTCTTTACCTCCCAATTCTTAAGTTCCAAACACACTCCAGGAAGAATTCTTAAGTGTTGGAAAATGTCAGCAAAGTCAAGGGATGAGACCAACAAAGGGCACAATTAAGGATGCTGGTCAGAAGCCAGGCCTCTCTGTATTTTGCAGCTAAAGAACTTACTGCAAAAATCTACCTCTTACCACAGAACTGTGCTCCAGAATCTAAATCTTTGGTGTAAGAAATGTTTCTAGCCCTTATGAATTCAAAGAAAAGCTTGAAAACACAAACTGAGCATATGCTGATGAAGCAGTTATCTTCATGAGTCTGCAGAGAGCCTGAAACACAAACTCTGAGACATGAACTGCTCATTTCATTTCAATGGGATTCTTAACTCTCAACCTAAAGAGGACAATTTAAATTTCAATATTGGTAACAAAAATCAAGCCAACGTATTTATTCTTCTTATGGTTTAGGGAATCTATGCAGAGTTCATGAATTGTTTGATATTGGTGACTACCTGTATCCTACTCTCTAGAGCTTAAACATATGCCCAGAGGGCTGGGGTGTGAATTCAGCTGTATGTACAGATGTAACTGCCTCACGTGCTTCTCCAATTCCCACAACCTCCAGCTTTCCTCCCCACATGGCTTCCATGATGCAGTTATGTTGTCAATTCAGATTTTGATATGCTAAAGGCATTTGTGAGTGGGGGGTACAGCATAAATTGTAAAGAACAAAAACAAACAGGGTTACTGTAATATTCATTTTTAATATTTCATAAGAAAGTTTCCATTTTAAATTTAAATGAAGCTGCGACAGAAGTTCCTAGTTTGCTACAAGAATCTGCTGGAAAACCCTGAGATCTTGCAGCAGAATTTAGGTCTAGCTTGCTATAAACTATACAAGGCTTCAGAAGTAGGGAATCAATCTAATCTACATAAAATAATTATTCAGGAAGCAGAACACACATATAAAATCGTAAGAAATCACTCCCGACAGTGGGCTGTGATTCCATTCCTGCTGGAGAACCAATAGCGTGTACTGCGAAGCAGACATGCTTCTGTGCATACAAGAGTAAAAGATAAGGAAAACATGGGGTAACAGCCACCTCACTATGAACAGCAAAAACTCCACAGCTTCCAAGCAAACACAGGAGGACCCAACCTGCAAAACATGCACCTTTCTCTGCAGCCTAGAGAACAATACACTTGGATCTGGATTTTCGACCAAGGCAAGAAGAGGGGGAAAAGGAGAGATGGCACAACCATAAAAAAAGAAACTGGATGTCCAACAAGGATACTTAAGATTTTAGATTATTCCCTTTAAAACAAAGAAAGTTATGAAAGCTAACTGGCCTAGACACACTCCAGGGAAGAAACTAGTAATGATTTTAAAGGTGCCACGGGAGAAGGAAAGGAAGGACCTTGGACTTCAGGGAACGAGATGCTTCTTAGGCTGCTGTCCTCCCCCTCTAGAGATTTACGCCTGGTTTATACTATGAAGTTGGGTCAGCATAAGCCACCTTACATCAACCTATTGATGCACAGGTCTACACTCAAGTTTCTCTCCCGCTGATGAAAGTGTCCGGTTATGGCGACGCAGTAAAACCACCTCCCCAAACAGCGATGAACATGGTCGACCTACAGAGGTCAAACACAGTGCAAGTTTAAATACTGCATTTATGTCAACAGTAAAGCCATGTCTACAGTACAAACCTTGGTTGACGCAAGTTACATCGGCGTACAGCTGCCAAAGCGAGTGTATCACTGATGTATGTGCATAGTTGGCTGCTTGTGTTAGCGGTGCGTGTACACACTAGTAGTGCTTGTGTTAATGCAAAGGGCGGTGTACCATGCTGCCACCTGGGAAGTTTTTGTAACATACAGTGGGATAGAAATAACTCACTCAGGGATCTCTAGGAACTAGGATTCAAGTTCCCAACATGCAGCTTTCTCCATCCCACAATGACATCCATATCCCAACACTTTTTTTTAAATCTCACAAACCCACGAGGCAATGTTCAGTCTACACCGTCTCTTACAGAAACATGGAACCCACATAGCTCTGTACTATTCTCATGAATGTTGCAAATACAGGACACACAAATTCTCCAGTATCATCAGAGCTGCAGGAAGAATCAGAACAATGGGGGACATAAGGATTTCTTTGGAGGACACATTGTTAAGGGACATCGTGAAAAACTATTCAAGGTTGTTGGTGACATTCACAGAGCAGCTTCAGATGATGAAGCACTGCTTCTGGGCCCGAGAAATGTGCGGTCTTTTCTGTGCTCCTATCCTGAAGGTTTGTGGGCTGTTAGTAATTTTGTAGTGCTCGGTGTACATTTATACATATAACACTGTCTTATAATGAACCTATGAATTATCCTGTTTTGCTGTACATTTGTAACTATTACACTGTCTTACAGTGAAACTATGCATATGTAGTGCTTGCTGTACATTTATATATGACTGGGTGTTTTCTTGAATCTATGAGCTCTGTACACTTACAAGTACTGGGTGGTTTGCATACTGCTATCCAGTATGTGTGGTGAACTAATTTATTTTCAAAAAATATAATTTTATTGATGGACAAAAGCAGTAAACAAACCAATTTTCAAATAAAAAAGGAAAATACAATACAAACTTTTAACAAATTAACTGAACCAAACATTAAATGCAGAAAGGCCGCAAACAGTTCTGTCCATCTCAGTGCACAAATGCAGCCCATTTTGGCTACATATACACCAACCATCTCTTGTAGGTCAGCATATGTGAAGTTGTAGTTGTCCTTACTGTTCTTCAGTGTGCAGTGATTACAGTAGGTATATGACCCATGATGCCACATGGATCATTGGGGGGGCGGGGGGTAGGGAGCTGCCACCATGGAGTTCTCCAGGGACTGCACAGGGTGGCGAGTCCATGGACCTATAGATCAATAAGAACCTGCAGCATTTCTGTTTGCTGCCAGAGAAGCCCCATTGTGTCCTGGTGCATCTCCCTTTCCTTTTCCTGATGGGATTCTTGGGTCTCTCTCTTTTTCTCCCATCATCTCTATCCCTCTCCATGCTGTCTGCTACGTGGGCCTGGTAGGCCCTTTGTTTGTGGTCTGACGCATCAGTGCCTTGCAGGATCTACTTGAACATATTCTCCTTAGTATGCTCCCTTCTCCTTCGCATCAGGCTCAGGTGTTCTGCGGCTGTGGAGGGGGCATCCCTCAAGGCCCCAATGTCAGCAGCTACACATAAAACAGACAGTTGTATCGTACTTACAGTTACAATGGAAAGTGAAAGTTTCAAAACTCCATTCCTTTATTCCCATATATATATATTTTTTTAAATAAGATAGGCTTATTGTCACTTCAGCTGTGGAGCGCCTCTGCACAGCACTGCTCTCCAACCCCAGTCATGGTGAGTATCACATGCCAAAGGGTGTGGGGGAGAGAAAAGAGGGTATTAACATTTTCAATTGCATGAAACAATTCCATCCCTATTTCCATTGGAACAAGTATAGCGCAACAATACAGAGTACTGGCACTATGTTCCAGAGGTGGTGGTGATTTTAGCTGCTCTCTCACTCCTGAGGGTCACAAAAGGCACAGAGGGCACAGCTGCGGCTGGCGTTCCAAAGCCACCTAGGTCCATACGCCACTCTCCTGTTTACTACAATAGTGCCAGCCAAACTCATCGCAGAGTGGCATGGGAAAGTGTCCTGCCATAGAAGAAGAAATAAGATGGCCATCTGTAGAAACTCTTGGGAGAGGATTGCAGAGTATCTCCATGACAGTTTCATTGAGATCTCTCAGGAGGATACGAAGGGTATCCCTATGTAACCTCCCCTCATCCCAACAGAATCATACAGAGGAACAAAAAAAGCAGATAGCTACCTCTGTTTGTGGTATCACTACCTCTTCTCGTACGTGTAAAACGATGAAAAAAGTAGATACCTGTATCTTTGGTAACTTGGGATGGCCCTGGTGCCATCTTTACATTTAAACATTGTAAGGGAAAACGCATGCACACACTTACTAGAGGTCCCCTCCCCTGTGTTGGGCTTGCCTGGTGGTATTGGCTAGATTGAGGTAGAGTCTCAAAGAGGTCCTGGCTCATGGCATAGCCAGGCACCCGCCCAAGGCCTCTCTCCTCTTCCTCACTGTTCACGGTAGGGGTCTGAGTCTCTGGCTCCACCTGAGGTATCCACAGTGGTCTGCAGGGTGCTGGTGGACTCTCTGCCATGTATGGCATGCAGCTCATCGTAAAAGAGGCAGGTCTGTAGCTTTGCACCAGTTCAACTGTTGGCCTACCTGGCCTTGCAGTATGCTTGTCACAGCTCCTTCACTTTCTTGCATCACTGCTGCTGATCCCCATCATACCCCTTCGTAGATGTCCACGTTTCTATGACTGGTCCATATCTGTACCCATATAAACCCAGGACTCTCCACTCCAGGAGCATGTCTGCAACAGGTAGCTGGCATGGTTGGCTGGGCAGCTGCACACAACAAGAGAGCCACTAGGTGTGTTCACCAACCTGGGCAGTCAGGGAAAGGCATTTCAAAAATAGGCAGGATATTTTGAGGAGGAAGGGGTGGCTGCCAGTCTTTGTGATGCCTAAGCAGTAGAGTTCACAATTGTACCCAGAGTGATCACCGCTGGGCATTGTGGGACCGCTGCTGGAGGAGACATGATCCCATTACACAGTAATAACTCTGCCCATACAGCAATATTCAGGTGTGTGCTACCTCCCAGTGTCAGAATAGTTTTCCCAGTCCCTGTCCTTACCAGGGCTAAAATTTCCACATATGAACCAAGCTTGATTTTTTTTTTTTTTTAATTCACAATGGCGGAGGTTTACAGTAAAGGATCTTCTGAATTATGCAATGTGGGGGGAGGTGAGGCGGGCTGAAACTGGTGACACCTACATGTTAAAGCAGATGCCTCTGAAAGTTTCCACTAGACTAGAGTTCCTCTTTCACTTCTAAGGGTAATAAACAGAACTGGATGTGAACAAAGTCTCTATAAAAAAGAAAACGTTTATATGGAATTTTATTACACTAAGTTAATATTAAATCAGGCAATTAACATTCAGAGCATCCAACTGATGGAGCCAATAGCAATCATTACAGCTCACTGTTATGGGGGTTGGGGAAAGATAAAAAATAAAATGCTTGTATTTAGGTGTCACACCATTAGAAATGGATATAGAAGGATATGGCATACCATAGCGTATTTTTAAATTAAGAAGAGCATTCTTTCCACAAAGAGACAGAGAAGACTGATTGTCTATTCTGGTTTCACACATGTAGTTAATTATACTGTACCTCAACAATTAAAAATGAATTATTTTAAGTCTCACGTTACTGATAGTACCATAAACTTTTAAAAGAAAAGTAATTTCTTTCTTGGTCCCTAAACTCACTGAAGTGTGTGGGCAAAATCAGAATGTCCTTACACAAACAATGCAGATATGTAGGCACTAAATGCAGGAGAGCAGCAACAAGCCCCAGAACCTTAAGTCAGACAGTTGAGGAAACAAATTTTTATGGAGAAAAAAAGGTCAGGGCTAACTAAAATCCAACTTCTAATTAGTTTCCCAAATTAGCAGAACTGTTCCAGGTCAAGAACAAATTAAACACAAGAATAGAACTTTTTATGGCTGCAGTGCAATAGCCTGGAAGGAATATCATAATGCAGGTCACTGACACCCTAGGGCATAGTTTTTGATCACAGACTAATTTTAAGCTCCCAAACACCTTATAGGAGCACAGTATTTCCATTGTAAGTCTCAGCAACACTAAACTCTTCCCTATTGGCAGATTCCAATCAGGAGATCAATGGTCTGACCTGTGACCCTCTCTAGGCCTTGGGAATAGGGCTTCATAATTAATGACTCCTGCACAACAAAATAGAAGATGTAGACCAAGTGTCACATGGATACTTTTACAAATCATTCTCCAAATCTGTGGTGGGGTTATATTCACAAAGACTGAGCTCTCAAAATTCCAACAAGCACAAATTCATGCCACTAACTCACTAACATAGGGATCTGGCATTAGAGACATTAGAGTTCCATATGACACAACAACAGAATGCCAGCTGGTCCCAGGTGGTTTATAGCAATATTGCTAATATGCAGCCATAAAGCTCCTTGGAAATACAGCTATCCAATTAAGCTGAGCTCTTCTGGGAAGGCTATAAAAGGAAGAAGAGCAGTCTTCACCTCAGACCGCCATTTAATCACAGTGATGAAACAGAACAAAGTCAAGCCCTATGCAGAGGGCAGATTATTCCCCTAACTAGTGAGACAACCCAGAGTGGTTTCCAGCAAGTTTCAACCATCTAGGTTTCATGTGGGTTATTTGGCTATGGATCTCCTCAGATTCCTGGGCTACTCACCTCTACAAATGCACCAGTTAAAAAACAATGTAGCAACAACAATTATTATAAAACAAAATGTGAAGAGCTCTTTTTTACCCTTCATCACGAAAACTGCACATAAATTCATTTCACCGTAGGTTGCACATTCAGGTGTAAACTGTTCCTAGACCTACAAAACTCGACAGTATGTTAAAGAGCGAAAAGATTGGAATCCAGTTCTTCAGTGCTAGCAGACAGAAAATAATCTGTAGTAGTAGCTATTATACTGAAGACTTTAGGAGCTGTAGATTAATGTGTGTGCCCTCTGTCATTTAAGGCCTTTCAGCTTTGAGGGAGGGAAAGACAATTCAACTACTCTCAACACAGACAATGAGTCGAATCATATAAGTGTTAATATCCCTTAACTTTGCAGGATGTCTTATTATTTATAATTTAAAATAGCACCACAGTTGTGTATGGTGCTGTACAGTGATTGGAAACATGATCCCAATACAAAAGAGGTTTGGCATGACACAATGCAAGAATGGAGGATGGCAAAGGGGAGAGAAGGAAGTAAAGTTATGGTGTTACATTGTGTGTGCTGGTTCTTTTTTTTAATATTACTTTTATTGTAATAGGTTGAGTGAAGGCAATTGCTGGAAAGATTAGGGAAAAGAGTGGGCTCTGAGGGGATGTCCACTCCAGGACACAAAGTGTGGTGAGTTTGTGAGGGGCATGCTTGGCAGTGTTCAAAATTTTTCAAACAAAATTTGGAATATAACACAACTGAAGAGATTGGAAGGCTCAAAGGATCAGTAATGGTAGATAGTGCATTTCCCTTCTAGATCTCTGGTATAAATAAAGCCCAGGTCAGGAAGATCAAACCTAATAAACTTTCTTGTTTTCTTGGGGGGGCCTACTTGGAGAGAGAACAGGCGTACTTGTGGCACCTTAGAGACTAACAAATTTGTTAGTCTCTAAGGTGCCACAAGTACTCCTGTTCTTTTTGCGGATACAGACTAACACGGCTGCTACTCTGATACTTGGAGAGAGTTGAGGGTCTCAGTCCTCCAGTTCCTAGAAGACATAAAAATCTAATCCTTCCAAACCTATTTATAATCTCTAAATGTTGATTTCACCATACCCATGCAAACAGATGAAAAAAAAATTTCCATCGATAATAGAAATGTACAGATAGGCAAAGTAAGAAAAATGCTGCTAGAGAAGAGTCCCATCTTAATAATGTATATAATGAATGCTGTATAAAGCATGTATTTACAACTCTGCTGAAACAGCCAGCTCTGGCATTAGCTGAGCTAGAGCTGCAGACAACTATGTGGCATTCATAAAGCTTAGCTTTTGGATTCTCAATGTCAGTCCTTAAATAGTTGTCTGACCCCTGCTCTCCCATAACTGCCTGCTACTATGAAAATTAATTAACAAAAAATCAATAAAAATTGAAAAAAGCTTAAACACAAACATTGATACCTGCTGAAATTATAATAAAAAAAATGAATTCTGCCAAGCCTAATTATAAATCACAATTTGCATCCTCCTTGGCAGTCTCAGTAGGGAATAAGGACTGAATGGGCTGGCTGAGTAAGTTATCCCCTCAAGCCTAGAAGTGGTCTTCTCCAGGATGAGGCTTAAGGCATACTGGCTTTCCTTTGCAATGGGAGTAAAACTGTTTTTCAAAACAGTTTAGAATTGTTTCAGACTGTTTAAACTCAGGTCAGTTGGTCAAAATAGAGAGGGCCACTGCATTTACACTGAATTTAAAAACAATTATCAGCTTAAACATTATTTGACCCCTGATCACTATGCTTGGCTAAATCGTGTTCTGACAAAACACAATTTTACTACCAATAGACCAGGGGCCTGAGTGGAGCAAAGTATGTGTAGATGAAGAGGGCAAAGGGAAGCCTGCACTGGTGATCTGTGCTGTACCTGTTCTGTGACTGTAAGTTTCCAGCTCAGTGTGGCATTTTTCATAAGCACTAAAAAACAATATTTAAAAGACAAAGGAAAAGTTAAAGCTAAATAAAATTTACACAGAGATGTTCAGATACTCTGACCAAACAAGGAAAGCTGATACACATTTGATTTTTTGCGAGGTGAGTATTTGGATGTTAGGTTAGGGAAGGTATCAGAGAGTACTTAAAAGTGAGTTTCAGCTATCAGGCCCCATTACCGAGAGCACTTCCTTCTCATTTCCCTCTCTGTACTTCTCTGGCTCTTTCTTCCCTATCCATAGCTTTGGTATATGCTTGTCACTCTCTACCGTCCATCTGTTAGTCTTTCACAGAGTGCCGTGAGGATGTGCTTAGACAGTGGTTTCTCCAGCAGCACTATTAAGACCAGATGAAACCAACTAGAACTGTACAATATCAGTGATGCATGGAAACAAAGGTACAATCCCACAAGTCATTTTGTGAGATTTTTCCAGAGAAGCTATGGAGGTGGGAGGAAGATGACATATAGTATTTCCACAATTCAATAAAACCAATTTTAACTCCTTTCTGATAAGTGAATTGATTTCCAGTATCAAGGCATATGTCTGAAATTTAACTACTCAGTTAATCAGATCTGAACAGCTATTTTCAGCATCTCTAATCAATAATTATTTTACTCAACTAGACCATAATCCACAGGTAAACAGCAATAACTGAAAAGCAGACTGAAGTTGTTAAAATGCCAGTTTCGTATTTATCATGTCCAAGAAGTAGAGCTCCCATAAGCATATCATATCTGAAATCTGACTGTACAGAAGGATAATGGAAAAACCTACTCAACCTCAGCTAGAGTGGCATGGCTAGAATTTGGTGCTGATCATGCAAACCAAAGAGCTGACTAGCTCAGACCACAAGTCATCTGCATGAACCTAGCTGCTATGATTAGTGGAACCTGCTGGGTCATACATAGCTCATGAAGTATTCCCCCTCTCCCCAAACCCCCAGGGGAACTTTTGCATAACTGAGCAGCTTGTTTTCCCCCCACATTTAAACCTGTAAAGTTTTGGTACAAGTTAGAGCAAGACCTAGTTCAGAAAACTGAAGAAAATGTAAATTCCAGAGACAAATGATTTAAAATAAGAGCATTTTAGAGAATAACAATATAATTATAGTTCAGCTGAACTGAAAGAAATGCTTTCTGCTCTCTGCACAGAGCTCTAGCTGCTGCTGCTATATGAACATGCAGTTCACAATGACACTGTGTGCGTGCTGACCTGAATACACAGAAGCAAACCAAATTCAGCAGGTACCAGCATATATGTTCCCTTCCATATTTTATTTATGCAGGTTAGCACTAAACTTCAGGATTATTTATAAAATTATTGCTAGGGAGGGGTTGATAGTCTGTTTTCTAGCCACAGAGGGAGACCCTAAAACTTTGTACTTATTCCAGCTGTCGCCTTAACCTCCTCCCCAAGTAGGACTAAAGATGAACTGATTGGTTCTGCCTTTGAAATGGGAAAAAACATCTCCAAGCAGAGGAAAATTATGAACTCTGAAATTAAAATGCAAGTGTCAGCTGTATCTACAAACTAAATCAGAGTATTACAGGCTAGCTTCTTGATTTAAGATTTTTTAAAGGCTTTACATTCCTATCACATACAGTTTTGAAGACTCAGTACACTTCTTGTGCCCTATTGAAAGAGGTCAATTGTACCTTTCCATGTGTTTAGATTATGTCCCATATAAAAATCAGTGGAGAGTTTCTTTCAAATAATTCGCTGGAATTGTCTTATCTAGTTGGGCAGCTCCACCACCAACATGGTAACGAGGTCATGCTACATCAAGCGTTAGTCTACTGAGCACCCACTCTATTCCCCACTTAAGACGTGATCTTGCAAGATGTGACAAGACTGCTTCAACAGAAGTTGAAGGAACTCAGCAGTTAATAATAATAATTAATAAATAATAAGTAAAAATAGTAAAATAAATACCCTCAGTTTGTAAGGGTATGCCTACACTACCCGCCGGATTGGCGGGCAGCAATTGATACAGCGGGGATCAATTTATCGCATCTAGTCTAGCTGTGAGAGGTGCAGGCGGAGTCGATGGGGGAGCAGCAGCAGTCGACTCACCGTGGTGAAGACACCACGGTAAATCGATCTAAGCACGTCGACTTCAGCTACGTTATTCACGTAGCTGAAGTTGCTTAACTTAGATTGTTCCCCCCCCCCCCCCCCAAGTGTAGACCACGGCAACGATCAAGCCATTAAACATGTAACAGGGCCTGGGACTGAAGCAGAAATGCTTAAATACAGCCTGACAAAAAGGGAGGTTGAAGCTTGGAACACTATATTGGGATGGTCAATACTCATTTTAAGTGGAATAGCAGCATTTAAAATAAAATGTGAAACTAGTTATTTCTTTACTCTCCAGATAAAAAAATCTTGAAAGTGCAACTTCCTTTTTCCTCTCTTCTTCCTACCCCCCCCCCCCCAAAAAAAATTTCTCTTCTCTCATTTTGATTCCCTCTTTCCCAAGTTCATAATGAAACTTCAAATGAACATGGCTTTATTTACTTCCTCATGTGTACACCACTCACTGATGTTAGCCCAACTTTGGCGATAATGTTAACCGCTACTGCAGAGCCAGCAGAGGAAACTAAAGAGCAACAACGGTTGTGGGCTAAAGCTGTAGATAAGAACTTGTGCACCACATTTAATGCAGTATCAGTTTGTTGATCTGTGAAGAAATGCAGAAGGCATGCAATTCACCCAGTCTTGTGCACTGCTAAATCAACAGAACAAACTGAATATAAAATGTAAAGAGCATGAAGTCAGTTATCTTAATATAAAATCCCAGACAATTCACAAGAATTCTGGGCCTTTTAGACACCACAAGAGAGGATTACTACCTGAGATTTAATTTTACAGTTAAAAATAAATCTATCAGGGAAAACACAGATCTGGTTGCTGGGTCACTTTATTATTTTATTTATTTATTTATTTATTTGGGGGGGGGGGGGAAGAAGAGTCACAAACCATGACTAGTCTTTACTGGCTAGCAGCTGAATTGCCAGTTAGTAAAAATGCCACACATGGAGCCAATATGCAAATGTCCTGTCCAGATCTCAGTGCACAGTTGTTATATCAACATATTCAAACATCAGCGTGTCAATGAAGAACTGGCTGTTCACGCTTTGAAAGGGATTCTCTGTACCAAGTCTTTCCAAGCTCAGTTCACATGGGAGTCCTGAGAAGCCTCCTTTGTTTGACCTGTTATGGCTGCCATTGAGTGGCTTCCTTACACCAGAACTGCTCTGTACTGAAGGTGAGATTGTGGGTGGCCTCAAGTAGCACCCACTCATCTTGTCCTATTCTCTTTTAGCACACCTCCTTTGATACTTCCAATAGATGACCTGATACAAATGCTGCAACAGTACCCAATATCCTGCACCTCTGCTGCATGCAGTACTGACTAAAAAACACAGAAGGTTTCACTTTACACAACGAAAGCTGCAAGAACTTCACATGAACCTAAGTCATTGAGATGAACCTGACCACTGGGCAAGACTTCCACCTTCTAGTCTGATGCAATGCTTATAATAAGTCTCCAATCCCAGAGAGCAAATAGAGTAAAGATTATTACTGTTAGAGATATAATGCAACTTTCAGTGATGAGCAGACACTGGTGGTATAATGAAGATGCTACTCTGAAAAGCACTTGTCAGAAGTCAGACTCTTTTGCAAAGGCTTGTTTTGACAGGCTACTTACACCTCCCACTCTACTCAAAACCCTCTCCATTTTGGTGGGGGAAAAAATCAGAAAAATTGGAGAAATTAGGGTTTTCTGTTTTTCACCACAATCAAGAGGGTTTTGAGCAGAGATATGGGCACATAGGGCCCAGCTATCCCTCACCCTCAGATGACTGCCTCACCCCATATAGAGTGACTGCTTTCCTTCCACAGGCATCTATCTGTGCGGTCACTGGCTCACTCCTTTATCATGAGTGCCCAAATGGTGATTTTAGTTTTCACTGAAATTGATGCCTAGAACATTCCTTGAAATTTTGGATTTTCAGAGGTTATTGCATAACAAAATGGAGAATTGCCACAGTGTAGAGTGCAGAACCTCATTTGGCCAATTAATAAAATCACACAGACACACCACCCTTTGTAGCAGCTTGACACATATGTTGAATAAGGCATATCAGATCATTGAAAGAGGCAAAAGCTGTTTTGTGGGTGCTTATTTTTGTACTGAAAGATCAATTTAAGAAGTTGAGATGACAAACATCTATTGGATCAGGTTGGGTCTTGTGACCAAGCCAGCAGACATAGCCATATGGCTCCTGCTAGATTTGGCTGATAGATTACAGTCCAGGAATGATCATCGGTATAAATTATAGCAGTGTACACAGTTCTGCATATTATGAAGTTAAAAGCTGACTGTCACTAGTTTTCATCAGTAGCTCATCTGGCACCATCTAGCCAAAGAGAGATAACTGCCATCCTGAATTACACAGATTTAAATCTACTGTGTTTTGGGTACAGACCAGCACAGAAGGAAGTTTATCTGTTCTGCTTTCAGTGACAGTCCTGGAAGGAGACCACAGCCGGCTACCAAATAAAGAAACAAAGAAGCCATTTTCAAGGAGGAATGCATTTATTCCTCCTGCTCTGGATGCTGGCAAAGATTGCTTTAAACCAGGGGTCCCCAACGTGGTGCCTGTGGGCACCATGGCGCCCGCCGGGGCGTCTAAGTGCACCTGCGTACTGGCCATCGGATGAGCATCTGCCGAAATGCCGCCGAGAAGCAGTGTCATCCAGAGGCGGCGCCGCCGAAATGCCGTCGATTTTTGGTGGCATTTCAGCGGTGATGCCTCTGGATGACGCTGCTTCTCAGCGGCGACACCTATTGACATTGCCGCTTGTCGGCGGCATTTCAGTGGATACTTGTCTGCCGCCATGGTCCTCCATGGCTCGTCGTCTGGCGCCTGCCAGAGGAAAAAGGTTGGGGACCACTGCTTTACACCTTCAACCTGGAATATACCATACTTTAATTTCATCCTTGCTACGAAGGTTTCTGAGGGAAGCAACATTAAATAAATAATGCCACCTTTTCTGAGACTGTCCCCAACAAGATCATATACTCCAGTTTTTGTACATGTTAGACTTCTTTGTAAAGTCACTCAAGTTTAAAAAGCCTCCTTTACTAAAGCAAGTGGTCCTGTACAGGGCCAGAAACTTAAGAGTATGTTCACTAACTACTTTTTCTAGTATGTGCCCTTATGGAGGTGTAGGTAACAATCTTTGGGAATAAGTCCATACTAAAAATAAACTATTTAGTATTCAATGCAGTACAAGACATCAGGCTAACTTTAAAATATTGATCTACTAGTCTATTACAATAAAAACATTGTGTCTTCAGAAGATATTCCTTCAAATGTCACCATCTCAACCCCCCTTTCCCCCCACCCCCAATCAATTACTACAGTTCTCAGTTTAACATCTTTACAAGTTTTCAGTGGCTTGCTAACAGCTTTGCTTCCTCATATCAGACCACAATATTGGCCTATTTGGTCTCCCTACTTCAACGACAGCAGCTATCTAAGGTGTTTAAGTCAAACCCCAATTTTCTCCCACAACAATCAAGCAACATACCTCAAGTACACCTACACAATGGACTTTCATACACTTAATGCAGACATCAGTTGTATCTGATTCACTCCAAACCCCACTACTTACAGCTAATGTCCTGTTCTGTTGACTAAGAAAGCAGTTTTCTGTGAGCTAAAATTATACAGTACCACAGAAGATAGAGAGGAAAGACTCACTAGATCATTGAGTTCACCCCCGTACAAGGGCAGGATATAGTTCTCTCAATAATCAAAAACAAAGAATTTCAAATAAAACATGGGACCATTGTCCTTAAAACTCCCCCTAGCAAGCCATCTGTTTCTGCTTGCCAGTACAAACACCACTACATAAAGGCAAACACAGGTGAGGTCACTGAAGGTGTGGGAGAAGGAAGTATAGATGGAGGACCTGCCACCCTTGCTCATCTCACCCCTCCTGTACACAAACATGTTGCTCTGTAGTCAGGCCCAAAAATGGTTTTCATGCAGGAACTGAAAATGCAGTCTCAGCACTACAATTTGGAAACACTCAATCCTGTTGAAGTCTGAAGGGAAAGAGAATGAATCGGGGGGGAGGGAGGGAAAAAAAAAAATCACATGAAGAGTAGGCAGGTGGTGGAGCCCAAACGATGGACTGATATCACTATTCAGAATAGGAAGAAGCCTTGATAACTCAGTTAAAATAACCCAAATCTAAACACTGCAGAAATGAGAAAACACTAACCATAGTTAAGTTGATTTAGGTGCAACAAAGTAGTTATTGAAAAATGTAATCGCCCGTTGAGGACTCAAGAAAAACAGCAAAGTGCAACTCAAAAGTAGAGGACTCTTGCATATACTGTCGGGGGTATTTACATCCCATACTTTTAAAATTCTTGCAATAAGCTGCCCATGAACTACACTGACATCTACAGGGAACAGAACACTGATCTTCTGAAGGATCTCCAGACTTGTTAACCTCCCAAGCATGCCACAAACCTCATCTTTTCTTTCTTTCTTTTTTTTTTGGGGGGGGGGGGGGGGGTTCTTTCTGGATTCAGAAGAGGAAATGGATCAGGATGATCAGTGCTTTTGTGTTATTTTGTGTGTTTTTAATATATGGAACAGTATAGGATTGATGCCTATGGCGATTTTTATACATTTGAAATAAAACATAATTATTGCAGTAGCTGTACATTTTAAACAGGGTGAGGAGAAGAAAAGAGCCTAGCTTTGGCTAGTGGAATCTTTGGACAATTTATTCTCCTCTCCCCACCCTACTGCCAAACCAAAAGCAAGTATCAGCACACTTTAGGTCTGGATACTTGCCAGCTGGCACACAGGCCAACAAAACCAGAAGCCACCAGAAATACATTACAGTTTCTCATGAATTTAAGACCTAGACTCAGTGAACATAGGCACAGATTGAGAGCAACTGGTCCTAATGACACCAGAGAGCATGTGAAGAGAAAGCAGAGAAGTCTATGCATCATGATGCACATCCAGACACAAAGCATAAAATAGCCAGATCAGTGCATTTAGAACTGGGACCCTCTTGGATCAGAATGTGGGCTTTTTGAGGGGGAGGGGAAGAACCATGAACCTTCCAGTTTTCTTCACTTTTTTCAGAGAATGCCATTTACCAACACCCTTTTTCATACAGCAATATCCAAAATCTGGACAGAAAGGTGGTCTTCCATAGAGCCACAGTCAATGACTGAGAAGCAAATCATAAGGGACACTGGATGGACACAGTGTGGAAATAGCACCCCTTCCTTTTTCTGGGGCAGACTGAATAAATTCCAAGCTCCATTTGCCCAAAGATCAAGTCTAGAGATAGATGTCAACTTGAATCTCCTGCACGGTAATACCATGCACTGCTGTAGAATCATCTGACAAAAGACTGAGAATCCAGTGAACTGCCACAGTTACAAAATCATACAAGATTTTTATCATACAGTGCCCACATAGGAAAAGGCCAAGCACTTTTCCTCTTTACTCAGCTGTTTTACAGAGTTGCAAGTCAAAAGTCAATTATCTTCACTCACTTTTGGAGCATAGCCACAAGATTACTAACGAGCAGCTTAATGGCTACAGTTCAAATGCTATTCAATCAAGTCCAGAATATGTGGGTATACTGCAGTAATGGTACCATGACATCATAGGCAAGTTATCTGCTGAAATCAGATGAAGTTAGACAATATGCATCTTTCCCTTCCCTCCTCACAGAGAGCATAATGAAAGTATGAGCAGCGTTAATTAAGTATTTTAGATTTAGCTTCATTCCTTAACATGGTACAAAGCTTTCACAGTTCTCTCTACAGCATTCTAAGTCACACATGCCATCAGAGGGTGATGTTCACCACTGTTTCAAAGTAGGTATCTAATTATGGCAAGTCACGGAAAGATGTAAGAAAAGAGATATGTATTTGCTTGCAGAATATGTAATTTTTCTCAACAATCCCAAGTTTGTAAAACAGAGACATGTGAAGAGTGAGAAATACCTTCTTCTGGGAGTGCATTAGATTTGCACCATGTATTACTGTTTATTCCCCTCAGAAGGTCTTACTCATTTATATGCACTTAAGATTGACCTGGTTTCAGGATAGATCGCTACTAGCCATGACAATGGGGAAAGGGGGAGTTCAGCCAGGATCTGGTGAGATTATCAGAGATCTCTCAATCAAGAGAGATGTGCTAACAGATTTAGTGTGCTTAGCACAAGTTACTTCCACAGCCCAGATGTACTAGTCACTCTGAATGTCCTCACTCCAGATGTGCCACAAACACTGTTCTGAGTGAAGTGACTTGTACAATCTCACACTGCTGCTGGCACCTGGGAATTTTTTTTCTGAACAATAGTTCTGAACACCAGAACTGCCCTCACTGTGGTGCATTGAGGTGTATCTCATCAGAATAACTGACTGGAAGCCAGGGCTCTTGGGTTCTATTCCTGGGTTTTTGTGTACCATGAGCAAGTCAACTTCTCTGAGCCTCAGTTTACTCTCTGTGAATGAAAATAGTTTTCACCCCTATACAAAAGCACTGCAAGGCTAAATTATTTATTATAGTAGTGCTGAGTATTGTTCATGTTCACATTTCCATTCAAGTGTTGTATAAAGAAATGAACTTAAGACCAGGAAACTACAGGCAAACACTTCCTTAAAGTTTAGTCAGTATCACCTTTCCAGTAACAGAATCATTAAGGTCACGTCATAATATAAAAAGGTATCTGAGCTGGAACCAGAGATATAGTTTGAGGGTTGCAAGGACTCTCTCAATGTCAGCCTTGCTTATGCTAGAAAAATTAGTACCCATATGCAGCTGGGTTATTGCCAGAATATGTGGTAGCAAGAGTGTACATAAGGCTCAGATTTTTGCCACAATCTGACAAAAATAATAATCATGAGATGGTAGTAAGAGTGCCTGAGTCCTGTATACATTAGTATAGTACCAATATCAGCAGCTGTAATATAGGTACTAATTTTTCTAGTTTAGACAAAAAAACCTCTCTAAAAATATCCTGCTTCATCTCTTCACTATGGTGCTGTTGTTACAGAAGGAAGCACCTTTTGAACATGTGGTAATTCTCTCTCTGTCAGCCATTTTTTCATACTCTTAACCAACCCCAAACATCCAGACTGGACCAGATTAAAATAACCAAAAGTACATTTCAAACTAAAAAAATATTTAAGTATGGTACATGTGCACTTCAGTTTTCCTTCCTGGTCAGCATTTTCTACAAGTCTTACAGATTTTTCTACATTTTTTAACCTGAATTGTGCTGTTTCAAATATAGTACACAAAGCCAAGGCAAGATACTAAACACAAACCAACAGACTATAGCTCAGGTTAGCAGATTTAAAAATTAGGCTCAGTGTAAACATTTAAAAATCTGATGCTTACACTTCCACAATGGGTCTAAAATTTAACATCTAAAAAGGTTAAAGCGGACACTATTCTGAGCACACAGTTGCAGCAACAATGGATGCAGCTATTGCAGTAACATGTTGTAAATAATGTAATTAAGGTGTATAAATTCTAATGCAATTTGTGGGTAAGAGACATGTGAATGTGCAGGAGCAGATATATTCAAGTCAAAGCCATTTTGGTTTACATAACTGCAAGAGAACCACCCCCAAATGGATTTTTTTGTAACCACCATACATTTAATTGAATTGATTGCCCTCCCACCTAAAATATGTAAGAAACTGGTTTTCTAGGACACTAAACTAAATTTCAGTCCATTTCTCTAATACACTCGAGAAAGCATGGTTTATGATAAAAATACTAAGGTGACTGCACAATCCATGCATTTCTTGCATGTCTATCAATTAAGTATTCAACTTCCAGTTTTGCAAAAGAATCACACTAAAGTCGGCCTGTAAAAGAGCCTACTCTTCACCACTCCTTGAATGAGCTGCTATGTCTTAGGCCCCAGCTCAGAAAAAATTAAACATGTTTGTAACTTTATGCAGGTAAACAGTCCCAGTGAAGAATATTCACATGCACAAAGTTACTTATGTGCTTAAATCTTTGTGGGATTGGGGCTTTAATGAGTGTGTTTTTTAATTATCAACCTTCTACCTGAAGGTCATTTTGGAGAGTAAAGATCTGGATGTAAACTTTTTAAAGCTAAACTGCTAAAGGCTCAATTGCTTGGAAGAAAAAAGATCCATCTTGTTTTATATTGATAACAAACATGGAGATATTAACTACAGAAAAAATAACTTATGTGAACAATACAACACTAGACTTTTTTTTAGTTATTTTGAAGAAAGTGTAGTTTAGAATCTTTATAAAAACCATGCACTATAATCTGTTATAAAATACACATTTTCTGTTTTTGTTGGATACATTCTTCATTTGTTATTTTTGGATCCTTTTTCAGTTTTAGGCATACAAATATTTTTAAAAAGCGAACAGATAACTTTATGCTGCCAAGCTGGAGGGGACTCAAAGGTCTTTGGTAGATTGAGAAATCTACACACAAAACCTATCTAATCCACCCAAGGCATTCACTTACAGCTCCAGAGTTCCATTAAATACTCAGTGTTGCACACTTATCACTGAAGTTTATCAACACAGAAGATAAAATTCAGTATCAATATTTGACAAGTGTGGTGACAAAAGATTATCTAATTATTCTTTAATGCAAGAATTTCCAGCAGGAGGCAAAGGAAAGAAACACTACATTGGTGTCAATTACTTTAAATGTTTATCTTGTAGAAAATAATTCAATTAATAATATATGTTCAGTACTTCATATTTACTTGATACTGTCTATGGTATAGCTAGCTCTCAACTGTTAAACAGTCTGAAAAGATGGAAGATGCTGTTGATTATAAACTGAATAAACACAAAAATTGTAAACTGTGTCCTTTGCAATCAAAGGGGTCAGAGTGGCGGGGGGGGGGGGGGGGGAAAGGGGGGGGAAAGGGGGGGGAAGGGGGGGGAAGGGGTGGAGACTCAAAGGATGCTGGGGACCGACTATCTCGGGAAAAGAGTGGAAAGGAGGAGGTATCGCTGATCCCTTCCCCTGCACTTACCTTGAGGACATCCCCCCGTTTGAAGCTCAGCTCATCGTCTGCAGTGGCTTTGAAATCGTATTTGGCGATGGCTTCCATGCTGGGGCTGCTCAGCGTACAGCAGTGCGGGGGGTGGGTGGGAAGGGAGCTCTCCCTGAAGCCTCCTCTCCTCCTCCGGGGGCTCCCGGCTCAGCCCTCCCTCTGTCCGGCTGCTGCAGGGACTCTGGCTCCGTCTACCACATGCAAGGGAGAGCCAGGGACGATCTGCCCTATTGGAGGAGGAGGAGGAGGAGGAAGAGACTGATCATTAGGGGAACCGTGGCACGGATGGATGGCAGGGGCCGCGCCCTGCGCCTCTCCCTCCTCCCGACCCAGACCCGGCTGCCGCTTCCTCTTTCGGCCGCTTCCTTCTCAGTTCGGGGCTCAGCCAGGAAGCACCGAGTGACACATGCTGTGGCCAATAGCAGCAGCGATGTCTGCAGTGCAGAGGGCACAGCGCAGGCCCCCCCCCCCCTCCAACGTGCGGGGAGGACGGGGAACTAACCCAGCCCTTAAGCCCCCAGCAAGTCCCACTACACCAAGCCACAGCAAGAGCACTTCCCACAGCGCCCTTCCTGACATGCGGCTCCATACTCCGGCTGCACCTCAGGCTGGGGGGAAAACGCACAGATAGCACACGGGCGGGGGGCACCCTGCCTTGATGCTCTTATCCCGCAGGGGACACTAAGGCTCCCCCTTAAGAGCAGCCCGCGCACACACCCCTTTTCAGGCATCACTCTTACAGAGAGCAGAACCTTCTCTGCTCAGATGAGATGGCTGCAGGGTTGTAGCCATGTTGGCCCCAGGATATTGGAGATAAGGTGGGTGAGGTAGTATCTTATATTGGATCAACTTTTGTCATAGGTGCTGAAACTAGGGTTGCTGCTGCACCCCCTGGCTTTAAGTGGTTTCCATTATATACAGGATTTATAGTTTGGTTCAATGGTCTCAGCACCCCCATTATAAAAATTGTCCCAGCGCTCCTGACTTTTGTTGGTGAGAGAGACAAGCGTGTGAGTTACACTGAGCTCTTCTTCAGGTCTGGGAAAGGTATTTATCTGTACACTCTCCGTACAAGCTCAAAAAGATAGTTTAGCATAAGCAATTAATGTATTTCAAGGGCCCATTCAAGGAGAAGTGCCCGGTTAACACTTCTCTAGTCATGGGGTGAAGGAAAAAAAAAAAAAAAAAGAGGCTGGGGTGGAGGGTTTAGTGGGTTACAGATTGTTGTAACGAGCCATAGATTCAGTGTTTCTGTTCAATCTATGATTTTTAGTATCTAGCAAAGTTATGAATTTACACTCCCAGGCTCATCTTTTGAAGGTGTTGTGTAGGTTTCCTTTGAGGATGAGGACTGTGAGATAAGATAGAGAGTGATCGCTTTATGAACTGTTCACCCATCCGTGGTATGGTGTTTTTTGTCTTTTACCATTTTCCTGTGCAAGTTCATTTGAGGGGAAAAAGTTATCAAGTGCTTAGCACCCATTGGCAGCCAGATCCCCACCTACTCCCCAGTGCCTCCTGCCCACCACAATCAGCTATTTCACAGTGTCCAGGAGGCACTGGGAGGAAGGGGGAGGAGCGGGGACTGGGCACGCTCAGGGGAGGGGGAGGAACTGGGCAGGAAGAGGTGGGGTGGGGACAGGCACTTGGGAGAAGGGATGGGGTGGGGATGGAGCGGGGGGGGTTGAACACCCCTCGCCCCGGGTCCGAAGGAAGCCAGTGTCTATGCATTCTGTGAAAACATAGAAGAACAGACAGACATGAGTGACCAGTGTATATATAGCTGAGACTACACCCAAGTAAGGATGTAAAAGTTTAACCGGTTAACTGATAACTGAAACCATTAAGACTGATGCTTAACAATTAAACTCTGCTGCCGGCCAGAGCCCAGGACTCTGTTGCCGCCCCGGGGCGCGGTGGCCAGCATGCCTGTGCCTGCGCCCCAGCAGCAGGACCCCGCATAAAATGGTTACACGGTTACTTTTTTTTAAAACCACTATTTACATCCCTACACCCAAGGGCATAATAATTTTCCTATCACAGGGCAGAATCAAAGCAAATTAGCCTACTCCACCCTACAAAAAGTTTGCCATTTAGAAGTGTCATTAGAAAACCCCCACAAACAGCAAGATTACATGCCTAAGCAACATTTTCTATATCAGCAAAAGTTTCTAGGGCACACCTGGCCTAAGACCTTTTGACACACCAACCCATCAAAAAGCAAATCAAATGGACTGACGCCCCTTAAAATGTGCACACCTTTTTCTTGGTCTCTGGCCCATTCCCAAATACCCCAAGAGAACCTGGTTCAATAAGAAATTAAATCCCATTTGACTGCTCACCCCTAGTTGTCAATCTACCACCCCACGATGGAACCCATATGTGGTATCAAACTACAACCCATAATTGATGGGAACCCCAACCTGAACAAAAATCTTTCCTGAACCCTCACTTCTGGCCTTCAAATACACCCCCCCCCCCAACTTCTCCAAGCTCATCATCAGAAGCAAGCTCCCCACAGGCAAACCACACCAACTCAAAGTGGCACCAGCCCCCGCCAGAACGACAGATACAAAAGCTGCAGACAAACCCCCGCTAGTACAACGATCATAACGCTCCACCCCCACAAATCTTTCAAGATGCATGGATCCTATACATGCCTACCACAATATATGGTATATCTCATTCAGTGCACTAAATGCCCAACAATTATCTGGGTGAAACCAGACAATAACTACATTCTCAAATGAACTCACAGGAAAGACAAAAACATCCTATCACCTGTGGGTGAACACTTCTCAAAAAGCGATCAGTCTGTATCTGATCTATCAGTCCTCATTCTCAATGGAAACCTGCACAACACTTACAAAAGACGAGCCAGGGAGGTTAAAGTCCTAACTTTGCTAGACATTAAAAAACATGGACTGAACAGAGACACTGGATTTATGGCTTATTAAAACAATCTATAACCCACTAACCCCCCTTTTTTATCCTATGACTACAGAGGTGTTAACAGGCCGCTCTACTTTGAGTGGACATTAGGAAAAACTTCCTGTCGGAGTGGTTAAGCACTGGAATAAATTGCCTAGGGAGGTTGTGGAATCTCCATAATTGGTGATTTTTAAGAGCAGGTTGGACAAACACCTATCAGGGATGGTCTAGATAATACTTAGTCCTGCCTTGAGTGCAGGGGACTGGACTAGATGACCTCTCGAAGTCCCTTCCAGTTCTATAATTCTATGGTCCCTTAGCGCAGGGGTTCTCACAACAATTTTTTTGGTAGCCTCAGAATCATAATAATAAATCATAAATAATATGTTTATGTAGGCGTTTGGTTTTTTTGCAGACTCAGTAATAAAAATAACATACAGTCATCTCTATTCTTTACTGGACCTAAACAGAGTAGAAACACAAATAAGGTGCTTTGCATGTTTTTGTCTTTTTTTGTTGTTTCTTTTGCTTTTTTTTGGTTGCATTTTTTTTAGACTTGCTAGCTAGTAAGTCTGCTTCTGTGAAAAGTGATATTTGTATGTTTGTTAATATCACTTTTCACAGCAGCAAATTTGTTAACTAGCTGGGAGGCAGTGAAAAGTGATATTAAACATACAAATATCATTTTTCACAGCAGACTTACTCAGCCCTGGCAAGTGGGGGCACAAATTAAGCCTTGGATGAGGAAGTGGGTAGGGAGGTAGCGGGAGCCAGGGGCGATGAGGAGGGTGGTGAGCCTGGTGCCAGCGTCAGACCCCAAAGCCCAGCAGCCGGGGGATGGAGCACGCCACTGTGCAGACAAAGCCCCGCAGACAGAACCTATGGCCAGAGCCCGCCGCCAAACGGCTGGAGCTTGCCACCAAGCCAGAAGTCTGAGCCCCACCGCCTCTGGGAAGGTGGGGAACTCACACTGACTGTCTGCTCCACCAGTGTTTGTGGCTCCAAAGGGGGGCAGGGCCCAACCCCTCCTAGCGGTCCCAGGGGAGGGGCTGCTGCTTTGCCCGCCCCTGCCCCAATCACTGTCCAGGAGGCTGTGGCCACAAGAAAAGCCCCTGGTAGCCACATTTGAGAAATGCTGCCTTAGCGTCACAGCTAAATGCAAGATGGAACAGATTGTTTAGCGTAAGTAGTTAGTACCTATTCAAAGGCAGCGGTTCTCAACCAGGGGTATCCATACCCCTAGGGGTACACAGAGGTCTTCCAGGGGGTACATCAACTCATCTAGATATTTGCCTGAAAAGGAAAAAGTTGAGAACCATTATTCTAAGGCAGTGGCTCTCAACCATTCCAGACTACTGTACCCATTTCAGGAGTCTGATTTGTCTTGCGTATCCCTAAGTTTCACCTCACTTAAAAACTACTTGCTTAAAAACCAGACATAAAAATACCAAAAGTGTGTCAGCACACTATTACTGAAAAATTGCTTACTTTCTCATTGCTACTATATAATTTAAAATAAATCAATTGGAATATAAATATTGTGCTTACATTTCAGTGTATAGTATATAGAGCAGTATAAACAAGTCATTGTCTACTGTTTCTACTGACTTCACTAGTGCTTTTTATGTAGCCTGATGTAAAACTAAGCAAATATCTAGATGAGTTGATGTACTCCCAGAAGACCTCTACGTACCCACCAGGGGTATGCGTTCCCCTGGTTCAGAACCACTGCCTTAAAATATGTGCTAACTTCTTATGCTAAACAATCTGTTCCATCTTGCATGTAGCTGACACTCTTGGAGTACCTTTCCCAGACCTGAAAAATAGCTCTGGTATGGCTTGAAAGCTTGTCTCTCTCATCAACAGAAGTTGGTCCAATAGAAGATATTATCTCTCCCACCTTGCCTATACCCTGGGACTGACACAGCTACAACTACACTGCATATAACATACATGTTGACTGTTGCAAGGTGACACCACCTTTATTTTGAATGACAGAACTCAAATGAAAGAGGTCTCTAGGCAGCCACACTAATTAGCAATTGCTAGTTGCTACCTAGAACAAGTTTTTGCTACCTAGCATTCATGACTGTGGGTGAGATTTATCTGAATATCAGGCATAACAGCTACAAGGAAATCAGAGAAGGGTTTTTTTTTATAAATTTGTATAAAGATGATTATGTAGTGAATGTCACCAGAGAGAGAAATTAGAACATGCATCGTATGTCAAAGTCACTCAAGAAACCTTTGCTCCTCACTATTACTATCAAGTAAGGTAGTGTAATTATGTATTTTGCCCAACAGACAATGTATCATGGCATCAGGAACCCCAGAAAACAACTAAACTGAGTGAAATCATCTGTCAGTCACAATCAGGTTGAACCAGGAAAATAATTCATGAATAAAAAAACCACACGCACACACACCCCTCCAAAAAAAATTATATTATATATATATATAAACCCAATGCAGATAAAAGCCAGACTTGCTTAGAAAGTGGCTTGTGATAGTCTTTGCCACACCACCAACTAAGTGTGGTTGTGGGTATTTGCTATAGACCAGGTACTGGCACCAGCAGAGATGACAGACATTTTGCAAAGACCAGAGTTTACTTTAATTCCATCAGCAGAGAGAGATAAAAGTACAACCAACACAAGAATACATGTTACTAAAATTAACAGATGGCCTAATCGGAAAAGCGACTAAAATTTTACCAAAGATTTATACCACTAAAATGTTTCTTATATCTCACCTTATTTTAGGGTAGGGCAAGAGATTTCACTCACTCTCTCAATTAAAGCCAGACTGTTTGGGGGGCAGGGAGGAAGGCAGAGAATAGAAATAAAGGTAACTTCTTATTAGGAATATGAAGTTTAAATCTGGGTTGGAATGTAAGTATTTACAATGCACCAAGCCCACGGTATCTTAGCAGCAATCAAAACTCCTATGAGTCCCTCTGCTGCACTTTTGAAATACCACAAGGGAAGGTAGGATTTTTTATGCTGCTCCTGCAGCAGCAAATAGTTCTAAGAGAGCTTCCTTGGTTTTACTCCCCATTCTTGCTGTCCTAGGAAGTAGCAAGGGCAGGAACAGAAACATAGATAGCTTAGGAGAGTGGGAGAGAAGGGGGGGGGGGGGGAGAAATGAAGTCTAGTGGGAGCACCTAATAATTGTGAACTGGATTTGGCCCCATATTCTGATAAACAGTAGAGGAAGTCTACTTCCAGGGAAGGAAAGTGTGAGTGGTGGGGGAGGTTGTGTCATCTTGGAAGACAGACACGCACACACACACACACACCTCAAACAACAGGGGTAGAATGAAACAGGTGAAAGGGGTGAGGCTGTGCATTCATCTGAGTTGCCCAAATAAGTGGCAAGTATCAGAGGGGTAGCCGTGTTAGTCTGGATCTGTAATGCTCCAATACGTCTGTTAGTCTATAAGGTGCCACAGGACTCTTTGTCGCTTTTTATTAAATAAGTAGGTATAACAGTATGAGCTAAGTATAGCAAGGCAGTGTGTAAGTTCAATTTTAAACCTAAAAATGCAAAGACGTTCACAGGTAGAGATGATACCCCAATCTATAAGAACATAAGAATGGCCACACTGGGTCACACCAAAGGTCCATCTAGTCCAGTATCCTGTCTTCTGACAGTGGCCAATGCCAGGTACACAGAGGGAATGAACAGAACAGGTAATCATTAAGTGATCCATCTCCTTTCACCCATTCCCAGCTTCTGGCAAACAGAGGCTAGGGACACCATCCCTGCCCATCCTAGCTAGTAGCCATTGATGGACCTATCCTCCATGAATTTATCTAGTTCTTTTTTGAACCCTGTTATAGTCTTGGCCTTCACAATATCCTCTGACAAGGAGTTCCACAGGTTGACTGTGTGTTGTGTGAAAAAATAGTTCCTTTTGTTTGTTTTAAGCCTGCTGCCTGTTAATTTCATTTGGTGACCCCCAATTCTTGTGTTATGAGAAGGAGTAAATAACACTTCCTTATTTACTTTCTCCACACCAGTCATGATTTTATAGACCTCTATCTATCAATCATTCCCTAATTCTCTTCCTTGGTATTTCAGTTGTCCCAAGGATGCTTTGTCAGAGAACTGATCACCACCAGATTTTCAGCCTTAAATAAGCTTCCTGTTTTTCACTGACTGCTAGAAGCTGGGATCACTCGATAAATTGCCTTATTCTCTTCATTCCCTCTGAAGTACCTGGCATGGGCCACTGTCAGAAGACAGGATATCATGTTAGATGGACCATTGGTCTGACCCAGTATGGCCATTTATATGCTCTTAGATTGTTTTTTCGATAGACCCCATCACACATGTGTTCACCTCAACAAGTGATCCTCCCTGTCTCCCCTCCTGCTCACCGGGGGGGGGGGGGGAAAGGGGGGGCTCCACTCCAAGCAGCCCTAGTGATCCCGGCTTCTCCTGAGAGCTCCTCTGGCTTCCGCTACAGCCCTAACAGCAGCTCTTGCAAGACTGCCCCCAGCACTAGCAGGGACTAGTGCTGTCAGGGCCACAACGCATACACAGCCTTTCCTGCCATCCTCAGCAGGAGGGCACTTGTGACAGATCTTCTTTTTTCTATAGCTTCCTCATTTTCCCCACATTGACATTACTTCTTAAATCAAGTGCAAAATAACAATTTAAAAATCACCAGGTATTCTAAAATGCTTTAATACAAGATGATGTCATCTTAAGAGACAAAATGAAAGTGATTCAATAACCATCTGTTTTGTGCAAAATTTTGAATGCCAAGAGGTTTGCTTAGAAATGAGTGAATACAGGTAGCAATTTGTTTGTAGGAGAAAGCTAAGATGTTCCCCACTCCCAATCTTTGCTCCCTGACTGTTAAGTGTTCAATCATTTCCCAAACAGGGGATGAATTCCCCTTCTCTATATTTTGCTCTTTTATTTCCTGAGTATGTTACATTATTTACCTTATTCCATAATTGAGACCTCTGTGTGACTTCCTCCACTTCTAGGAGTTTCACAAACAATTTACTTAAGACAAGGTGTATGACCTGTTTATTAAAACTGTATGAAAAAAAACACACCCACAGACCTCAACCAGGAAGTGACAAAACACCACAACACCGCTCCCCCCCCCCCCCAAAAAAAAAACAATAGCACATGGACAAAGAGAGAAAAATCTGAAATACCTCTCCCTACCTCCACCCCAAAGACCATATGTGAAGCATGAGTTTATGGACTCTATCAGAAGTGGTAAACATTCACACCTTCCAGCCCAAAAACCTTCCCGTAACATTTTATCCTCAGAACTGGCCTGAAATCACATGGAGTCCCAACTGAATATCAAAAATATGCCCATGCACCCAACATAAGATAAGGCAACCTACAACATTTAGCAAGCCTACAATTTGCTATAGGGAAACTGGGCAATGATTTCCCTCTCAAACCAGTTCCACCCTCAGAAGAGTACTGAACTGGCAGTAGGGTTCATCTTTCCGGTAATTCACCTGGAACTAGGAGGTGAAAAAAAAAAAACCCAGGACAGTATTTGCATCTATTACTTGGGTTGGACCAACCTTGCTGCTTTCAATTAAATCCCTGCTCCAATGAGAAGCTTCTAGCTGCAATTAAGAAATGACAGGAGCTGCAGCGGCATAAGGCCCGCAGCTCTGGGACTAAGGAGGTGAGCCACGGCGGAAATGCCCTGAGGCATGGCCCTATGATGTCAGCCTCCCCCCTGCCCCCGCCGGGCATGGCACTGGGAATGGCTCAACTCCTGGAGAAGAAGTGTCCGGTTCCCAAAGAGCTAAGGGTTTCAGCGGACCAGTGACAGGGCGGTCATATGCGTGAGGCAGCGGCCCTAGGAGCCGGGGGGCAGCGGCAGGGTCCCTGGGGGCCACGGGGCAGCGGCAAGGTCCCTGGGGGCCGGGGCCTTGACCTCCCACACCCGGTCGGGGGGCGGACCCCTGGGGCGGAGGCCCTGGGAAACGCCTCTGCCCCCGATCCGGAGTCCACAGCCAGGCGGGTGGCTCTGAAGGCGGCGCCACTGCCCGTCCGCGTCCCGGCGCCCCCCGGCAGGGCCTCCCCGTCCCACTCACCGTGTGGCGCTGGGGCTCCGCTCCGAGCGGCCCCGCCGATCCCAGCTTCGCCCGAGAGCCCCTCCAGCTTCCGCTACAGCCCTCCCAGGAGCTCTCGCGAGACTGCCCCCAGGCCCGGCAGGGCCTAGCGCTGTCAGGGCCACAACGCATGCGCAGCCTTGCTCGCCACCCTCGGCGGGAGGGCACTTGTCCACAAGCCCGCATGCGCGCTGCTTTGCGGGTCTAGCCCTGCTAGCCTTGAGGTGTGTGGTACTAGCGCTGTACATGTCAGTGCGCAAGCGCAACATCTGCTGCGTTACTGACGCTGCTGATACCAGTACGCCTGCGCAGGACCTTGCCCCTGCCAGTGCAGTAGGCTATAGAGTCCCCAGTGAGGCAGGGCTTTAGTGTGCTGGACATGGTACAGACACAGTTGGTCCCTACCCTGAGGAGCTGACAGGCTCAAGACAAGTGGCCCACGAAGGGTGGCGAGAGGGATACAGTCAGGCAGGTTTAATAGATATATGTATTTGCATTTTTATTACAGATTAAATGCCAGTTCTCCCTATCTGACCCTCATCTCAGCCATCATCTACTGGTAGATTTCTCACAGGCATCACAGCAGAAATGGGTTGTGAGGAGAGATTTGAAGGAGGGGGAAAAAAGCAGGGGCCCTACAGAGGGCAGTGGCAGCACTCTCCAGGCAGAAGGGGCAGCATGGAAAAAGCCACAGAGACTTCCCATGAGAAGCTGACAAACCGGTGAATAAAGCTGGTGTCCTTGGCAGAAGCGTGGGGAGGATACAAGTTGGGAAGAGACAAGCTGGCAGGTGGAGGGGGTCAGAGCTGTAAAGGGCCTTGTTGAGGACAAGGAGCCTGAATTTTATTTGGTGAAGCAGAAGAAACCAGGGGTGTGATTCAGAGACTGGTGTGGTCAAGTCACCTCACCCTTCTGTCCTAGTGTCCCCATCTGTAAAGGGGATTAATAATATTTATCCACACATCTTCCAGGGGTGTTCTGAAGATTTAATAGTTAATGTCTGTACAGTGTTTTGAACAATGAATGTTTATTATAAAACACAACAAAAATGCTAAGTACTCTGAATAATAAGGCTCTAGCTGTTTCAAATGGGGCATACAGCATTACTGGGGACTTTTGCAAATGTTGGCCTTAATCCCTCTGTGCCTCAGTTCCATGTCTATAAAATGGGGGTAATATTTCTCTCACCGTGGAGTTGTGAAGATAAATTCATTACAGTTGGTGAAGCATTTAGAAACTATAGACAAGCCAATGAGAACATTAATAATATCATATTCACAGCAGAGGTGGGATGGTGTGTAGTAAATAAGATATGAGCAACACATTGAATTATGAGGACAAAAAGAAACATTGTATAGCTATCCATTCAGTGAGTACCATCCATCTTGTGCACTTAGTGAAGCAGGGGTCTCATGGAAAAATAGAATGTGATCATGTAATTAAAGAGTGCTTCATGATGCATATGCACAAGAGGGCAGAATTCTTTCTCTCTCTGCTTGCTTTTTTTGTTTTTTGGTAATGTAATTTTTAAAAATTTAATTACAGTATACCCTGAAGCAGTTGCCTAGGTAAAAGTCTGGCTTGGAGTCCTTGACAAAGCCAACCCTTTTTAGAAGAGTTAGTTTTTCTCTTGCTGTCAAATGAGAAGGCTCCTTTTAAAAACAGAAGCTTTTCTACAGCTGTACTCCCACTCCCATGGCCCTGGTGCATGGAGGCAGCCCTCAAGTCCTTATCAATCAGTTTTTGGAGGTAGTTATTAACTAGAGACCAAATAGAGAGGACTTTTTTTCAGGATTCCAGGTCTGTGAATGTGGGTTCTAGGTGTGGCATACATGGTATTAACTAGAGATGAGCCCATGCTGCAGCATTCAGACCTAGGTTTACCCAAATTTCAGGGTGCCCTGGGTGCAAGTTTTTCATTCAAGTCCCTCTCTAGTGTTGGAATAGATATCAAATGTTTTAATTTGTATTTTTAATGATTATGTATCACAGAAAGTCACATATTCTGAGTTTACAATGAGGCTGGATAGCATTGGCCTTTTTACACCTGTAGGTCTGTTGGTCTCCCTGTGAATATACTGGAAAGATTACAGATCCATACACGAAAGAGTAGGCTAGCATATCAAAATATGCCTCCTAAAATGGATCATGGATGTTTTCCTCCTCAGTTGTGCTTTTGCAAAGATCCAGTCTGCTAATGTGTCAATTCTAAATGTTTGAGCAGTTGGAGACAAATTCTGGGATTATTTGGAGATGAAGGTTTGTGCCTTAAATCAATGGAAAGACAACTTCCCCCTCAGAACAACACTATCCTTCAAGGGCTTTAATTTCCTCTTGGTCTAGGTTGGACTCACACCTTCCCCTTACCACACACAGTCTTTTAATTGTGAATTATTCAAACGCTGAACTGGAGAGGTGAGTGGAATGAATGTTATGGAGGCTGAGGGTATTCCAAATGTTGTTGTAATTATTATCCTGCATTTTACATATAAAGCAGTCCTAGAGGTTAAGTGACATCCCAGATCATATAATGAGTCAGTGCCACAATCAGGGAATAGAATCCAAGAGCCCTAGTTCTCCATCCCCAACATTAGGCACTAGAGCACACTATAAAGTCTCTGGTTTCATGTGTGATCTCAAAGTGGCAATTTGGGAATCTTGTGAGAAGATGCCATATCAGTTACAGAAAAGGAAAAATATATAGCAGGTATTAACTAGCTGGAAAAAGAGGTAGATATAGCCAACAGCTGACAGTTGTAAAATGGTTGCTTTAGGGCTGCAGCTGCTTGCCTTTGCTCCAAAAAGGCATTATGGGGGGGGGGATCTTATAAGAGGGCAAACCTGTAGTAAGAAGAGTTAGTAGGAAGTCAGAGGATTGTAAGGAAGGTGCTGTTGATAAAGGAATTGCTTTGGTATTTGTTTATCATATACTGATTAACTGAGTAGGTACTAACAGTATACATACTAGTCAATGGATAGTGGTGTATTTTGTTTTGGCTTTAGGTAGTGTAGTATTCCCTTTTAACTACAGTGGGGAAGAGAGAGAGTGCTGCTATAGTTAAAATGGAAATCCTGGCCCAACCTTAATGAGTAAAAAGGAGAGTCTGTGACTGTGTCTAAAGGATCAATTTTCAGAATTTTATTGTAGTTTAGGAATTGCTTGTATATTTTATGGTAGTTTGTCATGATAAAGTGTAATCTCAATTAGTTATGATTATTTTAAGAACTGCCATCTGAGTAAAATTTGTCTGTCTGACATTTCCTTTGGATCCCTTTTTAAAATGTCCTAGAACAGTCGGGGGTATAAAATTAAATGTGTGATTCTTTGCTATGAATAGATTGGAAGAATGTTTGTTGAAAGGTGAAACATATTTTTGTATAAACAGTTATTTCAGGCTTAAAATTACTATTTGGAATGTTGACACAATGTTACTGATCAAGGTCAACATTGTTACTGATGACATAGGGTATAATGGTAGCATAGGTGATATGTTGATACATTGTTACTGTAGACACAAGTCATAAAGATAGCATTAGTGTTCTTTTGACACAATGTGTTTGTCTTAAGTCTGTTAATATATGAGACCTATTGCTAGGGCCCTACCAAATTCATGGTTCATTTTGGTCAATTTCACAAACATGGGGTTTTAAAAATTGTAAATTTCATTATTTCAGTTAAAATTTGACATTTCAGGGTGTTGTCATTATAGGGGTCCTGACCCAAAAAGGAGTGTGTGTGTGTGGGGGGGGGGGTCACAAGGTTATTGTAGGGAGGGTTGTGGTACTGCTATCTTTACTTCTGCACTGCTGCAGGCGGCAGTGTTGTCTTCAGAGCTGAGCAGCTGGAGAGCGGTGGCTGCTGGCCGGGAGCCCAGCTTTGAAGGCAGAGCTGCCACCAGCAGCAGCGCAGAAGCAAGCATGGTATGGTATTGCTGCCCTGACTTCTGTGCTGCTGCTTGTGGGGCACTGCCTTCAGAGCTGGGAGCCTGGCCAACAGCCACCACTCTCCGGCCGCCCAGCTCTGAAGGCAGCACAGAAGTAAGGTGGCAATACCATGATCCCCCTAAAATAACCTTGCAACCCCCCTGCAACTCCCCTTTGGGTCAGGACCTCCAATTTGAGAAATGCTGGTCTCCCCTGTGAAATCCCTATAGTATAGGGTAAAAGCACGCAAAAGATCAGATTTCACGGGGGAGAGGGGGCAGATTTCATGGTCCGTGATGTGTTTTTTATGGCCATGAATTTGGTAGGACCCTACCTATTGGTTACTACTACACTTCAGGATTTCAGAAGGCACAATTGTAACCCAACCTAACACAGTGTGGCTTTGTCCCTCTGTAGGCCTAGACCACAGATTGTGGTTTTTGAGTCTGCTTCTGCCTTTGAAGTGGTCCTCTCTCTCCAGCGATAGAGGCTTATGCTTTTAGACCCAGAGCTGCCAGGTTCACTACTATATAATGTAATGATTCTGGATGTAGGGATGACTGGGATGCAACTTTTCCTAAACTACTAGAAGTTGGAACTCATGCTACATGTCATTCAAAGGTTAACTTTCTCTAGAGTTGCAGTAAATTCATGAATTTAGCCTAGGGCCTTTCTTAATATACCCGTTCCCTCAGTAAGTATCTCCATAGTGTACTACAGAAGATGTACTGTTCATGGTCCTGAGTTTCGCCACTACATCAGTACTGCTGAGCACACTAAACATACTTCTTCTGTGGAATGCTAATGTGACTGGCTAAAACTAACTAGCAAGATATTCTAGACCCGCTTTCTTTGTTTTGTTTTAAATTAGTGGGAAAATGGCCTGTTACTCCATCTTGCTGAGAGAGAGCGACTCATTAAATTTCCAAGCCAGTGTTAGAAGCTAGCTCAAAAGTGGCATAGCTTGAATTGGAGCCCAGAGGCCTCAGCCTCAAATAAGGCAGCAGCTGGGAGTCTTTGTCTGCCACAGCAGTGGGGAAAGCATTGGAATTAAAGGGGAGGTGTAGTCAGAAATATAAATGTGCTTCTTAAAAAAAACAACAACTTTATAACCCACATATTTGCTGTCTGTGTGTCTTTTACATAGACTTTTAGACCTAAGGAATGGATATGTCTGTTCCATCTACTACCAAACATAGGCCTTTAGACCTATGGAACTGATACATCTCTGAAAGAGGAAGCTAGAGTGTGTTCTACCTCATGCATTATCAGCAAAAAAATTATTAACAAGGTTATGGTTGTAGAATCTTGCAGTGGTGATGTTGCAAGAAGCAACATCCCATTGGGGTTGTCAGATCACCAAGTGGAGTAGCAGGGCTGCAGACAGATAAATACACAAAACTGACCTGGAAAAGTCATTTAAGGTTGAATGTGGAACCCTGATTCTTGCTGCTTGGTAAGATGGAAAAGGAGATCACTAGCATTGTCTGGAGCAAGATCAGCTGTCTGCAAACTGGCACTGTAAAATGAGAAGTAGTTAGGGAAAAACTTACTCTGTCTGGATAGGGCATTGGACTTGGGAGTAAGAGAGCTGGATTCTACTCCTATCTCTGCCAGTGACTTGTTGTGTGAACTTGGGCAAGTCACTTCACTGCTCTGTACATCTGTTTCTTCTCCCATTCTTTGTCTTGTCTATTTAAATTGTAAGCTCTTGAAGGCAGGGACTATCTCATGTTTGTATAGTTCGTGTGCAACTGATTTTAGTTGGGGCCTCTAGGTGCTACTCTAATACAAATAATTATGGGAAGCAGGCTATTGGCTATAGGTGGTAGGAACTATCAGCAATAATCAAAAACAGATTTAACTGGGAAGAACTCTGGGAGAGAGAAAATTTATTCTATTGCCATTTACTGTAGTTCTAGGACAAAACTTTGAGTGGTTGCCCTACAGTTCCTTCCTGTTGCCTCTACATTTAGCGCTGCTACAACTATCTTCACAAATATCAAAAGACTATGCTCAAAAGTGATTTTTAGTTGCTTATTGCTTTTTAAATTTTGAACACATTTTTCCTTATCTCGGCAAAGGCACCAGTCCTCAATGATCCCTACATCCATACCAGTTTCAAGCCTCAGCCATTTTTACTATAACCACATTTAAAATGAAATGGTGGTTAAAATACTTTTTACTATTGTAATTCTCTTCCCCCCCCACCACATGTAACTTGAAAACAGCTGAAGGGATTTTAATCAAGCTTTCAAAAAACAAAACAAAAAACCCACAACTTTAGGCAGAGCCCATACACTGAATACTACATCCCAAAGGACAAATGTTCAGGACAAGTGTGAATATAACGGAAACTGTTTTTCTGCCTTAGTTATGGTGAGGGTTACTGTTACTTGCTTTAATACTACCCAGGAGAGGATAGGGATATAGCAAGGAATAAACAGGTGAAGCTCCCGGGGAAATCTCTGGGCCAAAATCAGCACTGTCAGAAGCAGTGGTGCAAGTTACACATCTGCAGCCCAATCATTCCATTAATTGCAATTATGAATATAACAAGTCAATGTGGATGCTCACAAGTAACTGATGTGACTGCAAGTAAGTCTATCAGAAAAAGTGTGTAAGTGGTGAATGCATTGACTTGGCATTCAGCAGATTTTCAAAATGAGGGCCTAGGTAATGAAAGGAGTTGTAACAAGAAAAGCAGCTAACGGGCATGTATCATAAAACAGCACCCCACATGTGCACCTGCATCTGTATTTGTACTCCTGCACTTTAACTATGCCCAGACCATACTCAATGCTCCTGGAGCCAAATTCAGACTTGATGTAAGCAGTTAGAAATCTCACTGATTACAATGGAAGTTTACATGCTTATGTCAGGGGCTGTATTTGGCCTCCATAGGATACCAAGCTGGTACAAGTTACACTTGTTTTTGCACACCACTCTCCTCCTAAATGCTAACATGCAAATTACACTGCTTTGCAACTTACATTGACATGTAACTCACATCACCATTTATGTCACAGGTGAATTGTCTTGAAGGCTTCTGATCTCTTGAGAGAGTACCTCCAGCATCTTCCAGGTTCCTTTAGCCACAGATTATATCAAAGATGAAAGGGTGCTAGCGTAGTTTACTTGGCCAGTGCAGCGATTTCCCCTGAGAATTACTAGCCAACTAGACTTCCCCCATTTAAGCTGTCTATAGCATGGCTTTCTGACATGGTTTATGTAAAATAAAACTTGTTGAAACCCTAAACTAGATTGTTTCAGTCATAACATGGACAGGAACTCAGTGGCCCACAGAACTGTTAAATTAATTAATTCTGTTCTGCACCATACGGGCTCAATGAAAACTTCCCTAGAGGAAGTTACAAGAATGGGAGATGAGAGCAAAATTTAGTTTTCTACCTAGACTGCAATTAGAGAGAGGAGGAAGAAAATGGCTGATGAAAAGTAGTTTTTAATCTTCTACCATTGATGTGTATTTAAAGTACAGGAATAGTTCAATGTCTGATGCAACCTTCATCAGGGGACTATATTCTACTTTGGAAGGGGAATGGTTTGGATTATCTAAATAGTCTTTTCTACCTTGGGCTTCTGCGGTTTATATGTTTAAAATTACTGCTCTTATTGTGTGGCAACATATTAAATCTCAGTAGGTATGGGGAACTAAGCTCTGCATCATCTTGGATCTTCCTATAGAATGAAGTATATGTTAGTTGAGAGGTATGTATATTTCATATCTCTAAAATGAGCTAGGGAGAGGTCTTATGAAGCTAAACACAGGAATGGCTGCTAGGAACTTGTGATTTCTAATTCAGCTCCAACACTAAATTCTCTCTCTATACTGCAGTTAATCAGCCATGGTTGGCCTGTGTCAGCTGAGTTGGGCTTGGGCTACAAGGTTGTTTAATTGCAGCATAAACATTTGGGCTTGAGCTGGAGCCTGGACTCCATGAGGGGGAAGGGCCCCAGAGCCCAAGCTCCAAACCGAGCCCAAATGTCTACACTGCATTAAATAGCTCTATAGCCTGAGCCTCGTGAGCCTGAGTTAGCTGACATGGGCCAATTGAGGGTGTTTAATTGCAGTGCAGACATACCCTCTGTGGCCCTGGGTAAGTCACTTGAATTTTCTGCTTTAGTTTCCTCATCTCATCTGTAAAATGGGGGTAATATCTATCTCACAAGTGTTTTAATCTATAAAATGTCCTCCCACAGACAGAGGAGGGAAGCACTTTACTCCTCTGCTAGAGCCCTCCAAAATCTCCTTTCTATAATCTTCACCCTCATCCATAATATTGCTGCCAGTCTCCTCACAAGTCAGAACCTGTCACCCACAGAAATTGTAGCACGAGGGGCTTAATGGGTAAGGCTCCTAAAGCAGAGACTGTGGCCTTGAGTCAGCTAGAGTGGAGTCTCTTAAAAGCACCCAGCATGCATCTGGTGCTATACAAATTATAAAATACATGTAAATGCCAATTATCTGGCTCAGAAGACACTTCCAGATTTCAAAACAATTTTTTTTTAAATGACATTCTGAGTTTGGGGAGAATATTTCCATATATCAGATCATCCAAATCATATATAGACTGGTTTCTGATAACCAGTATTTGCATGTAATAAACTCTCTGAAGAAACTGAAGAAGAAAGATGTATTTTTCCCAAGAAAATGATTCAGGCAAACTGCTGTGCAGAATGTAGAGTGGGTGTGGATAATCCTTCGACATACCCCAGATGATTTTTCTAGTAAGCTAAAAGTTTCATGCCATAACATTATTCTGGCAGCTATAGGAGAAGCTGTGACCCGCCTTATACCTCTATGTCTACAGGAGAAGAAGTAATAAACTGGGTGAGGCAAATATGGGAATGCTGGGAATGTAGGCACAGCAAATAGGGAATGCTGGGAATGAGATAGCAGAGATTCTTGTTGCAAGAACATCATCTTTTTTGCCTCTTCCCTCTCACTTCAATCCCTGAGCTAGCATCAGCATGAAAATCAAGCTCTTACAGCCTACATGTCCCAATCTGAAGCCCTTCTATTAATGGCTCATTTGGTCCTTAAATGAGAATCTACTTTTTAAAAATTGTCCAGAGCTGCAGGTGTCTCATAAAATATCCCTCATGCCATAGAAAATACTGCGTATTTCCTGTACACTTTCAGCCTAGTTCCGAGAGTCACTAAGTACCCCTATTTCCCACTGAAATTATGTAAATTGTATGTTCTCAGTGTCTCTCAGGATGAGGCCATGTGCAAACTTGGGGATGCTGTTTTTATAATAGAACACATGCGTTATGTAGCACCAATATGTTGCCCTTCAGTTCTGTAGCCCCAGGGATTTTAAAAAACAATAATTAATGAAAGGTCACCGTCGAGTAATTTAGGCCCCAAGCTTAGTTTTTGTACAAATAACATTTTACAATATTACCATGATTTTTTAAAAATTAAATTAAAACAGATTTTTGGGTCTGGATTTAAACATTCCCCTGCAGAATCTGCAGCCTAGGCATTGCAGGATTATGCTAATGCAAGAGAACCAGACAATGGAAACTGCTAGACAGAAAAAAGAAAGTGACTAGTCTGTTTCCACTGTCAATGCGGAGAAAAGCAAAGTAATAAACAAATAGCACAATTGATGACCTACAAATGAGATGTTTAAAATTCTTTCAGTTTTTAGTAATCTAAGTTAGTAGTAACACATATAAGGGCAGAGAGAGAGAGAGAGTGTGTGTGTGTGAGATTTAACTTGATATTGTCCCTGCAAGTAGTATTATTCTACAAATGGGAAATTGAAGCAAAGAAAGTTAAGGGACTTGCCCAATGTCTTACACTAAGTCAGTGTCCAAACTGGCAATAGAATCCAAAATTCCTGACTTCTAGTTCATTGTTCTAACCATTAGACTACTCTCTCCCTTAGGAAATCTAAGTCATTACCACAGTCTGTTTTTTTAATGGGTCCATCCAAGTGTAGTAAACAAATGTTGGTGCTTGTGAACCAGACAGAGCAGCCAATCTGCCAAGATTATGCTCCTCAAATGTAACAGTTACAGATGTCAAGAATGCTTGTAAAGCAGCTTAAACATCACCTGCAATAAACAGGGATTGTTCTGACTTTTACAGGCCAGAAAACAAAACTCAGACAGGCCTCTAAATCAGAAAATAAATAAATAAATAAATAAATAAATAAACAAGGAGCCTTGCAATGAAGCCGTGAGAGCTGGGAAGAATGTAATAAAGGCAGATTCTCTGCCTTACTACGTGTGTTTCTATGGTCACAAAGAGAAGAAAGGACATGATTGCTGTAAAAATGAGAACCTTGTGGCCAGTATTGCTATACCTGGGACCCAGAATGCACAATAAGAGTTAGCCATTGCTGACGTTAGGAAACAAAACAATGAAACAAGAGTTGGCTAGCCCCTAAAGGATCTATTTATAACTCTGGAAGAACCTGTAAAAGGGAATTGGGTATAGCTAGAGTGTGCCATCTCCCTTTCTTTAGTACAAAAGGGCCTCTGCTTTCCTCCTTTTACCCAGTTTAATCATCTGTCACTTTCAGTTCAGCTTGGAATAGTCAGTTCAATTTCCTTTCATGAGAAAAACAAAGCAGATTCTGTTTTTTAGTAAAGCCATAAAAAAGCAGAATACACATCTAATATGGAGCATGTAATATGTATATGTACCTTCTATATAAATATACATTAAGTTAAATATAATTGGGAAAAAAACACAACACCCTATAATCAGTGTTGCCCAGATGAAATGAATATTCCAAGTGCTGCCCACCATCACCCTTGGATGGTATTAGTCAACTCTTGTATATTTTTTTTTAAGTAACCCCTTTCCAATCACTTTTTCATTTAATTTCTCTCATCATCATACAAACTTCAAAATATTGTCATTTTCTAACATCTGACATAAAACATATAGAAAAAATTAGCCAGAGCAATTAATTATTTTTTGAATGTAAGAATTCCCCTCTACCAGTTTTAAGTTATTTTAAATTATGTTGCCTTATTGCTTATACATGCTACACAATCAAACATTTGATTAAAAACCTCTTCAATGCCTTGCTACAGAGCTCCAGATACAGTAAAAGAGAAAAGGAAAGGACATTTTGCATACAGTACCTGCTTTAAAGTGCTCCCACTCAAATTCTCATTTCAGCACTACCAGCAGCAGCTCATTCTGACTGGGGCTGACTGAAAGCCACATGCAGAGAGGTCAAATAGTTCCCTTGGAACTGTCGCCTATTGCAAACCATTCAGAAGGCGGAAGCTTACTACAAATTGAGCTGTAGCTCTATCAGCACATATGTTATCATCCCAAGAGGAGATAGTATATCCCTACACCAAAGGCACTAGGAGCATGAATACAATATTTTCAGACTGTGCATATTGGCTTGCAATAATGAAACAAGAAGAACAGGAGTACTTGTGGCACCTTAGAGACTAACAAATTTGTTAGTCTCTAAGGTTCTTCTTCTCCTGTTCTTCTTGCGGATACAGACTAAAACGGCTGCTACTCTGAAACCTGAATAATGAAACAATTACCACTAATTCCTATTACATGCACATCTTCCCTACCACAATGGCGCTGCAGGCCTGTATGAAGTGAGTCAATAACAAAAAGAAAAGAAAAAGCATTTTGTAAATAGTTTTAGCAGCTAATTTGGAAAGTTACAGTAACTTGCTTAGCCATCCTGTTCTATACCCCTATATAAATATTGCAATGTTCCAGAGCAATCTTCCAAAACCACTATTATAAGCCATAAAATTTGAGACCACTATTCTAGAATATTATAGTATTTTTACAAAATAAAGATAAAAATCAGGAAATAGTTTTAAAGCTAAGCCACAAATAAATCAGTGTATCCCATTGCAGAACAGGTCAGTGTTCTGTGGGTTTTCAAGTACTCTAAACAATTGGCATGATTTTCTTTTAATCTCAGTTGATAATGATTCTTGATTAGGTATTTTCTATTCAGTTTTCCTTCTCTATCCCAACCCAGGAATAGGTAGGAATGAAGTGCCCTTTCTTTGAATTTCTTAATCCTTCAGAAATTACAAGAGGGTTTAATTCCTGTGGGTTCCTGCTCTTCAGACCATCTTTATAACTTAATTGGCCTCTCAGAGTTGGTAAGACAACTCCCACCTGTTCATGCTCTCTGTATGTGTGTATATATATCTCCTCAATGTTTCACTCTATATGCATCCGAAGAAGTGGGTTGTAGCCCACGAAAGCTTATGCTCTAATAAATTTGTTAGTCTCTAAGGTGCCACAAGTACTCCTGTTCTTTTTGCGGATACAGACTAACACGGCTGCTACTCTGAAACAAATAATAATATTGTATTTCCATAATGCCGTTCATCTAAGAATCTCAAAATGCTTTAAAAACATTATTCAGTTCAGTCTCCAAACAACCCCAAGTGGTGGATATTATTAGACTTATTTTATATATGGGGAAACTGAAGCAACGAGAAGTTAACCGTCCAATCCATTAACCCCTCTGAGTGCAGAATTCCTGTTGACATCAATAGAAATTCCATATATGGAGTGTTTGTGGGATAAGGCCTATTAGTGATTTGTCCAAGATCACACAGTGAATCAGTCTCTGAGCCAGGATTAGAACCCCAAATCCCTGACTCTGGTCCTCTGCTCAGTATCTACTTTCAACCTGACCTTTATTTAGAAAATATCTACAACTTAAATGTACTTAATTTATTTTAAAAAATCCAAAGAGGAACTAAAAAGATGCACATGTAGCATTAAGTACATCTCATTATCTTACACTGTTACAGCTCTTGTCCTCCTATACCCTCTTCGCTTCCCTTTGCTTGTCATTTCCTGATGTTATGTATAATCTACATTGTAAAGTATTCAGAAATCTGAATTTTATTTGCATCTAAAGCACCACGTGCATTTATGGTGCCATGTAAGTACAGTAGAATCCTGATTGTTTTCCTAACTGCTTGGGCTCCACCAAATTGGTTTGGGTAACTAAGGGTTCAGAAAAATTTGAGTTTACGGGCCTCACTCATCAGCCTTCCAATTTACAGCCAGGTGCCTAAACTCAAGTGTGCTGAAGTTAAACTTCTATGGAACTCTTAAGATCTGCAGGTATTTAACTCCAACACTATAGAAGTTAGGTATTCCGCAGAACTGAAGCTTGGCCGCTTATAATTTACCATATTCCTGTCTCAAACTCCTTGCTTAATGGCCAACACATTTGTAGTTCAGAAAGAAGGCTTCAATTATGAAGGTTCAGTAAATCAGGATTCTACTGTAATAAATAATACTATAAATCACCACATCAACCTGGCTTTGATATTTGCAGGATTGTTCCAATTTTATTTTCAGACTTGAGAACATCCCCATTAGCCTTTCAAAAACATGAAGTGGAATCAAAAGAGGGGATAATGGCGGCTGAGGACATTTAAAATGAGAGAGAGAGTGTGTTTGTTTTAAAAACAGCCAACCCATCACAAATTCAAAATTATGTGTAAAGCTTTCTATAGCTAAATAAAATATACTATCTCTCTCCCTGCCCCTCACTTCCTCCATTTCCTTTTAAAAATCCTCATTCTTTAGGTTTCCATTTAGATGGACTTGATTTTTTTTTCTGACTTGGCTTGATTTCCCTTGTTTTTTAAACTTGCAAAGCTTTCTCATTTCTTCTCTGTGCCCCACTCTCCCCCTTTATTCTTTCGCCTCTAGATTCATCTCCCTTTGCAGTCCTCTTAGCAGGGACCTCCTTTGCTCTCTAAACTCAGCAATGAGGATGTTGCAGAGGCACATCTGTAGGTGTCACCCTCCATATGCAACGATTTGATGACCCTGTGCGAATGACCCACAAAGTGGTGCTTGCTACTTTAACTTGCTACGAGTTGACAATATGCTCAGCGCTGTGCAAGGCGCAGGACACGCTCCCCACTATGAAGAACCCGTTTGTGGGGTGTTCACTCCCCATGGGATATTGTCCTGGCCCTGTCACGGTGTTGTGGCATTATAGTGCCTCCTGCAGATTGGCGGCAGCAGCAATGCTGCCCCTTGCAATAAGCGCAGGAGGTGGCAGCCTTTAGGGCCCGGGGCTCTGCCCTGCAGTTCTCCAGAGCACGCACAAACCCCTATGCGATGCTCAACGAGCTGCTCCAGTTGCAATCCATGGGCAGCAGCCCAACGCTTTACCAGCACCAGACAGCTTCAGCACAGACCAGCTTGAAGAAAGGGCGGATGTACATCGTCTTGCTTCATCCGCATCAGACCTATCACAGTGCGGTATACCGCAGCCCGGGCGGGATCTGACCAACCAGACGACGGCATCTTGAGACGTGCCTGAAGTCCCACGCCTGGTACCTTGAAAAAAAAAAGGTGTATTTGCCAGTAACAAAGATGGCGGTTCTAGCGCTGCTGGAGTAGGTGGTGTGAGGCGCTGGCGGGGCGCCCTGAGGAGCTGCTCAGCGCGCCCGAGGGGGGACAGGGAAGAGTTCAGGGAAGGCTGGTAAGTACCGTGGAGGCAGCGGAATGACCAGCTGAGCAGTGTCCTGGCCAGGGAGCAGCACAGAGGAGATTCCCCTTCCCTCCCCACTGGACTCCCTGGGAGCTGCTCTCCCCGGGGGCGGGGGGGGCTAGTTCCAGTTTGGCTGTGTTCATTTCTCGCTACCTTACTGGGCTCCCTGCGACCTAGGGGACTGGAGAAGGGGTTGCCAGCTTGGGAGCTGCCTGGGTGTCACATTGTGGGGATTAGCCACAGTTTGCCTGTATTCCCCTCCCCCATCTTTATCCCCCAGCCCCGAGACCTGGAGGTTTTATCTATAGAGCTGTGAGCGTCTCTCCTCATTGAGGTGGTTTGCAGGACTGGCAGCGTGCAGCATCACCCTATTTCACTCTGTTATTGCAAGTCCCCTACTATTTGGTATTTTTCTTAAATCCCCAGCTTCTGGAGTCATGTGATTACATCAAGTCTTGCTTTAATGCAGTCATTATCAAACTTTTGCACTGGTGACCCCTTTCACGCAGCAAGCCTCTGAGTGCGCCCCCCCCCCTTATAAATTAAAAACATGTTTTTGTATATTTAACACCATTATAAATGCTGGATGCAAAGCAGGGTTTGGGCTGGAGGTTGACAGCTCACGACCTCCCATGTAATAACCTTGCAAGCCCCTGAGGGGTCCCAACCCCCAGTTTGAGAACCCCTGCTTTAGTTAAAAGAGTAAATTTTTTTGCTGGTATGGTTGAAAAATGTTACCCAGGTATACCATAAAGTTTCAAAAACCAGAAAAATGAAAATGAGAGAGAACCCTCAACATATATTGTTATTTTTAAAAGTCTCTCTCTTTTTGTGCGTGTGTGTGTGTGTGTGTGTGAGCCTTACAAATTATTTTTCAATTCTTAGGTTTGGCACTACTGCAGTGGTGTTTCGTGACACATGATTACACTAGAGAACTTTACCTTTGCAAGCACCTTCAATACTTGTACCACATTTTGCATCCACACATGAGCTTTCTTCCAATGCTGCACAATTTTTTCCAGCACTGTTTCAGCTGCACTTGTTTTGAGCAAAGCCTCTGCAGTTGCAGCTCGCCTGGGTTCTTCTGCTCTGTTGCAACAGACTGAAAGCACTGCCATTTCAGCTGCCCTGGTGCAATTAGTCCTCTTAGCACAGGCCTGTAGTGTCTTCACTGAACTCTCTAATCAAGGCTCTGTTCTCCAGGACTTGGAAGAGAAGTGATATTTCTCTTTTGACAGAAAACTGGATGGGAAGCTGCGCTTGGAACTCTGGGATGGGTATCAATGCAGTGTAACTGCAGGAGTGCAGGAAGTGCTGCAGGGACACAGTGGACCTGAAAGAGGATAGCTAGCATGTATGGTGCACTTTGGCAACTTGCACTGCTTCATTTACATTATTGCATGTTGCAGTGGTGCAATTCTCAGCTGTGGACAAAGCTATTAGGGATTGGCTCAAAGTATAGATACTCCCTTATCCAGCTTGCCCTGGTGTTCCAGTAAACCCTAATGGGGAAGAGGGTCTGCACTGTGTCTCAGTTGCTATTTGCCCCAGTTTAGCTCTCCTACACTCATGCAGCCCTTTCTTGTTTTGCATCATCTTGCAGTTCATTTCCACTGTTTAACTGCATTGAATTTCCATTCTTTTAAAGGATTTGATCTTTCTAGTTCTGAGGCTGCATGTTGCGTCCATTGTATTATTGAAATAAACTCCCTGCAGAGGCTTTCTTCCAACTGAGGAAATTTAATTTCGTATTATTTATTATAGCATCAATGGACCCAACAGCGATCAGAGCACTATGATGGGCATTGTACAAATATAGAATGAGAGAGCCCCCTGCCCTGAAGAGTTTATAATCTAAATAGACCAGAGAGGGCTGGAGGGAAGCGATAATATATACAAGCATCAGAGGAGATTTAAAAAACATGTTGTAGGCTTTAAATATCTCATTAAAACTCACTATAAAATGCTTCCTAGCAGGGAGAGCTTATAAATAACTGCTTTACGATCACCTGCACTAAAATGAGAACCCCTCTCCAAACGGCAAAGATTTGTCCATGGAAGGGTGGCTGTAGGTTTGAATCATAGAAACTCATTGATTCATCTTTCTAAGGGAGATGCCTGTTCTGCATGGCATTACATTTGCATGATACTTTTAGTAAGAGTAGGAAATTGCCCTGGTGTGCTTGTTCAAAATTCTTTCTTTTAGCCCCTATGCAGTTGTACAGGGTGCTGTCTGTAGGATTTCTGACACCCTCCATCCCCCATGTGGCTGAATTTCACAGACAGGTGTTGTGTATATAGTTTATAAAACACTTTGGGCTCCTTCAAGATGGACGTTTTAACATTTATTTAAAATAACATACATTATTCCTTAATAGCTGCTGAACTTCCTTGAACTATAGTGCCTGCCAAAGTACAGTAGCCTTCATCTGACTCACTTGTTGCATTACTGCATTGACTGTGTTCTAATTAGTGATATCAGCCAAGTATTCATAGTTGGCATACTTATTTTTCTATAAAATGCTTTGTGTTCTGAACATGAATGCTTCACATGTCTTTAGTCTGTTTCATATCAAACCACTTTACAGACACACAAGCCTCACAGCACCCCTTTTGGGGTAGGTATTTTTCCCATTTTTACAAATGAGGAAACAGACAGGTTAATTGTCTTGGCATAGGTCACGCAGCAGGTCAATGGCAGAGCTGGGAATAGAACCAAGGAGTCCAGACTCTCCTCACTGTAATCTCTAGACAGCATTACTGTTTGTTTTTTCTTTTCTGTGTAGTTGAGATTTTGGTCTGGGCTGTATAATGTTCTCACGCAGTATCCAGACATGTAAGAAGCACATGCCCAGGGATTTGTTAGCGCTGGGTGGCGATGATTACTTGTCCAGTAAATGTGGAATCTTGGCTCTTTGTCTAGTATACTCCTGTGTGAATGGGGGAGGATGTCTTTCAAGGTGAGCTGGGGTAGATGGGTCATGAGAAGGTGTGGCATGCATTACTGTCTCCTCTGCACACACTACAATGAGTCAGCCCTGTAACTTTGCCCATGTTTGCCAATTTGTAGTGTGAGAATCTAGACCAGTGGTCTCCAAACTTTTTTGATCGCGCACCCCTATCAGTAAAAAATTTTTGAGCACGCACCCCCGCCGCACCGGCTCTACCATTTTTGCTGAAGAAAAAAAAAAAAAAAGCCGCTCAGACTCCCGCCCGAACTGCCGCGCACCCCCAAGGATCCTCTTGCGCACCCCCTGGGGTGCACACCCCCCACTTTGGAGACCACTGATCTAGACTGTAGATCCCGCATGCAAACTTGTTGCAATAATGTCCAAGTGATTGGATTGACCAGCACCATTCAGTCCTTCGCACAGAAGGGCTATACTTTGTTTTGAACTTATGAGAAACTTGAGTTTGTTGGTGGTGTTCCTTTGATGTTTGCTTCTGGGGAACTCTTGGAGAACAAAATCCCACAGACATTGCAGTTGTTAAATACCTGCAGGTGGTAACTATTGCAAGGAGAATTGGTCTGTGTGGTTACACACAGTAACAAAATGTAGTTATGCATGCAGCACCCTTGTTTTTAGGCTGATACTAAAGAGCGTGAGCTGATCTTATATCAGTGGGGCCAGTCTAGGCAAGCAAGATGAATTTGGCAAAAGAACCTGTGAATACAGCTTGCAATCCCCACTTGCAATCTTATCTCCACTTCCCCTTCCTCCAGTGTTTATCTATTGAGGGACTTATAAGGTCCCCATTACCATAGCATCTGAGCATCATGATGTTGGATATCGTCTTTCACTTCTTTGGTACTATCCATCCTTGTATACATATACTGTGAAATGTTTTAGTATTATGTTTGCTCTTTTGGAGCATCATCCTAGGAAGCTGCTGAAGACTCACTGCTACTGTTGAAGCCGATGGGACAAGAGCGCTCTCATCACTTTTCAGAACTGGGCCCCACATTGCTGTAAATATTAGGTTGTTTTTTTACTTTGTCTCAGACTGAATACTAGGACATGCTACTTCCCTATATGGTGGGCTCAGGGGGGTGTATAAGCACCTGGAATAGAGTAGACAAAGGAAACCTCCAAAAATCTAGCTTTTTAATTTTCTTTGCCAAAGGAATGAAAGTAATAGACTTTTTCCGTCTGAAACATTTTATTATTGTTTTAAATCTTATATTTTAGCAAGACGGGAAATAGTTGTTTTCAGTATAATAACCCTAGTATGGTTGCTGCATCCCTGACAATTAGATTGACTTTATTCATCTGCACCTGATATCTTTAGTTTTTGTATTTATAAAAGCATGCACCCATCGCTTAAGCCTCTGGTTGACTTAGTTGATAAAACTACTACTAATGTATTATAACCTATTGCCTATTGTTAGGCCTCACCTAAATAAGCTATCAGGGACCTCATACAGAGTCCATTCAAGTCAGTGGCAAGACTTCCATGCTCCAGCTGACACATTTTAAATAATATAAACTGTAAGACAACTTTCACCCATCAAGAGCTTACTAGTATTTAATAAAGATTGGCCATCTTTATGTTAAAGTTGTCATTTAAAACATTTTTTGGAAGGGATATAAATCCTCCTGTATCAAGGCATGAGCCAATCTGTAAATTACAGGTGTTAGGAAGAATCTCCCTTTATGGGCAGGTTAGTCTGTAATTGCTTAGTTCAGACCTATTGTACCTTCCTCTGAAGCAGCTGGTCCTGCCAGGCAGGATACTGGATCAGACTAGATAGACCACTGGCCTGATCCATCTGGCAATTACTACTTCACTAACTGGGAAAAAATTAAAATGAAAGGTGTATTTTTTTTTCAAATGCATAGGGCCTGCTCCTGCTAAACCTATGTCTTGGAAGTAATCCCATCACTTGTATGATTAAGGACCGTTTACTTGAGGGAGCTTTTCCAGACCAGACCTCTCTCCCAGATTCACGTTCTCTATCCTTGCTGCTTGACTCCTGCCTTAGACTCCCCCCGCCCCCAATCCTTTGGGGGCAATGTTCTGGTCTGAGACTATTGTGCTGAACCAGAAAGGAAGGGGTCAGATGTGCATTTCTTGTTAGGAAACCCTCTGAAAATAAGAAAGAAATACAAGTAAAATGGAAAGAACTAATTTTAGTAGCAAATGTTTAAAAATGTATATTGAAATTAATTTCAAATTGGGGCCAGGTTTACACTTACAAATTAGATTGACATAGTCACATTGGTCAGGGCTGTGAAAATTTTCATGCCATGACCACTGTAGTTAGGTTGACCTAGCCCCTGCTGTAGCCACAGCAAGACTGATGGAAGAATTCTTCCAATTAACTATATTGATGGAAAAACCCCTTCTGTCAATGTAGGAAGCATCTGCTCTATAGAACTACCACAGCACAGCTGTGGCGCTGTAGCTGTGCCACTGTAGCGTAGACATACCTTGAGTTTCAAAATCCAGTGCTTTCCTCACTGATTTCAAGGCAGAATGAGTCTCTTCTTCTGTTAGCAAGAAAAGTGAACTTCCATGGAATAAGCTGAGGGCTTGTCTACATGAGATGTTATTGCACAGAAAGCCAAGGTCTGAATCTACTGCACACTGGTTTACAGCCTGGTAACATCCTGTGTGGACACTGCTACAATGCACTAAAATTTCATGTTACATGTCAAAGCATGCTACAGACCTATAGGTATATCCACATAGGTCCTTTCTGTGTGCCACTCTAGCACACTGTAGATTCATACTCTGGTTGCCCCACAGTAACATCCCTTGTAGACAAGTCCGAGACTCATCTACAGCCAGAGAACAATGGAAATACCAAGGGAATATTTCTTGAATACTCTTCTGTTGTCAGTTTTTAAGCAACACTACTTCACGTTTAGATGGTAACTTCTTTCAGAGGATCTCCCCAACCTTAGAGATGTTAATGAACTATACCACACAGCTCACCTGTGAAGTAGGTAAGTATTAGCCTGATCTATAAAGTAAGGACACTAAGGTAGAGATGTTGTAGTTTGTCCAAGATCAAACAGTGAATTAGGGGCAGAAATAGAATCCAATAGTCAGACTGCCAGTTCATCTGCTCTAATTACTGTACACACTTGCTGGGCATTAACAAAATTAACAACGCCACTTTTAAGCGCTCCATGAAGCCCAGCTATCAGTAAACACAGAGTGTTACAAATTATCTGCTAGATGCTAAATACGGGTGAATAGGAAGACCCTATGGCATTGCTAATATAAAAAAAAAAGTGTTAATCCAAGCCGTTCTTTCTAAGGCGCAGCTGTTTTTTCTCTTATGTGTTTTCCCAATGTTTCTATGCTAGGTGATATATCAGAATTCTCTTCTTGTGGGATTCATTTCTGGCAATGAGATGTTCAGACTCTCTCCGTCTTCTTTGTAGATGTAATACAGATTGGGAATTCTACTTAAATAAAGTGAAAGCATTAGGAACTGAACACTCCAGGGAAAACTGTAGCCAGGAATATTTTTTCTCCTCCTGGAATATTTGTAACATGGGATGCTTTTGAAGCACAATTTTTTTCCAGGTGCATTGATAGTGTAATTGTCTGATCTTCCTAGTCAGCTGCTGCCATCGTACATCTTGTATAATGTATCCCAGTGTGTTGTTTTTAATTGTTGGATTATATAACCTAAATACGTCAAAAGAGTGTTGTGAGGCTTAATCAGTTAATGTTTCTGCAGTACTTTGAAATTCTTGGATGAGAGATGCTTGACAAATGCAGAATATTATTACTAATATATGAAAACTCAGATTTAAAAAATATACTTTATAAATGCCCAAATGTGGGGAGACCGTGTTTAATTCTAAAGATGGTTATTTTAATATTCAGATGGATCCCTCCAGAGGCTCAGCATCTGATGTTCAGGCAGGTGTTTCAAATGCTGCTTAGCTGATAGAAACTTGTTGACCTTCAGGTCAAGCTACAAGTCTCACTTTTTCTCCAGGCTTTTTCTGGGCAGGAGGGGTCAGTTGAGGGTAGTGGAAAAGTTTTGTTTTGCATTTGGAAGGGTTCAGTTTGTTGGACACTGGGTCTGATTGTTTCATATTGAATGTGCACGAGGCCAAAGCAGTGGATGGATGCATTATTATAAATTGAAATAAAGAGAAAATATTCTGAAATAAAACTATGAATCTCCCTATGTTCCTCTAGGTAATTATTGGCTCAATTCTGCGGACTTGTCACAGAACTGGCCCTACATGGAACATTACCTCATTGCTGCTGACCTAAGTAATGTATCGAGAGAACAACTGAACGTTAAAGACAGCAGTTACGCTGGCTATATTATTTGACTGAGCTTGCAAGGCTTTTCACTCAGTCTGATGGCATTTCTCTGCGTGGTGTAATGCAATAACTTTTGAATGCTACATACAATCAGTTCCAGAATTCCAGGGAATGTTCTAGGCATCAATAGGTAGAACCCTATTGATGTTTTTTTGGGGAAATCTGAAAACCAGAAGGGATGAAATAGCGGGGGATGCAGAGTTTCCGTCATCTGCTTAGCAGAGTCATAGCTTCAAACACCTTTGTAATTGTCTACTGTTCAAAAATCAAGTTGATGGTACCCATTAACAACACCCAGTATAATACCCATATCTCATCTCTGCTTGTCCTCCCAATGGAGTTTAAAATGTTGGCACCCTGCATGACTTATTTCCCAGACAGAAAGAAGATAAATAGTAATATTGAGGGGGTCAGGGGAAAGTGGGGGAGGGGGGCACGCAGAGCCCTTGTGCTGGGGTAATGGGGAGCACACAGAGCCCCTGGCTTGGGGGGCCCTGGTATCAGGAAGGGGGGGGGGGCAAACAGAGTCCCTGGAGGGAAGGTGGGAATGGGAGTACAGAGGCCCTGGCATGGGAGGAAGTAGGGGACCCTGGTATGGGAAGAGGAAATGGGGGTGCATATGGAGACCCTAGAATGTGGGACTCTGCTACATACTCCCTCCCCTCCATACCAAAGTTGTCACTCTAGTATAGTCCCTTTTGGCCAGGTGTATTGATGCATCAACACTGTCTCAGTTTTCCCCAATGTCCTTTGGCCTATTCTGACTGTAGGAGTGACCTTCCCTCCAGCCAGACCACTTTACAGAGTCCAGCCCTTTTCAGGGCCACAGAATCCATTACCAGAGTCCAACAGAAGTGTATAAAAAAACCAAACATCAGCCCGGCTGGACACAGCTGGCAGCCACCTAATTGCAGGCGTGCCTCTGCTGCTCTAGACTTTTCTCCTGTGTAACCACAGGTTTCTGTGCCTCAGTCAATCCCACAATCTAGGGGCTGGTGTGCTCCTTCCCTTACTCGAGGTTTCAAGCAGACTACAGCTCACCGGGCCCTTGTCTCAACTAAGGCTTCCAGCTCACCCACTGAAGAAGCCTATCTACTTTTCTCCCCTTCTTCCTCCCTTTCTAAATCCTGCGCCCATGCCTAATAGTCTGTACAAGTGCATCTGGGAAGGAGATAACTGGATCTCTCACCGCAAGTTAACCTCTTCCAGACCTGTCACCGGGGAGATAGAGGGAGACACAGAGCCCCTGGCATGTGCCAGAGAGGGAATGGTAGGGGGACCCAGGCCCAGATCCTCAAAAGTATTTAGGTGCTTAACTTCCTCTGAAATCAATGGAAGTTATAAACCTAAATACTTTTGAGGGTCTGGGCCACAGAACTAGTGGCAGGTGCTGGAAGGGCTGGGGCAGGAGTTGCAGGGAGTACCTGAAATAGAAGGGGATGGGAGAATGGCACACAGGGGGCCCGTGGGATAAATGCAGAAATGCAAGGAACTCCTGGTATGTGCAGTGAGCTTGGCCTACAGAATCTACGAAGTGTGGGAACCCCTAATTCTGTGAAGCCATATTTACTATTTGTATCATGATCCCTCCCTCCCCAGTACTATGCAAATTGTTTTTAGTGGATACCACATAAATGTTGCAAACAAATTGGGGATTGTTTGATAATAGAATATGTATTTGAAAAACAAGGGCTTTATATGCAGGCAGATTATATTTTAGATGACTCAAGTACTGATCTAGCCAGAGAAGGCAGACTTTGTCTGTGGTTTCAGTTGTCTTCATTATATAAATATCATAGCTTATCTACTGTTAGCTAGTGAACACACTCTTTAAAGTGTGGTTCTGCTGTGAAAAGATCTGCTTGCTGTGTGTATCCGGAGTGGTCCAAAAAGGATGCGGGTTCATTGCTCCACTTTTGAAGTGTTTAGGACCTAACCATTTTTGTCACCTTAAGTTGGGGGAGAAAAAAATTAAATTGATGATGAGGTTCACTTCAGTTCCATTCAGACTTTGGGGAAAGCCTATGTGTCTAGATCTCCCTTTATGGGATGATTAGATAGCTATGGAGATATCATTCAGAATTGTTGTTCGTTTGTTTTTGGTAGCCATTTAGATTTATGTAGGTAAAGAGTATCCACTCTTTCCAACCAATCTGTGTGTGTCTAACTTCACTGTTGAGAGTCCCCCTCCCTGCACCCTGGCACTATAGATGCTTGCACTGATCTTAGAGTGACACTCCTACACATGCTGGACAATGTGTTTTGAACTTTGACGAGTGGCATGTTTTGCCTTCAAGATCACATTTCAGTTTGCTGCCTGAAACAGAATGTCACTGCAGTGCTGAGCAAGGCTGTCACCTGCACAGCCGTCTCCCTTCATGACCTCCTTCTGTTCAAATGGTACTGGAAGGGGGAGCAGAGCAGAGCCGAGCCACCGCTGCTAATGATCTGGGCTACACTGGATCAGCACAGAGAACATTCAGGATGTTTTCTTCACTTTCTGCTTTTGTGGCTTTGGCCTCCAGGTATCTGAGTGTGACCTTGCTAGTCAAGGCCATGAGTCTCCTATTTGGGCTAATAGGAAGAAGAATCCTGGAGCTTTCTCAAACTCTTCTCTGAATTGCCATTTCCCTTCATTTTAAAAGTCCATCCTCTCTCCCTTTGCCTTGTGCTGAAGTGATCCCTGAGTTAAGGGCAAGATATTAAGGCGCTATTTTGCTGTATTGGGGCATACTAAGGTATATGTGCCTCCTTCTCATTCCCAGCCCCTCTTTGTCTGCTACGCTCCAGTAACATTCTGTGATCTTTTCATTGCACTTGCTAATTGGCCTGACATAGTTGATTGAGCAATTGTAGAAGATAGCATCATTCCCATACTGTCTCTTTGCCTGTGAGGGTCACAAAACAGAAAACAGGCTGAGTCCAGACTGCTAACTAATTCTGGTGATGTGCCAGCCAGAAGGTAGAGACCGCAAAAGTAACTACAGATGGTTTTTGTCCTATGTACTCCGAACAGTTCATCCCTAGCAAATGAACTGAGTATGTGTAACCTCAAATGCAGATATCCGCATGAGCGGAAATGCTTATATCTGACACTTGGGCGTGTGGGAGTTCTCCACAAAGGGCCATATTTTTTGGAGTTTAAGGTACCCACCCTACACAACCCAAATCATGTATCATTTGAAAGCTTATTTTATGTACATTTAGATGAGGTATCATGTGGAACTGTCAAGTGGTGCTGTAAGCCTGTAGGTGAGGTGAAACAATGGTTCCCAAAATGAAGTGTCATTTTTTGCACAGTTCCAGAAACACACTGCCACACGACTGTGACTACAGTTTTCACTGTTTAAGTTAATTTCAACACCTTATTGTGGTGGTTATTGGTCAGAGCTACCAAATTACAATGTACTAAAAGATTTTTATTGGTTTTGCATGGGCAAGTTTTTTTTAGAAATGACTAAGCAAAAATGCTGTATATCAACATTTTGCAATATATTAACATGAAATGTTTTCACATTGCATATTCTTAAATGGCAAAGTATCTCACAAGTGATTATAATAGTTTTCTATATTTTCAGCTGAAATTTGCTGACCAGAGTAGTCTCTCACTGAACGTTGTGCACTAATAGCAGTAGTTTGCATGCCCATAGTTTCTACTGCAGTGGGTAGATATAAATGTACATGAATTCCTAATGTAATGCTTCTCCATTTGTAAGCTTCTGTACATACAGTGTAGCTTTAGTCTTCCTGGGAGAAGGTTTTAATTTGTAATTGCCTATATATGCAGTACTAGCTTTTGAAATATTCTAGGAACTAGATTTTTAATTTAGTGACACTTATGTAAAGGTCATTAGTGTTAGAGATGACAATGCACAGCTTTGTATTACGAATATACAAAAACTGAGGAAAAGAAGTTGTCTAACAAGAAGTAGTGACAGTAAAGTCCACAGACAAGTCCTTGCCTCTGCACTGAAGAGGGTTGAAGAGCATGTTACAGCTTTTACCAACCATATCATCAACAATATGACACACCCATTTGATCCTGAATCACCATCCAGAGGTGCTTAACAATGTTCTCTGGACTGCATGTAACATCAGATGTACAAGAGTCTATTGAAAATAGCAGATGTTGGTGAAGAACAATTGGAGAGATGTGAGAGATTCTCTTAATTCTGATGGGACACGTAGCTTCTTCAGCCCAGTCAAGAAATCTGACATGATCATTTGCTGACATGGCCAAGAAGACCAAATTTGTCTGCCAGGGGAGGGACAATCACAGCAGCTATCAGTCCAGAAATTGTTTTCTGTAGAGCCCTGTCCTTAGCAAGATGCAGAGATGATGTTTCAATGGCAACTGTTCTTAGTCACTCTGTAGGACCTGTGCTTATGTCCCTCTTTCATGGTGACGGAACAATGAGAAGAATAGACAGAGCTGTATTAGGGCATCAGCAGGAAGCTCAAGATGAAAGAATCCACGAGCTAAGAGCATGCAAGAAGGAAATCACAGCGTACATCAGAAATGCCATGGCTGTCGTACAAATGATGGCTGGAGACAAATTCCACACATTTGATGAATTGGCTGCTGAGTCCTTGAGGCAGATCCTAAAATGGTTTGACAAAGTTAATTTGTAATCAAAGTCTTTGACAGATATGACAGCAGTAACTCTGAAAATTGCAGAAAGACAGTGCTGGATAGGATCTAAGATTGGATGCAAGAAATACCAGTTGATTGATTGGGTGCCCTGTGCCTCCATGGAAAAAGTTTCTAAACGTGGCATTCAGCCAGCAGTCACTTGTAAAATTTCTCTGTGAATATATGGTTCAAAATGTACCTGAGAGTGAAGTAGCGAAGTCCATCACCAGTAGGTGTTGAAGAAGCCCAAGACTTGTACAATACTGAAGAAAAAGTGGACACAAGGATGCTTCTGCATATTTTATGTGCCAATATGGGTTTTGGGTCTCTTGGTGTCAAAGGAACCATAGTAATTAGGTCACTTGAAGTTTTGGTGCTTGCTTTTCACTGCTTTCCAAAAATGATAATGTGTTGATTGAAATAGGCACCACTACCAGTACAACAGACAAGTGTCATTTCATACCTGTGCACACAATTTGTTACACACCTCAGACCTGACTTCTGCAACATACTTCTTGCTGTACACTAATTAACAGGGTGTAACTCTGTGTCATCCCTATTTGATATTGGGGAGGGGGGAGGAAGTCTGTGTTTAATGTCATCAAAACAAAGGGAGCTTACCGCTTCAGAAATCTTGCCTGATGGGGGGAGAGTGACACAAACTGCATTTTTTTGCAAGAAGGGAGTCTGTAGTACTGCTGTATGACCAGAGTGAGAGAGAAAAAGAGACTCACAGAGACCTGAATTGCTTGTGTCTCAATCTATCCAACAAAAAGGACAAGTCGCTGGCCAAACGCCGACCATAGGAGGACAGTTTTGAAGAATATGTCAAAAGAACACCCCGGCAAACAACTATTTGGATGTCTTCGCACATAGACAAACCAGATATTGGATCGTCATTGCAACATGGATGGAAAAATGTGGATGAACTACCATAGGTGCTGGAACTAAGAGTGCTGGGGGTGGGGTGGCGGGGGCTGCCGCATCCCCTGGCTTGACGTGGATTCCATTATATACAGGGTTTACAGTTTGGTTCAATGGCTCTCAGCAACCCCACTATAAAAATTGTTCCAGCACGACTGTGAACTACTTCCTGTATTCTCCAAGGGCCTCAGGGCATCTGAGCTTCTAGAAGATCTTATTTGTGCCTGTACCTGTAGGGGTCACTGCACAATCAACTGTGTTTTGTAGTCAACGGACTTCCCTGCATAGAACTGTGTATGTGCTAAGGCAATGAAGATTATGATAACCCACACACTCTCAGCATGATGAACAAGATGATGATGATGTTGACTAGAAATGTTACCAGCTCTATTACATTTCAGTGATATCTGTACAAATTTATTATTAGATTTGTTCTCCTTTAGATTGTTGTTGTGATGCTTTGAGGTCACAAAGAAATCCAATTTTATGTTTTGAAATAATATAGTAATTAAACAGAAACAAATGGAAATATTTCAAAGTGGTGATTTTAATGTGGTGTCATTGTTTTATCTCCGTTTCTGTGGTAATTGCACCACTTGACAGCTTCACATCATACCTTGTCTTAAAGTAGACATAACATTTTCAAATGATGTATGGGGTGCATATTACTCCTGGGGGAATTCTGCACCAAAACATTAAAAATTCTGTGCACAATATTTTAAAATTCTGCAAAATTCTGCATATTTGTTATCAAAATAACGCAATAATGCTGGTTTCAATTATTTTGGTAATTTATTTAAACTACAATACAATGAATGGAGAATGGGCATGGGGAGCATTGGAGAAGATCCCCTCTGTCTAATAGTAATGTAGCTAGTATTGACCCTTTACTTCTAGTTATTAGTCAACAAATATATGCAGCCATATGCTCAGTGTTACATCATAGGCAACTGAAGAGCAAGTGAGGGCTGGAGACTCAAACTCAAAATTTATACTGGCTATTGACCATTTCCAAAAAGGTTAGTAGCAAATAGTTCATGGAGCACATTTTGATAGGAAATGTTTTCAGTCCAAAAATTTAGACCAATTCTAATCACTAAAACACCATAAGCACTTATAAGGCCATGCTGTCCTTTACAATAAGGCTCCTTTACACCACTCTGGTAACGTAAAGGAGACTTAAATTTTTTACACCTGTTTTATACTCCTGGGGGAATTTGCTAAGAACAATGGGAACAATTCACTAAGCAGGCAGGCTGTTACATTCTGCTCTGCCTGAGGCGACAGAGCCTGCCCCACGCCTACCTCTTCAGAAACACCCCAAAGCCCTGCCCCTCCATGCCGAGTGTGCCGCAATAGCGAGCGAGAGGGACAGTATGTCTCTGTCTCTCACACGCATGACTGCTCACTCCCTCTTCCCCCCCCGGCTGCGATTTACGTCTCTACTGGCTGCCCAAACCGACCTGCCTGCACTGCCGGGGAGGGGACGCATGACTGCTCTTGCGGCTTCCTTTTGCTTCCCTGTCAGAAGTCATTTTTCTGCAGGGAAGCAAAGAAATCTGCGGGGGCCATGAATTCTGCACATGCGCAGTGATGCAGAATTCCCCCAGGAGTATTGTATATGTAGAGAGGGTACATTAAGTTGACAAATTGTTGGTGTCTGCCTCTCACCTAATAACACATACACGTACATGGTCATAGTCACAGGGGGAACATTGCTTTCTAAGGGAGCTGAGGGTTCCTTTTGTGCTCAAATGAATCTAGTTACACTGCTGTCATAGAGAACAGCGCCATGCACAAAGATTGCAGGGAGCCGGGAGACGATCAGCAGAATCCATCTGCTGTGAAAAATAGGCTAACCTACAGACTAGGGTAAGGTGGAAAGTCTGGTGACCACATCCAGCCTAGACCCCTTCAGAGGGTTTTGTTTCAGTTTAGTAAATACAGACCTGATATGGGTCAGTTTGCTGAACTGTGTGCCTCCTGTTTATTAGAAGCATCTGTCCAAGCTCTGACTCTACATAACTATTAAAAATACAAGAGTCGTTAACCCTTATCTCCAAATGAGACTCTGCTGCCCAAGGCCACTTCATCATATAGCCCCTTTTACTATCTCAACTCATTTAATATTTAAGATGATCCCCTCCTAAATATAATACCCTGCAATGAACTACCGAATTCCTTCAACTAGTCCCCTCCCTGCAAAGTCCAAAATAACAGATGAGTCTTGCTGTGTGCCCTGAAGGTCAACCAATTCAGGCTATGTCAGAGCAAGGGGGAAAGTGAGTTCCAGAGCTGTCTCCTGCTATAGCTCTGTTAATCCCAGTTTTGCTAAAATAAAATTTGCTGATGGTCTGGAGCCATTCTTTAGGCCTTCTCGCCCGTTTAATGATGGGTCAGATTTGAGCTTAGCCCTGTAGTATAGCCTTGTCAAAGAGGATCTGATGTGGTGTTTCAGCAAATGGAAGAGTCATTACTGCAGGCTCCATTAGAGATTAGCTGGACAGAGCCCCAGTTAGATAAAAATATCAAGACAAATGGCTGCTGGTGACAGCCTGGTCCGATCACACGTCTGCTGGCTGGCATTTCAGCCTGCTGTCTTCGGAACACCTGGTGGAATCTAGCTTCTTGCTAGGGGCAGAGTTTGGCAGTTCTCCTGGATGTGTGCCAGGATATATGTCAAGGCTGCTGCATTAAGTTTATTTTGCTCTACAGGGAATTTAATTCATCTAGTGCTGACAGCTTTTTTGAAAGTTAAACTGATAAAGCCCACTTGGGGCGGGGGACTGCAAACTAATGGGGCACAATTTAGAACCACATTCTACTCCAGGTTTCTCTCACATACACCCCTTTCCTTTCATTTGAAGTCTATCAGCTTCATTATACACTTGTCTTAAAGAGAGTGTGGAGGAAAAACTGACTCTTGCCCTTTTTGTTTCCGCAGATGGTGTTACGATAACAGAGTAACCAAGCGTCATACACACCTAGGAGAGGTTCTCCCCCGAAGGGGTAGTTACATTGTGTTGGGCATGCTTACAGAACCGTGCAGCCATGGACCTGAAGGAGCAGTGTCAGGTAGGTTCCCCAGAAAGGAGATCACATCTTAAGCATATTGATTCTAAAGTCCTAGTTGGTTTGCTTCTCTGTGACTTCGGTCTGCATGTTTCACATTAGCATGTAAGTAATCCGCAGTTGTTGCTAAAGCTGGAAGATCTTTCTCCTGCATAGTCAAAGGGACATGTTTGCTTGTCCCTTATAACTAAAGTCCACCATTGGATAACCCAGAGATACCAGGAGGATATCCAGTTCATACCAGCAGCCTCGTATTTTCTGTCCTATGTGGTTGGCGTGCAATATGAGTAGGGCTAATGATCTTCTGTGGAGTTAGTAGACCTGTTGAGTAGAGGACTATCAAGGAAATGATGTTCTCATCTCTTTGTCAGCTCATGGGTTGCATTCTGAGTTTAATGGATGTTTACTCTTGTTTTGGGAGACTACCAGTGTGAGAAACCAGGCAGTGAGATGCAGAGCCGTTTACTTCTAGGTCATCGGTTTGCACACAGCTCAGATTTGGCAGGGGCCAAAAGTTACTACCACTGACAGACTGGATGATTGTGTGAAATGAGTTGATTATCTCAGTTTGGTTCCAAGTGGACAAATGAACATAAGAATGGCCTTACTGGGTCAGACCAATGGTCCATCTAGCCCATGTCCTGTCTTCCAACAGTGGCTGGTGACAGATGCTTCAGAGGGAGTGAACAGAACAGTCCCAGCTTCCAGCAGTCAGAAGTTCAGGGACATCCAGAGCATGGGATTGTGTCCTTGACCATCCTGGCTAACAGCGATTGATGGACCCATCCTCCATGAACTTATCTAATTCTTTTTTGAACCTAGTTATACTTTTGGCCTTCACAACATCCCCTAGCAATAAGTTCCACAGGTTGACTGTCCATTGTCTGAAGAAGTGCTTCCTTTTGTTTGTTTTAAGCCTACTGCCTATTAATTTCATTGGGTGACCTTTAGTTCTTGTGTTATATGAAGGGATAAATAACATTTCCTTATTCACTTTCTCCACCCCATTCATGATTTTATAGACCTCTATCATATCTCCCCTTAGTAGTCTTTTCTAAACTGAACTGTCCCAGTCTTCTTAACCTCTCCTCATATGGAAATTGTTCCATATTCCTAATCACTTTTGTTGCCCTTCTTTGTACTTTTTCCAGTTCTAATAGATCTTTTTTGAGATGGGGAGACCAGAACTGCACTCAGTATTCAAGATGTGGGTGTACCATGGATTTATATTGTGGCATTATGATATTTTCTGTCTTACTATCTATCTATCTCCTAATGGTTCCTAACATTGTTAACTTTTTTGTCTGCTGCTGCTGCACACTGAGCAGATGTTTTCAGAAAACTATCCATGATGATTCCAAGATCTTTCTTAAGTAGTAACAGCTAATTTAGACCTCATCATTTTGTATGTGTAGTTGGGATTATGTTTTCCAATATGCATTACTTTGCATTTATCAACATTTAATTTCTTTTGCCATTTTGTTGCCCAGTCACCCAATTTTAGGATCCTTTTGTAACTCTTTGCAGTCTGGGTTGGACTCATATCTCAGTTGGCACCCTTGGTTGGGACTCGTTAGAAGAGTGTAGGGTTGAATGGGCCATAGAGATTGAACTCCCTTCTCATCTGTGTGTAACCAGCCTCTTGTTACCCAGTTTGTTTCCAATCCTAAAGAAAGAAGGGAGAGAGAGGCCTCCGTGGTGGGTAGGTGCAGCCGGGAGCTTTAAAGGGATATTTGCAGTGGTTCATGGAAGATTATTGGCCTTATATGCACTGCTCCCTCCTTGAGGTGAAATCCGAGATGATGATGATAAGAAGAAATAGAGAGAGCAGCAGACACTACTCGATTGGCCACTTATTCTATGCATGAATTTCTGTAGCCACCTGAGTATCAAATGTGTTTGTCACTCGAGAGAGTGAATAGGTACATGCCCTATTTTGGGGCCTGGTCTGGGTGAGAGATTGTGTTTGAGACCAAAGCTGGAGAAGGTCATGTGTACAACTGCTCTAGACCAGCACTGGTGAGAAAAAATGCTTATACTTCACCCTCTTTGCTCCCTTCCCTCACTTGCCTCCCTCCCCAACCATTGTAGCCTTTTCATTGCCAGATCACATTAACTACTGTACCTCCATTTTACTCTCCATGCAGCCATTTCCCTTGCTGAGCATATTCTGCAGTCTTTCAGCACGCTGGCTGCCTTTTGTTTATTAGTGCAGATTACCTTGTTAGATAATAGCTTGAGAGACAGACTTTCTCTACAACAGAGGTTCTCAAACTGTGGTGGTCCGCGAGCTCCATTCAGGTGGTCCATGGATAGTTCCCTCTAAGGGGCACGCCTGGGCGGCCGTACACGAGAGAATGAAGGACCACCCACCTAATTAGTGGAGCCGTGCAGGCGTGGCTCCACTACTTAGGTGCCTGGACCCTGGAGAAGATGCACGTGTAAGGTTAGGTGGTGGCCTTGGGGGGAATAGGGGGTAGGTGGGAGGGGGCAGTGGAGTGAAAAGAGGGGGTGGGGTGAATTTGGGACATGCAGGGCTGCGGTGGCCAGGGAAAGAGGCTATTTTCCCCAGCTCCAGGGCTGCGGCTGCTGGGGAGAGACAGCCCTCCTTCCCACCTCAGCTCTGTGGCAGGGGAGAGACCCCCCTCCTTCCCAGGCCCAGCTCGGGGGCTGCCATGGCGGGGGAGAGAGAGCACATCCATCGCATTAGAAAGGTAGGACCACTGATATTAAAATATGAGTTGTGTGCTTTTATTTGTAGAACAAAAAAACATTTATTATTATTAAGGTTTTTGTATAGAGCGCTTTTATCCAAAGCACTTTACAATAGTTAGCTAACGGTACAAACAACATTTGGAAAGATCATTAAGTGGTCCACCGAGACCCTCAGCAATTTTCAAGTGATCCGCGAACAAAAAAGTTTGAGAACCACTGCTCTACAACATTAACATAGAAACACAAGTGGTACAGGAAGTGCAAAGCATCCCTCACTATTTGGCTTGAGATTGGTGTACTTTTTCTTAGCTGGAGTTGTGCTGTTACTTTGTATGAGACCACAAGAAGCTAGGCTTGCCCATGCCTGCATCTGTGACCTCCCTAATATATTTTGCGTGAGGACCTTGTTGAACTGCGGTGCTTTCAGTTTAAATTGCTAAGACTGTGGAGGTAATGTTACAATTAAAGTAATCATCTATTTGTTCTGTTGTTAATGGCGCTCTGGACTGCTCTGGTATTAATCAGTTTAAGACAAGAAGCAATGATGTGCAGTTATGCCACAGCCTTTCAGGCTACTCTCAGGCTCCAAGACTAGCACTGCTACGGAACAACTGAGCTCTAGAAGTCCACTTTGAGTGCTGCTATCTGTGCAAATGAACATGCTGAGCTTCAGAATGTCCATATCTAGTTTTGACACAAGTGACATTCTTGATAGTACCACTGCTATTTGATTATTGGAACTCAGGAGTTTTACTTGAGCCTCTTGTCATTCAAATCTTATAATAGGTCACAACAGTTCTTCAAGTGATTGCTCATGTCAATTCCAATTAGGTGTACGCGCTGTGTGCACGGCAGCCGGAAGGTTTTTCCCCTAGCAGTACCCGTCGGGTTGGTCCGGGCGCCCCCTGGGGTCGCACCTTCATGGCGCTGAATATAGGGCCCTGCTGACCCGCCACCACTTCAGTTCCTTCTTACCACCTGTGACAGTTAGCTGGAACGCTCGTAGCTCTTGATTTGCCACCTGAAGCAGCAAGGGCTTTCCATGTTGTTAATAAAGTTTCACTTGGCCACCATTTCTGCCTTCCATCCAGGCATGGAGGGCTGGTTGGTCTTTGCCAACCACATGGTCAGTCATTTCCTTAAAGACCTTGACAGGTTGTACCCTCATGTTCGACAGCTGGTCCCAGCCTGGGACCATAATCTGGTCCTTTCCAGACTAATGGGGCCACCTTTTGAACCATTGGTGACATGTTCTCTGCTGTATCTCTCATATAAGGTGGCATTTCTGGTACCAATAACGTCAGCCAGGAGGGTGTCTGAGCTCAAGGCCCTAACATCCGAGCCTTCTTACACATTATTCTATAAGGACAAAGTTCAGCTCAGGCCACATCCAGCTTTTCTCACTAAGGTTGTCTCCCAGTCTCATGTTAACCAGGATATCTTTCTCCCGGTTTTCTACCTTAAGCTGCACTCAAGCAGCGGGGAGCAAAAACTTCGTTTGTTGGACGTTCGGGCATTAGCGTTCTATATCGAGCGAACAAAACTGTTCTGGAAGTCTGTTCAGCTGTTTATCGCGGTAGCAGACAGAAAGAAAGGGCTCCCAAAGGATTTCATCATGGATCACGTCCTGTATCAGGGCTTGCTACGATCTGGCGAAAGTGCCGGCCCACTCCACAAGGCACCCATGTTCTGACGCAAGAGATCTGCAGAGCTGCGACTTGGTCGTCTATACATACTTTTATCTCATATTATGCTATTACACAGCAGGCTAGAGACGATGCAGACTTTGGTAGGGCGGTGCTTCAGTCTGCGAACCTTTGAGCTCCAACCCCGCCTCCAAAACTTAGGCTTGGTAATCACCTAATTGGAATTGACATGAGCAATCACTCGAAGAAGAAAAAACGGTTACCTGCCTTTCGTAACTGTTCTTCAAGATGTGTTGCTCATGTCCATTCCAATATCACCTGCCTACCCCTCTGTTGGAGCAATCTGGAAAAGGGAGCTGAAGGGGCAGCGAGTTGGCAGAGCCCTATATTGAGTGCCATGAAGGCGCGACTGTGACTCTCTGTACCTCAGGGGAACACCCTACACTCCCATGTTCATCTTTATAAAATGATTATGTGGGATCCAATGCAAAGTTTGTCATGTTGGGTGTCTTTGGAAGGCTCATGATGCACTGAGCATGGTTGTTATAGTGTTGTTCTATTAATTGTTACAGTAATGTTATAGTAAGGTTATAGGTAATAATTTCATCTATGTAGTTATGAGGCTGAAAATGTATCTTCATGGCTTAAAATAAGTCCAGGCAAAAACTCTCCAAGAGCAGAGAGGCAGTTCACACCTCATCAGGGCAGTTATGGGACAAACCCAACCCAGCCCAGCCTCACAGGAACAAAGGGTGCTGGCCTAGGCAGCAACAAAAGAATCTGTTAGACTCTTGAGGGAGTCACCCCCTTTCCTTTGGTCAGTTTGGAACTGCGATAAGGTAATGCTCACCTGACTCTGAAGGGTGGGGGGCAAAGCCAAGAGGGAAGAAAGGACATGATCAAAGGGAGAGATATTTGCCATGCTATCTCTCTCTCTCTCTCTTCCACCTATATCTACGGACATCACACCAAGCGACTGAAGCACTGATCAAAGGGGAGAGTCTGGCTGAAGAGCAGCCAGCCAGCCTGTGGTGAGAAGCATCAAAGTTTGTAAGGGCATTGAAACAACGTGGAGTCTGGTGGCACCTTAAAGACTAACAGATTTATTTGGGCATAAGCTTTTGTGGGTAAAAAACCCACTTCTTCAGATGCATGGAGTGAAAATTACAGATACAGGCATAAATATATATTGGCACAAGAAGAGAAGGGAGTTGCCTTACAAGTGGAGCAGCTCATATGCCGGAGGCTGTGTGTGAGCAGCCCAGGAGTGGGCGTTCTCACAGCAGAGCAGAGTAAGGCTGGCTCCCAGAGTCAAGGATTGGAGTGACCTAGCAGATCACCGATCCAGATAACACCAGAGGGGAACGTCACAGTGACCCAAGGGGGTGCCCGATCCGACCTAATGGGTACTGCTGGGGCAAACCTTGCGGCTGCCGGGCATGCGGCGTGCACACATCTAATTGGAATGGACATCTCGAAGAACAACATGGTTCCAAATGAGGTGTGTGGTTGACCAGTCAGTTTGTGTAACTGGTGCTCGTAACCTTGAGGTTCTACTGCAGTGTTTTTGAAAGTTCAGGTTGTGACCCAATACTGGGTCGCGGCATGTAAGGCACTGGGTCGCCTTGCTCCGCAACCCAGCAGCTCTGGTCAGCACTGCTGACCAGGACGTTAAAAGTCCCGTCGGCAGTGCTGCACAGCTAAGGCAGGATAATGCCTACCTGTTCCGACACCGCGCTGCGCCCCAGAAGTGGCCAGCACGGGTCCGGCTTCCCGGCCAATGGGAGCTGTGGGGCAGGGGGGAGAACTTGAACTTGAAAGTAAAAGTTACCAATCCCCTGAGCCAGATCATTTCCCTTCCCGCGTGGTATGTCCCATACCCCCTGTCTTTCTACTTTCTCTCCTCAAAGCAGCCTATTTGGCTCCTGTCTAAGCACCTGTCTCATATGTCCCTTATGTACGGACCAGCGGTTATTCTCTTTGAATCTTCAGCTATACCTCTCGTCTTCCCTTCCCTGCTCTGCAGCTTCTCTAATACCGCGTCTTCTCCTCAAATCAATCTTTATTCTACAGGCTTCTCTCTCCCTGTGTCCCAAACTGAATCTGCCTTTACACCCTATCCTCTATTCCAACACCTAGTTTATCCTCAGATTTGATTGTTGCAGCTACTGTTTCTTTGAAGATACACTCTGTTTTTCGAGGATAGATACTGTGATAGACCCAGACCAGTTGGGAACAGCAGAGTAGTAGAAGGGAGATATACTGGCCACTGGATAAGTAGTTTTCTGTTCCCTGAGTGACCAGAGCAGGGGCTGCTCCAGGCTAATGAGAACACCTGACTCCAATTAACCTGCTAAGAGTCAGGTGAGGCAGTTAAGCACCTGACTCTAAGGCCCCTCTGATGCTATAAAAGGGCTCACTCCAGTCAGACCAGGGGGAGCCAGAGGAGAGGTGCATGCGAGGAGCTGGGAACAAGAGGTGTGCAAGGAGCTGAGAGTGAGTACTGCTGGAGGACTGAGAAGTACAAGCGTTATCAGACATCAGGAGGAAGGTCCGGTGGTGAGGACAAAGAAGGTGTTGGGAGGAGGCCATGGGGAAGTAGCCCAGGGAGTTGTAGCTGTCGCGCAGCTGTTCCAGGAGGTACTCTAGACAGCTGCAGTCCACAGGGCCCTGGGCTGGAACCCGGAGTAGAGGGCAGGTCTGGGTTCCCCCCAAACCTCCCAACTCCTGATCAAACACAGGAGGAGTTGACCTGGACGATAGCTTCTACCAGAGAGGAAGGTCTCTGGACTGTTTCCCGACCCATAGGGTGAATCTTTGAGGTGAGCAAATCCGCCAATAAGCACAGGACCCACCAAGGTAGGGGAGGAACTTTGTCACAATACACAACCAGATACAACTTGTGATGCTAACTGCTAACATCTTTGACGTCAATCCAACGAGGGAGGGATGCTTGTGTATCCTGGATGGTTGTCCTGTGTAGCATACCATAGGATAGTGATCTCTAGAAAATATGGTACAACAAGAATAGTAGAATTAATTTATTTCCATTATCTTGGGTTTGCTACTGAAGACTGGTGTGTTGGAGCCAGGCTGAAGCCAAGCAGAGTTGGGAAAAAGTTAAGACCTAAGCAAGTTAAAATATTTTTTTCCCACTCTTTGACATTTTAAGGTTCTGACTCAACACTAAGCAATAGGGTTTAACTGTTTACTTACTAGGAACTGTGCAGAAAAGAGGATGGAAGAGAGAATTGTGTTGTTTAAGACACTTTATTCCTTTTGTGCAGTTTAAGATGACATCATCTAGGAAACAAAATGCCCTGGAGAGAGATACAGGCTGTCTCTTCTTACACCCCCACTCCACACTCTCTCTCTTGCAATGACATTAGATACTCTCTGCTTTCCTTCAACTTTGGCCGTAGGTATTTATAAGGTTACATACAAATACGTGGCTCAGTACAAGTGTAGAGAGACGAGCCCTTAGAACTGGTGATACTATGCGATCATCTGGGTCTCTGCCTGTAGATTTGGTTCTTAATGTGGGACCCAGGGTCTCTGCACTTATGATTTTAAATGGAGGACTTTGCTGATGCTCGTGACACTTTGTCTGCCATGCAATCCTGGGTGCCTTAAATGCTATGCTGCTGTGGCACTGCTCTGATGCCAATAGCCAGCCTACAACCATGCAGGTCACACCCTGGCTTCCACCACAGAGTTACTTTTGCAGGGTGACCCCAACACCCCCCGCCTCCACCCCATATTTCTGCACTGGAATGTTCCAGCACTCTCCTGGAACACTCAGAGAAGCTACTAAGTTTGCTGCTGCTTTGAAGAGACAGTAACCAGCAACTCATTAATTTAACCTGGGTTTGACAAACACTCTGTTTTAATCAAAGCACTGAATTGTTTTATAATAAAAGTAAAACAAGTTTATTAAACAAAAAGTCACAGGTTTAAATGATATGAAGTATAAGGAATAAATATAGAAAGAGTTACAAGCAAACAATAATAAAAATATGCTTCTAAAACTAAAACTTAATTTCAGCAAATTACAATCTTTGCCTAAGCAGGTTTCTTACTATACTCAGTTCCCAGAGACTTCAGTCCCCCACCCACTTGAGTGAAGGATCCAACGTTCTGTGGTTTCAAGAGCTCTGGACATTTTAGTCCCTCAATGGATAACTATGGGGTTCTCTCCCCTTTCTTTTTAGAGTCCAGTAAACATTTTAAAAGTAAGCCCAGACAAAGCTTCTCTCTCCCGTTGAGGAGTAGACACCGTGATATCTTCCCAAAGTTCATTGACCCTGCTTCAAGAGGCAGGAAGGCTTCTTGAGGGTGCAGTCTCCATCCCCCATCAAGATTAAGTAGTCGTCTTTCCTCACTTGCTCTCTCAATGGCTTTGTTTACCTTGTATGTAAATGTGCTTTTCTTTGTCTTTGGTCATACTTTGCCTAATTTACAACAGAGACACATTCACATTCAATTAGGCGGAACCACGTTTCTTTGTCTGGAACAAGTCTGGCTTGGACACTGCTTGCCAAATACAGTTTAAGAACACATTTGCAGCACACATCTATTAAGTCCTTTGTGGGTTTACAGTACATCCATCATGCAACAGTATTAATGATCAGTGAGTTATTAGTTTTCCAGTGATCTATTACATGCTACCTTTTGGGTATATATCATGATGACTGTGTGCCAATGGCATTGCGGTGCTCTGAGGATCACATACTGATTTAGGCATATGGAGCTCAGAAAAAAGTCAACAAACCAAGGTTCAGTCATTACTGAGGCCTGTGACTGACACAGAGGGCAACACATTTGGTCAATCATGGGTTTAAGCAGAGCTCTACTGTGCAGCCTGTGGTCACCCTTCTTGTGAACATGAAGTTGTGGCCAGTGGAGAGTGCTGATGCTAGCATGCAACGCTCCAGCTTTATCGAGTAGCCAAGCTACACTACAAGTAAGACTGTTACTCTGCAGAGGTGGCTGCTGTGTATTCAAGAGGTGGGTGGTTGCAATCTGCTCCATTTTACACAGTTAGGTACGACTCTCAGGATTTTGTTAAGCTGTCAACATGGCCATTGGTTTGGTGACGTGTGGGTGCCCCGTCCTAACCCCAGATTCAGGGTCCTTCCTATCTTGAGTGGTAGTACAGTAATTGTTAAATATTTTTTTCAATTAGGATCAGGGCCCCTTGAAATAGAAGTTGTACAAATACTTACGGGTCACAGTCCCTGCACCAAATATGTAATGATTAAGTTACCCCATAGAGGGGAGCATCTGCATAACAGGATTAGAGTGAGGCAATGGGATAGGCTGCTCCTTATCATCCCAAAGATCCATTTGTCCATTGCCCTGTAGTCTTTTTCCAGTTCCACCCCGGGCTTCTTGTATGTGCTCTCTGTCTCCACTAATCTCATGCCCTCCATGAGCTCCTGTGTGGCCAATGACCCAGCTCTCAGTAAGTGGCAAGCCTCAGGCACAATGCGCTGCTATTAATAACCTGCACTGCACCTTCTGTTTGAGCTCCCAAGGCGCTCTCTATGAATATTTGATGCTTAGAGGGGCACCTGCCGCTCTCTGCGTCCTGAGTGCTGCTGGGATGCCCTGCTGGGAACAAGAGCGAGGGAGAAAGAAACATCAGCTCAGCTTAGCAAATCAGGCCTGTAACCTCCTTGAATCATTTAAATAATAATAACTTTAAAAAATTGAGCTTGAGCCCCAAGGTGTTAAGCCATCAGTGTGTTGCTGTCTCCCACGAACACATTAATGGGGAGATAGAACTTGATAGATCTTTTCCATCTCTCTCTAGTCTACCACGCTGGCCAGTGCTGGCTTCCCCCCTGTAGTGTATTTGCTAGCATTTTGTCCTGTCTAGTTTGCCATCGGCTTTTCCGTATGTCCTTATCAGTCAGTATCCTCCCTTACTGCATATGCAGATGAATCTGCATATATGCGCACACACACACACAAGGTATCTGGCTGTGTCGGCTCCATTTGATGAATGGGTCATTCTTCCAGACATCTGGTGTGATCCTGTATGAACTTTCTTCTTTTTTCCTCCCCATCGCTTCACCCCCACCCCCCATCCACCGCCTCCTTGCTGGATCTGCAGCGTGACTGGAAACAGGCTGAATTAATCAGCAGATTGGTGCTTCACTCTGCTGCTCCTGTCTCTTTCTCTGCAGCGCTGGGCTCTGTGCATGTTCTCTCGCCCTCTCTCTTGCTCTCTTTCTCTGAGGGCAGCAGTACTGGAAGTTGCTGCTGAAGGTTCCAAGTGGTTCAGGGATTCAGCCCAGATGCTCTTTAAACAGGCAGATCTGTGGATGCCCCACCAAGGCAAACGCTGCAAAGTAAGTTTCTCTCCCTTAACGTTTAAATTCAAGATGGCTTGTTTTTCCCCTGCAGCCTTCCTGATCAGATGGTGCATGAAGGGTCCTGAGGGTTTAGGGAAGGATCTTAGGGCAGGAAATGGAGCACTGAATGGGGGCTTCGGTTGTGATGGGGTTTTAGGGTATGGGGTGGGGGAACAGGGAAGAAGCTTTTAATCAAACTGAAGATTGTAACCTTAAACCCATTGATGGAATCTCAAACAGTCTGAGCTACTGAGTCCTGCATTGCTGCCTCTGTGTTCAATGACTCAAGTTTATCTGTATTTTTTAAATGGTTAGCCCTGGAGTAGCCAAAAGCCCCCTACCCTGAAAAGTGGGACTTGCAGTAGACTAGATTGTGCCATAGCCTTAGTCCACAAAGTCCTTAGCTAATGAATGGGAGTTAGGGAGGAAACAAAGAGGGTAGTGAAAGATGTGCTGAAGTTTGGAAAATTTCTTATCACCTGCTCCAGGGAGGTGGATTAACAATTCTTGGACTAAATTCAGTTGTGGTGTAAAGGGGTGCAATTCCCACAGAGGCCAAAGTGAATTTGGACCTCTGTCTCTTTTCTGGCTTTAGGGAAATACTGTAAATATATAAATGCTAATAATAAATGGTTAACAGTTACATAGCACAAACGTTCACTAATCCTCCAAGCTCCCTTGTGAGATATCTAGGTAACTAGGTTCGGGGATTTGCTGCTGGAAACAGGACCAAAGGGACAGACTGGAGAAGGTGCAGATGAAAAGTGGACTGTTACCTGGGGAGTTGTTTCTTCTCTCTTTGTTGAATAGCCACTAGAGAGAGAGAGAGTGTGTATGTGATGGAGGGAGTGAGAAAGTGCTGGGCTTTGCATTATTGGTGCAGAGTGGTTTATCACGGCTATTGGCATCTAACTCCCTGCTTTAAAGCAAGCTTTTAAAAACACTTCTTTGAATGTCATTATCTGGGTTAAATTAGAATCTGTTTACACCAGGTTCCAGTTCTGATTTACAGGCCCTGTTAGTGCTGCTCTGGTCAGATCTCTTGTAGATTTGCAGACCCCACTAATGCTGTTGAGTCGGTTCACAGTGTCAATCTGTGGGCCCTGTTAGTGCTGAGTAGCAGGGAGTCTCAAAGCCAACTTCCAACCCAGAGCTCCTGCATTCTCCCAGTTACTGGGCGAGGCATAGGAGCTCCTCTGCTACAGCACAGGGTGGAGTCCAGATTGCTTTTCAAGTTGCTCCTGCAGGTGGACAAGGCATAGGGAGTTTTGTTTACCGTTGTGCTCTATATTATTAATCTGGGCAGTGCTGTTCTGAGGGTCACATGTGCACCCAGGTAGAGCCAACATGCAGCTTGCTGTGGTATTTGTCTATTTCATTGGATTTGGGACCACTAGTAGCTAAGCTGAGGCCATCAAACTCATGACACATGATTCTTAAAGTATGGTTAATGTCTGTACCCGGTGCTACTTCCAGCACCTGTTCCTGCTTGTTAAATGCTGAAAGCCATGGTCCTTGCAGAGATGTGATATGGTTTGTGGACCTGTGTGCTTTATTGAGAGATCAGAATGTATTTTCTCTATGCTTTCCTGTGGCATTCATCACTGTAGTATCTGATATCAGGGGGTAGCCGTGTTAGTCTGTATCCACAAAAACAACAAGGAGTCTGGTGGCACCTTAAAGACTAAGATTTATTTGGGCATAAGCTTTCGTGGGGAAAAAACCTCACTTCTTCAGATGGTTTTTTACCTACGAAAGCTTATGCCCAAATAAATGTGTTAGTCTTTAAGGTGCCACCGGACTCCTTGTTGTTTTTGTAGTATCTGGGCACCTCATAAATGAATGTATTTATCTTCACAACACCCTTGTGAGATAGGAAAGGATTATTATCCCCATTTTAGAGATGTAGAACTGAGAGAGTCTGTGGCAGAACCAACAGCAGGTCTCAGCTCTCCTGAGTCCCAGTCCAATGTCTTAACCAAAAAACCATCTTTCCTGTTTATTCAGTGTGGAGTGTATGTGTGTGTGTTGGGGGGTTTTACAGTCCAGGTCACTGAACAGGCATCATATTGCCAGGAGCCAGGAATCAGACCTCGTTTCAGCAGCATCTGTGTGTTCACTAGGAATGAGTATGAGAAAGATATTAGGGATGTAGATAGTGATGTGAAACTTGTTCTCAGATTGACTTGTCCATTGGCCTTGCCCACCATATACCTATAATCTCGTACAGTGGGCTTGCCTTTGCATACAATCTGTTCACTAACAAAGCAGCTGCAGTCAGACAGGGAGATCTAGTGTGCTGATGAAGGGTTTGAACAGGAACAAAACAGCCCTCTGCTATCACTAGTTTGTAATAAAAAATGTTGCCCCCGGGAAATGGCACAGTGTAGTCCATGTGATACCTGTCTCTGTGATGGGGACAAAATAAACAGACCATGTTGTCTCTTTCCTAACCAAGAATATGACTTGCAATGTTACATGCAAATGTGTTTGATAAAGTACCCGCTTCTCACATGATTTTGAAACTGTGACTAATCCTTGTGTACCAGAAGGGCCTGAACCATGAAATAGATTAATAGCCTGCAAAATGTCAGTGTTTAAATTAAAAAAGGCCTTCCTGTTTCTGTTAGAGGCATGCAAAATAGCCTTCAAAAAACGGGGAAAATAGTCTGCTGCCCCATTTTCCCTCTCCCATCCTTTTAATCTGAAAAAGATTTGAACCAAAGAGTTGCATAAATGAAATGTACTATGTGTATCCAGGATTGGGAAAAGCCAGGCTATGGGGTATTAGAATGAGCTGCCCCGTGCTTCACTGTGTCTTAGACATGGAGTTGCAGTCTGTGGAGACTAATGTTTCTAATGAGTCTTCTGTTCCTCTTTCTTTCTTTTTTAAAAAAGTGTCTGTATTTGCACAGACATTTATAGTTAAGTACCTGATCCTGCAAGGTACTCTGTTACCTCAACTCCCCATGAATCTAAAGGGGAAAGAGGACATCTCACACCTTGCAGGATTGGTCTGTAAGTGGACATGTGCAGAAGCAAATGGGAAGGTAAATATCATAAATTGTTGTGCTTTTGGCCCAGCATTGTTTGGTGCAACAAATAAATATGTTAGCACATAGGTGCTGGAACTGGGGGGTGCTGTCGCACCCCCTGGCTTGAAGTGGTTTCCATTATATACAGGGTTTACAGTTTGGTTCAATGGCTCTCAGCACCCCTGTGTTAGCATGTACATTTTTAATGGTTCTAGGAAAGCCTAGGGATTTTGTTCTCATTGCAGGTAAGCTCAACCAAGAGGCAATTTCCATACATCAGAGAAGAGAGTTGAAATAAATGTTGGGGAGAGTGTCTTAATACCTTTGCCCATGTGCACACACATGCAGTGAGCTGGGCAAAATTCTGCTTGCCTATATATATTTTTTTTAAATGAGCAAGTAAAATACCATCCATCATAATGGTAAGACTGAACTGTTTTCATGGCACTTTTGAATGGTTGTGTGTTTTAGAGCTGGTCAGGAGCTCTCCATCAGTTTTTACATTTTTAATGGAAAATGCAGTTTCTGCAAAAATCAAAATTTTCTGTGGGGAAAACTTTGTATTTTTTGGAAGAAAAAATTGTCTGTTGGGAAAATTGAAATGAAAGTGTTTTGTTTCAGTTCAACCCAAATCGAAACATTTCATTGAGTCAAACCGAATGTAAACATTTCGTTTTGGGTCAATTCAACATTACTATGTGTTCACCTGTGCTGCCACAGTGCCTCACGGGAACTATAGTTTGGATATTTCATACTCCCATTCTCTATGGGCTGTGTTGTATGGCTGGACTACATATCCCAGGGTATAATATGTATAATAAGTTTCCAGATTTGTCACTCTGTGTATCACTCTGAAGCCTAGAATGTCTGTTGAGTCAGGGGTAGGCAATGGAAACAGATCCAAGCAAGGCTAAGAGCTCTTTCTGTTCAAAATACCACCAGGTTCAGTCATCGCTAGGTTTCATGGTCTGTTACCATCCAGTTTTTAAGATTTTAGCCATTTTGACGTTACAGATTATACCAGTGTGGTGTACAGCTAGAGTGAGACATGTATCTATGCCATGCCAAGAGCCTTAGACCATTGTTATATTAAATATAACTCAACCAATCACCACCCTTACTCTACAGCTAATTTGTGTGCGACAGTTTCATTGGTTGTATGAGGGAGTCTGCACAGATTGTCCGACTGCCACACCGATGGGACAGCTCAGGCTTTCAGCTACTAGTATAATGTATGGGCCTGCAGGTGCCGAAGGAAGAGGTTGGAGTTTACCACAGCTATAGGTGCTTCAGCTATAGGCTGAAGGGAGCAGAGATGACCAGATGGGGATTCACAGGAGCAACTAAACATTACAGGAAGAGAAGGCTTCCCTCCCTCTCAGGAGGTTTGTCAGATGGAACCTCAGGGAAGATTATGGGGGGCAAGGAGAGTCCCTTTGCTGTGAGCCAGAGGAAATGCAGTGTGCCAGGCATTTCTCCTACAGAATCTAGCAGATCATCATCAGCTCCTTAGACATCAACCAGCCCATAGATCGACCTGTACTTGCGTGCTGCAGCCCCTGAGACAGTGGGTTGCCTGGTGTGACAGGAGCTGGTGATCTGCCAGGCTTTGCAGGAGGAGAGCCACATTGCAGCAGCGGAACTCCTCCCTTATTTCCTCTCATCTAACCAAGTAGGTTTATTGACTGGAGAACACAGGGAAGGGCTGGTGTTTCTGTACCATCTGATCCTGTGGTGCTGAATTGCTTTTCCTCCCCCTGCTTAGCCCCCTCTCATTCCTGCTGTTGTCAGATGCTACCGGTGTGGTGCTCTGCTTTCTCCTGCATTGATATCACTCGGCTGCGTGCGTGTGTTCCCTCTGTGTGCGGTCCCAGCTCTGCAGATAGCTGACACAGCAAACCCGACGAGAACCCCCAATAACCACAGAGTCTAGTAAGGTACGAAGGCACCTCGGCCAGGTTTATTGCGACCCTGACACAATTGCAGTTCCCCGCAGATTACTTAGTCTACGGGGCATACTATGAGAAAGTGCCGCTCGGCAATGGACTCAGCTCAGTCAGTGGCGGGACTTTCCACTGCCCCCTCGGCTGGACAAAGATATCGCCCCAGGGATACATTCTTATACACAGGTACAAACAAGTTATACATCACTCCTGACGTATTGAGGTGCAACCCCTCTACGCAGCAAGGTACAACCCCTCTACGTAGTAAGGTGCCGCCTCTCACCTTGTACATGTTGGTTCGATCAAAACAACTCTATCCATCATTTTACCCTTTTGCCCCTGTCATTGGGATGGGTCGGCCTGTTCCATGTTAACTGTGGAATGTTCCAGTATAGTGTATGTTCTGATATCTGGTGTCCAGTACCTTTTAGGTATGTCTCTTTTTGCAGCATCAGCCCTTTTCTTGCCAGCTTCTGTGAGCAGGGCCTGCCTCTGGCTCACAGCTTAACTTTGCTTTATGTTAGCAAAGTCTTGACCATTACTTTAGTTCAGGCCTTAGGCCTCATACCAGGCCTCTTGATACCAAGGTTTATCTCTCAGGGCCTCCTCTTACTACACCTGCAGACCCCAATGAATTGGTTATGCTGGGCAGCAACTCAGTCTAGCTACCCCTTTCTGCTGTTCGTTTGTGGCCAAACTGACCTGTAATTTGAAGTTGAAGATATTCACTGAAAGCAGAGGAAAGATGAACTAGCTGGCTCTTCTGTTCAGCACTCTCTCCACATATGCCGTTAGTTTCCTTTCAAAAGTAAAATCATGAATGCCTTGCTCTTCCTGCACTGTTTTTTTTTCTTAATAACTACTCTGTAGATTACAACCCTGGGTCAGACACAATATCATCCCTGTGACAAAGAGCTGTAATCATTTCGTTTACCTGGCTCCTGTCATTGCTGGTGATCTGAGTAGTAATAGGACAGCGCAGGGGTCAGCTCCGGAGAGGCACCAATGTGTTTTACAAATGCTTGCATGTTCTCTGGGTCTCTTGGGTCAATGAAGAAAGTAGTTGGCTATTTTCTCTGTTGCATTTCCCCATTAAACATAAGTATGCAGGGGCAAAGGGAAGGTGCAGCGCTCTAATGAAGTTGCATGATATGGGGTGAGTATTTGCTTTTGTTGTAACCTGGGATCTAGTTTTCGCTCTCTTTAGATGGAGTCCTATGAATGTTCCCATGACCATGTGGCTGCAGGTTAGTCTTCAAGATGTCATTGAAGAAATGAGTGTTTGAGATTTTTATTCGTGGACTAGCCATCTCACTGGTGCATTTGCTTTTTTACCGGTGGAGTCTCAGCCCTCTATCTCCTTAAGGAAGCGCACCTGCAGGTGATGAAAGGCTGAAGAGATCCATCTCTGAGACGCTGAAGAGCTGTCTGTTGTGCCATATGAAAAATGTAAAGGTGTGCTTTAGTGTATTTGAAATCTGTCTCCTTAGATGCTGATCACTGAATGGGGTGGATGGATGGGAGTGTGCAGCGACTGATTTTGCTGTATCTGGGCACCTCATAAAAGAATGTATTTATCTTCACAACACCCTTGTGAGATAGGAAAGGATTATCATCCTCATTTTAGAGATATAGAACTGAGAAAGTCTGTGGCAGAACCAACAGCAAATCTCCGCTCTCCTGAGTCCCAGTCCAATGTCTTAACCAAAAAATCATCCTTCCTGTTTATTCAGTGTGAAGTGTGTGTGTGTGTGTGTGTGTGTCGGGGGGGTTTTACAGTCCAGGTCACTGAACAGGCATCATACCTAAAACTGTTCTTACCATGAGCTCCAGATGGTTCTCCCTGCTTATCCCCTTCATTCCTGGACTTTCTTTCCCTGTTATTGACGTGAGATCGTGAAAGGTTGTGTCTGTGTCTGTAAGTAATGCCTGTCACTTGTGTTATGTGCCAGTGGTGTGCTAGATGCTTTTGCTATTTACTTGGTGCTTTAGGTGTCTCCATCAGATAGGGTAATGTTTGTTTTGGTGATCCCTCTCCTCTTTTAGCATTCTCCCCTCCACTTCCCCATCATAACTCTTTCCCTTCATTACCTCATTAAGCCTCCTACCCTTGTCCGCAAGAGTCTTCTTTTGTACACCTACCCTTCACTTCATATAGAGCAAGGGTAGGCAACCTATGGCACGTGTGCTGAAGGCAGCACGCGAGCTGATTTTCAGTGGCACTCTCACTGCCCGGGTCCTGGCCACCGGTCCGGGGGGCTCTGCATTTTAATTTAATTTTAAATGAAGTTTCTTAAACATTTTAAAAACCTTATTTACTTTACATACAACGATAGTTTAGTTATATATTATAGACTTATAGAAAGAGACCTTCTAAAAACCTTTAAATGTATTACTGGCACGCGAAACCTTAAATTAGAGTGAATAAATGAAGACTCGGCACACCACTTCTGAAAGGTTGCCCCTGATATAGAGTGACCCCGTGGCAAAAGAATGAAGGTGTTCCAGCTCTGAGATTTTGAGCTTGAAGGGGGCACATGAGTATTTCAGGGACCCATCTAGAGCTTTATACCTGCTTCTCCTTCCTTTGTCTGCTGTGTATATGACATTTCCTCTTTATTGGGAACGTGTGTCTGTACTAGGCATTGGTGTGGAGTGCAGTCGTACCACACTCCAGTCTCCTCCGTAGCCTATTGGTATATCTGTTGGAACTAGCTCAGTGGTGTCTAGGCACACTGTGCTTTTCAGTGACAATCCCTGTCATTATTGATGTCTTTTGTTTTGTATAGTAGACGAGTTGCTGCTATCAGTCCTTACCTGTGGCTGGCAGAATGAGCAACCTTCTTTGGGTACATTGCTATACTCCAAACAACCACTAGGGCATGGAAAGAAGGAAAGCTTAGGGTGCCCTACACCTCAAGCTCAGTCCCTTCTGTGTGTATAGCATTCCAGTGGTGCAGTAGCATGTGTATTGCGGGCGAAATTGCCTGCCCTCTTCCCTGCTGGGAATCTTTGTCAGATTCCTATGTTTAGCTCTGCATTGATGTTACCTGGTCCTCCTCCAAGAGAAACACGGAACTGTTTCCTCTAATCCTATCACCAACACAGAAAATGAGAATTATAGTAGGATTATTTTTAGCTCTGTCAAAGCTGCAGTTCAGGCAGTATCCCAGTCTCTGCCTTGCAAGAAATTTCTGCTTTAGATTTTCATTTTGCTGCAAAATGCTTTGCAACTTCATCTGCTAAAAGAGAGCAGGAAAGGGGCTAGGTGGGTGGGTTCTAGAGTGTGGCTCGGGTTAGAGCATTCGTCTCTCAGCCCTTGAAACCCAGATTCAAATTCTGGTTTGCATCACCAGTGAAAGTCCGTTTAATAGCCTAGCTTAGTTTCCTGTAGATATCCATGCACATCACAATCCTATCCAGATCTGGAATAGCAAGAGTGTGTTCGTCAGAACTGAGGTGCACTTGCAGAGAGGGGGTGTGTGTGTGTGCGCATGTGTGCTTGTGCGCGCGGGCGCATGCAGGCCTTGAATAGCAGGAATGGTTGAGATTGAACTGCATTGGTTCAGCTATCTGAGGAGCTTGTGACTCCAATAGCAGGAGAAGCTGCAGCTCTTGATTAAGCTAAATTGGCAGAGCAGTGTCAGTGGGTGAGGTGGGGGTGTGAAGCTTGCATGGTGCTTGCCTGCATTGTGTCAGGTTCTGGCTAGTGTTAAATAGGCCTGCACTTTTGTTAAACAGTGAAGTTCACTCAAGCTTTTTCAAGGTGTGGGGTAGCCCATGTTCCATGACACATGTCAGTACCACCAATGTGTTTTCATCCACTCTCCTATAAGTGCTCCAGCTTGGATTTCTATTCCAAAGCTCCACTGTACTTCATTTTGTCTTTAATATTTTTATATTCCTTTTTGGTCCTAACCTCATGATCTCATCTGAAACTGCCAGTTCAATTTTCCAGTTCAACAGAGGTGGTTATTAGTCTAATGGAGAAAAGCCACAAGGGCCTAGTTGTATTCTGATCCAGCAGTGTTTCATAAACCCACTGCCCAGAATATGCATAGAAACAGCCAGGGATTATTTAAGGCTTAACCGTGACACGGTATTGGAATGTGAAAGTAAGTAGTCTGGTAGTAACATTACTTCTATTATGGTCATCAAATGGCCACTTGTTTGCTCTTTCAGTAGTCACCTTCTATAACCTGCTCCTGTGGACTCTTGTTGTCCTAACTTTGCAGCTCTTTATCCTGGGCTGACCTGCAGGAGGCAGAATAACATGGCTGCCCAAATCCTGAACTTTGGGGGGATACAGTAGAATTTCAAGGATACGAACACCAGAGTTATGGACTGACCGGTCAATGGGACACCATGTGAAACCAGAAGTAACTAATCATGCAGCAGCAGAGAGAGAGACACACACAAAAAGAGCAAATACTGTACCGTGACAGTGCTGCATCTTAAAGGTAGGCACATCTGGGCTGCCTATCCCCACCCCACCCCCACGCGCAGGGCAGCCACTTACAGCTAAGAGGTGAAGATGCTGGGGCTGGCAGCCGGAGCCAGCAGAGCAGGAGCAGCCAGGGCCATCCTTAGGCATACGTAGCTGCGTAGGGCACCATGAAATTTGGGACACCAAATTGCCCCGATTTTCATGGTGCCCTAGGCAGCTGTGTGCTGCATACGCGACAGCACCAGCCCCAGCGACCAGCCCTATCCCTCGGCCAGCCCCCCCCGCAGGCTGCACCCACTTCAAGGGGCAGGGACATCCCTAGGAGGGTGTGGGGCCCCGGACAACTCCCTCCGCCCTGCCTCTTACCCTTTCCTCTGCTCTGCCCCCAGCCCGCCCCCATTCCATCTCTTCCCCCAGTGACCCCCGCACTCACTGGGGGCGGGAAGCAGAGTGACGCGGCCCCAGCCCGCTCCGCTTCCCTTGCTCTAGCCCCAGCCATGTCGCTCAGGTTGGGGAAAGTGGCCCCCCACAGATCCTGCCTCCCAGACCCTGGGGGGGGGGAGAGGCCTGGGGCCCCACACAGCCCCCCCAAATGGCTAGGGACGGCCCTGGGAGCAGCGCTGGGGCCTGCACCGCTTTCACCCCCCTTCCCCAGTGGGAGGGGGACACAGTGTTTACACAGGGGCACAAACACCCCCCCTCCCCCCCGAACTCGGTCTGACCCAGGAAAAGAAGCTGCTGGAGCTGAGAAGGGAGCTCAGCTGCTGCTGAAGCCTGGCCTGGAGTGTCAGCTGCTGAATCTGGAGCCCGAACTGTGCTTTGTTCAGAGTTACAAACATTTCAGAGTTACAGACAACCTCCATTCCTGAGATGTCCATAACTCTGAGGTTCTACTGTAATAGCAAAGCAATCTGCCTCCATTGACCCCTAAACCTACTAAACTCCTGCAAAAAACCTAATAACTCCTGCAAAAAAAAACAAAAAAACCCCCAACCAGATCACAGTGTTTCAGAGGCTAGATTCTCCAAGAAAATCTGAACATTTAAAAAGGTACCTCACTAAGGAGAGTGTTTCTGGGTCACAGTGTAGAGAGATACCTACTTCTCTGTCTCCAAGTGAACACATGGCAGACAAATCAAGCACAAATAGCAGGGCTGAGGAAAATCAAATGGCTACCAAAGCGAACATTCTGGAGATGATCTCTGAGTTTCAGTCCATGAGAGAGGATCGGACAACTAAGCTTCTTGCAGTATAGAAGGAAGTTGCTGACTTGGAAGAGCAAGTCATTGTGCTAGAGACTGGCCTAAGAGAAGTAAGTGAGAGGGAAACAGAGCTGCATGCCACTGATGGCGCAGAGAGAGAGAGATCTACCCGAAATCGGATGAGATAGAAAATTGATTCTGATGTTGTTCCTTCTCAAGTAAGGGACTGCCTGAAAATGTGGAAGGAGACAATCCAATTCAGTAGGTAAAAATGTTGATCCTGGAGTTGTTGCATCTGAGCTCTTTGAAAGGTGTAAAAGTGGAGCTAGCACACAGGACGCCACTCGCCCTGCCTGGGCCTTATAAATTCAGAGACCTAATTGTGAAATTTCATGATCATTAGAAAAATTTAATTATGAAAAAATTAGAATGTATTCAGAGCTCATTCTCCAAGGCCACAAGCTGCAATTTTTCCATGACCTCTTTGACCTAACTTTAAAAAAGAGAAGAGAGCTGAAGGAAATTACAGCAGCACTCGGAAGGGCAGATTTTTTGCTACAGATGGGGGTTCCCATTTAAACTCTCATTCAGCTTCCAAAATTAGTATTATATATTAAGTGTCTTCAGACAAGGCAAAAATACACTCCAGTCTCTTGGGATAGAAATCCATACCTCAGATGTACACGAAGATTCTCCAGAGGTAGTAACTACAGTTAAGCTGCTAAAAAAACTCTTAGGAAATGATGAAACAAGAAAAATAAAAGACAAAACACTCTAGAGAATACATTGGCATTGGCAGAAGTAAAGCTGAACAAGAGAACTCGGATATTTAAGGCATATCCTAGAGACTAACCAGAAGGGATTTCTTGGGAGTCATTAGGAATGAACAGTAACTATATCAATGTTATAAAGAAAATAGTATAAAATTTGCTTTAGTTGGGGTGATCGGTAAAAGCTGTGTACTGTATTTTAAAACATAGAGGAAATAAAGGACAATAAGAGGGGAGTTGGTGGTGTGGGTAAGGGATGAAATCCCAAGAATGGAGCAGAAGAAAAGGGGAATGGGGTGGGGAGGAATCTTTAGAGGGTCTGTGTAAATCCTCCTTGTAACTCAAAATAATCAGGTGGTAATCTATCCCTAAGGGTGGGGAGTGAGGTCCCATAGGTGGAGAATGCACCTCCTTTGGATTGCAAGAGAAACAGCCCAAGTGTTCTTGGTGAGAGTACAGGGGTTTAGGGTTCAGCAAAGCATAGTCACTTGGAGACTGTTTTACCTGTTACATTGTTTTTATTTGTGGATTTAAAGTAAGGGGAATGCAAAAGAGGGGAGGGAACTGGGAAGGTGGGGGGAATTAATACAAGAAATAGATATGGAAGTGTACAAACCCAAACCAAGCCCTATTCAGGCACACAGATTTGAATGCAACATAATAAGAGACAATGACAACACAAGGGGTCATGCCATCAAACAGCTAAAAAAATCACAATAATTTCAATTGTTTAAATAAATTGAATAGTTACTCTCAATGGTTCTTTCTTTTAAAGTGACATGTTTGCATGTCAGAGGGCTACATCATGTAATTGAAAGGGAAAAAGCCCTGGTAGAACTTTAAAACCCCCGCTCAGATTATTTTACTTCAATATACTCATTTTCAGGAGGGACAGATTATGAGCATGAAAGATGTAATTGGTTTCAAGAGACATGTTTTGTTTCAGCTAAAGAAAAGAGGAATGGGCATAACATTTGATAAACACGTACCTTTTCAAGTTAAAGTTCAATGTAAGGAGAAGGAGGGATGTTATAGATTGTTGAAGGACACAGTTGCTGGGTAATTAATAATGATGGGCTCAGTGTATGCTCTCAACCAAAAGGACTTCTGTAAAACACTGCAACACTTTGGGGAAGGGGAAATTGTACTTGGAGGAGACTTCAATTGCACATCTATTCCTGACTGGGACAAATCTGATTTAAAAGACCAGGGGGATAGGGAAGCGGGAGCAGCATTGACTTCTTTGTGCCAACAGCTCAATTTGTCACCTTGATGGAGAGAATTGAACCCAGTGGAAAAAGATTACACATTTTATTCACACCCTCATCAGTTATATACTAGAATAGATGTAATGTTATTCTGTAAATCCTTAATGAAGCAGACACCATCTGTAGAAATTGGCAACATTACATGGTCAGATCATGCAACAGTAAAGTGATACTTGATAGCTGGGATGGGTCCCAGTGATCACTTTTTTGAGGGGTGGGGTGGGGAAGTGAGCTGCCTTTTTCTCCAAGAAAAAGATTGGGTTGCAGAAATTAAAAAGGACATTGTTCAGTACTTTCAGATAAATGATATTGACAACATAAAGAGAGGCTTTCTCTAGGAGGCAGGTAAAGCACTATTTTGGGGTCAGTTGATAAGCAGAGCCTCTCACCTGAAAAAAGAAAGGGCTCAAGAAAAAATAGAACTACAGCAGAAGATAAAAAGGTTGCAAGACATGCATAAAAACACAGGTTCAAAAACATCTATAACAATTAACTAAATATACGGGGAAAATTGAATATGTTGGTGACAGATGCCACTGAAAAAGCCCTGAGTATACAAAGCAGAAGTTTTCTGAAAAAGGAAATAAAAGTGATAGCTTAAAGGGATTCAAGAGCAATGTATTATTCCACCAGTTAGAACAATCAGCAAAAAGATAGTTACGCACCCTAATGGAAATGTGCTACTTTTGCTGCTGCTGCTTATAAAAATCTCTCTACCTCAGATACTCCAAATTCTGAAGTTACTTCCAGATTTTTTTTTTAATTAACAGACTTTCCAAAGATAAGCAAAATTTTTAAGACTCTTTAGAGAAAGAAATAACAGAAGAAGAAATCCTAGTGGCAATAGCAAGTATGGAAAGTGGTAAAACTCCAGGACCTGCTGGCTTTCCAGCTGAATTTTACAAGGTATTTAAGGAGGTATTAGTGGGTCGCTTGAGAGCTACCTTCAACACTATTCTGTTAGGGGAGGAACTTCTGCAACCTATGAAAAAAAGCTATTGTGGTTATTCTCCCTAAAGATGGAAAAGATCTCACCGTATGCATTTCCTATAGGCCCATATCACTGTTAAATCATGGCATAAAGATTCTAGCAAAAATACGAGCTAGCCGATTGCAGTCTATGCTCTCAGCTTATATAAACCCAGATCAAACTGAATTCATTAAGGATAGACAAATCTCAGACAGTATTAAGAGAGGACTTGGAATCATCCGCAATACCAAATAAAAAAAATCTGTTTCTTTTATTGTCACTAGACGCAGAGAAAGGAGATAGAATAGTGGGACTTTCTGTTTCAAGCCCTGCCCTATGTGGACTTTGTCCCTCAGTTCCCTAAATGGATAACTGCTCTTTACACCAGCCCAGAAGCAGCCGTTTGAGTTCATGGTGTTTGTTTGAATTACACAGAGGGACTAGGCAGGGATGTCCATTGTCTCCTTCATTTATTGCACTGGACATGGAACCTTTAATACAGAGGATAAGGAATAATGAATCCATCACAGGAATAAAACTTGCAGGGTCACATCAGAAAATAGTGTCATATGCAGATGATGGAATATTATTTTTATCTAAACCAATATTTCTCTCAAATTAGTTTCTGAAGAAATCTAGAACTTTGGGAAAGTGTCTGGATTTAAAGTAAATTATGCCAAATACTGAAATTCCAGAATCTGAAAAGTCTCTCCTCCAGAAAACATTTGGGTACAAACGGGCAACAAATTCTATAAGATACCTGGGAATTCAAATCTCAAACAACATAGGAAAGCTTCATGATTTAGTGTCAAACCACTACTTCAGGAAATGAACAAAGATCTGGGGTGCTGAGGGAAGTATTTAATTTCTTGGTGGGGAAGTATAGCTGCAGCCAAAATGAGCATTCTGCCAAGGATATCTTTCTTGTTTCCAGATTTTTCTGGGATTATCCCAGATAAAACCCTACGAGGAATATAGAGGATGTCAACATTTTTATGGAATAAGGAAAGACCAAGAGTGAGTGCAGATACTCTATACAGGCCCATTAAACAGGATGGATTAGCTGTTCCAAATATTCTGTGATACTACACCTCTACCTCAATATAACGCTGTCCTCGGGAGCCAAAAAATCTTACCGTGTTATAGGTGAAACTGCGTTATATCGAACTTGCTTTGCTCCGCCGGAGTGCACAGCCCCCGCGTTATGTCCGAATTCGTGTTATATCGGGTTGCGTTATATCGGGGTAGAGGTGTACTTAGCCAGCCAGCTCAAAGTAGTAGTGAATTTGGGGTGCTCTAACCCAACCAAACATGGGGTATTTATTAAACAAAATAATTGTGGCAGTAAGAATGTTGCTAAACTACCGTGGATTAATTAAAAAAAAAAATCTCATCCTCCAGAAATTTACGCACATCCTTTAGCAAAGGCTACTCTGTGTTTAGGATATAACTACACATAAGATAAGTTCCTTTCCCTTGCCAATCACACCCATTACAAATAATCCAGATCTTAACCCAAATTGTGAACAAGAGAGCTTCGAAGATTGGGAGAGCCATGGAATACACACGGTGGGCCAGCTATTCAGTAAAAAAAAAAACCCCAAAACATTTCTAACTTATTTAGAGATCAAAATTAACTTTAACTGGCCCACTCTCCCCTTGTACCAGTACTTTCAAGTGAGGCATTATGTTTCTCAACTTTCTAAGAAACCTGTTATACAGAAAGCTAATTTTCATAAAAGAGATGGCATCTGATCAATTAGGAAACAAAAATTATAACTAATTTATATCGATCTTTGCAGACAGCTTTTCTAACAAAAAAGTGTCTATGTATAACACTCTGGGAAAAGGAGGTGGATAGACAAATTACCCTAGAAGAATCTGGTTGGATCTAGAAAAAAGGACCAGCAACCTCAATCTGTAGCACAATAAAATAAAATTTCTTTAAGATACTGTTTCAAAGGTACCTCTCACCATTCAGGTTTTGTGTATGTATGTGTGTGTGTGTGTGTGTGTATATATATATATATATATATACACATACATACACATACATACACAGAGAGAGAGAGAATGGGGATAAATGTGGGGAAAAATAGTGGTGAAAGAGGAGATTTTATGCATAGGTGGACATGTCCAGTCGTTAGAGAGTATTGGGATGCAATCCGTAATCTAATATCACAAATTTGTATTACCAAATGATCCCTTGGTAATCCTTCTAGGGCAGAAATGGTCACACGAGGGGGAAAAGAAGAACTGATCTCTTATCTCCTAGTAGCTGCTCGGTTGTTGGTAGTCTCTCACTGGAAAAAGAAAAATAGCCCAACCATCGAGGAATGATTTTTTTTTTTAAAGGGAGATTATGGAAAAATTAACACATCAATTATGTACCCAGTAAAATAGAAAGAGGGCAGGTAGATACTTAGATATTTGGTTACCTTTTATTCAATGCTCAAAGTACATTCACCTGTAAAAAAAAAAAAAAAAAAAAAAAAAAAACCCAGCATACTTTTTTTTTTTTTTTTAAATATTAACATTTGATAGTGCTGGTCTGTTAAATGTGTATATAGAGATTTAACTTACGTAATTTAATAAAATCACTAGAAGCAACATATTATAGGCCTTGTAATGATGCTCACTCTGTAATATGGTAACATATTAAATAGAAAGATCTGATGACTATATTCCTTTATAATGTCTCTAAACAAAAGCTAACTGTTGTAGTGATTGTTTTGTTCCTGATATTTATATGGCAAGGATTTGTAAACTTGTTAAAAATTTTAAAAAATGAAACCTTAAAAGAAAAGCAATGTATCCTGCATCATTAAAATTTCAGCCTAACTGTCTATCTTGTGCTGCTTGTTTTTAGCTTTTGTCTCAAATTTGGGACTCAATAGATAGAGCTTATGACACTTGCACCTGATCTAGAATGGAGTGGTGACCTGAAGGGCTCCAGCTAGGAGATCAATTCATAATCTGCTCTTGGCAAATCACCTGGGATCCCTAACAGTGATATCAGTTTAAACCTCCCTCGCTTCTGGGAGTCGAGCATGCTCCCTTTGTAGCATTCCTAGTCTCTGCCAGCCAGAGACACTCTTGTCTTCTGGACCTCGTCTTTCAGTTCTTCTGCTGTGATGGAGCATTTAGCTGGCGTGTTCACCAATGTGTTTCTTGCCTGCGATCATCTTGGCTTTTTGTTCCAGCAGGCCAGTCTAAAGTTCATGGGAGGGTGAGAACATTGCAGATGATTCCAAGGCATTCGGGGACGTAGTGCTTGGCCAGCAGGAAAAAGCCAAGAAATATGATGGTGAAGCACTAAACAGACTGTTTTCTGCTCTCCAGGATGAGATGACCTCAAGTTTGGGCCTGACCACAAAGAAGGCCCTCACTATCCTGAGAGACCAGCTGTCAGCACTGCTGGAGGGGCATCAGAAGGAAAGGAAGAAGGTGATTTCCTGGAAGGTGAGGCAAAAAAAAAAAAAAAAAAGCCCACAGTAGATTCTGACCTTCCCTATCGGTCTCTCAAAACCCTAAAGTTTGGAAATTGGGAATTAGACCAGTTCCCCGTATGGATCGCACAAAGGACCTATGGTGCATCCCCAAGCTTTCCAAACCCTTGTTAAGCTAAAACTCTGAGTTAATTGAAGGTCAGTTACGTTAGGGTCTGCTTTTGTGGAGCTTCTAAGTTCCTTGGGGCTAATGCTAGGAGCTATTCAAGGTTATAGCTCCTTTGCAGCTGTGCAGTTGTGGAATTTAGGAGCTTAACTTCAACCCAGAGATTCTTCGGATCAGCAAAAGCTGAAACGCCTACCTAGTCAGCCTCCCGCCCCTTCCAGCATTAGGAAGGTGAATGTGTGCTGCCTTTTCCTTCTCCCTGTGCCCCTAAGAGCTTTGTAAATTTGGGGTTTACCTGTATTTGAAATATGATCTCTGTAGAGAGAGGCTCCAAAGTTGTCTCTCTCAGTGCACATAGGGAGTTGTTTAGAGCAGATGAGGCAATGAGGCTTAACACACTTTTCTGAGGCTTCAGCTACTGTTGGGGTGTCCTGTACATTTAAATACAAAGCTCTAGAGTCTTATTTGTAGTAATTCCATTTTAAAAATGTCTGTTCTCCCCTCTGGATCAGTGACAATGAGACATCCTGGCACAGCCGCCTTTGTATTGTGCCAGGGCATTGCAAGGCAGTGAGCATTCACCCAAGGCAGTCATCTGATCCACTGCTAGTGTGTTAGCACTCAGATAAACACTGACGTGGGAAGCTCTTGACTGTTTTGAGGGTTTTTGCAAACGATGTTCGCTCTCCAGTGGTTTTGTGAACTTCTACCGTCCCCCCATTATGTTATGCTTCTTAAAGGACTAGATCTGTGTTTAGCTGACACTGAGTCTCTCTGCTACTCTTGCTTTGTAGGAGGTGTGGAGGAGCAGTTTCCTGTACCATGGTAACCGTTGCTCCTGTTTCCATTGGCCGGGTGCATCTCTGATGCTGCTGGCAGTGCTGCTGCTGTTGTGCTGCTATGGGAGCCAGCCACACGGGAGGTGAGCAAAGCGTCCTTTGCTATTTGAGGGGGCGTGGGGGTAGTTTTATACTGTATCTGTAGTGCATATGGCTGTCTTAGCGTTGTGGTCGCTAATTCTTTTTAATCACTGGGCTCATTCATGCCCAGATCGTGTCCCCATCAGCTCCTTCCCCCAGTCTCTGACAAAGACTCGTTTTGGCAGCTCATTGATGCCGCTTCTCAACAATCCCATAATGGATCTGGTGGAGAGAATGAGGTTGCCTCCCTTCGGGAACTGTACAAGTTCCTTTTTGTAGAGTGGTACCAGACCCCCTGATGTCCTGGGGTGTGGGAATAGAGAGGGATAATCCTGAAACTGAACTGGGGGTTTGGGTGCCTCATGGAAGAGTGCAGAGAGCTGCCACTTGGACCTCATCATTCCCTGGCTGTATTTTATAAGGGTATCTCTGGATCAAAGCAGATCTTGTCGAACTTCTCCAGTGGAATTGTTCTAAAGACCAAGCATGGGCTTAATGCCTTTGCTTTTCTTTATGAATAATGTTAATACTTGAGTCAGTGGGATGAAAGAATAAAGGGGCAGGTAGGTGAGCATCTATATCTGTGCGCGGGGGAGCATATTCTGCTCCTTTACTCACATGCCTCTTCTGCTTCTTGGTTATTTCCTGTTGCCTTACAAAGCCAAGGTGCTGAGATTGTGAATGCCCTGGCACTCCTCCTCCTCCTCCTCCTGAACCTCTTCTTGATTGGACGACAAGAGAGGCTGAAGCGCAGAGAGGTTGAAAGGAGGCTCCGGACCATCATCGACAAGATAAACGGTGAGGTCTCTATGTGCCCTCTCCCATTTGGGTTGTCATGCACGCACTCACAACTTCCCCCTCTGTTGGATTTCTCTTCAAACCTCAGTGTCTCCATTACTTGTATTTAGATTACCTGTCTTGCTCCATCTCATACAGAGGCAGGCTGTTGAGAGCCATGCTTTCTGCACCACCCTCTTTAGATGTGATATGCTGAGCTGCGATAATGTCAAATGCTTTGTACCTTAACCTGGTAAGGCAAATGGCCATTATGTCTGTGTGCTGGAGTAAGTCAGACTCTGAGCATCTCATAAAAATATCTGCCTTCCAGCAAGCAATAAGAGAGGAGAACGTAGGGACAGCAGCACCCTTTCAGCAAGAGACGTGTGTGTGGGAACAGCTGTGAGTGAGCACCCTCCCAGTTTGGGCAGCAAGCCTGGGGGGAGCCTCTGCCTGGCAGAAGGTGGAGTAATTATTTTCAGCCTGGGGCCCTTTTGGACATTCTCTTGGCCTTTGTCTTGCATAGGTTCATCTCAGCATTACCTGGTGTTTGGTGTATGTTGCAAATTGGCTATGGGTAGCTGTCTGTACAGGATGGGGAAATATGAGGGACCTTCCCTCCCCCATGGGGGAATAAAGGAAATGGCAGGAGATCATAAGGACTGTGTGGGATTAGCATTGGAGGGATCATTCTGTGGAAGGTAAATACTTACGGGCTCACCAGCCCTTCTCCAGCAGGGCTCTTCCTCATTCTTTCCTGTTCTCTGTGCTTTCAGATACCCTGGAAGATGGCAAAGAGCCGAAGTGGCCAGACTCCATGTACCCCGACCTTCACATGCCTTTTGCCCCATCCTGGTCCCTCCACTGGGCCTACAGGGATGGTCATCTCGTAAACCTACCCGTCAGCCTGTTAGTAGAGGGAGACGTTATCGCTCTGAGACCGGGGCAGGAGTCTTTTGCTTCTCTGAGAGGGATTAAGGTAACTCACTTGTCTCCTTTCTGTGCCATGATAAAAGATTGTTTCCCAGGATGATCTTGTTGGTGACCAATTCCCAGAGAACACAGTATTCTCATTGTGTGTTTGATCTCTTCCTACCTTTGGAACACTCAAGAGCTTCACCTTGCACTTCATTTGTGCAGCTAAAAGTGCTTTATATAAACAGCTCTCCCACCAACCCCCAAATCCCAACAACTTAGTCACACAAATGATGCCAAAGCATAATGTTACTTATCTCCCACAGGACAGAAAAGGAGTGTATTGTGCTTCTGATCATAACTGTATTAAACCATCTGACTAGATAATTCAATAGGACACCTTCCCATTTTGAAACCGTGGGTGTTGCTTTTGTGCCAGAAGATGGGTTTTAGGCAGAAAGTCACTGTCACTAAAGATCTTAAATGAACCCATGTGCAAAATACTCCTCTCTGCTCCTTGCTGTGAATTCATTGCACTCACTTTGCAGACAGAACTCGCAACATGAACACGGTATTTCCGTATGGAACTCTAGTGTAGAATATGCCTTTCTGATAAAAGAAGGGGACTGTACCCTGCATTTCATATGGAGAAATAAAGGCTTATCTGCTCTCACCTTCCCCTTTCTGCTCTCTGATAATGTAAGGTTGTTGTATAGAATACATGGGGGGAAAGTGGATGAACTGCCTAAGAGGGCTGGAACTACAAGCTAAGGAAGAAATTGACTGAGAAAGATCAGGAGAAAATGTTTAGGTTCTCACTGCAGGACAGCAAGTGGTCTCTGATCTAGACTTATCTGTTAGAAAATCATGCTTGATCATGATGGTCCCTTCTGACCTTGAAGTCTGTGAGTCTATGCATATCTCCATCAGATTGCAGAATAATTTCAGGGAATCTTGGAAGATGGGGAGGGGCCAGTACTGGTGGGAATGTTACCTGGACAACATCTTAGCTCATGTGTGGCATAATTATTCACTGATCAGCTCTTATTTGGGAACAAACTATGAACAGCCTGCTGTTTCAGAAAACCCTTCCTTCATGGTGTTTGGATACTGAAGCTTGCCCTTTACAATGTAGCAAAACAAGCAGCAGGGCCTGGCTTTCCTCCTGGCTCTGAAAGCAGCTCTCATAGAATGGAAACTTGTGGGATGATTTGTTTAGCGAATGTACAGAGTTGGTGGTACAAACAGGAGCACTTGACAGAACAAAGAGAGCACTTAGATTCGAAAAATTTAAAGATGCCGGGGCAAAGAGATGAAGATAATAGTAATACTTTATGCTCTTCAGAAGCTCTTAGCCAAGGAGCTCACGTTGTTTTACAAATGTTAAAAGTTAAGCCTTACAAATTCCTGTGAAGCAGATAAAGGAATTACATGGATCATTTCTCTGCTTGTAATGCAACTACTTCTGGGCTGGAATGCAGCAGCTGTTCACAACACAGCAACACCAGTTTCGGACAAGAAATGAAAAAGAGTGCCACATTCACAAGCCACACATGGACAATTTATTATAGTTAATTCAGAGAAGTGGAACGCAATTACCAAAACTACAATTTGGCCAGGGCATCAGAAATAACATGCCTCTCTTACAAAAGCATGTAGGGATCTTTAATAGGTGCAAGTGGGCAGGATTTCATATTTTGTACTAGAGATGGGGGTGGGAGGAAATGTGTTGTGCAAGAAAGACATGGGAAAATTCAGCTTTTAAAGTTACTTTTGATGCTCTTCGTTGTCTAAGGTCACGTCTACACTGTGGGTGCTACAATCGCACAGCTGTGGCGCCTTAGTTATGTCACTAGCACCATAGTGTAGATGCTTTCCTGTGAAATGTGCATACATGCTACAGTTATGCTGGGGAGTAAGTGTTGCATTATGCAATAGGTGTTGCATTCTACTTCACATTCAGTTCAGCAACTTTGCAAATGAATTTTAAAGCATTGATAGTTTAAGCAGTGTAGGAAACTTGTGTCCTGTGTTGAACAGATTTCTGTGGTACTAAAACACCAATGCCTTTCAGGAGATTTCCATTGAGTTGTCTGATTGTGCAGCCTTTGGATCTTCTGCCTGTCTTTTCTTCTTTAATTTGATAACAGGATGATGAACACATTGTTCTGGAGCCAGGAGACTTGTTCCCCCCTTTCTCTCCTCCACCTTCCCCGAGGGGTGAAGTGAAGAAGGGACCTCAGAATCCTCAGCTGTATCGTCTCTTTCGTGTCCTAAAGACCCCAGTGATTGACAATGTCAGGTGTGCTAAATACTGCTTTCATGCTTGTACAGGCTGGCTTGGTTCTTGTTGCAGCCTTATATCAGAAGGGGTGGAGTTTTGCCAGTCCGGTACAGGGGGCTTCAGATAGATGATATTACCTCTTATCCATTATCTGGGAATACTAGAGTTATAAGACTCTCACTGGACTCCATCACTGGTTCTCAGCAGCTGCTAGGTCAGATGGATGCAGAAAGCCATATTCTCCAAACTGCTGGTTTAGCACCTCACCTGCAAACTGATTTGTGGTGGTGGCAAGGAGATCAGAGAATTTCTGCATTTGATAGCAAGCCCTTCACTTGGCCCCATTTTTATAGAGATCTGAGTTTCCTTTTTATTTTATTTTTTAAATATGTGTTTGCAACTCAGAGACCAAGGACAAGGCTAGCTGTCAACTCTCTAACCAGAGGCATCATCTCTGAATTATGGGCACAGAAGTTTGGATCTGCAGAGAATACTAACTTGCAGGGATAGTTGCTCTCCTTTTTAGGGTGGTGTAATTTTAAGTAAAATGCTAATTCTTGGATGAGCAAAGAAAGGAAGAGTGAGAGGGCTGCAGATAGCATGAGGCAGGTGTTTCATTGTTACTTGATCTGGTTCAGCAGGGGGGCAAAGCCCATTTTTAGAAACTGAGTGGGAAATATTCTCTTTCATATGACTATTGATCTTTTCGCTATGAGTGGGTGGGATTTTCTGCAAGTGCCATTTCTCCTTGAGATTTAATCAGTAACATCAGTGACCCTTCTGGTCAGCTAGAGATGTAGGTATCTGAATGTTCTCTGACCACACATGCAAATTGGGGTTTGAGAGCTGCGGTCAACCAGCTGAGGAGTCAAGGGGAGTTCATTATATTTACTCCGGTATCAAGTGCAAAGCGAATAGTATGCAATACCTGGCTTTGGGTCTCTGAAACAGTGATCCACTTCCCATCATGAAGCTATTCTGATCAAGATAAACTAAAAAGATTATAGTGGAGGAAGATGCAATGTTAGGGCCTTGGGACTGTTGGCTGTTGTAGCATGGGCTGGGGCTCCTAACTGGTCTTGATGTTTCAGGTGGTGTCTGGACATGGCTTTGTCACGTCCCGTGACAGCTCTGGATAACGAGAGGTTCACAGTGCAGTCAGTGATGCTGAAGTATGCCGTCCCTATTGTATTGGTAGGTCTGACTTTCAAGCCACTGCTGTTGATGACCAATCTTGTTCCAAAGTTGCCAGGCCAGGACCATCCCAGTAGAAGTTAAGAACCTGTGGGCTTTCATGGGAAGTTCCAGCTAGTCACTAACCCTATATTCAATTTGGGTAGCTCAGAGAAGGTGCTGAACAGTCAGTATGTAGGTGTAGCAATGAGATGGAGGAGGTTGGGGCGGGGAGGTTTGGTAATGCAGTAACAAACCAGCTTTGACCTCCAGGATTTTCCAGGGCTTGCAGTGTTAAGGGGAGTGGAGACTCTCTCATTCCAACTGGTGGCTTGCTGAGGGTATTTCCTCTGTTTAACTAACAGGCTGGCTTCCTGATCACCAATGCTGTGCGCTTCATTTTCTCGGCTCCTGGAATTGCTTCCTGGCGGTACACTCTTCTTCAGCTGCAGGTAAAGGAGTCTCTTGTGCCCACCCCATACCCTCCTAACCAACGCGTACACTGCAGCTAATTTCCTTTTAACACAAACCTCCCACGCCTTCTCAGAGTTGCTTCTCTCCCTGTGCATGCTGAGGTCAGGTGAAGCACTCAGTTGAACAGTAAGCAGAACAGCAGCTGTATCCCTAGTGTTCCCATCACGATGGGGTTTAATCTATTTGCCCTGGATTTTTTCTTTTTAATATTAAGGTTTAATGCCAAATCCATTGTGAAAACTGACTGCAAGTGGGGGTAAACTGCTGACTGCCTCTTTTATGGCAAATCCCCATGGATTGTGGGTGTCTTTCCCTCAGGGCTCCTCAGTGTGTTGCACTACTTTCGGTCTTTGCAAACTGCATCCTTTGCTCCTGACATTGCCCCGTGTCTGTCCCTGTGCTGTGGTGAAGAGGAAGTCATGTGACTGGCCTCAGTTCTAGCTTCATCGCTGTGCCGACTCTAGTTGGTGACCTATGGTGGTTTTTCAGGTGAATGGCGTGCTGCCCATCCTTCCACTGCTCTTTCCTGTCCTGTGGGTTCTTGCTACAGCTTGTGGAGAAGCCAAAGTCCTGGCCCAGATGAGCATGGCCTCGTCCACCTCACTGGTAGGTATTTCCCATGTCAGGTCATTGTGTGCGGAGGGAGGGGCAGAGAAGGTGATGGACTCTGTGAGAGGAACGCAGGGGGCAGTCTGTTAATCAGGTGAATCCACAGAATCTTAAAAATTACAGTTGGGTGACCTCTGTTGGGTCATGTCTAGCCCATCTCCCTGGGGAGCAATAGCATTGTTCCCAACAGTATGTTCCCAGTTCTCTCTCCAGCCCAGTTTCAGGTGGCCCAAGCTCTTCTCTTGGAGTTTATTCCACAGTCAAATAGATCCATTTAAGACAGGTTCTGTGGGCCAACTGATGGACAATTGAACCCTATAGTGGGAGTCTAAACTGAGACAAATGAGATGCAATAGCCAGAACAAAGGAACCTTTAGTAAATGTGAGTGGCTGGGTGTTATGATGTCCTCTTTTAACTGCTGTTATTCCCCATGGGGTCTGGGAGCTGCCACTTGAACTGCTGGGGGTTGGATTACAGGGATGCTCCCTGCAATGGAATAGGGACTAAGGAGGTGAGGATTATTTCCCATAAGGGCAGATAGGGGTTAGCATTTTTTCTTGGAGAGGCTGGTGGGGTTCTGATCCTGAGCTTTCTGAGATATAAGCTGATCATTCAATGGATGTTGGAAACCTCCCCACCCACCTGCTCCCGATGTGGTTTTAGCCAGGTGCACTATGGTGTGCTTATCTGCTTCTCAAACATCTGTTATGAAGTTTCTGCCTTTGGCACAATTGCTCAGACTACCTCCTTGTCCAATGTCCTCCCTGGGACTCAATGTCTCCATACTCTCCTGGTGCCTAGTCTTCTCCCTACAGGATATGCAGAACTTACACTGAAGTCAGTGGAAGTCACCTGTATCCTGTGCTGGCGTAGAATGAGGCAGATACTGCATCCGTTGCATCCAAATGCTCCCTCACCATCTCCTTTTAGTGGTTTCCCCTCTGCGTGCTCACTGTCAGCATCACTCAGCTTCTGTCCTTGGTTCTTTGGCACGGTGAAATAGAAGCTCCTTGTCTTCCCTTCTTCATTGCTGTTGGCACCTCCATCCTATCACCCAAGCTCATGCCTTGGGTGTGTCCTTTTCTGTCTCCTGTCTCTTCTTCCCAGTTCACCAAATCCTGCCAGGTCTTTCTCCATGACATCTCAAATATGATCCTTCCTCCATGTCCCTACAGTCACAAAGCTTGTTCAGGTCTTCGTCACTCTGGTCTTGACTAGGGCAGCCTCTTCTTTGGCCTCACCATTCCTACCTTTCTTCCCTCTACTCCGTTCAGAATAAAGCAGTTAAGACCCTCTTCCTCTCTGTCAGCTGGACCATGTAACTCTGTTTTCTTTCCCCTTCCCATCAAGTTCAAGCTAATAGATGTTAAGGCCAGAAGGGACCATTGTGGTCATCTTCTAATATGACCTCCTGCATAAGACAGGACATAGGATTGTCCTTTATTAATTCTGGCTTCAAGTCACATAGATGTGGTTGAAGTAGAACATACATGTGGATGTTTTTCTAAAAGGTAATTTAAAAAATGCTAGTGGAGAATCCACCAGAAATTTTGGCGTGTTGTTCCAATAGTTATTTACCCTTAGTGTTGTTTTGTTTTGTTTTGTTTTTAAAAGGTGTCTTGTTTCTAGTTCAGATTTGCCTAGCCTCACCTTTGGGCGATTGGATCTTGTTACACCTTTGCTAAATGGAACATTCAAATTTCTGTTCCACATGTAGGTACTTATAGACTGTGATCAAGTTACTCCTCTTTGATAAGCTAAATACAGTTCTTTGAGTCTTTAACTATAAGGGCTGTTTTCTTGGTTCTTCTCTAAACCCTCTCCAACTTTTAACATCCTTCTTGAATTGTTGACACCAGATTTGGAGACAATATTCCAGCAGCGGTTGCACCAGAACCAAATACAGGGTAATATAACCTCCCTGCTCCTACTCCGTTTTCCCTGTTGATGCATTCAAGGATTGCATTGGCCCTTTTGGCTACAGTGTCACACTGGGAGCTCATGTTCAGTTGGTTGTCCAGCATGACGTCCAAGTCTTTTTCAGAGTCACTGCTTCTCAGGCTAGAGTCCCCCAGCCTGTAAGTATGGCCTGTGTTCTTTGTTCCTAGATGTATGATTTTACATTTGGTCATATAGGGATGCATATTGTTTGCTTGTGCCCAGTTTACCAAGTGATCCAGAGTGCTCTGTATCAGTGATCTGTCCTCTTCATTATTTAGCACTCCCCAATCTTTGTGTCATTGACCAACTTTATCACTAATTACTTCATTTACTTCCAGGTCATTGATAAAAATATTAAATAGCATAGGGCCAAGAACCAATCCCTGTGGGACCCCACTGGAAATACCCACTCAATGATAATTCCCTGGTTACAGTTACATTTTGAGACCTTTCAGTTAGACAGTTTTTAATCCATTTAATGTGTGCCCGTATTGGTTCTAGTTCCTTAATAAAAATGTTGTGCTGTACCAAGTCAGATGCCTTACAGAAGTCTAAATATATTAAATCAATACTATTATATTTAGCAACCAAACTTGTAATCTCGTCAAAAAAGTATATCAAGTTAGACAGGGTCTGTTTTCCATAAACCCTTGTTGATAGCATTAATTATATTACCCTCATAATTCTTTATTAATCCAGACCTATAACACCCTGTCACAGAATGGCCTGCCTGGAGCAGCCTCCTGCGGCATGACAGGCACACCTGCCTCAATTTCCCTTTTCAGAGTCTCCAGTAAATCCACTTCAGGCTCTTTTGCTTAAATAATGCCCCTCCTTGGAGCCAGTTTATTACCAAAACACAGTTAATTGCTTCCCAACAAACAGTCCATTTCCAACATCCATTGTATATAGTCCTTAAAACCCCACTCTTCCCAGTGGGAACTCCCACAGCCTCTCTGCTGGGAGATCATTGTTATCAGGGGAACATCCTTCTCTCCCTCTCATGGTTCCTCTGAGTCCAGCCCTGGAAATGTCATTAAGTAGGCTCCTCTTTTGCTTTCCTGCCTGCAGCCCTCCGCAGCACTTGGCTCTGTCTCTCTGATAGACATCAAGCAACTCCTGCTGCTGCTCTCCTGCCTTCAGCCTTCTCTCAGGAGCCACAGTTAGTTTTTTGGCTCTGGCAGCTCTCACCTCCTGCCCTTTTCCTTTGCTCCACTGGTCTGTGCTCTCAGATTCCCCTGACTCGCCATGTCTCTCTCCCCTGGTCCTTTATAGCCCCCAGGTGCTGCCGCCACCCTCTTAATTGGCCAAATGAGAGCACCTGCTCTGGCAGAGGGGTGCTGGACCTACTTCATTTACCCTGTGACACAGCCTTTCTATTATTTTGCTCAAGATTGAAGTGAGGCTGAGAGGCCTATTATTACTTGGGTCATCCCCATTTACCGTTTTTAAATACACCTCTACCCCGATATAATGCTGTCCTTGGGAGCCAAAAAATCTTACTGCGTTATAGGTGAAACCGCGTTATACCGAACTTGCTTTGATCCGCTGGAGTGCGCAGCCCCGCCCCCCCGGAGCACTGCTTTACCGTGTTATATCCGAATTCGTGTTATATCGGGTCTTGTTATATCGGAGTAGAGGTGTATTGGCACAACATTAGCCTTCTAGTTCTGGAATTTCCCGTGTCCCAAGACTTAGTGAAAATCAACATTAGTGGTCCAGAGAGTTCCTTGGCCAGCTCTTTTAAAATTCTTGGCTGCAAGTTATCTGGAACTGCTGATTAAAAGATGTCAGGCTTTGATAGCTGCTGTTTAACATCCTCTTTACTTAATATTGGAATGGAAAGCATTGCATCATTATCACATGATATGAATACATCATCTGTCTTGTTCCCAGAAATATGTATTGAACACTTCTTCTTTATCTTCATTATTGTTGACAATTCTACCATTCCCATTGTCATGGTTCCTTTTGTTCTTGATATGCTTAACTCAAAAAAACCCCAAACCCTGTTCCTTGTTGACTGTAACTCTGTTGGCTATAGATTTCTTCATGTGTCCTTTTCATTTCCTTATCAACTTTTTCTACATTTTCTAGCTTCTAAGTTTTATTCATTGCTGTCAGTTTCCTCTTTTTTCCATCTGTTATGTATTGTTTTTATTTTTTATTGTTGCTTTCACTTCTCTTCTAAGCTAGGCTGGTTTTCTAACCAGTGTACCTTTGTTTCTTGATTGTGGCCTTTTGAGTATTTATTAAAATGTTCTTAAACACTTCCCAATGATCACTCACATTTCTCTATGTAAATTTTCTCCCAGCTGTTTGGCTCATGTGTGTTGTTTAAGTTTGTGAAATTGGCCCAAGTGGAAGTATTACTGATGGGGACTTTATTCTATTTACACTTGCAACCACTATTTTTTTTAGTTTTGTGAGTTGTTCCTCTTTCTGTCAAGATGAGAATCCCCCTCATTGGATGCAAGACATTGAGTTGTGAAATCGTCATCTATAATTTTCCCTCCCCTTCCAAGCTCTGTATGATTCCACCCCGCCTACATCTCTGATTTCATTTCCTATCCTATAGCCCCTTTCATTCTGCCTTCTTCCTCTGTGTCCCTGATGTTACAGCTGCCCACCTTTGAAATCCCTTCTTAAAGATCCCTGCTTTCACCCAGTCCAGATCAGTTCAAACACTGCCTCCCTCTGCCTCAAAATACCAGCCTAAGAAAGAACTGCCTCCTGGTGCATCTAACTGGTCTAATCTGTCTCTTTAGTCTGTAAGCTTTTCAGGGCAAGGACCATGTATTCATCCATGTCCTGTACAGCACCAAGCATGGTGCTTATGCTTAACAGATAAATAATAATGTGGACTACTGGAGGACAGGTTACTGGATTTGATGGACCATTGGTCTCTTCTGGTATGGCAGTAGAGAGTAGGGCCCCTCCCTTCATCTCCCAGAAGGAACACTATCAGAGAGGTTCTCTGGTTCTCCACTTGTAAGATAACTCCCTTCTCTTCATGTGCCAATATATATTTATGCCTGTATCTGTAATTTTCACTCCATGCATCTGAAGAAGTGGGTTTTTTACCCACGAAAGCTTATGCCCAAATAAATCTGTTAGTCTTTAAGGTGCCACCGTACTCCTCGTTGCTTTTATTCAGAGAGGGATGCGTCTCATGTACCATTTCTGAGCACACTGATAGTAACTGGTCTCTTTTCTCTTGCTACAGCTGGCTAAGTTTTCAGAGGACACACTCAGCAGCTACACAGAGATGGTATCTTCTCAGGTACTGTTGTTACTATTTTTTACAAGTCTTCCATTCTCTTTCTACTTCACTGCGAGCTCGATAAGATCCTTCCCTTTCTCCCTCTGTGTTCTCCTGCTAGTCCCTAAACCTTCACTGCTGGTGACAGAGGCCTGCTGGCATTCTTTATTTGCTGCTTTATTTTGCTCTGCTTGCAGGTTGGATGTCTTTCCCACACACCTTCTCATGTAGAAATTGCTCTACTGGCCAGGGTTGAGCTAAATGTGACAGGTGGTCCAGCTTGTACCCTTCAGGTTGCCATGAATTAGAATTTTGCTGAGGTTTTGAAACCAAGCTTTCCTGTCTTGGAGAAAGCTTCTGTTTCAAGTCCTGGTCGCTGTTACTCCACAGGTGGAATAACTGATCAAGAAATATGAGTACATAGCAGGAGGCTGGGGCAGAATTTAGCTTATCTTAAAAAACAAACAACCCTCATCCAATCAAAACTAGTGAACAGGGAGATGGGGAGTAGCAGCAAGACTGGAGCCCTGGCAGAGGCGAAATATGAAGAGAGGAGAGTGAGTCATTTGGGATGAAAGCCTGATCCTGCTTCACCAGATTCTTAATAAGCTTGTGTACATTACTAACGCTTCCCAAACCAGAGCAAGCAAACTTTCAAAGGAACTGTCTGGATCCAGCCCCTCTGCAAATTATATCACCCAGATCAAACAGGAGGATTACTGTCTTGCCTAATCTGGTGTTAGGATTTCCATTTCCCTGGGGAAGCAGAGGGATTCCCAAGGCTAATTAGAAAATCCCAGATGTCACCAGGCTCAGTCTCTCCCCTTGCCACTGCTAGCTCCCACTCATATCGCTCTCGCTGAACATTTTCTTACCTCCCTATGCCAGTTCATCCTTCAGCTGAGCTGTGCATTTCAGTACTTGAGCAGTTAAAAAGTAGTGACTTGAGGTCATCTCCCTGGCTGCATGGATCTGTTCCCTTTTTCTGCTTCTGTGCGAAGACCTTGGATGTAAGAAAGTGTCTGGATTAAACATGGCCTTTTCTTTTTGTTTTAAATTAAATATTGTTCTGCATTTCTGACTACAGCTATGGTGAGATTTTATCTGTCTAGGTTTGTACATGGCCCCTATCAACATAGTATCTGAGCACTGGAGGAGTTCAAGCACGGGAGAAGTGATGCAAAGTAGTAGCAATCCAGAAATGCATATAAAGCTTGCAGCTCAACATCAAAATGCAGACCCAGTTCAGCTGGGAACAAGAAACACACAGCTCTGAGGCTGGGACTGGATCCCAGATTTACAGAGATGAGCCCATATGTGTTAGCCTTCTGTCATCCAGCCTCTGTTTGGGATAGTGCTCCTGTGGGAGACTAAGGGTGTCTGTGACAGCAGCACGATTAGTTTGTAATATTTTCCCTCATGCAAATCTTCCTTTAGTTGTTCATAGATTTGATTTTTAGTTAAATTGGATGGGGAGGTAATGGTTCTAGCAGGAGATAGAACCCAGACTCCTGACTCCCTGGGCTACCTTGGGTAAGTCATTGCACCTCAGTTGTCCCATCTGGAAATGGGTTTAATAGGCATGTGGTGGGGCACTGAAATCCTTTCATCCAAGGATCTGAGCATATTGTTTAGGAAAAGGTGCTGCCTCTTGGAATCTAAGTTAACTGAGGTGAAACCTCTTCAAAAGTCTCACCTATGTTTTCTGGAAAGACTGTGATGGCCCCACCAGAGTCCCGGTTCAAAGAACATACTTGCTGTTTGCATTCAGCAGGGGGAGTGCCCTTGCCCTCGAAAACCTCAACCTACTCACACTTAAAGTCCTGTCACCCGGCAATGGATTGTTTCACAGGGTCTCTTTGACTCAAACCTATAAGCATGTTTGTTAACTTCACACACCCCTCCTCCCCCTTCCTCACCCAGGCTCTCCCCAGCGAATTGTCACCTGTGATCTGCTTCTCTGACAGGAAATGATACGTTGTATCTGGAGCCACTTTCTGTGTGTTTTAAAAGGCAAGTCTCCAACACTCAGCTTCACCTCCAGCTTACTTCACAGCCTGGGATCCGTCACTGTGAGTATCACTAGGTTATCACAAGGAAGACACCTAAACGGGACCTTGCTCTCTTCAATCACAGTGAAAATCCCCTAAGAAACAGTGCTGTAGGTGCTCCATTCACAGCGTTCTGAGTAAAGGTCTTGTGGGGTTTCTAGTCTTCTGGGTTTGCAGGGGCTTTATAACCTCTATTGTAAAGTGCTTTGAGGTCTAATGATGAAAAGCGCTATATAAGAGCTATACATCTATATAATAAGATTCCAGGATTTTCAATCGGAAGCCTAGAATGTCTGCAGAGTCAGTGTGAAGCAATGGAAACTGCTGTGTGTATGGCTAAGAGCTCTTTTTGTTTAGAATATCGCCATGTTCTATTATTGCTGGGATTCGACATCTCTTCCCATCCAATTTTTATGCTCTCACCCATTTTCCACTTTTTTACACTCTGTGAATTACACCCCTACGACAGCACAGGCGTTAGCCTGATTATAACTGTCTTTGAACCAAATGGGCACCTATCCTCCCAGGAGCACACTTCTAGTAAAGACAGTGGTTTAGAGGACATTCAGTGTGGTCTGGTAGCTTAAATCCTGGCCATACTCTGGTTCTATTCCTAGCTCTGCCAATGACATTAAAAAAAAACTCTTGATCTCCCTGGGCCTTGGTGTACCAGTCTGTATTGTACCTATTTTACTTGCCTCCTGCACATGGATTTCATGGTTAGTTTTAATATTTCCTAAAATGAAACCTGCATTAAGTGATCATTAATCCAAATGGAACCAAGTTGTGCTCAGCACACCTGGGCGTGCTTTCAGAATGCACTCTCAAGACAGGAGGTTGCTTAACAAGGGACTTTTGTCCAACTTTATATCTGAAAACCCACCCGAGCCTTCTGCTGTTTGTTTCTGTGAATATATATTTTAAACATTAACTCATTGGGTGTTTGTATTTTGGGGGGTGTTGCGGGATGTCTTGGGGTGTTTTAGGTGCTTTGCTGTGTAGACAAGCAGGGGATTCTATCCTGGCCAAATCCCAGTCCAGAGACTGTTCTGTTCTTCAGTGGGAAGGTGGAAGCCCCTCACGATAGCCATGAAGACCTGACGGATGAACTCTCCACGCGCTCCTTCTGCCACCCAGAGATGGATGAGGAGGTGAGGGATAGGTCATCAACAAAGTGATGCTTTGCTTTCAGCCTGGCGTGGCTGGCAGCCTTAGCACTACCTGCCAGGCAACTTGATTCAGTTCATGATCTGGCAGGGCTTGCCGTGGTGTAGAAAAGCAGGTGTTGGGCTCCTGGAGCAGAGGGTCGTTGCTTGAATGATTAAGGAATGGTGAGGACCAGCTCCTCCAAAAAGCATCCTGTCCAGTCCTCTTCAGTAGAGGCCAGAGGCTGCCCCACCCCCTCTACCCAAATCCATCCCAGGGTAGAACAGGCCTGGCATCATGCAAATCAGTAGTGGGGATTTCCCATTCCATCCCATAAATGCCTCATCACTTCACCTCCTTGCTCTCTCTAGCCCCATGAGAGGGATGCTCTGCTCTCTGGTCCCATGATGGATATGGTCCACATTGCCAATGAACAGGAGAGGAACGACTGGTCTAGTGACACTCCAAAATCTTCTGACGTCCATGTCCACAGAAAGCCAAACAATAGAAGCAAGCATCCATCGGGGTCCAATGTGAGCTTCAGCAAAGACACGGAGGGTGGTGAGGAGGAGGCAACCCAGGTAAGGTATGCAAAAGTGGATGCAGTCAGCCTCTCACTGAGCTGTAGGACAGGCTGTATCAAGTGGAGAAAGAACCCTGCCCACCCCCTGATTTGCGTTAGAGGATGGCGAAATCTAGCAGATTTGTATGAGTTAAGTAAGGAAAGGAGCAGCTGAATCTCATTGTACTCTGTGCCTTTTGCTGGCCTTGTGGATGGGAAGATGGCCCTCCAGCCAAAATAACATTATATTCAGGAGTGCTTGGCAGAGACACTCTACACAGCAAGTTACAGCCAGCACCGTAATCCTATTAGCTCCCACACCTTTGGATTTCTCCTCTTTCTGTGGGGTAAGGGAGCTGTTCATTTAAAGGGGCCCTCTTCAAAGTCTGAGGATTTAGTTAGTAGTACTGATGGCTGTAGAGGAGAGAACAGGTTGTGAGGAGCCTCCTCTTCAGCATCCCAGTGATTCTAGCTCTCTGCTAGCCTAGCTGCTGGTTTGGGTCAGATCTCTGGCACACATGCCTGTGTGGTACATGAGAACGGCCATACTGAGTCCAGCCATCTAGCCCAGTATCTTCCAATAGTGGCTGGTGCCAGGTGCTTCAGAGGGAATGAACAGAACAGGGCAATTGATCAAGTGATCCATCCCCTGTCATCCAGTCCCAACTTCTAGCAGTCAGAGGCTTAGGGAAACCCAGAGCATGGGGTTGCATCCCCTAATAGCCATTGATGGACCTGCCCTCCATGAACTTATCTACTTCGTTTTTTAACCCAGTTATACGTTTGCCTTTGCAACATCCCCTGACAACAAGTTCCACAGGCTGACTGTGTGTTGTATGAAAAAGTATTTCCTTATATTTGTGTTAAACCTGCTACCTATTAATTTCATTGGGTTGACCCCTGGTTTGTGTGTGTTATGTGAAGGGGTAAATAACACTTCTCTATTCACTTTCTCTGCATCATTTATGATTTAGACTAATAGACTAATATCCTTGGTCTGCATCCCAGAGAACCGGTCAAATGATGAAGACGGTTTTTTAAACACATGGTTCAAATTTGATTTGCTACTGCTTTTCATTATTCATGAATATTTGATCACCAAGCAGTCAAGAAATATACATAAATACTGAAACTGACAAAGAATTCTATTAGCAAGGCATTATTCCGTAGTCTTCTATGAAAAATGTTAGTTACTCAGTCAGGGACCAGAACCTAAACCATGTAACAGGTGACCAGTTTTGACCTTGAATACCGAATATCAGTAATGGATACTTTACCTATAGCATGCCAAGTGTTCATTTGTGGTAGATGTAGAATAATTCCACATATAGGGCCTATGTGCTATGATAATACAAATAAATAATAATAATGAATAGGTTCACAAAACCAGCACTAGAATGTGAATAATTCATGAAGTCAAAAACAAAGAAACCCAAGGTCAAATTAACCAAGTTTTGTTTTCATTAAATACTAATTGACTGGTAATACTGGCCACTCATATGTACTGATTGTGCTCTGTTATTCTGAATTTACGTCACTGTAGCTCCAGGGATTTCAGTGGCATTACTCCTGACCTATCCCAGTGTAAGCGAGGGGAGAGTTGGGCATAATATCTTCTAGTGACAGATTATGACCCTAAGGGTATGTCTACACTGGAATAAAAGACTCACCCCGGCCCGTGTCACCTGACTGGTAATGGGCTTGGTGCTTAAGCAGGGCTCACAAAGATGTGCTTTTTGCTGGGGCAAATGTCTGTGTGTCTGTCTAGTGTTGCCTGCTTCAGTTGCTGAATTGTAAGGGGAAGCAATCAGGGAAGAATCTCACTTCATTCCCCTTGCACATCCTTCAGCATGGGCTGCATGTCCTTTTTCAGAGAAGAAAAGCGTTCTCTTTACTGAAGGCCCTTTCCCCCTGGGAAGGGTTGGTTCTTTTAAAGACAGAACTAAAGGAGGTACCTGTTGCTAGAGTCTATGATGAGGACTCTCACATGTATTCTTGTGCATTTATGGGATGTTACACACCACCTTCTTCTCAGGAGACTTCATCCCCATCCCTCAAACTTCTGTCATCTTAAGATCAATCCTACAGTTCTTTCCCTGGTTATCTTCTGAGTTTGTTCATACTCCCACTTATGGCAATGGTAAAACTCCCACAGATTGCAGTGTGGGAAGGATCAGGAACTTACTATTTGTTTTTCTAAATGCGTTACTAGAAAGTAGTTTAATCTCCCTGGAAGAGCCCCCGGACCCTTTACAGTAGTCACTCCCTCGTCGCATACTCATTCATTTTCCTCCCTTAGAATTTGGACCATTTAAAAAACATTGTTTTTACTCCTCTGGAGAATCTCAGATTGTGGAACTAGGGAAGCTGCTATTTTTGATAAGTGGAGGAAGCAACGGCCTGTTAATCTTCCCTGTTATATCTGGGATTCTCTCTTCTGCTAAGGGATACTAAACTTGGGATGGGAATTGGAGCCTCTCTAGCAACGACGTTCCATTATAACTAATCAGGATTTTCTTGCATGTCTTATCAGGCTGGCGGTGACACTGAGGGACTGGCCTGTGAGGCTGAAGACTTTGTGTGTGACTACCACCTCAAAATGCTCAGCCTGTCCCAGGACCAGCAGAACCCCTCCTGTATCCAGTTTGACGACTCCAACTGGCAGATGCACCTAACCTCCCTGAAGCCTCTGGGCTTGAATGTGCTGCTCAACCTCTGCAATGCCAGTGTGACAGAGCGCCTATGCCGCTTCTCTGACCACCTCTGCAACATTGCCCTCCAGGAGACCCACAGTGCTGTGCTGCCTGTCCATGTGCCCTGGGGGCTCTGTGAGTTTGCCAGGCTAATAGGTAAGGAAGAACCAAACAAGGAGACAGCTGAGAAATGGGAGCAAACTTTCATGGTAGTCTTACTGAGCCAGCTGAATACTAGGAGAGTACCAGAATGGTACCCCTTTGTTAGTTGGAAAGCTGGAGTGCAGATCTGACTCTGATCTTCTCTCTTTGGGTCAATGCTCAGAGGTTTGACATCAGACTTGTTGCCAGTGTCATTGGAGAGTTCACCGCTGACAGGTTGAGACACGATGCTACAGTCATTGAGTGACATTCATGGCTAAGCGTTTTTCCAGCCAACACAGGCTAAATTTTGTAAAGTTCTAGTTCAAATCCTTCAGTGTTACAGACAGCAGCAGTGCTGATGAAGAAGCTTTTTGCCCCACAGTGGATAAAGAATGACCAATAAGAATGGACGAATTGCTCTTCTGGTATCTTTGTCAGTGTTACTGTTTAGGCTTCTGTGTATTACAGAGAAACTGGTAATGGTTAGCCGTAAATAATATGTAGCACTTCACATCTTCAGTACTTCATAATCCGCATCCCACCCTTGTGAGGTAGATAAGTATCAATGTCCCCATTTAAGAGTGAGGCACAGGAGAGTTAAATGACTTGTCCAAGGTCACGCAAGGAATCAGTGGCAGAGCCAGGATTAACATTTAGTGTTTCTGACCTCTTGTCCCATGCTTGTTCTTCTGGATTGCTCTGCTTCTCTTAAATGAATCAGGAGTGCTAAGGACTCCACTAATAATATCATCCAGCTCTTATATAGCACATCTCATCAGTAGATCTCAAAGCGTTTTAGTGTACGCACATAGTGAGAACGCAGGCAAGTCAGCTAGGTAAGTCTAACCTCTGTTGCCTGGCTGTTAGCACACACTGGGGCTACAGAATGTCACTGGCTTGGTTTCTGGTGGATGCTGCTGCTGGGAAGGTATCAGAATGACAGCAGCTAGCGGGCGGGGTGGAGCAGCAAAGTGAGATCTCCTCCATTTTGCTTTGGGTTGTGTTTAATCTTTCTCCCCTTTACATTCATGTTTCAGGTTTCACACCCGGAGCCAAAGAGCTTTTCAAGCAGGAGAACCACTTGGCTCTCTACCGCCTGCCGACTGACGAGATGGTGAAGGAGACAGTACTGGGAAAACTCTCTTCCATCACCAAGAGGAGACCGCCTTTGAGTCACATGATCAGCCTTTTTGTTAAGGACACCACCACCAGTAAGGCTGCTTCCCTTCTCTCAGGTGTAGGTGTTGGATATAGTAGGGGAGGGAAATGGAGTCTTTTGCGAGTCTCAAAAACAATCTAGGAATTGCCAGAGTAGAATAGACCAAGACTCCATCTAGACTGATATCCTGTGTCTGCCTGCAGCCAATACCAACTGCTAAAGAGGAAGCTGTAAATTTCTTGGTAATGCACCTCACTGTGCAGTGCTATAACATGTTGGGAGGAATTTCTTCCTGACCCCAGTGTGTGACCAGCTCTTGCCCAGAAGCATGAGGATTGTGAATAACCTTTGTAATTTGATTCTGGCTAATGTTATATCCAACGTATTAATGATCTTGTGTGTCTGTGTCCTGGAAAAGCAGAACAAGAAGAGTTTCTTGATTGTCTATGTACAGACTTTGTTGTTCCAGCTAAATCAATACTATACAGAGTTGAAAGTCCCTGGGAGTAAACCATATCCTTCTGTCCAGCAGTTAATCTTAAACCTTGACCTGGGAAGATTTTTTTATATCTGTTCCAGTTGCTGCCATCTTGTCTTTATAGGAAAGGCTTTGAAATGTATTGTTCAGAGTTGACTGCTGGGATTCTCAATATAGGGAAACACTTTTAATCTTGCATCATTCTAACTTCATTTCCTAATTTTGAAAAGTTTTTTTCCCTAGAGGGTTCAGACTTGTGTGTGTGTATGACCGTAATAATACTGTCTAGAGTGAACTGTAAGAAGAATTTTAACAGTGAGCGTAATTAACCATTGGAATAATTTACTTAAAGATGTGGTTGGTTGATCATCACTTGAAGCCTTTAAATCAAGGTTGTGTGGCTGTCTAAAATTGTGCTCTAGGTCAACCAGAAGTTATGAGCTTGGTGCAGGAATTACTGGGTGAAATTCTCTGGATTGTGTTATGCAGGGGGTCAGACCAGATCATAATGGCCCCTTTTGGCTTTAAAAATCTTGTATGGATTCAAAGATTCATTCTACCATAACGAGATCTCTGTAAGGAAACCAAATATGGACAGGTAGTAATTTCTGTACCCTTAGCAGAAATGGTACATAACCCATCTCTAGGTTCTCTTGTCTCGTTTAGTGAAATAATGTCCCTGTTAATCTGACATTTTTCACCCCCAATCCACAGTAACTGGAGGTGAGTTAAGGATTCACATGCTCCTGGAGTGAAATGACCCAATGGCCTGTACTGCCTCCATCTTCCCTTGTTGTAGTTAAAATCTTAATTTTCCATAGTCTTATTTTGATTACCGCACCAGTGCTGGAGGCTGGGGTTACTGTTAGGAATCTCTTGTTTAGGAAGAGTTTTAACACAAGCCCATATCCAATGCAAAGAGTGATCTGGCTCACTTGAGCAGACTCACTGCTGCTCAGTTAGCCTCTATCTCTAGCCCTACAAGAAAACAGCTTGATTCAGTATTGACCACAGCCAGCCAGCAGGAGCACCTCGTCTCCCAGCCCCAATGCCAGGTGGGAGCAGGGATTTCACTCAGCTTACTGCCAGGAGCCTAGTGAGGAGTCTCTTGCTTTGTAAATCAGCGTAATTTGGCAGGGCATACATGTAAATAGTGAACAGTCACAGTGTTTAGAAATGACTAAGGATGGGTATTAAACGATCCCACCGCTCGTTAGCTAATGGTTATGTTCCCAGGTCAGGTTGTTAATTTACCTAGAGTTATAGCCTAGGGGTTTTTTAGTTGTTTCCTTGTGCCATGAGGCATCTGATCTGTACGTCTTTGTAGATTCTTTTTCTGGTCCCTTGAGTGGTTTGTGTAAGGCATAGGCCATGAGTGTTACGTGGATGTCTGTTTGTGGCTTAGGTGCAGATTGTAGGGCAACAGCCAGAGTGAACAATGGCCCCTGTTTTAGCAGAATCCCATTTCTGTTACTAAACTTGTGATTTACTAATCCCAGCTGGGGGGGAAGTTTAGCTCATGGTGCCATCAATGACATTGGAATCAATGCCACCCCAGCACAGATTGGAGCGGTACACGCACTGTCACTGGCATTAACTTCTACAGAGTGACAGTGGGGTGGGCTGTGCTGTGCAAGGTGCTGTTAATGTTGAACAGAAACTATGTGGGATGGAAAGCAGAAATGTAGCTGCTGGTGTGCATCTGTGTGTTTGCCCACCAGCTCGTACTCTGTATATGAGGCATGGGGACTTCGCAGGGTCAGCTGGCATCTCCTGCCCCTTTGTTCACAGCAGAGATGATCTGACCATACATCCACTATGGGAGGATATAAGGTTTTTACAGTAAAATTAACCCAAGCCTCACACAAGCTGTCCATTGTGTTCCTCTAACAAGTCCCCTCTTTCACATTCTGCTCCTATTGCATTCAGATATTTGTTATGCTGATAAACTCAGCGTGTGGTGTCTATTTTTAGTACAAAGCAGAGAGCTGGTATGTTTTGGAAAATCCTCAAGTATTCATGAAGGTCCCCGCCTGATTTGCATGAACGGATATTCTTGGCTCTTGACCTCATTGGCTAGCATGAGTGTCGGCACTCGGCAGCAATGCCTGCAAGAGTCTTTGGACTCGCTTTTTGGAAGTGATTTTTTTTTTCTTTAGATCAGCTTTGAAGCCATTGGGGGCAGTCACAGAGCAGCTGGAGGAGGGATCAAATTAACCTTGACAGTGAAAGCTATGTGCATGTAATGTTAATGTTTCCACATGAGCTAATGAGAGAGAAACTCTGGAGGAAAGGCAGCCCCTCCATCCTTGACTTTTGATCTACCTACCATGCCCGGGTCTTGTACCAGATAAGTGAAAAATCACATGATGATCTGAGACACCCTGGAACACCCAGGCCCAGCTGGATGAGTTGCAGGTTATTGTTCAGCCTTAAAGTATCCTAGAATTGGAAAAGATGGAAAGATCTAAAAGATCATGGACGTTAAGGAATCCTGGCTCTTCCTCTGGTCAGTGCGAGGGGTTCTCCTCTACAGTGCGTCTTCTAGAGCTTTCGTCCCGCCTCGTTTTAAATGCCCCACGCAATGACCGTTAAACACCCAAATTCTCCTGTGGAATAGTGCTGACAATACTAATACTTCACTCTTATCCAGTGCTTTTCATCAGTAGATCTCAAAGCGCTTTACAAAGGAGGTCAGTATCGTTATCTGAGGCACAGGGAGGTGAAGTGACTTGCCAGGCCAATGAATAGAACCCAGGTCTCCTGTGTCCCAGTCCTGTGTCCTTAACCTCTAGTCCATGCTGCCTCCAATCTAATAGGCTCCAGTCTATTAACAGGCTTTCACCGTTGTTCAACTCAAATTTCCCGTTACTTAGTTTCATCTCATGGCTCCATTACTCCTGGTTATACCCTGATTTGGAGGAGTACTGGATACAGAAGCAACCTGGTCCTCACTTTTCTGCAGGAGAAAGATCATTGCAGTGTAAGGGGAGAGGTACTGGAACTGGCTACCAGGTCCACAATTTACCACTAGCTCAGTTAACTTATAGCCAGGCAAAGAGCAGCCAAACCTACATCATCTCCTCTTGAACAGTCTCTGTTCAGTGGCTGACACACTCTTGACATGGCCAGTGGGGATGTATTGGGTAGATCAGGACGTTCTGTCTTATTGTGGGATACTCTGTAGTTTTTAACTGTCAAAGGAGCCATTGGAATTCAATCCCTTGGTTGGGAATGTACAGGTGAGACACCTACCCGTTTTTCCCCTAGGCACTGAGCAGATGCTTTCTCACGGGACAGCTGACATCATTCTTGAGGCCTGCACAGACTTTTGGGATGGTGCTGATATCTACCCCCTCTCCGGCTCTGACAGGTGGGTGGCCTTACCTCATTGGCATACAGGAGTTGCTGGTTTAAAATTAATTACTGGAGAGAATTCTGTTTATATTAAGGCTCCACATAACAATACTTTATAAGCCATTTATAAATGATAAATAGCTGTTATAAATGTGAGTTGTCTGTAGTTGGTTATAAGCACATCGTTAAAAGGGGTTACATGGTTATAAGCAATCTATTGACCCGTTGGACTCTTAACAATTTACCAACCATTTATTAAAACATTTGTTCATCATTTATAAACCCTTTCTAAATTGTTTATAAATGGAACCTCACTGTAAAGTGTGCCCAAGAATTCTAAGCAAGTTCAGTGATGGTGGCAATAGGATTTTGTTCCGTTATCTCTGGGAAGTCCCATATCTGCATACAAGGAGTGGTACATTCCAGCTATTAGTTGTATCTTGCCGGGGCGGATTTGGTGCTCCTCATGTCATTATTGTCACCTTTTGTCATTTGACAGATCAGTCCTGATTTGTTTTGTTGGCCTGCATTACATTCTGCTAGTGCAGTGGTCCCTGACTTTTTCGTCTGGCGGGCGCCAGACGATGAGCCACCGCAGACCGTGGCCGGTGGACGAGCATCTGCTGAAATGCCGCCAAGAAGCGGCAATGTCAATAGACGTCGCCGCCGAAATGCCGCCGACAAGCAGCGTCATCCAGAGGCTTTGGCGGCATTTCGGCGGCGACGTCTCTGGATGACGCTGCTTGTCGGCGGCATTTTGGCGGATGCTTGTCCGCTGGCCAGTATGCGGGCGCACATAGATGCCCCAGCGGGTGCCATGGCGCCGGCGTGCACCGCGTTGGGGACCACTGTGCTAGTGTGTCTGGCTATCTTCAGGTGTTAAGACCTGTTACTTTTTTGAGTATTTCTTTTACAAGGCATTGATTAAAAACTCTGTGTTGAGTAGTTCTGGCCCAGCCTAATGTTACCGCTGCAAATTTAAAACAAACATGGAATTTTAAGCTACTCCAATGACTGCATGTTGACAATGTGCCTTTAAATGCAGCTATTTGGAACTGCACCACTGGTGTACTGTGATGGAGGGGCTCTTTGTTCAACTTGCATTGGCTTTGTGTCGCTGCACCATGCAAATCTATATAATATTGTCATGGCTCAGTGCTAGCTGCACCTCTCATTCCTTCCTTTCTCTCTGAGTGCACTCCCTCCAGTTCTTAGGCCTTGAGCCTTTGCCTTCCTGGGTAGAATCCTGTGATGCTACAGCATCCTGTATGGGTGTGTGCCAACCATGATTGCTCAGCAGGTCCAACTGCATTCAGCTCTCTGCCGTTCTTTCCTTCGGGAGCTGTGACCAGTGACGAATAGTGTGTCCCAAAACAGTCTTCTTAAAACAATGTATTGTTTAATCTTAACAGTGGGAGCACAGCGTAACATGAGAAATGGGTTTTTAAAACAATAAATTGTCTGGATGCATATCTGTCTGAGCTAAAGGCCTGTCTTACCCCAGATCCCTCTGACCTCCGAAGTCTGGGTTCACATTTACTCAGAAGCCCTGTCTCTCCCTTGAGAAGTGTGTGACTTTAAACCCTCATGAGTCCTCTGATCTCCCTGCTCCTGTGATAGGGGCTGAGATCTGCCTGGGGAAACCTGTTTAGTGAGGTCTGAGTGGCTCCAGCATTGGCCACACAGTGTTTGCTGAAGTGTTATCTGGCCTATTGCCCTCTTCCTACTCACAAGTAAACAGCCTTGTTGGTGAATTAATCCCAAGTACTCATGCAACGAACCCCCTGGCAATAATCAGACAGCTACATAACACATCTAGTGTTCATAAATTATCACAGGCAGCTCCAATTCCATCACAAATATGCTACATTAGTTTGTCTGTTCACCCGCTCTGTGGGTGCATCACTGCCTCTTACAGGATGCTCAGACGCTCAGGGCTCCCTCTAGTGGCTGTAGCTCAAAGAATACAAGCTATAGGAATGGTCTCTTTAGACCAGTCTCTGATCAGTGTTAGAAATAAACTTATAGGGAGTGGTCCAGGAAACTTGTATTGCTGATTTCCTCCAGCCCAGAGCTCCCAGAGGTTATACTGGTGTCAGAATGGCAGCCTGCCTCTGATAGCTTTTGCTATTATCTTGTGTCTTCCATATAGGAAGAAAGTGTTGGATTTCTACCAGCGAGCATGCCTCTCAGGCTATTGTTCTGCCTTTGCCTACAAGCCAATGCACTGTGCCTTGTCCTCCCAGCTCAATGGCAAGTGCATAGAACTGGTTCAGGTCCCTGGACAGAGTGCCATCTTCACATCCTGTGACCTTCCTGGGACTACACCCATCAAACAGAGCAGCAGAAGGAACAGCTGGAGCTCTGATGGTATGTCTCTCTCCTCCTCTTGTGGGATGTATTGCTGAGCTGGGTCTCCCATTCCCAATCAGTCTGGAGCTGTAGCAGCTTTGCTCTCCAAAGCAGTGGTTGGAAATTGAGATCTAAGCATTCCCTTAAAGGGAAATAATTACTTATGCTGCTGGCAAGTGTATTTCTATCGTAAAGTTATCTAAATTTGTAAGACAATAGTTACACTTGAGGGTAGTCTAATTTATTAAAGCAGGGGACTGAGACTCAGGACTCTTTAAGTTCTGTTCCTGGCTTTGCATCTGTGCAATCTTATGCAAGTTACTTATGCAGGGTTTTTCAAAGGAGTCAGGAAGTGCCTAATTCCCTTTGATTCCTTTGGAAAATTGCGGCGCTAACCCCTATGTGCCTCAGTTCCCCATTCTGTAAAATGAGGTAACATGGTTTCACGTGGGAGTTGGGAGGCATAATTAGCGATTATACAATGTTTCATTGTACAATTTCTCGTGCTACACCAGGATCCTTTACTGCGTACTGCATCGAGGTCACGTTAATCACACCCTGATCTGATGAAGGAATCCTGTCAGTCTAAATCCTTAACAAGTCATTCTGGAGCCACTGCAGCATCCCTAGAGAGAACGTGTTTGATCCAATTACTTGAGATCAACTCCCCTTCAGTTTCATGGCTGTCAGCTTCCTCCAGACTTGCTGTGTTGTTTAAGCACAGTATGATGTACTTAAAATGCATATGTGTACATCATGCAGCACATGTACTGTGCCCTTCCCACCCCTTTCTTGTAACTGACTAGCATCCTTTATTTTATTTTCTTCCTTCCCATGCTGTGTGTGTTTTTGTGCTGTGTGTGTTTTTGCACTGTGTTCTTGGCTGCATGTTGGGGTGTTTAAAACTCCTTTTGTGACTGTGTATGTTTGGGCAAATGGGTGTCTTTCCACCTGTTCATCTGTACATGTGTGTCTGCATGTTTCTGTGCATATGGGTGCCTGTCTCCATGTGGTCATGTCTCGTTATCTATGTCCGTGTGTGCACGCACATGTGGGTGTTTGTGTCTCAATGTGATTGCGTGTTGTTTGCATGCCTGAAGAAGGGATTGGGGAAGTGATGGAGAAGGAGGATTGTATCCAGGCTCTGAGTGGTCAGATCTTCATGGGAATGGTCTCATCCCAGTACCAGGCCCGACTTGACATCGTCCGCCTCATTGATGGGCTGGTCAGTGCCTGCATTCGTTTTGTCTACTTTTCCCTGGAAGATGAGCTCAAGAGCAAGGTAGGCTACATCTCTGCTGTATCCCTTTCTGAACTTGCTTGGCCCCTGCCTTGAAGTTCATCCCCATATAGTCCGAGAGTAACCCTATCGAGCTGCCTAATGGTCTCAGTGGCATATGCTGGTCAGGGGGCATCTGGACCCCAAAGCACTGGTCCCTGCATCAGCTCTGTAAAATCTTGTGTGCTCTCCCCCAGGTCTTTGCTGAGAAGATGGGTCTTGAGACCGGCTGGAACTGCCACATATCCTTAACGCCCAACGGAGATGTGCCCGGGTCAGAGATTCCTCCCTCCAGTCCCAGCCATGCAGGTTCTTTGCATGATGACCTGAATCAGGGTGAGAGAACTTCCCTCTGGGAAAGGTGGCTGTATGATTCAGAGGCGGGGTGTGTCTGCCTGTAGCTAACGAATGTGGTGTATGGTAAGCAAGATAGGATGCTCTGGTTGGGGTTTACTAACCAGCAGTGGAGTTCAGCTGTGACTCAGTGGCTTCTCGCCACAGCTGCCAGTTAGGGGATGTGACTAGGTGGCTCCCATTGGAGGATGAAACCAGGAATCTGGTAAGGATGAGCTGTCCAGTTTATCCCTTCAGCATATGTATATCACATAGTGAAACCTGCACTAATAACCCTGAAGAAAATAGGCTGCTGCAGTCTTAGGAAGCCACTCAAATGTTCCTCACTGTTTCCAAGACAGTCCTGTTTAACCTGTACTTAACCCACTAAAACCAATCCTAACTTGTTAGAACTGTGAGCCCAAACCTGAATGTGCATGACTTGTGTGTGTGAGTACCATGAAGTCATGGTAATTTGGCCACTCACTTGGCCGTTTAGGAATCTAACTGCTGATTTGTGCGCACACTTACTGTAGTTCCGTGCACAATCATGGGAGCTGGGTGCGCACACACTTTTGTCTACGTAATTATCATGATTGTGTACGCAATAGCCTACCGTGGAGTTGTTCATTTGCAGTTCCAATTTTTGCTACAGCCTTGATGTAGTTGTTGAGGGCATGTTTGAGCCCAGGTTAACTGACTCAGGCTTGCGCTGTGGGGCTAAAATAGCAATGTAGGTGTTCCTACACAGGCTGGAGTTTGGGCTCTGGAACCCGGTGAAGGGGTGGGTCTCAAAGCCAGAGCAGGAATGTCTACACTGCTATTTTTAGCCTCATAGCGCAAGCCCGAGTCAGTTGACCTGGGCTCTGAGACTCAATGCCACCGGGGTTTGGTTTTTTTTGCAATGTTGGACTTATCCTGTGGGTCTGTCTCTTGACTGAAAGTTGCTCTTCTTCCTCACTTTAGATGTGATTTCTCCAATCTCTCCCCAGAAGACAGTGTGAGCAGGGAGAAAGGCGGCAGAGCCAGAAGAGCTATCATGTGTCAAAAGATTAGAGACTAGGCGCATGCATCTGCCTCCGAGCAGATTAGTCATTTAAAAATCTTTTATTTTAAGAGACAGCTGAGTGGGATCTGACTGCAGCTAACCTAGAAAATCAGGGCTTGTGTTTCCAGGCTTCCACAGTTCCACGTGAAGGTGCTGTGTGTGTTGCAGGGGCACATGGCTGGAAACGGTGCAGTGTAGACAAGGCTGTGCTTATTTTTACCGCTGCCTTTCTCTCTGCTTCAGTCTCTCGAGATGATGTGGAGGGCCTGCTGCTGATGGAAGAGGAAGGGCACTTGGATCTCATCAGCTTTCAGCCAACAGACAGCGATATCCCCAGCTTCTTGGAGGACTGCAACAGGGTGAGTGTATCTTTCCTTCTCCATGCCACACTGACTCTCTGGTTAAGAGCAACACCTCGGTGCTTTCCAGGAGCACCACCCTCACGTAAGCCTTGTTTGTTAATTAGTTCGTGTTGTGTCTCTCGATTCTTCCCAGCTTGACATCAAGGACCTGCACAACTCCCAGCACTAAGTAGTTCAGTTTTGCCCCTTTGCAAGCTCTCCTTCCTTCTTCCCATGAGAAGCTTTAAAGAGTGCTAGGTGATTTAGGAGTTGAGATGACCATACACAGAACTGCCCAGGAGGCTGTGAGGAGAAACGAGGCTTCTTTCTTTCCGTCTGGATTCCCTACCCTTCCTCCTCCAAGTGTGTGTTTGCGAGGGGGGGGAAGGGGGGATAATGGGTGGTGGTCTGTGCTGGCAGAAAACACTTTTCCCCTCTCCCAATCTTGGGCTGCAGCAGGCTCTGTCAGAGCAGATCAATGACTGGGAAATGCTGCTCTTCTGCAGCAGAAGGCCTGATGGCTCACATAAGTCTGGGAGATGGCACGTAGCTTCTACTGGCCTCACAGAGACACAAATTTAAAACCACTCCAGTAGGCCGCTATTTAGAAAAAGAAAACTTATCTTTTTAAATTTCAGCTGGGTTGCAGATGAAATACCTGCCCCTTCTCCCCACCTACCCCACAGACACACTGGGAGACAGCAGAGAGTCCCAAAGAGCCTGGCTTTCAGACAGCCAAAAACTCTCACAGGGGAAGTACCCTTCTCTCACTGGCTCAGTCTATATCCCCTTCCTCCCCCTGGAGCCATTCCCCCTCCATTCCTTTTTTCATGTTAATTTTTCCCTCCTGCTCCATCAAGCAACATCCCCCCCCTCATATCCCTGACCAGTCTCTCCCCCTTGTGGGGCAGCCCTTGTGCAAAGTGGTCCCTTTTGCCCTGGAAGGCTAGCCCCAGCAGACGGGCTAGCCTGACATCCGCTCTTGACTCAGTTGGTTGTCCTGGGCTGGTGTTCCAGGTTGAATTGAAGGATTCAATCTCTTCCTAATGCAGTGTCTGAACTAGTGTTCTGGCTGGATGCTCAAACGCTAGTTAAATCCTGACCACTGTTGGGTCATGCTGCATCTGCAAAGGGCAAATAGTGAATCATGGGGGAGAGCATGGGCCAATCGGCATGTGAATTGCAAAGTAATGCTTCAGCAGGAGCTGTGTTTTACACTCATTTAAGAAAGCCAAGCTCTCTCTACAGTGGACAGCAACTTAAGCCCGATCCTGCAATCGCAGGAATCTCGCCCCACAGAGATTTGAATGCAGCAGTGGGGGGGCTGTAATCACCACCTTGATATTAATTTACAATTTTCTCCTGCCACCTTAATCTCTTTCTTCTTCCCCTACAGGCCAAACTTCCTCGAGGGATCCACCAGGTCAGACCTCACCTGCAGAACATTGACAATGTGCCTTTGCTGGTGCCCCTCTTTACGGATTGCACCTCAGAGAGTAAGTGACCGCTGGGCTGGGCCTGTCCCACATATCAGCTGCCAAACATCTTCTCCAGATAGTTGCTGTGGGTCATGAGAGCGTGGAGGGGTGGGGAGACCCTGCAGCAAACTGGGAGGGGGATTTCGGGTGGGTGAGCCTCCATAGCAATCTTATGTGCTGAGGGCCAGATCAATGGGAGTTTTACCATTATCTTGCTATAGTGAGCACAACCCCTAAGAAACTCCCCCTGCTGTTAGCTTTAATAGGAGTTACAGAAATGAGCATCTACAACACTGCTGCTCATTACTTAATAATAAGTATTAGCAACCTGCAGAGGAATTTGGAGGCTTTGATCTCCCCTTGCAGTGATCATTTGCTTACATGGCTCAGAAATCACTTCCTAGAAGTCATTTCCTACTATGGCAGTGGTATTAGTGGACTACCTGACTACCACTAGCTTTCTGCATGACTTTGTTTATATCACTTCCCCCTTGGTGCCTTAATTCCTTCATCTGTAAAATGGGGATAATACTCCTTGTGAATGTGGGTAAAGTGACTCAGTCTTGCATGAAAGTCGCTATTTAAATGGGAAATCCTTATTTTAAATTATTTCCCAGACATTTTTTTAACAAGGCCTTTGTGCTCTGCAGCCAAGTCCATGTTAATTGTAAGCTCAAGGAACAGTGCCCCATGCAGGGGAGGCAAAGATTCAAATGGCTCTGGATCAAAATTCCACCCCTTCCCTCCACGGGCAGATGCATAGGGTACCAGGAGAGCAGTTATTTCTTTCCAAAGGCATAGACTAGCTAGGATTGGATTGCATACACCTGTCCTGAAGTGGCAAGAACATTTAGTGAAGTGAGAGGATGATTTTTGCCTTCCCTTTATTGGAGGCTAGATCATAGAGCTTCCTGGTGGGGGAACACAGTGTGGGAAGAAGAGGGGTTTGTGTGGACAGTTAAAATAAAGCTTCTGAGATCTGTTTTGGAGGGTCTGTTCTTGATGTTGGTTTATAACTCATTGGGGAATTCCTAGTAAATGTGAAGGGCAATATCTTTTAACCTCAGATCATATATTTTTAAGGTCAAAAAGCTGATGGGCTTAGCCTTTGTTGTCTGAAGGACTCAGTTCCAAAGAGCAGTCTTTAGGTGTGTTGATCTGGTAACCTTTAACAGGTTTAACTGTTTGTCTCCAAAAATGAAATCAGGGTGAGAGGAGATTTAAAATGCTGCTGTGCCAGTGTTTTACATGCTACGGTAAGGCATTAAGTCTCCCTTTGTCATCCTCTCGCAGCCATGTGCGAGATGATCAAGATCATGCAGGAGTATGGAGAGGTGACCTGCTGTCTGGGGAGCTCTGCCAACCTGCGGAACAGCTGCCTCTTCCTGCAGAGTGACATCAGGTGGGAAAGCTGGGTCTGGACTCCTCAAACTGGTTGGTTGTTGCGTGTGTGAGGAAATAGCGGCTCGCACTGCTCACAGTTGACGTATTCCATTAGCACCAGCCTTTTTTTTTCTGCCTTGAGAGGTTTTTGAAACCACCTATCTTTGGGTGGGGTGATTGCTCATGTCGCCTGGCAACGATACTAATCAACTTAGTAGTGTAGCTTAGTTTGTGGGAATAAATTATTTGGAAGGGGAGTTGGACCCACGTTTTTAAAGGTATGTGTGAAAAGCACCTGATCTGCACTATACAAGTCAGGCTCGTCTGTGCAAATGTCCATACTAGTGCACTTGGGAGATGCATCAGACGCATGTGGGTATTCACCCACGAAAGCTTATGCTCCAATACGTCTGTTAGTCTATAAGGTGCCACAGGACTCTTTGTCACTTTTTACAGATCCAGACTAACACGGCCACCACTCTGATCCTTGGGAGATGTATGCTTACTTTTGCACGTGTGTTTTACAAAAAACTGGGGAGCTTTCTGTGTAAATGCTGCAAACATAGATGCACGTGCTCAACTGGATGTCTGCATATAAATGTTCTATCTAAATCGAGGCCAGATTTCCGTGTGTTCCAGAGGATATGCACATGTTAAGTATTTGTTGGAGATTGAAGGGATACTTTTTAAAAAGTGCCTAAAGGACTTAGGAGCACCCTGTTTTAAAAACTACAAATACAGGGTAAAATTGACTACAATTGTTTGAAAAATAATAATGTATCTTGTTTTTATATCAATTTTCTTGCCACACCAATTCCTTTCATGCATATGCCATGATGTCTCCTAGGTAAAATTACAACATTTTATCTACTCCTTTGTTTCCTAGAGCGTCAGGCTTAGTGTGTTAGACTGCATTTGTCATTGGCTGATCTGCCTCTCATCATGAGTCAGATCAATTGTAGACTGAGGCCAAGATGTTTCAGAGGTGACGAGTGATCTTGGGTCATCACATGAGACACCATCAAGGAGCTTGATTTTCAGAAAGTGCGGGGCACCCATCTCTTACAAACCTGGGCCCTCAGATTGGGCCCCCAGAACTGAGGTACCCAAAATCCTTAGTCACTTCTGGAAACCTTGGTGTTAATTGAAAGCAGGTGGGATTTGCTCCTAAATCCATTGGGCGCTTTCGAAACTCCCACAGGGAGCCATAGGTGATGTATTTACAACATGTGTAATGTGTGAATATACATGTTATGTACTTGATCCTTAGTGTGCACATGGTTTTCTCCACATGCGGTGATGCCTTGCCTTACCATTGCACTGTTGTCTGTGCAGCATAGCGTTGGATCCCCTCTATCCATCCCGCTGCTCCTGGGAGACTTTTGGCTATGCCACAAGCACTAACATGGCACAAGTCTCAGATGACCTTACACCTCTGCAGCTCTCAGGCCAGCTCAACAGCTTGCCCTGCTCCTTATCCTTCCACCAGGAAGAAAGCATCAGTATCATCCGACTTATAGAACAGGTGAGTCTGCTACATTCCCCCTTTGGTTTGCCGACGGTCTGTCTATCCATCCAAAACCACAGCCGGACTATAAAGATCTCCAGTCCTAATAATCCTACCTGTCTGTCCCGAAGAGCAAAGCAGGAGTCTTATTTGGCTATTTTAGCAGTGGTGAGGCCTTCCATTCAGCTTCTTTAGCCCCTTTGTGAACTACATCCATAGCACTCTCTGCTGATACCCAGCTGCCCTTTGCTTGGCCAGCATCGAGGAGATATTATTCTACCTGACTTCTCCCTTTCCAGTGAAGCATGTCAGACATGGGAGAGCCAGGCAGTCAGCATGAGAATGTCATAGCAAATAGTCTTGGGTCTATGGTGAGACCTTGCAGTGAGTTCTCTGACGGGTGTAAAAGCTTTGCTACTCAAAGATGCAGCAGGACAATGGGAGGATGGAGTGCATTGTGGCACCAGGATCCTGACTTTAGTAAAATGAGTAAGGAACGTGCCTATGGAGGTCTCCAGGCAGAAAAGCCTTTACTGCAAAGTTAGCATTAAACCTGGAAAGGCAAAGATGTTTGCAGAGGTTCAGCTCCAGACTTAATTCTGCACCTACACCCCTACCATCCTCTCCCTTGCCCCACACCAAGTTTAACTCCTCTCCCACTCTCCCCATACGGGCCAGAGACTCTGCCTCAACCACCCAAAATATTTCCTGGGAGGTCGAGGTCGTCGCTGCGTGGATGTTCCATGCAAAGTGGGTATAAGCTCCCCTTGGGCTCCTTGCAGCAGGTACCCTCCCAGTGATTGCCCTGTGGGGGCTTGTGCTTCCTTGCAGGCCAGGCATGCGACGTACGGGATCCGCAAGTGTTTCCTCTTCTTGCTGCAGTGCCAGCTGACTCTGGTGGTCATTCAGGTGAGTCCCCGACCCTCGCGGGGCTTAGGGGAGGAAAGCTGGGGGGTATGTGAAGATGTAGCCCAATGGGGTGGGTCAGCCCTGGAAGGAGGTGGGGTTTGGCTTTCTCCAGGGTTTATACATCTCTTATGGTCGGGATCCTGTGTATCCAGTACACTTGTTTCAGTTACGCACATTGCTGATTGAACATAATCCTATTAATGAACACTCTTTGATGAGGGCAGTTACTAAGCTAGCCATGATAAGACTCTGGTTGCCTCCTGGCCTAGACTGCCCTTCTGCTTAGGCAGGGTTTTAACTAGCCTCCTGCAGGGAATGTTCTTTGGCCCCCTCTTGCCCTGTGTTGTAGCCTGGGGATTTGGGTAGGCACTGCTGTTCCCGGAGAAGGCAGTCTCTAGCCTTTGCCACCATGCAGTCCAGAGCAGCAGGCAGGGCTTTGCAGCGCATCTCCAAAGCAATCCAGATTCTCCAGTATCCAACCTGTCCCTGCGCCTACTGGGGTGGGGCACAGGGAGAAGCAGGTGGGGCTGTGGTTGCTCTCCCAGTCCTGTTGCTGATCGTGCCTTTCTCTGTGGGGGTTCTTTGTTCAGTTCCTGTCCTGCCTGGTGCAGCTGCCACCCATTCTGAGCACCACGGACATCCTATGGCTCTCCTGTTTCTGTTACCCGCTGCTAAGGTGAGTGAGTTGAGGGCATCTCCCTGGGTACATTTCCCTTTACTGTGGCTTTGCCATCTGCAAAATGGGGCTAATATCTGCCAGTGCCTCTCAGGGACATTGTGAGGGCTAACTGATGTCTGTAAAGGGCTGTGAGCTCCTTGGCTGAAAGGAGAAATGTTGAGAGATTGTTAATGCTCGTCTGTGGCTTGGCTTCGTTAGCCCTGCCCTTTGTTATGGAGCCCTTGTAACAGGCTTCCCCAGATGTTCACTTCAACCTGCTATCATATGTGAAAACTGCAAACTGCCTTGTCCATCTCAGGATTTCCCGTGTGCTCGTGATGGCGTGTTGGTTAACGTGGTAAGGGCATGCCTTTCCTCTTAGTGTGGCTCCGTGCAGAGAGCAGTGGTGCTCATCTCGTGGAGCTGAAGGAGCTGTCTTTGGGGAAAGTTGGAGCTGTAAGGTGTCGGAGAGCTGTCCTGGCACTATGCTGGGAGGTTTAGCGTCACAGTGTCATCGGGACACGAGGTCACACATTGATACGATAGTGTGGGGTCAGGAAATTGTGGTATGGCTGTCTGCTGTGTGGCTGTGACTCTGCAGTGACAATGTTGCTCTGGCAGGGGATGGGATGGATGATCTAAGGGGTGCTTTATTCATCTCTGGCTTCAATGACCCTTTAAATTTGCCCTCTCTCCTCCTGTGCTCCTGGGTACTGCAAGGGGATGAGGGATGTTTCTCCTTTCTTCTCTTGCTTCTGTGAGCGAGGAGGCAAGAGAGTGTGATTGTTCTTTATTCCTCCAAGTTCCCCTCCTTGCTGGTAGAAGGCAGGAAGATTTTGCCTCTTCCAATGTCCTTACAACTTCCCTGGTGGCTGGGAAGGTTGGAGCTGCGCTCAGTGTGGAGATCACTCATGATCAGGCACAGCCAGAGGGGCTGCAGCTTGAGTATCCCTGATATGGCCATTCAGAGTGGTAGCCGTGTTAGTCTGTATCAGCAAAAAGAACGAGGAGTACTTGTGGCACCTTAGAGACTAAAAATTTATTTGGGCATAAGCTTTCGTGGACTAAAACCCACTTCATCGGATGCATGCAGTGGAAAATACAGTAGGAAGATATATATACCCAGAGAACATGAAAAAATGGGTGTGGCCATACCAACTCTAACGAGGCTAATCAATTAAGGTGGGCTATTATCAGCAGGAGAAAAAAAACTTTTGTGGTGATAATCAGGATGGCCCATTTCAAACAGTTGACAAGAAGGTGTGAGTAACAGTAGGGGAAAAATTAGCATGGGAAATAGTTTTTACTTTGTGTAATGACCCATCCACTCCCAGTCTTTATTCAAGCCTAATTTAATGGTGTCCAGTTTGCAAATTAATTCCAGTTCTGCAGTTTCTCGGAGTCTGTTTTTGAAGTTTTTTTTGTTGGAAAATTGCGACTTTTAGGTCTGTAATTGAGCGACCAGGGAGGTTGAAGTGTTCTCCGACTGGTTTTTTAATGTTATAATTCTTGACGTCTGATTTGTGTCCATTTATTCTGTTGCGTAGAGACTGTCTGGTTTGGCCAATGTACATGGCAGAGGGGCATTGCTGGCACATGATGGCATATATCACATTGGTAGGTGTGCAGGTGAACGAGACTCTGATGGTGTTGCTGATGTGATTAGGTCCTATGATGGTGTCCCTTGAATAGATATGTGGACAGAGTTGGCAACGGGCTTTGTTGCAAGGATAGGTTCCTGGGTTAGTGTTTTTGGTGTGTGGTTGCTGGTGAGTATTTGCTTCAGGTTGTGGGGCTGTCTGTAAGCGAGGACTGGCCTGTCTCCCAAGATCTGTGAGAGTGAGGGATCATCAAGGATCTACAACCTATCCTTAAGGATGATGTGCTGGAGAGGTTTTAGTTGGGGGCTGAAGGTGACGGCTAGTAGCGTTCTGTTACTTTCTTTTTTGGGCCTGTCCTGGAGTAGGTGACTTCTGGGTATTCGTCTGGCTCTGTCAATCTGTTTCTTCACTTCAGCAGGTGGGTATTGTAGTTTTAAGAACTCTTGATAGAGATCTTGTAGGTGTTTGTCTCTGTCTGAGGGATTGGAGCAAATGCGGTTGTATCTTAGAGCTTGGCTGTAGACAATGGATCGTGTGATGTGGTCTGGATGAAAGCTGGAGGCATGTAGGTAAGTATAGCGGTCAGTAGGTTTCCGGTATAGGGTGGTGTTTATGTGACCATCGCTTATTAGCACTGTAGTGTCCAGGAAGTGGATCTCTTGTGTGGACTGAGGTTGATGGTGGGATGAAAATTGTTGAAATCATGGTGGAATTCCTCAAGGGCTTCTCTTCCATGGGTCCAGATGATGATGATGTCATCAATGTAGCGCAAGTAGAGTAGGGGCGTTAGGGGATGAGAGCTGAGGAAGGGTTGTTTTAAGTCAGCCATAAAAATGTTGGCATACTATGGGGCCATGCGGGTACCCATAGCAGTGCCGCTGACTTGAAGGTATACATTGTCCCCAAATGTAAAATAGTTGTGGGTGAGGACAAAGTCACAAAATTCAGCCACCAGGTTTGCCGTGACATTATCGGGGATACTGTTCCTGATGGCTTGTAGTCCATCTTTGTGTGGAATGTTGGTGTAGAGGGCTTCTACATCCATAGTGGCTAGGATGGTGTTTTCTGGAAGATCACCAATGGTTTGTAGTTTCCTCAGGAAGTCAGTGGTGTCTCGAAGATAGCTAGGAGTGCTGGTAGCGTAGGGCCTGAGGAGAGAGTCTACATAGCCAGACAATCCTGCTGTCAGGGTGCCAATGCCTGAGATGATGGGGCATCCAGGATTTCCAGGTTTATGGATCTTGGATAGCAGATAGTATACCCCTTCTCGGGGTATTTCCCATGCTAATTTCCCCCCTGCTGTTACTCAGACCTTCTTGTCAACTGTTTGAAATGAGCCATCCTGATTATCATAAAAAAAGTTTTTTTCTCCTGCTGATAATAGCCCACCTTAATTGATTAGTCTTGTTAGAGTTGGTATGGCAACACCCATTTTTTCATGTTCTCTGTGTGTAGATATATCTTCTTACTGTATTTTCCACTGCATGCATCCGATGAAGTGGGTTTTAGCCCACAAAAGCCTATGCCCAAATACATTTTTAGTCTCTAAGGTGCCACAAGTACTCCTCATTCTTTTTGCTGATATGACCATGTATCCCAGTCACTCACCTGGAGGTTAGCTTACCCCTTGCCATTTGAACCTTCCACTTCCTGGATTGCTTGGGGTATAGGGCTAAGAAAATAGAAGTATATTGTCAGAGCACTTTGAGTTTAGCAAACCAAATGATGCTGTAGAAATGCCCTTTGCGTGGCTGGGGGCCTGGCCGAGGTTTTCCATGCTAGTGCTAGAAGCAGTGAGATTTGCTTCTCCTTTAGTTCAGGTGCTAGGGCTGCTGTTTTGGATGACATGATGTGGGGTTGGAGACGCCATCGGGACTAACCTCTGTCTGTTTCCCCAGTGTCTCTCTTCTGGGCAAGCCCCCCCACAGCTCCGTCATGTCCATGGCAACTGGGAAAAATTTAACCGCCATTCCTAAAAAGGTAGGAAGCGTGTTGGATGGGAACAGCCTGCACTTCCCATCCGAGGTTATCTAGGACTGGGGAGCAGTCACGGGGACTCATGTGCTTTCCAGCTGCCCCGTTTGGACATTCTGTCCCGTTGACTTGACTCACATCATCGCCATCCTTTGATGGCAACAGGATGAAGGGAAGCCCGGGCAGCCTGTGTCCCTTTTGGGGCTGCCAATGTCTTGGCTGGGTCCTGGCGGTGCAGCCCCTTGCTGCTGTCATCGAGGCTGGAGCAGGGGAGACTGTAGAAAGCTGGGAGGAAAGGCTGACATGGAGTAAATGCCTCTGATTCCAGGCCAGTCTCCTGAATGACTGACTGGCTTTTGCTGCTCCCTGTTTGTAGACTCAGCATTACTTCCTGCTCTGCTTCCTGCTGAAATTCAGCCTGACCATCTGCTCCTGCCTTGTTTGCTTTGGGTTCACGCTGCACGAGTCCTGCAAAGGGATGAACACCACCAGCCTCAACCTCAGCGCCTGCTCCTCCATCATGGTGTACAGGTGAGGAACAGACCCTGCCACAGCACACATCTCATCCTGCCGTCCTCCACCCTCCTCCAGCTCCTTGCATTCCCTATGATCCATCTTCGTTTTTCTCTGGGCTGCTTTCCCCTCTCTTTCTCATGGACCCACTTTGCTGGAGCAGCCTCTCAGGTAGTGTACGTCAAACCCTCTTCCTCCAAATAGCCCCCAAACCCCACCAGGTTCTGTGCCACCATCACTGGAGCCTAGCCTGTAAGTTCTCTGGGGCAGGGCCCTGCCGGCATGTTTTACCTGCTGTGTGGCCTGATGTACACTGAAGCTATCTAAATCCTACTGGGGCAGTGTGATCCTGGGCTTCCTGCCTCTGATTCTTAGAACCCCCACTCCCCTACATGGGGAGGAGGCTGGCTCTCCAGCCCCCTGTGCTCCCCATGTCCTACATTGGGAAGGGGCGGTCTCTTACCTATTTCCCCCAGGGCTCCAGGAGGAGAAGCCCATCCCTGTAACTGTACTTGGGGAGCTGAGGCAGCCTGAACCATTAAGCACACCCGTGTCTTTAAGTTTTGTCCAAAGCAATGACTCTGTGACCAATTTAATTTCCCAGCAATGCTGATGGTGCCCCTGACTGGTTTGGAAAGTTTTCCAACGCTCTCCTCTTAGCGCAGAAGCTCACAGCTGGTCTGATTGTTTTGCACACTGGTAAGTCTCTGTTTCCAGTGGATTTGGGTCTCTGTACTATGGGGACTATATGCTTCCTTGGCTTGTATTAGCAGGAGTGTTGTAAGCAAGACACGAGAAGTAATTCTTCCACGCTACTCAGCACTGATAAGGCCTCAGCTGGAGTACTATGTCCAGTTCTGGGCGCCACATTTCAGGAAAGATGTGGACGAATTGGAGAAAGTCCAGAGTAGAGCAACAAAAATGAGTAAAGGTCTAGAAAACATGACCTATGAGGGAAGATTGAAAAAATTGGGTTTGTTTAGTCTGGAGAAGAGAAGACTTAGAGGGGACACAATAACAGTTTTCAAGTACATAAAAGGTTGTTACAAGGAGGAGGGAGAAAAAATTGTTCTCATTAACCTCTGAGAACAGGACAAGAAGCAATAGGCTTAAATTGCGGCCAGGGAGGTTTAGGCTGGACATTAGGAAAAGCTTCCTGTCTGGGTAGTTAAGCACTGGAACAAATTGTCTAGGGAGGTTGTGGAATCTCCATCATTGGAGGTTTTTAAGAACAGGTTAGACAAACACCTGTCGGGGGTGGTCTAGTTATGTAGTCCTATCTTGAGTGCAGGGGACTGGATTAGATGACCTATTGAGGTCCATTCCAGTCGTACACTTCTGTGATTCACTTTCAGCTTCCTCCCGAGCTCCTGACATAGACGGTTGTGCTCCCTGTTAGAACAAGGACAGCCCAACTGAGTGCTAAGTTAGCATCCTGCCAAGCGCCCAAGAACTGCATCTAATCTGAATGAAATAGCACAGATTGCCTCTACTCTCCTCTTTAAGGATCCCTGGACACAACAGACTGCAGTATGCAGTGCTGCATCTTGAGCCAACCATTCTGGCTGCTTGATGCAGGCAAGAGCATTGCATACTGGGACCTGTAGTATCGCTGGGCCACATATCTGTGTTGAGAAGAGGCAGTCTGCATTGTGGAGCTATTCTTTGGGGAGCTCTGCTGAAAGCGTGTGAATTATCGGTACTGTTAACCCTTACAGTCAGGATAATGCAAGAATGCAAATAGGGAGTGTTGCAAGTGGGTAACCTCTGCTGGGCAGGAGATGCAAGAGCTGTCATTGCTGAATCTGGAGAATTCTGAGCCCCGAAGCATTACATGCACTCCACAAAGTTCTGTGTCTGGCCAAATGTGTCTCTGTCGGGCTGTGGCTTGCCTCTGAAGAAGACCTGGGGTTAAATTGGGGAGCCCCTAACTGACCTATGCCTCTCCCACTTCTTTTGCTTAACTTTTCAGTGCTGATCCCCGTGCTTTCGGGGCCCATTCTGGTTCCTGCATGTTAGCAGTGCAGTGTCATCCTGTGCTTAGAGCCCAGATAGTTGGGAGAACTAGTCTCTAAGCCTGGTTCTGACACTGCTGCACTGAGTGACCTTGGGCAGGTCTGTGCCTCAGTTTCTCCATCAGCAAAATGTGGGTAACTCTTGCCTGCTTCGCGTTGAGGTGAGGCTGTTTGGGAAGCGCCTCATGATCCTTGCAGGGAAGGCAGGATGCGGGGCCATCAGACCAGTATCACTTCAGTTCAGGCTAGAGGCTCTTGGGGACAAAGCCCTTCTCCCCGTCCATCTGTGGTGGCAACTAAAATCACGTCCATCTTTCTCCTCAGTGTTTATATCCATCACCCACGTCCATCGCACCAAACCGCTGTGGAAGAAAAGCCCCTTCACTAACACATGGTGGACCCTAACTGTGGGTGTTGTGTGAGTATCATCAGGTGCTGAACAGCACAGGGAGGGGCAGGGGCTGCCATTACAGACTGCAGGGAGGGGCAGGGCCTGTCTTTGGTTCAGCCTTAACTCAGACACTTACCCCAGTACTGTCTGTACAAAGACTCCTATGAAATCCCTACGCACGTTGGGAAACACGTTCAGCAGAGTGGGATTCAGGACACTGGGGCAGGTCCTAGTTTGATCCTGTCAGTGGAAGGGCACGTGCCTTGTATAATATTGCAGGAACAGGCATACTTGGGCCTGAGCCCTACATCACTAGTCCCAGGAGGCATGTGGGCACGTCTGAGCCTTGCTGTCTCCATTCATTGAATTAGGTTGCTGGGTCAGGTGATGCAGACGGCTCTGGATCTGAAGCTGTGGACAAACTTAGACTCTCCATTAACCTTTAACGATGTTCACATCTCCCTGGTCTCATGGCTCTTGGGTTTCCACTCTCTCATCCTCGTGGTAATTGTCAACGAGATCGTCAAACTCCACGAAATCCGGTAAGGAAGGGCAGTGGGAGGGGAGCCTGCCGACCTGTTCCACCCCAGCTCCTGGCCAGTTCTTGGGCTGAGATGATGCGTAAGGAACAGGATGGAGAATAATGTGGAATATATTGCCATGCCATTACGTAAGCAGCATGGGCGGGTTGCTCTGTGAGCTGCAGGACTTGCCCCTCTGACCTAACATGCTGCTCTTCCTTTCTGCCCTCTCCAGGGTGCGGGTCCGTTACCAAAAGAGGCAGAAGCTGCAGTTTGAAACCAAACTGGGGATGAATTCTCCGTTTTGAACCCCGGCAGCAGGAGTCCTGTGGAGATGCCGCGTGGGGCGAGGGACGTATGGCCCCGTCCCCGCACAGCCTTGACCTGCGCGGCAAGAGTGATAGCGCTGGAGGCTTCGCAAGGCTTCCCTTACACACGCGGACCCGCCAGGGCTCCTAGCCAAGCAGCAACAGAACCTTCGAGAGAGAGGCCACTGCTGAAGCTGTGTCCAGGAGCAGGTTTGAGGCCCCTGACCCCATTGCAGCGCTCCAGGGGAGCGGGAGCTCTGGCTGCAATGCAGGCTGCTGTTCCTTTTATTTATTTATTTTTAGTACCGCGATGACATTGAAATGAAGCAATTTCCCCTTGCGGACTCTTCCTCCAGGAGCAGCTGTGTCTGTGCAGATCAGGGCCCTGGCATGGCTGCTGAGTCTGTTGGGAGGGGTTGATGGGGGAAATCCAGGGCTGCTGGTATAATCCCCATTGAAAACCCTCTTTCTACCGTTTTGCCCTTTTGTTAAAGGATGTTGTTGTGTATATGTGCCCTCCCCACCTCCTATCTTGGCGGCCCTTCCCGACGCTCTCCTGGGTCAGAGCCTCGAGTCTCCTGCCGTTCTGGGAGCACTACTGATTGGAAGCAGCTTTTCTCCAAAGCTGGCTCTGCTCAGGCTCCCCTGCCCCACACTGCATCATGGAAGCCTCCTAGTTTCTCTGGCGGCAGTCAGGCCTGCCCTCTAGTGGACGGTGGGCATACTTGCAGCACGACTGGAGAGTGGCATGGTCCAGATGCGGGCTGCTGGGGTCCCAAACTGTGGAAGTGGGGATGGAGGCAGGTCTTTAAGCAGAGCCTCTATTTGAATCTCATGATGGAGGCTCCCCTCCCCCCCAGGGGCATTTCTAACAACTATCTATATGAGATCCCAAGCCCTGCCTGCCTTCAGAGGGCAGGGAGCACCCTTTGGGGACCGAGCCAAAGTGGTCCAGCTTTCATAATCTTCTCAGCCTGGCCAGCTCTCGTGCGTCGGGGGAGACTCCCTTTATGCCAGCCCCAAACAAGGCAGCTTTAGAGTTGTCTCCCTCGTGTGATGGCGGATTTCTAGTCTTTCACTGAGACTCGTGCAGATCACCCTCGCTGTGACCATCCTGCTTTGGCAGCACTGTCTGAGACCAGGGGCTGGGGGATGCATCTGGCTAAACTAAGCTGCCTGCCCCAGGCAGTGTCTGCAGCTGACGCTGAGTTCAGGGGCCCCCAGCCTTTCCGGGAAGCAGGTGTGTTTACAGGCAGGCCCAGTGACAGGATCTCCCTGCTGTTTGGAATTGTGAATGACAAGCAGGGCGGGAAATGGCTGCCTTCCCAGAAGTGTAATTCCCTCTGATCATGTCCTTTTGTACTAGTGTTTCGAAATATCCCCCTCCCCACAGCTATGTTTCCATTCCCCCCTTTGAGCACTGCCCTTGCAGCTTTTCCTCATGGCTTCTGGTTGTAGGAAAGTTGGTTCTTTAGGGGGTTAGCTCTGCCATTCTGCTTCCCCACCTTCTGACCTACTTCAAGGGAACTCCCACGTGGACTGCATCCCTCTGAACTAGGAGAGAGCTTCATGTGAGGGCTTGTCTATCCCACGCCACATTGGTGCAAGTCATTATGTGCACTAGCACAGCACATTTGCACAGACGCAGGCTACAGCAGTGGTAAAAAGCCCCAATGCAGAGAAGCCTGGGGTTGCAGGAGCCACCTTGCACCTTTGCACAGAGCTGGTGCTAGTTCTGGCTACAGACTGGAATGCGTGGGCCTGTTTAACAGACCACTCCCAGTGCTGATACTGAGCCAGTGATGGAATTTATTCCTTCCCAGGCTTGGAGACCAGACCAAGTCAGGCAAATCCTGGCTCCATCTGTGCTTCCATAGTAACTTCACAAAACACAGATGTCACCTTGGGCCTGGAGCAGAATAGTAGCTGTTGATCATTTTCTGACAGACGGGGAGGGTGGAGAACCCTAAGCCAGTTCCCTGTTGCTCCCCCTTGTAGGCCTTGTGTTTCAGTGAGAGCAGTAACAAAACCAAGGATGATGGACTCTAAGCAACATCCCCAAATCCCAATAGGTACTGGGGGGAGAATGGGTGTGTGTGTGAGCACCACTGTCAACGTAAATACACTGGAATAGCTGGGGTATGGTTTTGTGAATGGGAGGGTGGCATTCTGCTCTGGCCCTTAGCAGTTTCACTGGAAGCATGAACTTGGTCAGATACAGTAAGTGAAGGAGGCTCTGCCTTTCCAACACAGTCTAGCAGGTGCCTTGGCTGTGTTGGGAAATTGTACCATGTTAGACACATGAACTGATAAGTGTGATGCTAAACATGACTTGGCAGCTAGTGTAGACAGGAACAAAGCATGTTTTTAAAATGTATTGGCCTGTTCCGGTGAATCCTGGGGTTCAGCCATTTGAACACAACTGTACTTGTCCAGGTTGAAGGAAAAATCGTGTCTAACATTGTGTTAGTTAAAATATACTAGTAGACGCGATTGCCCAGTGTAGACAAGGCCTAAAGGGGGCAGCTGGAGGGAGCTAATTAGAGGACTTGGAAAAAGATTAGAGTCTGCATCTCCAAGCTCATAGTTGCCAGGGGGGCATGGGATAACAACTCTAGATGGCTGGGAACTCTGATCAACGGCGATTAGGTAAAGCAGGGTTGTACTATGTGGTTCCAGCCTGAAATGTGACCGTGTAAAACCAGCCCCTTCGTACTCCAGTAGCTGGCTCTCTGCCTGTAGCCAGTCACATATGCTCATTTTACAGACTAGACTAAGCCTTCTATTATTTTTACTCCTTTTAGGCCTGCAGTGCTGACCTAGCTCCAGGAGCGTGAGCTGGATTCTGCCTTGGCCAGACACTTATCTAAATTCCAGTTACAAAACGGGCGATGCCTGAGACAGCAAGAACCAAGCATGACTTTCAGATCTCAGGGTGAATTTGCAGGGTTAGCAGGTAGGAAAAACCTCTCTCTTTACTTGCAAGCTGAGCTGATTTGAACAGGAGTCAGACACAAACATGAAAAAACCTCCCACTGCCAGAGTCACACTTAAAGCCGCACAGCTCTGTTCTCAAGGATCTGAGATCTTAGCTTGTTTTTGTTTCCCCTGAAGTTTTATAGTGTGATTTTTAAAGGCAGCAGCTGCCAAAGCTCAGAGCTGGCCAGCCTCTCTTCTAGAGGGGGCATGTCCTGTAGATTTCCTTTTCTGTGGTGGTCACTCTGAAAATACTTGCCTCTTGCCACTCTCTCCCTCCGCGGCTAGACTCAGATGGAGCCAAAATGTTAGAAGAGTTGAGCCTTTTTGGTAGTCGCCTTTGCCTCTGTACAAGCCTTGTCACCTCACACTCCTTAGCCAACCAGGGTTTCGGAAAGGCATGAGTGCACGGCTTTGGAAAGGAATTTCCTACATCAAAATGTTTTTAAATGGTGTATATTTTATATTGAAAATTAAAATTTTTTGGATGTATGTAAAAAATTTTTTTGATTTGTATTAAAACTTGTAAATTGTATAAAAACCCCCACAAGCACCCAATGTATGAATGGCAATAAATGATTGTCTGATACTGTGCAGCAGGGAGAGGGAGCTTGTTTTCAGTTGGCTGAGTGGATACTGGTGAGAGCTTCCATGCTCTGTGGGGGAGGGGCTCCGTAGCTTGGTCCCCACAGAGAAACTGATTCATCTTGTAGTGGGAGGCAGTGTGGTCAAAGGAGCTTGGCACTTCGGGTTTCCATTCCTGGCTCTGCTGCTGACTCACTGTTTGCCCTTGGGCAAATCGCTTCATATCTGTGCGCCTCTGTTCTGCAGAATAACTATTTGCCTAGCATTTCTTGTTCCACTGGATCCCAGAGCACTGTACCAACTACAGCTGCAGTAATCAGTTACTCTAGTAATGAACTTGGGCAATCAGCTGTTGTGTTGTGAGGCTTAGTTAATGGCTGAAGCACTTTGGTGCTGGGTGAAAGGTGCTAGAGAAGAGCATTTTAGTGGTGTTGGAGTCAAGAGGGAGAAGGTGAAGGACTGGCTGGAGCTGAGTCAAGCGGGCACTGGGAAAAGTGAGACCAAGCAGGGTTGGGCTCGTGCCACCGTCTATGCACTGCTCAGCAAGACTGCAGCATTGTAACAATGCTGGACATGGATCTCAAAATGGGTTAGGGAGGAAGTATTTTCTTGCCTTGAAAATGTAGATAAGGCCCAGAGAAGATGTGACTTGTTTCACTGTTGCATGATAAGCCAGCATTAGATGGAGGAAAAGAAGCCAGGAGTTCTGGCTTCCAGCCCATTACTCTGTGCCATCAGTTCCCTTACTTTTGACCACCCTACAGTGGTAACATGTAAGGTCAAATCTTAGTCCCACTGAAGTCAATGGCAGGATTTTGTCCCTGGAGCCACCCTCAGGGAGAGCAAGTGGACAATGGTATTAACACGAAAGAGACAACTGAGTCAATTAGGCGGAACTATCAAAGGGGAGAAAAGCCCCACTGTTTAATCGAATTAAGTCTTAATTGATGTTAGTGGAAAACAAACCGCATGATTAACACAAACAGTCCAGATGGTTTAAAATCTGTCAGTCTGGCGATTACGTGGACTATTTTTTCCCTAGCTCCCTGGCTGCAAGGAACAGGGGTTCGTTAGACACAGTCATGCCCATACATAATTTACACAGCATACAATATCTTTAAAATAAAGATCTAGAACTTGAAAAATAAGCATTCCTCTGAGAGAAAAACAAATACCTAATTCCGTTATTGACCGTAAGAACAGCACTCTGCTGCCCCTGTGGTGGCTCAGAGTAATGCAGCTCTACCCCAGTGTCTCTCTTATCCCTGTCCCTAGATAATGACACTTTGAAATCTGGTTAGTAAATATATAATCACATTTAAAATATATACATTTTGTCTTTTAAAAAAACATTTACAGTTTATCAACATTGAAAAAGTTGGACTAGTCCCAAGTCAACTCATGGGATATGAAAACCCCTTTTAAAAAGATTTATTTTTAAACCTTTTTATAAAGTGCCACTGGTTGCAGCTATTTTTTAAAGTTCACTTTTGTAGCACTTGCCGTTTCACACACGGCCGTATTTCAGGCAACGTAAAGTACAAAGCTACTGACTAGCTAGGGCCAAGATGGGTTAGCGTCAAGTCTACAGCCCGACCTTGCCAACTGACAAGTTTTGTTTTTACATAGAAACCAGGTTGGCATGAATTCCATCTCCTGCCAGTAGGGATCATGGTACAAATGGTTACCACACAAATGAGTAAGTCGCTGAGAGATGCATGGGCTGGGATGGGTGGATTTTACAAGGGGCTGCTCTCTTTCCAGTGCAGGGAGAGTTGAGGCTGTAAACAGTCTTAATAGTTTGAGGTGCAAATTTCCCTGGGGGATGAGGAAGGCTGCTGCTTCCTTCAGTCACCTTCATAATTTAGCTTTAATTTTAAAAAAGTTAGATTTGCTTGGTGGTTTTTGCAACAAATGACCCCTTAGTACAAAATGTGCAAATTTTCCCTTTTATTGCTCTGGTGCATTCATTAGTTTGGCATTTCAGGTGACCCCATACAGATCCTTCAAGAAAAATTTGTTCTTAAAGCAATCCAGCTCTAACTGCTGCTAGGAATGAAAAAATTGAGGCTGCCATTCCTTTGCTTCAGCCCTGTCGATGTGGGTGAATCCAACTTCTATTTACAGTAGCTGTCAGGGAGCTAAAACTAACTTAGTGCAGTGAGGTCGTTTCTAGCTCCATTCTTCTAGAAGCCGGTCAGTGTTTAGTAGGGTTAAGCAGCAGCTTCACATGTCCCCAAATGCTGCTAGCATTTAAAAAAAATCTTTGCTTCCAACTCAGCTTTGAGTCTTGTTCCAGGTCTATTTCCCTCCCTGCTTGGAGTTGGGCTAGAGTGGTCACATAGAAAGAAGAGAACGTGTTTGCCACAAAAAAACAACCTGTTCCTACACAACTGACTGGATATGCAATACTGCAGAGGGTGTGGGTAGGGATCTCTTAGTCAGAGCCAGCAGAGGGCACCCTCCACTGTAGCAACATGCTCCAGCCAGACTGCCACTGACTAGCCCAAAACATGCTCTTCCCAGTCTTTGGCTAGGAGCCATTTAACCAGGAATGAATCCATGCAGGAAGCTTAGGGAGGGGGGTCAGGTAGATCTTAATTTCCTGACAAAGCTGTTGTGAAGTGTTGAGCCTGTGTGCTCCTTTATGGGGTACAGACTGTGCCAGAGCAGCTCCGAGGGCATTGCTGTGGGGATTTAAATCCACTTGGATTACACGCTGCCTTACAGTGACGTGCTTAAAAAGCACCAAATAAAGCAGGCAGGTTTCTTCTCACCCAGAGAGCTGCCAAACTGCAACAAGTCCCGTCTTATTTCAGCAGCCGACAGGCCCTGCCGGGGCTGCGCATTAAGTGCTTGGCTCTGCTGTGCCTGCCCAAGGAGGTCCTCTCCCCCAATATGCTTCTGGCAAGGTTTAAATAATAAGAGGCAGGACTCAGCACTGGGGCAAGTGAGGAAAAGGCCCCTGAGGAAGCTTTGTGTAGAGGTCAGAGGAAGAGGAGCTCTTGGCAGCCGGCAGCTGAGCTCATTTCTTGGGGGAGCTGGACACAGGAGTGAGAGTTACTGCACTCACTCAAACGCTGCTGAGGGTGGAAAGGTGGAGTTGCCTCTTCCTTGTGCTCGTCTCCTGCAGCTGCAAAGGGACATATGGGAAATTCCCTGGGGCTGTGACTGGGCTGCTGGGTCTCCAGTCCATTGGGTTGCCTCGAGTGGGCCAGGAAAGGTGAGGGAGGTGCACACTCCAAGCCCTAAAGTGCAGGAGGGAGAAAGATCAGAGCAGCTGTAGCGATCCCTGGGCAGAGAGGCATTAGCACAGCAACTGGGAATGAGTGGCAGGGGACCAAGTCTCAGTCCAGCATGGCGTCCAGCTGGTCAGCCAGGTCATCGAACATGTTGCTGATGTCTTCCAGGATGTTATTAGCCGAGTGCGTAACCCCGTAGTGACTGAGAGGGAAAGAAAGAAAAGGCAGGATGGGTAAGGCCATGTGATGAGTGAAGGCCTTGGTGCCCTCTGAAGCCAACAGTGCAAGGGGGCCCCAGTGCTTTCCCCAAACCAAGGGGTAGGTTGGACCCAACCACTGCTCAAGCCTTGCCCTGTGCACAGCCCAGGAATGGGGCTAGCCTGCATGGGCCCCACCGCGCAATGGAACCACGTTTTAACAGTGCTGTGACAGAGGTCGATGGGCCCTTGGCCCAGCCGTGGAGGAAGTTGAGAGAACCTGGCCCAAGTGTTTCTAGGCACTCGTGAGGAATATGTGGCTGAGGGATAACTTACCCACTCGGCCCTGCTCTCCCCCCAGGGCTGTTCCCTCACCTGTCCATCTCCTTGGCTGTTATTTTTTTCTCAGCAGCCTGCAGCGCAGCTGTCAGGGAGGAGTTGGTCTGTTCCAGTCTCTGCTGAGCCAGGGCTGCATCCGGAGCGACACTCAAAGGCTTCATAAAAATGGGGATCCCGCTGCTCAAGGCTGCCTTGTTGCCAATCTCCAGCTTCGATGGGCAGGCAACAGCCGTGGATCCTGCCACCTCTGGTGCCATCTCGGCAGTTGCCCAGGGGGCAATGGTATTCCGGGAGGGCTGCAGGACTTGCTGATAAATCGTTTTTGGCCCTGAAAATACCAGTTTTGTAGAAGCAACAGACGTGTGCTTAGCTGAGGCATCTGGAAGGGAACAGATAAAACCTAGTTCAGTCCTGGCCCCATGCAGGGTACATTGGCTCTGGGAGAGGAGACACCCAGCCCAGTCAGCTAGGACAAAGCCACTGTAAGCTCCTCTGCTGCTAAAGTGCCTCTCTCACCCCTGCATGTGCCAGCGCCTCTACACGCACATACTAGGAAGGGATGTAGCTGACAGCCGCCATTCCCCCCCCCCCCCCCCAGGAGGAGCTTTTAGTTCACTCTGAACACAAACGATATGTTGCATGTACCTGGCCCTACAGTGGAGGTCCTCAGGAGGACAGCACCTCCATGCAGCTCCCCAGGGCTGGCTGACTTCAGAGGAAGTGGAGGCTTTTTGATCCCCTTCTCCAGAGACAGGATGCTCTTTTCAATCTCAGCAATTCTGAATTCCACACTGTCGTCATCAAAAACGTCTCCGTTCCCCCCGGGCTCCGGCGCTGGGCCCGTGATGCTCACGGCTTGGGCCTGTGCATATTGTGGGGGCGGACTCGCAAGAGCCTGGCTCTGGCCAGCCAAGCTGAACGCTTTTAGCAGAGTCTGTAGTGGCTCCCTCTCCTTGTACCTGGGTCTCCGCTTCACCGTGTCAGACTCGGTGAGGTTGAATTCCAGCACCTCCAACTCTTTCGCTGTGGTTCCTCCCAGCTCCTTCCCAGCAGAAGAGCAGGGAGGCCCCACACTGGCAGCTGTCGGGGAGCTGGACTCAGAGTCCAGGCTGGTAGCTTCTGCCTTGTGGTGCCCGGGAGGCTTTGGTCGCTGTTTGATGGTTAAGTTGCCTTCTTCTGCAAATGGAATGCACTCACTGGAGCTGTTCTGAGAGGACGATGACGACATCTCACAGTCCTCTGGGCCAGGTCTCAGCTCCTCCTCTGTGTCAGACTGGAAGTCCTCCAGGCTGCTTTGCAAGGCCTCCGTCGTGGTGACACTGGGTTCGCTAAACGTGCGTCGGCGGGGCCTGTTGCTCTCAAAGGCGTCTCTCTCATTATCCGAGAGCCTCGTGCTGCAGGAGCCTTCAGAGACCCTGGCTCCACAGCGCCGACCATCTGAGCCTGTACTAGAAACTAGCTCATGATCTGGAGTTGGGGGCTTTTGTAACAGAAGAGGCTTTGGTGGACTCCCACCTACGGTGGACACCTCAAGCACTGCAGCTTTGCTCTTCACTGTTTGGCTGCTGCTTGCATCGCTGGTGCCCAGCCATGGTGAGGGAGCCACATCCACCGACTCTTGGGCAACAGTCGATCTTCTCTCCGATTCCAGACCCTGCTCCCCCTCTGCCTCCACAGCCTGGGCGCTGGAGACAGAGCTCAGGCGCTTGGGCGGAGGGGGTGGAGGCCCTTTCCTCTTTGCCCGGATGGCAAAGGACTGGCTGCGAACGACCTTGCTGTCTGACTGCAGATAGGTGCGTGGCACTTGGCTCCGTCCCGGGCGCCTGGTGAGGGTAGCATAGGAGCCCAAGGTGCTAGTGGGTACCTCCTCCTTCTCATGCTCGCCATCCGACAGAGCGTAGCGGTTCAGGCTGTGAGAGCGCTTCTTGTACTTGAAGGTGTCTCCGTTTTGCTGTTCTCCAGCCTGCCAGAAGCCCAGGGTGGCACCAGGCTTTGGAGATCCGTATGGTGATTCCGTGCCACTGCAGTGGGAATGGAGATAGGAGAAAGCTTTCTGAGCTGATGACTGGAGATTGCTCCTCTGGGAAGAGGAGAACTGGGGGTACAGGTGTGCTGGGTTCTTGGGCTGCTCAGGAACACTGGGGGATGTCAAGGAGATGTGAGGATACATGAAGACGTAGGGTGCTGTGCCCTTATTGGGCGTCTGGGGTGGGGTGCAGGGGGTTGCTGCTGGTAGAGAGTTGGATGGCTGTAACAGTGGAACGCTGCCTTTCTGAGCCACAGGCCTCTGGTACTGATCGGTCCCTTCGGGGAGGTTCCTCTCTTTCAGAGGGCTTCCCCCACACCCATTGGAGTAGCCATTCAGTCCCTCTTGGGCAGTCAGCTGGATAATAACCTTCCCGTAATTATCTTGGTTAGGTCTCCCTGGCAGAATGCCAGCGTTCTCCTTCTGTCGGGGCTGTGTGGAAGAGTGCCCGCTGCTGCCGCTGCTTAAGCTCTCCTGGGAATGGCTGGAGAGAATGGTCCTGGACAACATGTTGTCCTGAGAATGCCCTGACCCTCTGGAGCGCACGCCAATGCTCTCCTGACTCCGTGACATCCCCTGAGTGTTCTTCATGGGGAGCGTTTCCTGGCAGCTGTTGGACATGGCTGTTTGGAGCTCATAGCTCAGCTCGCTGTCCTGGAAGGTTATCATCTTGGGCGTGTGCGGAGACTGGGACTCTCCATTCTCAACAGACTCAATGGTGACTATGTCCAGGGCCCCAGGGATTTTGCGACTTGCCAGATTGGTTTCGGCTTGGTTCAAGTTCTTGCGGATGTCTGTCAGCTTCTTGACAGCCAGCATGATCTTCTTCTGGTGGCCTGCATATGGTACAGGAGTGAAAGGAGAGTTCAGTTTCCGTGGCCCACAGGCAGGACAATTGTGGTTTTAATGCTGCGGACCCTTGAGCACTAGCCATTACACTGAGACCTTTGCACACAGGATGCCTTCAGACCTTGCAGTTACCATGGTATGGGCTGGATTTTAGCCAGCATCATAGAAGGCAGAGGCTCCACCATTCTACACCTGACTGACAGATTTAGCTGCTTTCCACCCTCATGGCTGCTGCGCATCTCCCAGCAACTCACCCAGTTTGTTGATGCCAATCTCCTGCAGGTCCTCCCACGTCAGGTCTGTTACGATGCTGATGGAGTCATAGCCGTTGCTCACCAGCTTCTTATGGTACTGGGGCAGCCCAATGGCACTCAGCCACTCCATCAGGTCGGCCTACAGAGAACAGCAACAGGGACCATTTCATTAGCATCCCAGCAATGGATGGCTCTTCCCTGCTACATTTGCTTCCCACCTGCCTTGTGAGAGAACTAGGCATTGCATTCCCTGCTGCCCTTTGAGACACTTCCACACATCTCAGAGTGTCCCAGATGGCTCCGTGCGAGCAGCTCTCTGCCTAGGCTAGGCCATCGCTGCTGCTGTTACATGGGGAAGGTTAGAAACCATGTAGCCATCACTGTCAGTTCATTCAAGGCTCTTCCCTCCATCGCTCGCTGTATGACCCACTGTGGACTCTCGTTAATGAGGCAGCAGACTCACATGCAGGTTTTAACACACAGTGGGAACCTGTACCAGCCACAACCCCAAGGAAAAGTGCAGTCTCACAGGGCACTGAGCCCAGCATCTGGCTGAAAATAGACTCAGGGCACCCATAGTGCTAGTGCAAAGGACAAGACATGCCCACAATACTCACAGGAATGTAATTAGGCAGCCACTCTGCAATGCTGAGCTGTCCAATCTCAGTGGAGATTTTCTTTCTGTGCCCCGGCTTAGTCACCCCAATGGCTGTTAGATCCTAAAACAAACACAGCGGTTGCCTTCATTAATGGGGATGCTCAAAAGTTAGCTGATGTAGTGCAAGGAGTCAGCAGCTCCCACTGCAGTGGGGAGGGAAGGCCTGGGCGATGCACTGGTTAGTGCTTGTACTAGAGCAATGGATGCTCTAAAAATACCAGCTAGAGCGAGGGAGTGGCTGGAACCCTCCAGCAGCCAGAGTCTATGGTGTGGTGCCAGTCACTGGAAAAGGCAAGCAGCAGAGGCTGGGCCCTGCCTTTGGACCCTGCCACTGCCCTATTCTTTGTGGCCATGCTCTCACCAGTAGTCCCTGAACCCACCTGACCTTACCTCTGGGGTCATGCGGCTGATGGTGGGGACGTCATAGCCAGCATTGAGGAAGTTGGCCGTGTAGAACTCCAGCTGGAACTCACTCAGCCAGTTGTAAATGGCTTCTGCATCCTGGAGAGAGAGAAGCCGACACAGAACAGCCCATGACGGTGGCTGCATGGGCCGGGGAGGGGCAGAAACGTTCCAGGCTCCTCTGTGCAATGCAGCACGTCCCCTTGGGACAGGGACATTGACTCCCACCCCTGTACTGTCAGACTGGCTGGAATAAAAGGAATAGGGCCAGAGCATCCTGAAAGAGCTGTATTGTACCAGACCTGCTTCTCTGCCCCCATGCGCCGTAGTGTTCTTCAGCCCTTGCTGCTACCTGTGCCTGTGGAGGGAGGGTGGGGCTCATGTGAGAGGTGGCCATTTCACCATGGCTTCCCCCATGCCAGTGAGTCAAAGGTAGCAGCTGCTTAAAATGTGAACCCATGGATTGGCCAGGCTTGGACCCCTGCTCTAAAATAGTCACCCCCATCTGCAACATTGAAGCCCTTCCCAGGGGCCCCGGTACCTTTCCCTCCAGGAGCTGTTCAGGGCGGAGGTATTGGTGAGAGAAGATCCTGTTGCTGGCATTACAGTTGGCCAGGTTCTGGCGCCCGAGGGTTCCTGAGCAGAGAGGGGGTGGGGGTAGTTACTGGAATGGGCCAGAGGATGAGACCCCCATTGCAGAGAGAGAGACTGTGAGGAGCTGAACATTTTGCCCTGTAGTGTGAATAGTTCAGAGCACCTTGCTCCACAACTCACTAACCCTCCGCTGGGGCAGAACTCTCAGCCCTGCTGCATTGAGGAAGGCAGGGATGTTAACGTCACCCAGTGAGCCAGCGGCAGAGCACAGACCCCAGGTGTCCTGCTTGCCAGCCATGTGCTGCAGCATGAGTCTTATCCCCTCTTCAAAGCCCTCTCTGCTTCCAACTCCTCCAAAGCATGTCAGAGAGAGCCGGAGCCTTCACCCAGCTCTGACCCCACGCATCTGGCAGCAGCCCAGAGTGTGCACGGCAGCCTGGTTTGTCTGATCTCAAAACACAATTTGTCTCTTGCAGCTGATACCATCCCTGAGCAGGCTGGGAGCAGAGCAGGGGAAGTATTCCCTCCCATCCCCCGCTACTGGAGAGAAAGTGGGCCATGGACCAGCAGCAAGGGGGCATTCAGCAAGCCCTCCTGAGCTCTCCCCAGCCCCCTGCATTTTCTGTCTAAGGACAGAAAATACCAAATGCAAACAGTGACTCAGTGTTAAGTGTGAAGAGGGATAACCGCATTCCCGTAGCCATCTCACTGGGGGGAAGGCGCCAAGGCATTGTCCTTACACCCTTGGAGGCAGAAAGGCAAATCTCTCCCCCATTTTATAGAGGGAGAAGCTCATAGACGAGATGTGACTTACGGTCTTACAGCAAGATTAGGGTAGAGTTGGGAATAGAACTCAGATATCCTGATCCCTCCTCCTGTACTTAACCGTACACCAGCCCCTTCCCCTCCCTTCCACCACAATTTTATTGTAAAAGGGAAAACAGTCTAGAATGAGCTGCAAGCACCCTCCAATGTCAAACCAGCACCATCCCCTGCAGCAGCAGGGCAAGGTGTGTTCCACTCTGTGGTGCCCAGTGCTGGGCCCTGCAGTAGTGGGACGTGCTTGGGCTTTGTCTTGCCAAGAAAGGCTTGAGAGTGAGTAGCTGCCCCTCTGCTGGGAGTGGTGAGCCTGGTACGCAGGCACGGAGCTCTAAGGGCAGTGGGGGACGGAGGGTGGCTCTGACTTTACTCCAAGACACCGCCCGTGTTTCTTCCTGTAGTCTCTTTGCTTACCTGTCAAGGAGTTCAACTGCCCATTCTGGCTATTTGATCCTAAGAGGTGCTGTTGTAGGTCCTCACCACCAGGGGGAAGTGGCTTCATAAGAGAGAAGAGACAATCAGAAGGGTCTGACATGGTGGGTCTGGACTTGAGACTTAGCACTGGGTGTATTGGGTCAGCCCCAGAGCAATTCTCACACAGTGGTAGAGAGGAAGGGATGGCACAGGCGTGACAGCACTGGGACTACCTTGCACAGCCTGGGGTAAGATCCCTGCCCCGGGCCTTGTTCTTGACAGGAGGTCTGTGTATCCTGCAACAGAACAGGGCCCTGGGAACCTATGCAGTCAACCGTACCCAGGAGCCTCTTTGGGGGCTACAGCTAGAGGATAAAGGCCCTACTACTCCTGTCTGAGGGAGATCCTCCTTGAGCTCACTCGGCTCTGTACCCCTGGCACAGTGATGGCTGCAGATGGGTTTGTAATGTGCATACCCCTCACTGCAGTAACTGCCCCTGGCTGGGTCCCAGTGGTGGGGTCAGAGATGGTCTCAAACCCTGTGCGTCCCTGTGGCAGGGCTGCGTTTCCAAAGGCTCCTCTCCATCGCGGGGGGTTTAGCAATTCTGGCCTTGCAAGGGTCTCGCCAGTTCAGACACAAGAATGTGCAATCTAGACACATTCCCTGACGCTCAGTATGCTGCTACCACCACCAAGCCGTCGGCTCAGAGAAACTGGGGTGGGACGTCCAAGTCACTGGTGGAGAGGGTGGGTTAAAAGGAGAATGGGTGGGGTGGAATACAGTAGGAGTGGGGCCCTGAGGCTTGAGTCAGTATGAACCCATGGGACTGCAAGGGGCAGCTCAAGGCAATCAAGGCTCAGAAAGCCGAGGGGGGAGTTGAGGGTAGCCCTGGGGTTCTGGTGGACCCAGTCCCCCTTGGACCTTAAACCTCCCGTGAGATTTGCTCTGCTGCCTGGACACAGAGCAGCGGGCACTCTACTCTGTAGCTGCCCTCCTACCGTGGCGTTCTCGATGAGGATACTGGTGCCCTGCCCGTTGGTGCCCTCAGTGCTCTGCCCGCTGCCGGCACTGCGAATGCTGCCAATGCTGCCCTCGCTGCCCACGCTGTTCCTGTCTCCTGCTGTTATGGAGAGAGAAGAGGCATCGGGGCCCATGTAACTGAGTGCTGGAGAAGGAGCCTTATGCCCTGGGGCTAGCACCTCCCAATCCCGGTAGCCCCTTGGCGCTGGGGCCGGGCCTGGACTAAGCCGCAGAGAGAGGATGTTGTGGGCCCAGAGGAAGAGAACTGGCACCTGCACAGGGCATGGCGTTCCCTGTGCAGAGACCCACATGCTTTGGCAGAGGTGCACTGTCCAGACTCCTCTGCCTGCCACTGGCACAGGGCCCAACCTCCACAAGACCCGCAGCCCTCGCTGGGGCACAGAGAATCACTCAGCTTCACTGTTCCTTAGCGCACACAGGACAATCCCGTTTCTAGACAAAGGGCTGGAAGGGAGTGTGGGTGGGAGGGGGGTGCAGCCATGGCAGGTGTGTGGCTGGATGTGGGGGTATCTATGGGTCAATGACCTCTACAGTCCCCTGAGCTGTGGTTTCCCCGAGGCTGCTGCTTTGCTCTAATTTCCCGCTTGGAGCCAGAAGGGGATTTTCTCCATCTCTTGGGTGGGATGGCGACGGGAAGGGCTCCCTGACGCTAGTCCCTGTCCAGCCCTCCCCAGCAGCGACCCCGACCTGAGTTCTCAGGCCCCGGGGCCGTCCTGGTTAAGGTGAGGTGGCCGTAGGGTGCCTGCTGCGGAGCATCACCTGGGAGTGGCTGCAGCCCGCCGGGAGGGGCGGCAATGCCCTGGCGCTGGTGTGCAGGCACCATGCGGGGAAGAGTCATGCCTGCATTTAAAGACAAAACACTCGTGTAAGAGCAGAGTGTGTGGAAGGGGAGAGGGCAGCATCAGTCATAGCAGGGTCCAGAAATACCCCCAGCATTGTGCCTCTAGGGGGGGCCCTGCAGAGGAAGGGCTCATGTGGGGGAGTGTGCAGCTGGCAGACCTGGGGCAGAGCCAGGACTGTACCAGAGTTTCCCTGGCCCTGCAAACGGGGCCTGGCTCCATCGTTCCTGTCTCAGCGCACTAGGAACAGATATTAATGCTTAGGCCAGGCCTGGGCCCCAGGATACCCGGCTCTGCTAACTCCTCCCTGCCACTGCACCCCAGCTTGTCCTAATGCTGCTCAGTCCTGAGCTCCCCACACAGCCACACCTCAGCCCAGACCTGATGCCTAGGGACCACCCTCAGCTCCACCGTCCTGACCCGCAGCTAGCTCTGCTGCCCCAGTGCTAGGATGAGTTGTGGGCTGCTGCAGGGACTTGGACCCAACCTCCACAGGGACTGCGCTGACACCAGACTCATTCCCGCTGTAAACAAAGGGGCATCTGAATCCCAGTCCCTAGTTGGGAGCAGCTCACCTGAGCTCATCTGCAGCCACTGTCCATCTCTGCTGCGCTACCAGCCCCCAGTCCTCCAGGCCAGAGGGCCACACCACTGCCACTTCCCATTGGCTGCTGGGGTGGGGGCTGGGTCCAGGGAGCGGGTGGGTTGTAATGAGGGTGGGAGAAGTCCAGGTCAGAGATATGCGCCCCCTCTCCCCCCCCCCCCCCCCCCCCCTCATGCACCCCAGGGCGGTGTGTGTGTTACTGACCTGTCCGCTTGCTGATGACCTCGACGATGGAGGGAGGGAAGTAGCCGACCCGATCGGTGCCTTTCTGAGTGTCGTGGATGTGCCCCTTCCAGCGCCCGTC